>NC_091802.1:54610000-55222500 GCF_041296235.1 Equus asinus | reverse complement strand
TTGCTGGGGTGGATTTGTGCCTTTGCATATTGGTAGTATCTGGTCACAGATTCCACCTGCTGTCACTGTGGGGGGTGAGCAGGAGCTATGTATTCTGAACCCACCATGATCCTTGGAAGCTGTGCCTGTCCTTTGGTATCAATGCTGGCAAGGGCCTTCTGCAATTGCCTGCCTGTAGTTGCTGCTTTACTAACATATGTGCAGGTACTCTGGTGAGGGTACCTTACTCTGGCTGACTGGCCAAACTGGTGTACCAGGTGGGAGGAGATGCACTTTCTTTCACATGCACAATCCTGGGGGTGTTGCCCATTAATTTTAAGTTTAGAAAGTTCTCCCTTTAATTCAGAGATTTTATAAAGATTCACGTCTATTTTCTTCTAGTTTAAAAAATGATTTGCTATTTTATGCTGACCTCCTTAAACTCCCTGAATTTACCTAAGTGAAGCTTGCTGAGAGGTGACAGTATCCTGCAATGCTTATGCCATAACCCTTCCCTCCTCACTTAGCTTTATAGTCTTCTGTGGTGTGTGTGAACTTCTTCAATAGACTAGGTCTGTTTACAGCTTATTGACTCTATTCTATTGATATGTTTATCTATTCTCATTAGATTTCCAAGCTGGTTTCTTTATTATGGGCTGATGTTGTTTTAATATCTGGTGGGGTAAGTCCTTTCTCATTTTTCATCTTTAAAATGCTAAAAATTCTCATCTGTTCATCTCTTCAGATAATCTCTAGTACAGTGATGTACCACCTAATAGCATTTCAATCAATGACAGACCACATATATGATAGTGGTCCCATAAGATTAGTACCATACAGCCTAGGTGTGTAATAGGCTATACATTCTAGGTTTGTGTAAGTACTCCCTATGATGTTTGCACGATGATGAAATCACCTAATGACACATTTTTCAGAATCTGTCCCCATTGTTAAGGGATGCATGACTGTATATCTCTGATATATACAGAGAGATATACAGTCATGCTCTGAATAATGACATTTTGGTCAACGATGGACTGTGTATACAATGGTGGTCCTATAAGATTAGTACCATATGGCCTAGTTGTGTAGTAGCCTATACCATCTAGGTTTGTGTAAGTACTGTATGGGGGGAAGAAATTTCCCTCTACCCTTCAAGGTTCTTCTGGCTAGCCTAAAATTAAGTTGACATGAAACAGAGTAACAGGAGAAAAACAGACAAAAGTTTAATAACATGTACACACGAGAGAAACCCAGGAAAGCAGATTAACTTGACAAAATGGCTAAAGCCCTCCCCTTAAATGCCATCCTCAGCTAAAGACAAAAGATGTTGGGGGTGGAGAGAGTCAAGGACTTCAAAGGGAAGGAAGGCAATTCAAAAGTAGGTGAAACTAGCATGTCTCTAATATCAAACCCTGATAAAGACAGCACAGAAAAAATGACAGGAAAGGGCCTTATGTCTGAATATAGATCTGGAGTTGAGCACTGACAGCCAGGTTCAGTGGCAGACAGGGTTTGCGTGGCCTGCACTGCATCACTGTTGTTGTTCCTAGTTAAGCCAGTCTTTAAAATTGAGAGGTTCCACACAAAATTCAGATTTCTGGCTACTCCAAAAAATTGAAAAGGTCTGAAACCACATGGCCCACTTCTTGCGTGAGCACAATGGGCTGCAGTGGAATGGGACTGTGCAGGGGTCATTTGCTTTCCAGATTGCTGAGGTCTTCACCATGTCCCGGTGTCTATTGCCGAGGCCTAGTGTCAGCGCCAGTTTTCATCATGCTTGGAGTGTTGTTTCTCTTACAGTAGGGAAACATTTCCCTGTATCCTGACTCTTTCAGAGGTGAGAAAATGAAAGAAAGAACAAGAACATATATCATAAGAAAATGCTGCTTCACTCTACAGCACCTGTCTTATGGCAAAGCTGTAGTATTCAAGACAATATGGATTGGCATAAGGACAGACAGATGAATCAATGGAAAAGAATGGAAAATGCATAAATCACTCACTTATTTGATTTTTGACAAAGGAACCAAAGCTATTCAATGGATAAAATGGGATCTGTGTGATATGCATTCTATAGCACATGGAGACCATTTAGCATCACTGTTCTGGTCAACTTCAAAGGCGTTCCTGCCAGGGTGGTGGACTACAGCATAACCATTAGGAACAACCTTTCTACAGCCACGTGATGTGGATGCTTTGGCTGGACCTCCCGAGGTCATCAGTGCAAAGTCAGGGCAGCAATCATTCTCCTGTGGAAATGGATCCTCTGATATTTCCTCCCCATCAGACCAGCATAACACAGAGATGGCTGCAAAAGGACATTGCTGGGAATATAAAGATTTATCGGCTATAGATGGGGGAGAGGATGAATTACAGGAAGCTAGTATTGCTCAGTGTCCACATTATTGTATCTTTGAGGTCCGTAGTTGTGCTCTTAGGTGATTTGCCTGGTGGTTTTTACCAGTAGAATTTTGAAGGACAAAAGGTCTGTCTTGTGGAAAGTGCATTCCTTCCTCGACTGCTATTCACCTGAGCATGCTCTTGGATTTATTGGAGCTATTTGCAATGCAGGACGCTGTGGCCCTGCCCTCAGGGGAGGAGGTGACAGGTACATGGATTTGTGTTTTCCAGGCTCATTTGCCATCATGGGTCCAAAAGTAATGAGAGGCCCAGAGCGGGGCTCGTTGACCGTGCGGTGTCGCTACGGCCCAGGATGGAAGACCCACAAGAAGTGGTGGTGTCGAGGAGCTGATTGGACTAGCTGCAAGATCCTTGTTATAACCACTGGATCAGAGCAGGAGGTGGAGCAGGACCGTGTGTCCATCAGGGACGATCAGAGAAACCTCACGTTCACCGTGACCATGGAGGAGCTCAGGCGAGACGATGCAGACACTTACTGGTGTGGGATTGAGAGAACTGGAACTGACCTGGGATTCCAAGTTAAAGTGACCATTGACCCAGGTAAGAGTGTGTGTTTGGATGTGTCTCTTCAGGGCCTGCTCTGTTCTGGTCCCTGAGGTCCCTCTCCAGTGACTCAGCTGTCACTCAGAGTGAACTGTCATAGAGGGCGCTTGAGTCCTGAGGTCTACCTGACTGACCGCCTGGGATCGGGAGGGGCAGGGCCTCTCTAGATGCTCTCCTGGCTCCCAGGGCCTCCTCCAGGATGGGCTCAAGCCTTTCTAGGCAGATGCTTTTCCTCTGCACAGCTCAGTGCCTGAGTCTATTGCCTGTAGAGATCAAGGCGATGGTCCCAGCTTCAGCCCATGGGCCAAAGGCACCCTCTTCCATGGGACCCAGAGACCCCACCCAACAACTGCCAATGCTCTTCTGGGACCTCTAGAGCTCAGATGTCCCTGCTCTTTGTGGAGTTTGGGGCTGGGACTTCATAGCTGCTGTCCCCATTCCATATCTAGTCTCGGGGGAAAGAGGCCCAGCACAGTCGTGATGCTGTAGTTAATTGCTGAGGTCTGGAAAGACCTCCACAGTCGAAAGGCTGTATTTCTGGTGTCTGAAATCCCATCACGAGCCATTCACATGTCTGGACTTAGTGATGTTCTCTTCCTAAGTCCTTCTCAAATGCAAGCACTCCTGGGAGGGGCAGTTCAGAGGTCCCAGTGCCTCAATTTTCACAAGTCCCTCTGTTGGGCTCTGCTTCTGCTGACCCTCAGACAGGCAGTACCAGCTCACGGCACACTTGTGGCAAAGAGGGAGCACATGTCACAGGGTCGCCGCCACCCCTGGAACCTGTGAGACATGTTGTACTGGCAAAGCGCAGCACAGTCGTCATCTCATAGAATCCTGACAATATTCCTGAGAAGTAGCTGTGCCCATCATGGAAGGTTAATAACTTGCCCAAAGTAAAGGCTCTTCCCGAACCTTATGATTTTGTTCTTAGAGGTCACAGATCTTGCATGTGTTGGCCACTGGGCAAGCCCCTATTGTGCTCCTGTCCTTGCTGGATAAATAAGACGGGGTGACGCATTGGCTGAGCCCTTGTCATGAGCAGCAGGAGTGTTTAAGTCCAGCTGAACTCCAACTCCCTTGTCCTGAGCCATCCTGGGCCCCCTCTCACCTTCCAGGGCCTGCTCAACGTCCTCCCTGGACCCGTGCCCAGCCCCACCTGCCTCTGAGGCTCTGCGTCTCCTGGAGGCCATGGAGATTTGAGCAGTCCAGGCTATCAGCCCCTCCCCATGGCCCTGCTCCAGGCTCCTCAGGCCAGGGCAGCCCTCAGGCCCCCAGACTCAGAGCCACGTGCAGGGCTGCAGGTGTGTTAGCAGGCAGAGTAGTGTGTAATCTGGTCTGTACGCCCAGCGCCAACTACAGTGTCGACCACCACCGCCATGTCCACAGCACCAGTCACCCCAGAAGAGACCCGAGTCTCCCCAACTGTGACCAGCCACCACTCCGAGAGCAGGTAAGCCAGCTCTGATGCTGCTGTCACCTGTGCCCACTTGGCCCAGACTTCTCTAATGGGGGATCCTTTGTGGTCCCAGGTCCCGGCCAGACCTTGTCTCTGAACCCTCAGTTTCTTCTGAGAGATTGAGGATGTTGGGGGCTCTTTCCACTTGCTCTCGCAGCTGAGGGGGCCAGAAACCTGAAATCAAGGTCTCGGCAGGATTGGTTCCTTCTTGGGGTCTATAAAGGTAGACTCCGTCCCCTGACTCGCTCATAACTTGTGGTGGTTGCCAGCAATCCGTGCGTTCCTCTGCTTGTGGCAGCATCGCTCCCATCTCTGCCTCTGTCATGACATGCACTTCTCCCTGTGTGTCCTTGTGCCCAAATTTCCCTTTTACAAGGGCACCGGTCATTGGATTAGAGCCACTCTAACGTAGAATGACCTCATTTTAACTCAATTACATCTGTAAAGATGTCATTTCCAAATAGGTCACCTTCACAGGTGCTGAGTGAACAGGAATTATAGGGGTGGGGGACACTATTCAACCTCGTACAGGGGGCAAGTGTAGGACTCGGGGGACCTTTTCAGAACCTGTCGCCATACAGTTTCTATGAGGCTTCGAGCCCCATTGAAACCACCTCGTGGAGCCCTCCTCTCCTTTTTTAAAAAACCGTCTTTGAGGGCACCCAGGAGCGGGTGTCCCCAGGCTGGAAACCACGGGCCTGCAGGTCAAAAGGTCAAAAGGTGTGTGGCCCTCCCTGCTAGCGGGTGGGTGGGATAAGGCCCAAAGGCAGGAGGGGAACCAGGATGCACGGCGTGTCTTCTGCTGTTTCCAGCAGTGTCTCCCTGAAGCTCAGCGTCCTCATTCCCCTCATCTTTGCGGTGTTGCTGCTTCTCTCGGTGGCGGCTTCACTCTTGGCTTGGAGAATGGTGAAGCAACGGGAGAAAGGTGAGTTGGCCTGGCTGGGGCTGGGCTGGGTGGAAGTGTGTGGGGCCAGTGGCCGGCATTGTCATCCGGGAGCCATCTGGCCAAGAGATTACCCACACGATCTGGAGGGCACTGTCCCTAAGGCCACTGGCAGCTGGCAGAAGAGGGGCTGGAGGGAGGCCTGGAGCTCGTAGGTGAGCCCAGGGGGCTTTGGCACTGTCCACCCACACATCCCTCCTTGCTCTTCTCTTCTTCCTGACCCACCTCCCTCTCTATTTCCTGATTTGGCTCTTGGTGGCAGAGGTGGCAATGGCCTTAGGCAGGCAATCCATCTAGGGTGCCCAGACACTTCAGTGGAATTTGTGTGGTTGCCAAGGATGTGCTGAGCTGACATGGAGGCAGGGAGAGACACAGATACACACACACACACACACATGGGCACACATACACACACAGAGGAATGAACACATGCACATGTATGCACATGCAACATAGCCCTCCCCGCCCCAGGTACACACATGTGCACACATGAGCACAGATACACACGTCACAGAGTCCTCTGGGTTTGATCAGAAAGGTGGGTTGTGACTCCTACTTTTGCTCCTCCTCTGCCCCGGCCCTTTCTCAGGCCACGAGCTGGTCCTGTGAACATCTGCTCCTGAGGGAAGAGCCTCTTTGCTCACGAGCCCACACCCATCAGTCACGAGCTCTGGACTCAACCAAACCCTTTTCCTGTCTGGCTCCACTTCCACCTTCTCATGCTGATTGCACCCCCTCCCCTTCTCAGAACCCACTGGGACCTAAGCTCTCATGGGGACGTCTCCCACACTGCCCCCCTGCAGCCTGGGGAGCCTTGTAGTCTGGGAGGAGGGGAGCCTGACTCCTGTTTACTACATTTTCTCCATTGTACCAACTGTGACCTAAGTTCTAAGTACACTCTGTGCTCCTCGGTATCTAGACCTTTGAAACTAAAAACCAAGGGAGAGACTTCTTGTTTCTTTGTTGTCTCTAAAGCAGGGGGCAAGAGGGAGCAGGAAGGAGTGGAGGGGAGCCAAAAAGAAACAAGAAGCAGCGAGCACCTGAAAGCTGGTCCACGCTGTGCCCTCCCAGCTCTCGTCCTCCAATGGGAGGGCAGCTTGGAGCAATCCTATCTCCACAGACAACTCTCACTGATTGTGTCATCATGTGCGAGGCACAGCTGGCACTAGGATGCCAGGAAGGCCTGGGCTCAGCCACCCAGCAGCCCGCAGCTCGCTGCCCACCTGAAGGCTAACCAGAATTCAGTGGGACAAAGGCGATGAGCCAGTGTCAATCAGGTGCCCTGGGAGCCGGGGAGGGAGCAGACAGCCGGGCAGCCAGGGAAGGTAGGTTGACTTTGAGCTGAGTCCCTAGTGATGAACCAGGTAGAGCAATAGTGGGGCTATAGGTGGGGCCTCTAGCAGAAGTGACAGGCTGAGCCTGGATTGTGCAGCAGGAAACTTAATCCCAGGGGAGCTGACGGCTGGCAGGGCCACCTGACCAGCTGATCACACGGTTCTGTGATGTGGGGAACAGGTGGGCCGAGGTCTCCTTATTTCTCAGGTGGAGAAATGGAAGCTCAGAGAGGTGAAGTGACCAAAGTCACAGAGGGTGTCATCTGAGGAGTCAGAATTAGAACTGAGTCTCCTCTCTCTGAGCCTGGAGCCTAATTCACCTCTTTTCTTCCATGCAGCTCTTTCCCAGACCTGAGGGGCTTTCTAATTCTGATTGTTTTTGCCTTTCAGCCCCTGAGATATCCCAAGAACAGGTAAGAGAGTCCTCAAGGTCGTATCAGAGACACTAGACAGCTCTTCCCCTCCTTTCTCATTTTCCATCTCCCAGGAGCACCGAAGTCCAGATGTATCAGACAAACCACGTGCCAAAGGGTCCATATACTCCAGGCATAGCTGCAGAGCCTGGCAAAGGGCCCTGGGAGGATGGGGTGGGGCGTGCTGGAAACTGCCAGAAGGGAGGAGGGCTGGGAGGGGTCAGCGAGGGAGACTGGGAGGAAGCTGGGAGAGGGGTGCCCGGGGAAGCAGACAGACTTGGTTCCACGGTGAAAGAGGAACCTGTGCTTCCTCTCCTAGGCGCTCCAGCCCTTGGAGAGTGACGTCTGCTATGCGAACCTGACCCTGCAGCACACGGGAACCTCCTCTGGCCCCTCGCGGAAGAAGGCCTCCAGAAAACCCTCCTACTCTGCCCAGGTGGACCAGGTGGAAGGGGAATATGTCACCATGGTGTGTACTTGGTGGGGCTGCTGTGGGGCTTGGAGCCAGACCCACCACTGCCCCCCTTTTGAGGATGGGCTTTCTCTCGCCCTTGTGGGTGCAGAGGAGGAAAGTGGGTGCTGGGAAAAGCCACAGCCATTGATAGACTTGCCTGTAGAGGTCCCGCATGCTTTTGGCTTTTGGAAGTGTCTCCTTACAAGGTATCAGCACTGGGGACTCAGAGATAGGTCAAACGTGGCCTTTGTGCTGGGCAGGGGAGACCCAGATAAGCCGAGTGACCTTCTCCTGGGATCCCATGGGAAACGTGTTGCCCTGGCGTGGAGCTCAGGGTGCCTGGCAGAGTGGAGGGAGGGGGAGCTGGAGGACCTGGGAGTGGACTTCAGAAGCCCTGAAGGGTCTATCCTCACAGCCTCACCCGAGGCTTCCTCCACCGGTGGGCACAGCCTCCTGCCAGCTTCTCTGAGCCAAGTGCATCTTTGTTGCAGGACTCCTTTCTGAGGGAGGACATTTCCTATCCAGCTCGGTCTTTGGACACCTTGGATCAGGAACCAACCTACAGCAACACAAGCCATCTCGTTGCACACATTCCCAGCGGGAGCCACGGGGAGCCCACAGAGTACAGCACCATCAGGAAGCCTTAGCCTGGGCTCCAGGCCCCTCTCCAACCCCACCTGAGGTCTGTGGACGCATTCCTGCCTCGTCTACCTTCTGTCCCCAGTCCTCTCATGGATTCAACCGGTGACTGAGGCCTCTGCCTCATCCAGCCAGCATCACCTCCAGCTCTGACCTGGGCTCAGGGGGCTTTTGGAAGATAGATAGGGACCTCGCCACATCCCTCCCTCTCCCACACAGCTTGGGAGGGGCTAGGGGTATGCTCTGGGGCTGCCGAGGGAGAAATAGCGGCGATAATGATTATAATAGTAATCGACCTTTATTTATTGCTTACCATGTATGGTGGACTGAACAGTGGCCCCCAAAATTATCTGCATCCTAGTCCCCAGGACCTGTGAGTGTTACCTGCTGTGGCAAACCGGGCTGTGCACATGTACTAAAGGGGAGGGTGTGAGGGAGAGGCATTGTTCTGGATTATCCAGATGTGCCCTAAATATAATCACAAGAGTCCTTACAAGAGGGACGTAAGAAGTTCACAAGATGACGGAAGCAGAGGTTGGAGTGAGGCAGCCAGAGCCTAGGACCGCCGCAGCCTTTAGAAGCTGGAAAAGGCAAGGAAGCGACCCTCCCCTGGAGCCTCCAGAAGGAACCAGCCCTGTCGACCTCTTGACTTTAGCCCAGTGGAACTGATTTCGTACTTCTGGCCTCCGGAATTGTAGGAGAATAAATTTGTATTGTTTTAATTAAGCCACTAAATTTGTGGTAATTTGTTACAGCAGCAGCAGGAAACATACACTATGTGGTAGGTGCCCTCCCCTAAATGCTTTACCTGCTGTAACTCGTTTGATCCTCACGACAACCCTTTGAGGGCACCTTTCTTATTGTCCCCATTTTACAGATGAGGAATCGAGGCACAGAGAGGTTCAAGGACTTACCAAGTTTTCCTGCCAGGACGTGGGTGAGTTAGGATTTGAACTTGGGCATTTTGGCTCCAGAATCTGGAGTCTGGGCCACCACCCTGCGCTATGTGTACAAGGAGGACAGTGTATGGGGGTGTGTGTGTGTACATCCCTCACACAGGGATGGTTAGCAAGTATTTACAGACGCTGGGCTTACTGTCTTTATTCTAGAGTCCTGGCAGCCTTCCCTCCAGAATATGTCCTAAATCCTATTCTGGCTCATCCAGGCAACCATCCAGTCCCCTGCCTGGAGTCCATTCTCTTTTGTCCTCTGCCCGAGTCCATTCTCCTCCCAGCAGCCAGAGTGAACTTTTTCAAGCACAGACCTGATCACTCCCTGCTTATCACCTTCTGGTGCCTTTTACCGCAGCTCACAAAGCCCCAGGATCCGCAGGTCCCTGCCTGTTCCTTTGACCCCGTCTTCCCTGCCTCCCTCTCACTTGCTCTGCTCCATCCACTCTGATCCACTCTGACCTTTCTTCTGACAAGATAAGCCTTGCTCCCTTCTCAGAGCCTTGGCACTTGCTCTTCCTTGTTTCCAGAAAGCTCTTCCCGCAGATACGTGAATAGTTAGCTTCTTTTTATCATCATGTCTCAGCTCAACGTCCCCTCTCAGAGCGACCTTCCCTCATCATGCTAACAGCAGTAGCCCCTGTTACACCCCGAATTCCCCTCTGTCACGTTGCCATCTTTTACTTCCCTCCTGGCATTTTCTACTTCCCGAACTTACTGACTTACTGGCATGTAGGTTTATCATTTCCCCCTCTCTGCTAGGCTGTGGGCTGCCTGAGGTGGGGGCTTTGTCTCCTTCACTGCTGTACCCCTGTGCCTAGTTTAACATCTGGCACGTGGTCGGTTCTTGAATGTTTATATGTTGATGGAATGAATAAGTAACATGATGCTTCAGACTTGCAAACCCAGAGCAAGGTTTTGGGAGCATGGGCACCCGTGTCCATCATTCTAGGAAGGGAGTACTGGGCCACCTGGGCAGCCAAAGGAATTTCAGGATCGACTTCCCAGAAGCATGAAGTGGAGAGACTTCCCTCTCCCAGCCTGAAACCAGGGGAGACGCGAGGAGCCGTGGTTCTCCCCGACTGGAGGACTAAGGTCTCTTACCTCACTTAGGTCTCTTTTGGGGGGGGCTGGGATAAAGTGTCAGGGAAAGGAGTCATGGCTTGGGAAGAAATGACAAGCTATGCCTGGGGTCACAGGCAAGTGCCCCAGCAGGTATGGGGGCTGCAGAAGTGTTGAATGGGCCATTATCTGTGTGTCCTGGAGTAGCCTGGCTTCTCACAGCTGTGGACACCCCAAGTGGTCTGGGCGATGTGGCCTTGGTGAATGGCCATCCCAGCGTGCGCTACTCTTTGCTCCTGCTCCCAATCCCCGAAAGACGATCCCTTTGAATCTCAAGGGTTTTGCCATCCTGGAGGAATTTGCCGAGCCCAAGCAAGCTTACACATTCTTGGGCTGGTCATTTAAGCTGGTTGCGTCAGAGTGGGACTGTTTTTAACTCAGGCTGTATCAGGATTTACAGAGCAAGGAGGGCCTACAGAGAGATCTTTGAATGGAAAGGCTCAAAGCAGAGCAAAGTTAGAGTGAGTCGAAATATAGGAATAAAAGTCCTAAGGGAAAGCCTTGGGCCAGTGCGTCACTGTGCCATTTTAACTATTATGCATAAAGTGACTTTATTGCCGAGTTTTTAATTTTTTTAATTTTTTAATTTTTAAAAACTTTTTTAAAGATTGGCATCTGGGCTAACAACTGTTGCCAATCTTTTTTTTTTTTCTTCTGCTTTATCTCCCCCCCCCCGTACACAGTTGTATATCTTAGTTGCAGGTCCTTCTAGTTGTGGGATGTGGGACGCCGCCTCAACATGGCCTGACGAGCGGTGCCATGTCCACACTCAGGATCCGAACCCTGGGCCGTCGCAGCGGAGCACATGAACCCAACCACTCGGCCACAGAGCCGGCCCATATTGCTGAGTTTTTAAGCAGCCAGCACCAAACAGAATCTATATGTACATGCTTGTGTTGGATACTAAGGAATTCATCTTTTCTGGTAATCTGTCACAGATGCTAGTGAAGAATACTGCCATGAAACTTTCAACATAAATCTAGAAACACAGGGAAGACTAGAATTCAGCTCACTTTGGTTTGGCTGGAGGAGTCTGGCTGCTTCTGCCTTTATCTGGATGGTGGATATGGGCTGGAGATGGAAGGTTCTGGCAGCCTGCCTGAGGTGAGGAAGGGCAAATCAGCTTAGAAAGACAGATCCACTCTGATCACTTGTAATTGCCTTATTCAAGCTTTTAAAAAGGCATCTACCACATATATCGCTGGATATCATGTTTTTACCCAAAATTCCAGCCATTCGGATTGGTGGCTGTCTGAAAAGAGACCTTTTCATGTCCTCACAGATGGAGTTGACTAGCCCGTGACATTTGTGAAACCCGTCCAGTCCATTCCACAGCTGGACAGGGCAGACTTCCGACGGGTGGTGCTTGCCGGAAGCGTTCAGGTTCTTTAGGGCTTGGGTCACGACTGCAGGAATCTGCCTGAAATCCAGCCCAATCTGTTCAAGCCTCAGCTAAAGTTTAGAGAGTGCTGGGGAAGTAGTCAGGGGTGGGGGAAGGGAGGCAAACATATGCAAGAGGTTTGAAAGGAAGCTATTTCATAATCTTTAAAGATTGGTGTGTTGGCGTTGTCTCAGCCATGTCCGGCTGCTCCATAAGGTCTCTGCCAAGGCATATTTCGGGTGCTGGACCAGCACCCTTATTGCAAGGGAGAGAGAGTTCAGATAGGGTTCCTATGGTCTGAGTGGGGGTGGTGTTTACTATTTTGCTGTATGGTTTCCAGGAAAGCACATTCTGTGAAGACAAACTCCAAGACGCTTAACCACTCAGCCCTGACTGAACCTATTCATAGCCTGCCTAACGTTGCTGGGGCTTCCCTCCTTTGGTTTTTGAATTATTAATATTTAAAGATTCCACTTTATAAAAATAGTAGGGTTTGGACAGTCTCCCTTTGAGAACTATGTGCATATTACTGGCTTTCAGAAGACAGAGCCTTTTTGAGAGACAGTTGAGGGAGAAAAATATACTGGGCTAATAATCTTCAAAATACCTGATTAAGATAAATGTTGGATTGAAGTGAGGCTGAAGGCTGCCTTTGCTTGACACCTTGAAGATGGAGTTCATAGCTGCTCAGCCTTGGAGGGGATAGACTGCTAGAAGCGGTTGATCTCATGTACCCATAATTTTTTAGATCGAGAGGGACTGATGTAGTGGTCAGCTTTTAATTTTACCAAGTAGTGCATTCTTACCCAATGTAATTAGAAATCGATAATTGGTCAGTTCATTGAAAAAGTTGGTTAAATCAGGAAATCGTAAAAGATATATTCTGTCTCTAAATGTTCTATTTTGACTCAAAATATGTAAACGTGCAGTAATTTGCTAGTATTTTGATGTGGACTTCAACCTTTTCTGCGCTTATATCTGCTGGATGAAGAGGCTCGTTGCATTTTCTGCACAAACCACGCCGTATCGTGTTGGAGTTCCAGTCCCAGTTGCTCTAATATGGAGCAAGACATTCTGGATGCTTATGAAGCAATCTGATTGCAAAACCCTTTTTCATTGTTATGTTTTTACTCTGAATATTTTACGATTCTCTCACTCATTCCTAATTTGACAGCATTTTTAAAAAATGACATGCTTACATTGAGTCTTTCCAAAGACTTCCCTTTGGTTTTTGTAGAAATAACAGTTCTCTTTTTGTTCACACTCATTTCATTGCTCAATATCCTTTCTGTTTACACTCAATTGATCAGTTTATGGATGAATTAATTAAACTACATAATTGTGATTAACATGGATGACCGGCCGAAACAAGTTTGGGCCTGAACACAGTTGATTCTTGTTAAGCCTGCACATTGACAGGTGAAAGCCAAAGTGAGCGAGCCTTTAGGAGAAGAAGCTACCCATTGCCACAGGTGTAAAGTCAGTGTGTTTCACCAAAAGACTGAAGGGTGTTGGTTGATCTAGTAAGTTGGTTAGGAGAGGGATCAGCTGAGAAAGTTTCTGCTAAACCATCTGTTATGACCATAATTTCATAAAAGAAAGGATTTGAGCACCCCAAGTCGGAATAGTAGGCAGTTTTTCCCAAGGAAGGCCAGTTGGTAACTTTATGCCAACACGAATTTATGGTGTGTGCACTTCATTTCCTACAAATTGATTGACACTTTGCTAGTACTCACGTATGGACTAAGGGTTGGCGGCCATTGATCTTGTTCACACTGTTCTCTAGACATGGATCTTTCCAGCATGTCCCAGCTGGTGTAGTCTAACATCCCCCTAAAGGTCTCTAGTAGTCATGTTTGTCTGGACGCTGACTAAGGTTGTCACTCATAAGGGCCCTCTGGCTCTACCTCAGTTGGGTAAAAGGCCCCTTCAATCACTCAGATTCCCCTGCCCAGCACAAGCCCTTCCCCAAAGTAGTCCACTGTGATGGCACACTCACATGGCTCTGTCCCGAGGGTGTGTGGTTCTTGCATCAAGGACGCGTGATTGACTCATGGTTCAGCCAAAGGAAACTCTGAGGACAGGTTCAGAATTAAGGAAGGGGTAAGACTCTGTTCCTAAGGGTCAGCAATAGAGAAGAGGCGTTCTGAACCCTTGTGTGGTAGAAAATCTGCTCTTGGCAGAAAGGAAGAGAATCTCCTCTGGTGTTCACTATAGGGTCCAGTGTAAAAATTCCATCCTGGGGAGTTTCTGAAGGCTCCCTCATCCTCCCCATCATTGCTTCCTATCTTCTGTGTCTCAAACCCAGATATTTCCCAATCCTGTCATTTATTAGCTTGTTGATTCATTGTAAGTTACAAAATATTTGCTGTATACTATATGTCCATATAACATGTATATGTTATAAAGGATGATGAAACAAACACACACATACTCGCCACCCTACTGAAGAAATGGAACACTACCAATACCACTGAAGCCACACAACTCATTATTTGCCATTTTTTTTCTTCCAAGAAGGAATATACTTGCATAAGGGGTCTAGGGGTCCATCACAACCCTTGGCCCACTCTCCTTGCCTTTGTAAAGTTATTAAAGTCATCAAATGAGCTGGTTTGCATTATGTGGCATTCTGTACTAAACTGACAAGTCTATGCAGGTCTTTCTATTTTAATAGTATTTTTCCCACTCAATAAAACCAGAAGCCAAGGCCCAAATGTGCCTTTGTGTTATTTAAGGATCTGGCGATTGGTCTGCCATTCAGAAAGCAGCCACATCGAGTTTCCTTCTAGCATTCAAGGATGATGAGTGTTTCTGTGACAAGCAAGCAACAGGCCACAGCCCCTGGTCTCAGCCATACTGCCCAGAGCCTGCCCTCTGGTTATTGGAAAGAGTTGCAAAGTTCAGACCATGTACTCATTTCAATATTTCACATGGCCTTTGCAAGATTACTAATAAGCCACAAAAGCAGAAGGACTAAGCCCTAGAGTCCCGGTGTCCTCCCACTGAAACACCCCGCTGTCTGGCGGATGGCGAGTGAAGTAGAACCAGAGGAGAGGGAAAGCGTTTTGTCTTAAAATGTGATGAGACATGAGAACAGAAGTGAGAGAAAGTGGAGGTAAAGTGAAGGAGATTCTGCTCCCGAGCGGTCTTGGTGTCGGGAAATCTTGGCTTGCTTTCCTAGGGTTGTGATCCTGCAGTTGGGTTATGATGGAAGCAAGTCCCCAGGGTTGACGTTGCTTGGCTCCTCCTCTCCTGAGACCCAATTAACGGTGACTCACTGCATCAGATCCACTTTCCAACGGCGTCTGAGCAGCTCTGGAGGCCGAGTCTTGAGTCCGCCTTGTGAGCGAATGGCCCCAAAGGCACTGACTCTGCCCCCGTGGCTGCCCAGGGCCAGGCTGAGATTGTCACCAGGGCTGCACTAGAATTTCGGGAGGTCCCTGACAGAAGGGGCTTGAGGCAGCTTCCAGCTTCAAGCCTCTTTTTCCCTGAGGACCCTGGGGGTCCAGGGAGGGACATGCCAGCGTGATAGTGGCCCAGTGTTCAAATCGCAAGTACAAGCCTGGCTTACTTCTTCCCCAGCCCTATGTAGGCTTGCCCGAGGCTGGAGCCTTGCCCGTCCACCTGTGGGTGTTCTAATCTGCCTTCCATGCATGCTTCCTGTGGCCCATGCCCCTTGCAGATTGCTGTCCTGCTGGGTGCAGCCGTTCTTCTCCAGGGAACACCACTGCTGACACAGTGCCAGCCCTGGGGGAGGGACACTGCTCGCCTCTTTGCCATTCTGCCCTGAGCATAAGATAGTCTTTCCCCGGCTGCTCACGGCTCATCTGGAACCAGGTGTGGGGTGAGGCCAAAAGAAGGGAGATATGACCCAGAGAACAGCTCAGAACTACTGCACAGACCTGGGCTCAGACCCTCCAGAGATTCTTATTTGACAGCAAGATGGTTACATAATTTGTGGGTCCAGCATGAAATATTACGGGGCTTCTGGTACAAAAATTATTAAGACTCTCAAGATGTTGACAGTAGAGTATTAAACCAAATGTGGGCCCTGTGTGACTGCCCAGGTTGCACACCAAGGTTGCCTTGTTTGGCAGCCTTCAGCCTCACTTTTCATCTGCCTTCATGCGGCCACGGGCTGCTCACACCTTACCCCGCACTGGAAAAATCCAGGCGTCTTTGCACTAACTGACTGTGGTCCCAAAATGAGGAGGAAGAATGTCCCCTCATTCCAGCCTGAGCCTCGCCTTCTGTGTCCCCATCCTATGCCCCCACATCGACCTCCTCCCCAGGTTATTGCAAGCTGAGTCATCTGGATCCCCCAGAGGAAAATCTGCTTCCACCCATAGGGTGAGGTCTGGCTCCTCGGCCCCAAGAAGCAACTGCCTTAAAGGATGACATCAGTTCATTTCCTAAGACCGGTTATTAATAAACTAAGTCTGGTTATCCAGTCTTAAATGACACTATGTGTGGGGAACAATGAGCCAGTTTAGGTGGGAGAGTGAAAAGTTCAGGTCATTTCCTTTTCAGTCACCTCTCATAAGAGATTTTAAAATATTGGGACCAAGCCTCTCCCAGGGTTACCATGGGGGCATCTGTTGTTTTTGCATGACTAGCCTACAGCTAACAGCAACCCCCATGATCCTTGGAAACCACTCTCTTCCACTCTCAGTTAATATGGCTTCGGTGGGACCGACTCCACCATCAGGGGTGGGCGTGTGGCCCATTTCAGTCCCCAGATCCGGCTGAGCAGCATCCCCAGGCTTCTCAGTTACACGAGCCAGTGAATTCTCTTTTTTTGCTTAAGATAGCTTGAGTTGGGTTTTGCCCCTGGCAATCAAAAGGGTCGTGACCACAAGAGTTTCCCTTTACAGGAATAATAATGCCTGTGCTGCTCACACTCAGCGTTGTGGAAATCACGAGACAACTTATGTGTGAGTGCTCTGCAAACTGTAAAGTGCTGTTTGAATGGAATGACCAAGGAAGTGCAGTTGGCTAATGGCAAAGCCAGGACAAAAGCCCAGGTTTTTTGACACCCCAGGCCCAGTTCTCTTTTTTTGCTAACGAGCTACCTTCTGCTCTAAGAAAATCAGTGAGCAGGGCAAGTGGTGGCCAGAGCAGGTGGCAGACAGGACAGGGGGTGGACAAGGCGGGCAGTGGAACAGACAGGTGGTGGTCAGGGACTTCTCTGTGAGGCTTTCTCACGTGTTTGTGGTGCTGGACTACGACATCTGGAGGAGACCTGGCTCTTCAGAGCAGTGAGGGTCTTGGACGGTATGACCGCAAATCTCCTCTGGCCTTTCACCTCCGTCTTTCGCAAGCCTCTCTTCACGTGCCAGCCTGTCATCCCAGGATTTCTGGGCCCTGGTGTCTTTGAGTTTGACTGGACGTTTTCTGGCTCAGATCTTTCGAGATGTTCAGGGAGGAGGTCTGGCTTTGCTTCTCTGTATCCGACTCTGCCACGAGTGGGCCACAGATCTTTGCTCTGGGTATTTCCCAGAAGTGCACTGGGGAACCCCTTTCTTTCTTGGACATGGACTTGGAGGGGTTCCTGTTTTGTGAGCCCAGAGCCATTCTGACTTTCAGAAGTGGGACCCCCCCCGCTCCTGGACCTGTGGATTTTGCAATCCTTCTGATCAGTCACTGAGTCAGGACCCAGAACTTGGCAGTCTGAGAGAGCTGCAAGCATTTGGCTTGGTCCTCAAGGATCCACTTTGCACCATGTGAGATGAGAGGTCCATGACCTTTAAAAAGTCTTCATGGGCACTGAAGTTCATGCGTCATATTGGGCTGAAGTCATATGTAGCCTGAGTCATCTCTCTGTGCCAGCCCACTGACCCATCCAGCCTGCCAGACTCAGCTCCTTGTGGGGTGGGGAACAGGCGTGGTTCCTGGGTGCTCAGGAACACCCACGCCCAACAGAAGTTTGCTGAATTGATTCTCAGGATTCTTAACCAGAAATGTCCGATTTCAAGGAGGGGAGGGCATGTGGAATGGGGCAGTGGTGGGATATAAGGAAATGGCCCCAATCACCTTTTTTTCTCTTTCATGGTTCTTTCCCCTGAAACCACACCCCTAAGGCCCTGACATAGGCACTGAGTGAGAGGGAGGCAGAGATGTGAGATGACAACTGTGGATGCATCTGATGGGGGCTCCTGAAGAGGAAGAATCCCCCCTGCTCCCTCCCTTTCCTCCCTCCTCACAGCCAGGTCAAGTCCAGGGCATCCTCAAGCTCAAAGGCAAGTGGTTCCTACAGGGATACAGGAACTGGAGATCTGGAGAGAATAGACTGCCTCTCGACCTAGGTCATGGTTAAGCACCGTGGAGAGAGGCAGAGGTCAGTGGGGAGAGGACCCGGGGTAGAAGGGGCCACAGGAGTCATAGATTGAGGCTGTCCTCATAGTGTAGCCAGCTATTAAACCATATCAGAGCAATATCACTGAACGTCTGTGTTCTCCAAGTTTCTTTTTTTTCTGGATTTCATGCTTAGCAAACCACCCCCTGATTATAATGTGGTCTGGCATCTGGGGCGATGCATCAGCCTTGTGAGTTTGATCAACAGGAGCCTGCCTGAAGGGATGGATCCACTCCAGGCTGAGTGAGCAAAACTGGGTCTCTGATCCTACAGAGCTGGGGGCCACACACTGCACTGCTGTCAACACCCTAAAGGAGTGACAATCTGTGACCTCCTTGGTGAAGCCCTTTGCCCTCTCCTAACTCTAGCCCTTTGCATCTCCAGCTTGCTGGGGTTTGAATCTGGGCTCCACCACTTGTTAGCTGGGTGATCTTAGGCAAGTTTCTTAATGTCTCTGTGCCTCAGTTTACTCATCTGTAAAGTGAGATTACTATAGGGTTGTTGTAGGATTGAAAGATGTAAAGTGTCTAGAATAGTGTCTGGCAGATAAGTGCCATGTAAGAGTCTGCTGTTATTCCCACAATACCTACCTGCTGTGACCTTGAGCCAGTAACTTTATTTTTTTCCATCTGGCCTCTGGTTCTCTATTTATAACATGGAATTAATAATAACATCTACTGGAAAAGGCGTTTGGTAAGTAGAAAGTGTCATGGCACATATTAAAGTTTTTTTGTAAACTGTCAAATGCTCCACAAGTGAACCAAGTGTTTATTTTTACCATTTATTATTAACGGTTATCAGTCTCACTGGGTCCTTCTAGATTATGGGGCAGAGATGATTTTAATCCTTCTCAGTTCATAATCTAATGAAACCTGAGAAGGGGACCCTGGGAAATGGGAAGATCTGGGTAAAGACAAAGCTCTGGGACTGCCCCCCACAGAGGAGGAGGTTTCCGAGGGGCTGGACGAGGCTGTGTCTCATCTGGGCTGGGTCCGTACCGTACCGGCAGCTTCATTCCCTTCCAAAGGTTAATGGCTTCTCAAGGTGAGGTTGGGAGGGGCTGGAAGAAGCAGGGTGCTACGAGTTCCTGACTGTCCCCTGGGGATGTTGCTCTGACACACTGGCAGCCCTGCTTTTTAATAAGCAGACTTACTGGGAGGAGTGTGGCTGCAAAATTCAAATGGCAGAGGGAGAAGGAGGAGGAGGGGAAAAGTTTGCTTTGCTTTTAAAAGGCCCTTAACGACAAAAGATAAAGAAGGACAAAGAGCAAGAACGTGTCGTCACTGGCCCTGCCTGTACCTTGTGAGAGGAGGGGTGTGTGCTGGTGGCAGCCAGGGGCAGAGGACCAGAAGCAAGAGGAAATATGAGCCAAGTTGGTTCAAGACATCTAAAAGCATACCTGTGGCATTTGCAGAAGCACAAATTACTGAATAACATGTTCATGTCGGGGGTAAAAACTGTCCACTGATAAGAGAAATGCGAATGAGGGTGGGAGCAGACACCTACACCAGTTCAGGGAAACAGGAACAATCTCCTGGGGGAATTCTTGAGCTCTGCTTGTTTCAACAGTCATGTTATTTTACCACTTAGGACCTGGCTACCTTCAGGAGCAGGGCGAGGTCTTGCGGGGGCTTTGATGGATGTGGTCAGCGAGGGGTTAAGATTTCTAGATATGTTGTTTGCTGCTGGCTTGGAGCTCTCTTATCTGGCCTCGGAAAACCTCCTCTGGTTGGCTGGTCCAGGGCTGCTCCCAGCTGGGGAAGTGCATTGCCTGAGTGCTCTGCAAGCTAGCAAAGGAGCTGTGATCTCCATTTTCACTTGCAGTCTCCAGGGACTGCCTCTCGTGCCTGAGAAAGGGAGGATGGAGACATGGAGTGTGCTGGGCTAAGTTTAGAGACACTTCAAATTTCCTGTTCAACAATTCCCCAGCCTGGTTCTCGCCTGTGGCTGTTTATTTCCAGCAAAGCTGGGTTTCCTGACCTGAAAATGAAGGAAGCCAAAGCCCTTCCCCAGAACAGCTTATAGGAGGAAACATGAGCACACCAGCACCAGGGAGCCTCAAGTATTTCCTTGCAAAAGGCCCCAGGGACTCCAGATTAGAGGAAAGAGCACTGGCAGAGGGAAGCCCGAAGAGCTTGGAAAATGACTTTGGGACACTGGACTGAGTCACCCTCATTTCCTGCTGAGGTTATCCAAAAGAACCTGCCAGCACCACTCCCCAAGCCAGCTGGCTGCTCTGGGATCCGGGCAGGACCGACAAACTAGCCAAGGGAGTCCCAGATGAGGGAGATCGTCAGTGCTGTAACATACACTTCGTTTATTTATCAGAAAGCCCCGAGAGCAAACAGGAGAGGGAAACAGCAAGAGGGAAACAGCGAGAGGGAAACAGCAAATGGGAACATTCCACAGGGAGCAGCTAACTCTTCTTGGCTTTCTCGTTTGTCCCCGAGCTGAGGATGGAAATCTGGCGATAATTGGAGCCAGTGCTCTCACTTTGGTTTTATATATTTTTCCTTAAAAAAACCCCAACACTTTATTGAGTTATGATGGACTCACTTTGGAAGTAAAATCTCTTCACCTACAGGGTGTGAATTTTCCCATGGAATCAGATTCTTTGACCACAAATTTGTGTTCCGTTAAAACTGTTTAAGTGAAAAAAAATGCCCCGAGGGATAGAGAGTGGTAGAAGGAGACAGAATAGCGGGTATGGCCTTTTGCTGGTTAATTTGTCTTTCCTTAGTAACAGTTTCTGGCAGGGAAGGAAAATGCTGCTGAATCTAGACCTTTCTCTAGGATCAGTGGGTGACGCCCCCATGGGGCATGGAGGCTGGCTGGTGTGTGGAACTCTTCTCTTTCAGATATCAACTCTTAATCAGAAGCCACAAGTGAGAGAGGATCTGCCTTAAAATTGAGGTCAGGAGTGACCATTTCTTCCGGGATTATCCCACTGTATCTTCTTGTATGTTTCCTAGGGCACTTCTGAGATGCTACACAGTATTATAGCAATTTGTAATTTGTGTGCACGTCTTATAGGCCATGAGATTATTGAAGGTGGGAACCATTTGTGTGTGTGTGTCTGTGTTTTCTCTATAATGCCCAGCATAGTTTCTTACACCTTGGAAAGGCTCAGTACATGTTTGCTGAATGACTGGATGAGGGATATAGAAGTCACAAGATGAGCAGTAGAAGAGGGGAGTGAAGGACAAGTGTAAGAGAGGAGGGAGAGTAGTAGAGATGACCTGCTTGCCTTTCCCACTCACCTAGAAGAGGTATTAGGGCGGAGTCAGAGGGAAGGGGAGTCCCTTGTAGGACAGAAACCTTTTGTCTGTATCTCCCCAATAATTCTATTTTTTCCAACAAGGACCAAGCCCTGGATGAATGGATAGATGGTCCATGTCTTCCTGCCCCTTGGTCTCTGGTTTTTCTGGGATGCTATGGAGGAGACTGACTTTGGCTTAGTAATTGTTTGTCCCTTTTGGAACAAGATTGGCGTGTGGGCGTTCACCAGAGAGCTGGTGATGGTGAACTAGGAAGTAAGCTCTTGAACTGAAGCCTGTGTCCTAATTCACTGTCTTCTGGGGCAAAAGCTGCCCCTCTCTGTGCTTCATTTTCCCAGAGCTCACAGTCAGGCCCTGGCACAGCTAGAACCCAATCCTGTTCCTGAACCCCTAACTCATATTAGTGCCCTTGAGGGCTTCTGAGTCTGTACAGGTAGGGAGAGAGGGCTGGGAGTTCTCTGAGGGAAAGAGCAGCAAGGTTTTTCACATGTTTTAAATTATTTAGTTGCATCAAATATTCAGATTTGTGAGAACAACAGCAACTCTATTTAAAAACTCCAAGCATGTGATGGATGAACTCAGTGTTTCCAAGCAGCTCCCAACTCCCAGCCGATGCTCCAGGAATATTCGAAGAGTTACTCAGGCTCGTCTGGGGCAGCCTCCAACTCCTGGGGTCAGCTAAAGCGCAAGTGCCTGCCAAGGCTGACAATGTTTGGCATATGTTTTTCTTATAAGTGAACTTGAATGACAGGTTTCATTGCATCTCATACCTCACCTCCCAGAGAAAAGAGATGTTCCGCTTAGGAAATCAGGGTGGGGATATTCCCGTGGAAGGCAAGATTTTTGCATAGGTGGGTTGTATGAACTTAACCCTATGGGATTGTGCCTGCGTGTTTGTGTGTGTGTTTCCTTGTTTAGAGCTTCTGCTCTTCTCACAAAGCTTCATCATTTTAGGTGAGACCAAATGTGACACCTATTGAAGTTGCTCTGGAGCCCAAGATGTGTGCCCTAATAACAACCACCATTTAAGGAATGCTTCCCATATGCCAGAGACTATATATACATACATACTTACATATCTATATTTTACATTATATTATCTGACATCCTCATTCAACAAACAACAAGCCAGGTATTATTGTTCCTATTTTATAGACAAGAAAAGTAAGCTTCACACATGCTGTTCAAAGTCACAACAAGGTCTGTTTGAGTCCAAGCCTGGGGTTTCTTTCCATCATGTAGCAATGTCTCTTCTCTGGCCAGCTCCTAGGACTATCCTACCTAAAATCTGAGAGTCCTGTCAAAATCTTAAATGAAACTTCTCCCTCTATAACGGTAATTTCTGGGGAGGAGAAGGCAGAGGGTGTGTGGAAGGGAGCATGTGGGGGGTTTCCGGGAATCTGGCAAGGTTCTATTTGTTCATCTCGGTAGTTGTTACACACAGGTCCTTACTTAGTGATAACCCATCAAGGTGTACACAGAAGATTTTGGCTTTTTAATGTTTCTTATACTTCAATAAATTCCTTTTTCTTAGCAACTAGTGTGGGAGGGGAGCCCTGCCTCTCATGGCCAATATGTTCTAATGAATCAACAGGAATTCCTTGGACTCTATTATATAGCAAAATTAAAAATGATACAAATATGTTGATACCCTACCTCTTTACAAAAGATTTTTAAGTGGATCACAATAGAAATTCATTCACAATAATAAAATATTAAGAAGAGATGATCAGCACTGTATGAAAAGGAAAAATTTCTACATACATATGTCATTCTGTTGGGTACCACAGAAGGTTTAAGCCAGTTTCTGCTCTCAAGATGCTCACAACCAAGTTGAAGAGACTGAGCATTTACTATTAGTAAGTAGACACTTGTCTTCAAACATATCAGAAGTTGTAGGAACGGGCTCTCTCCCAAATTGGTGATCAATAAACCCAAAGGAAGTGGAAGTTCTCACGGGCTACAGCCTACATTTTGTGTGTGGGTAACTGAGGTGGGAAAGACCACACTTGATCAATTATTTGAAAACTTTGACCTCCAAATCTTAAAGCTTTCAAAATGAATGTTTATATCTTTATAAGATGATTTAAACTTGGAGAGGCTCGTCTATCTAGTCACCAGGATGCTTTTGTAATTAATTTGTAATTATGTTACTTTTACTTGCATGCACTTTCTACTAGGGTTAAATTCACAACCTCAAAGAAGACAGATCTAGTTCTAGTTTACTTCAAACTATAATAGTTTTAAAACTTCCTGACTGGGGCAGTTGCTATAATTTTTTCTCCTTCCCTATTCCCTAGGGTTTCAGGGACCTGGAGGGAGAAGTCACACAGACTATTCAAATCTACAGACCCACTTCCTTTAATAGTTGATTTTCCTTCATTTGTGACAGAAATAGCCAGTGTAGCACAAACCCATGCATCCAAAACTTTAATGTGCATATTTATTTCTTGGGGACCTTGTTAAAATACAGTTTCAGATTCAGTAGGTCTCGGGTACTGTCTGAGATTTCACATTTCTAACAAGCTCCTAGGTAATGTCAATGCTGCTGATCTATGAACTACGCTTGTGTAGAGAAAAGAACATTAGACTTGGAGTCGTAATTCCTGGCTTTTAATACCAGTCCGGCCATTCACTACCTTGTTTTCTTGGACAAGTCACTTTGCCTCTCTGAACTTTAGTTTTCTCAAATACAAACTGTGTAATAGGGGGAGAGGGTGGATCAGATTATTTCAAAGCTTGCATTCATGGAATTTTCAGAGTGGTATTTTGATTTAAAAAAATCTCCAACTGTAGGACCGTGTACAGCCTTTCAGGGGACTGAAGGAAAAACCAGAATTAGCAAAGTAGGACATTTAAAGGTTGAATGAGGAGGGCAGACAAAGGGCTGAGGAGCAATAGTGACTTCTTATGACAAATACAAGGCTCTGATTTTTCCAAGGTGATGAATTTTGGATTAAACAGTGTTACCTAGAGAGAGGTTGCCACTTTTTCCCGACAATCACTTCAAGAGGAGACCTGCTTTATTGAGAATTGCGTTGCCTAAGAAACTTGAATGAGGGAAGCAATGGATGAGTTAGAGCTTTGAAATAACCAAACACTTTCAGGAGGCTGAGAGTGAGTCATGGCTGGAGGGCAGCTTTCTGGAGCCATGAGGGAGTCTGGTTGGAAAACAACAGTTTATTTCTGCTGCAGATCATTTCTATGTTTAATTTCAGCAAGTTGGCCAGGAATTCAGGTCTTTGACCACAACTACCAGGCTTGATGGGGCCAGAGCTTTTGAGGCAAGGGTGGGAGGACAAACACAGCCTCCCACAAGGGTTACAGAGGGCAAGGGTGCTCGGGGTACACAGGAGTTCAAACGGATGAGAGGCAGGAGGGAGCGAGTGAGAAAGGGACACAAGTTATTTGAATGAATGAACGAATCTCCTGGCAATCTGAGCCTCTGGCAGCGGCCCCTCCGCCAGCGTTCATGCATCTATCTTTTGAGCAGCAAATAGGATCAAACAGAAAGGGTTCCCCAGATTCACAGATAGGGGTCAGTTTCTCTTTAAGTCCCAAAGCCAAATCAGGAGAACGGAGAGAACTCCTGCTGACGGCGCCCTCTCCCAGGGTTGGGGTAGGGCGGAGTACTGGAGGAGATTCTTACCTTATGCAGGACGTGCTCACTGAAGTCAGGGCCAGCTCCCCCCTGGTAGGAGTCGAGTCTCTGCAGGTCCATGTCCGGCTTCCAGCCCTCTGTTTCCCGCTCTCCCCGCGCCCTGCGTCAGCGCTTTCAGAAGCTCGGTCCGGCTGCTCTGGGTGCTGCAGAGTCGAGTCTGAGCCCCGCGAGCCGGGCCGTATCCGGGTTCAGCACTGGACAGCTCCCGCAGCGGCTGCGGCGCGGTACTGGGAGCGTTCAGCACCCGCAGCGATGCCGCCTCTCCGCGCCCAGGACCAGAGTTCTGAGATCCCGTCCGCTCCAAGTCCCCCGTCTCGTGACTCCAGGATGCTGGGAGGGACGCAGAATTTCAGTCCAGCCAGTGGTCCGTGCGTGCCTCATTCAGCTCCCGGACTCGGGAGGCTCAGCATCCCGACTGCGTTCTCAGGGCGTTGCAGTCCCGGGAGCTGATTTCCAGTGAACGAGCATCCCCGTCACCCTGCAGCTCAGCTCTCCTCCCGCGTTTGCAGAGGAGAAGCCCTGCGGCGCTGGCGCCGCTTCTCTTTTGGTCCTTGGACAATTCCTTCCAATATGTATGACGTCGGTAGATGGTGGGCCTTGGGGAGACCTGAAGTCCCAGAAATATTTTGCAAAATTCTGCTTAACCGCATTTTCCTAGGGAGAGGGTCCAGAGTTTTAGCTACACTGTCTAGGATGCATGTGACCCCCGAAGGTTACAAACAATTGGCTCAGGAGAGGCAGAATTGTGGTTTGGTTAAGGGCACAGGCTCCAGAGCTCAAATCTTGGCTCCAAAAATCATTGCTAGTTGTGGATCCTTGGCCAAGTGCCTTAACCTCCTCTAAGTGTCCACAGAATGGAGGTAGTAGGTAGTACCCACCTCATGATGTTGTCTTGAGGGTTTGATGAGTTAATTCATGCAAAGAGCTTAGAATCGTGCCTCACATGTATTAAGAACTCAGAGAATATTTGCTATTATGCTTTAGGCAAGGGGATGGGGACCCCCGGCTACCTCCCACAAACACCAGGGGAATCCCACTGCGGAAACCGAGGATTTGCCGTTACGTCCCCACCTGGAATAGGAGAGCATGAGGCTCACCAACATGGGAACTGGGGGCTGAGACTGTGGCCTCGGGGGTGACCGTGGTGTTCAGCAGGCAGCTCAACTAGGCACAGGTCTGATTGCCACCAGCCATTGGGGTCAATATTAATATGGAGGGAAAAGGCCAAGTCTAGGGTTAAAAGGTTGCATTTTACTCCTGGGTTTCAACTGCCTTTTGGCTGGGTAGCCTTAGTCAAATCACTTACTTTTTCTGGGATTGCTTGTTTTGTCATCTGTAAAACAGGTGGAACAATGTGTGACTACCTCATTGGTTTTTTGTGAAGAGTAAATGAGACAATGTATGTGCAAATCATTCTCTTCTTTTAAGCCATAAATCAAATTTCATTTATAAGGTCTTACTATTACTGGAACCTCTATGCTATAGATACTCAGTGCATAGTGATTAAAAGAACAAAGCCAGGGAACCAATGTGTTTGTGTGTATGAGATTCTCACTAGGCCTACGTTCGGGTTCTTAACCTGAGGTGAATAGATGGACTTTAGGGGAATTGTGAAACATTGAAAACATTATCAAATGTTTTGCTTATGTGCATTTTTCTGGGGGAGAAGTCCCATAGATTTCATTATGTTTTTAAAGTTGTCTATTCGAAAAAAAATTAAGGACAGACAGCTTAGGAAGCTCTCATCATAACTTCCTCCTGAGCTTTGTAAACATCTGTGACTGTTGGAGATAAGAAGTTCCAGAACTCAATGGCTTCTTTGCCCTGAGCCTTACTTTGCTGGGAGGCTCAGGGCCTTCTCAGGGTCTGGTTGTGAAATCTGAAGACTCAGAGACATGATTTCATCTGTTTGCTCAAGGTTGTGAAGAACACATAATAGAGAATCCAAACTGATCTGGAGTTAAGATGAAAGATTTCCCTGAGAAGTGATGTTTAAGCTGAGATCTGGAAGAAGAGTGGGCATGAATTGGGTGAAGGGAGTGGTGGTGTAACCCTGGGAAGAGCAATCAGCGTGTGAAAAAGTTTCTGGTGGCAAGGAGCTGAAAAAAGAGCAGTCTGGCTGGAGTCCAGAGAGGGAGAAGAGAGGAATGATGGGAGAAAAGTCTAGAGAGGTAAATAAGGACCACATCGTGTGGATCATGTTAAGGGTTTGGACTTTATTCTAAGAGCAATGTGAAGCCTTTGAAGGACTTTAAGTAGGGGAGTACCTGGCCAGATTTGGGTTTTAAAGACACTGCTCTGGGTGCTGTGTAGATTAAGAGCCAAGAATAAATGTGCTCATTTTTCTTATTGATTTATAAAATCTCTTCATATATTAATGACATTAATCCTTTATGTCATAAATATTTCATTATTTTCTGTAGGTTGTTTTTCAATGGTTAACTTTGTTTATGCTTTTATTAGACTGTATTAAAGGTTTTAATCTTTAAGTTTGGACCGAGCATGGGTAGATGTTAGCCAGGCAGACGATATCAGAAGTCATATTGTTGAGCAACCAATAAAAGTAAAGGGAAATAGATATTCCTTAGGAAACGTGTCTGTTAAAATGTGATAGGATGATAAATAAATTTTCTTCATTCTAGGGCTATTTAAACTCAAGTAACTAACACTATTAATTTAGAATTACATACTTTGTCTGATTTCTATTCTTTTAAATTTGTTAAGGTGTGTTTTGTGATCTATCTTGGTGAATGTTCCAGGTGAGCTTGAGAAAAATGTGTGTTTTGTCGTTGGATGGAGTATCCTACAAATATCAATCAGATCAAATTGATGGGTAGCGCTCTTCAGGTCAACTACATCCTTGTTGATTTTCTGCATGTTTGATGCATCAGTTACTGACAGAGCGTTTTGAAGTCTCCAACTACAGTTGTGGGTTTGTCTTTTTCTCCTCTTGGCTCTATCAGTTTTTGCCTTGTGTGTTTTAACACGCTGTTTTTAGGTGCATACACATTTCTTGCAGAACTGACTCCTTTATCATTATGTAGTGATTTTCTTTATTACTGATAATTTTCCTTGTTCTGAAGTCTTCTTTGTTTGAAGTTTGTATAGTTACTCCAGTTGTATCAATCAGTGTTAGCATGGTATAACTTTCTCCATCCCTTTACTTTTAGCCTGCTGGAATCTTTATATTTAAGGTGGGTTTCTTGTAGACAACACATGGTTGAATCTTGTTTTGTTTTTTTTAAAATTCACTCTGACAATCTCTGTCTTTTAATTAGTGTATTAAGCCATTTTCATTTAAAGGGATTATAGATATATTTGGATTAACATTATCCATGTTTGTAACTGTTTTCTATTCATTGCCAGATGCTTCTTGATTCTGCATTCTCTGGTTTTAAGTGAACAATTCATATGGTTCCATTTTGCCTCCTTTCTTAGCATATCAGTAAAAAAATTCTTAGAATTTTTTAAGTGGTTGTCTTAGAGTTAACAGTATATATTTTTAACTAAGCTAAATCCACCTTGAAATGACATTATTCCTGTTTCATGTGTAGTGTAGGTACCTTAAAAACAGTATTCCCAATTCTGCCCTTTCACCCCTTGTAACACTGCCGTTATTCATTGCACTTATCTATACGCAATAATCACTAAATACTTTGTTAGTATTGTTAATTTAAACAGTTATCTTTTAGATCAATTAAGAATAAGAAAGGGGCTGGCCCAGTGGCGTAGTGATTAAGTTTGCATGCTCCACTTTGGTGGCAGGGGGTTCATGGGCTCGGATCCCAGGCATGGACCTACACCACTTGTCAGTGGCCATGCTGTGGCGGTGTCCCACATACAAAATAGAGGAAGAGTGACATAGATGTTAGCTCAGCAACAGTCTTCCTCAAACAAAAAGGAGAAGATAGGCAACAGATGTTAGCACAGGGTCAATCTTCCTCACTAAAAAAAAATAAATAAATAAGAAAAACAAGATTTTATTTTACTGTCATTTATACCTTCTTTGATGCCTTCTCTTGTTTTATGTAGATCCAAGATTCTGGTACATATCATTGTCCTTCACCTAAAAAATATCTTTTAACATTTCTGCCAAGGAAAGTCAACTGGTGATGAATTCTCTCAGTCGTTTGTCTGAGAAAGTTTTTATTTCTTCTTTAGTTTTGAAGGATGATTTTGTCGGATATAGAATTCTAGGTTGGTGATTTTTCCCCCGCTACTTTAAATATTTTATGCCTCTCTCTCTCGTTTGCATACTTTCTGATGAGAAGTTTGCAGTAATTTTTATCCCATGTAGGAAAGCTCCTTTTTCCTCCTTTTGCTTCTTTCAAGATTTTGTTTTCGGATTTCTGCAGTTTGAATATGATATGTCTAGATGTAGTTTTGTTTTCGTTTTTTTAGTTTTACAGCCTGGTCTTTTATATTTGTGATTTGGTTTCGACAGAAACCATTAATTTTGGAAGATTCTCAGCGATTAGTACTTTAAATTACTTTTGCTTTTCTCTCTTTATTTTCCTTCTAGAATTCCAATCCCATCCTATTACAACTTTGTAAATTGTCCTACAGTTCTTGGATTTTCTATTCTGTCTCTCTTTTCATTTTATTTGGGAATTTTCTATTGACCTATCTTCAAGCTCACTGATTCTTTTCTTGGCCAAGTCTAATCTATCAGTGAGCCCATTAAGTTCATTCTTCACTTCTGTTACAGAGTTTTGATTTCTTTCTGCTTACATTACCCATCTGTTCTTGTATGCTGCCTACTTTTCCCATGATAGCCCTGAACATGTTAGTCATAGTTATTATAAATTCCATGTCTGATAGTTCCAACATCTGGGTCATATCTGAGTCTGGTTCTGATGTTTGCTTTGTCTCGTCAGATTGTCTTTTTCCTTGCCTTTTGGTATGCCTTGGGATTTTTTGTTGAAAGCCAGACATGTTGTATCAGGTAATAGGAACTGAGATAAATAGGCCTCTGGTGTGAGGATTTATGCTAATCTGGCTAGGAGGTGGGATTTGTTCCATGTTTGCTGTAGCTGTGGGTGGCAGAGACTTCAAATTCCTCTAGGTCCTTGTTTTTGTCTCCTCCCTTGACATTGGTTTTCTCTAAGTACTTCTACCTCAGAGAGAGAGTCTGTGTCTTGCAGCTTTTCCAACTGTAATCCACCATTGTTATATTGGGGCACCATTGTTATATTGTTCATGTGGTAGTAACGTGTGGGGGAGGGGGACATGTTACAATCTTCCAGTTCAATCTCTTTCATTGGGTCTTTTAGTGGGTTGGTGTCTCTGGCTTGTGACTTCACAAATGTTGCTCCTTGTACAGCTTTTTGCCCCCCTTACATGGGACAGAAGTCTAGAGTGGGCTGGAGCAGGAGGAATGCCCTCCCCCCGGCTCTGGGACAACGCTCTGGCAAAGTCTTTTCTCTGCAGAAGAGGATTTTGCTATGAAGAAGGCTCTGGCATATTTCACAAGCATCAGTTTTCCCCTCCCCATGCCAGAGCCATGAGGATCTTTCTGGATCTTCATTGTGAGAGCCTGCTAGGGTTCCTGGAGGTGAGGTTCATGAAAGTGTGGGGGCCCTCCTGAGACTGTGGCCCCCAGGAGTTTCTCACTCTCATGTTAGTCCACATTCAGCCTCCAGCAACTTCTCAAAATTACCATTTACGTTTTCCTACCAGTTCATGGCTCCAGTGGCTTCTGCTCCTGGTATACGGATCTCGACTGTGATTTTCTGGATTTGTCTGTCTCTCCAGATTTCAGTAGCAGTTTGCCTTGTGAGCTCAGTTCTCTGATGGGTTCAAGAAAAAGCAGTTGATTTTCAGTTTTTCCAGCTTTTTCTTGTTGTAAGGATGAGAGTGATGGCTTCTAGCTCTTCATCTGTCAGAGTTAAAACCACAAATCCTTCATTTAGAATTAGAAAAATACCAAAAAATGTTCAATCTCTAACCTCTTTTTCTGGGCTTCTGTACCTTTTTATAACATTTTAAATTAACATGATAATTTTCAGAGACATGTTCTCTTAATAACTGCATTTTGGATTGGTGTCTTTCCTATATTTGGGACCACTTAAGTGTTATTGGTAAGTACATTTGCAGACCTGTCTCGGGATGGTGATTCATTTTATGGAGCTTCTGGTCTGAAACATTTAGAAGGGACATTTTCTTACACTGTCCCCATGCGCTGAGGACGTAATCTGTTTGCACCTGGACTCTCTGATGCCACGTTTCTTTGAAGAGGCAGAGGGGCGGCTACATTACCAGTTCAGCCTTGTTACCAACTGCTCGTGCCCCTGTCCTGGTGTCTGCCTCTCACCCCAGCTCCTTCTGCTGGGAAATGGTGGTAGATTCTACTAGGGCACGTGGTTCTCAAGGTCTCTTCTAGCCCTTGATTTCAGTGTCAGGGAATATTGAATTTTCTAGGCTCAGTTCTCCTTCTTTATCGGCACACTCCGCTTCTGCACGACTCCAGTGATCAGAGGTGTTGGGTTACGTGGGTTCAGTTGCCAGCTTCTCCTTTGCATTTGTGGCTTATAATCTACATTTTTATATCAACGGTTGTGTCAACCAATAAGAGAGATAAACTTTAAGAGAAGCAAAAAATTTGTTTGGGGGTCTCAAGAATTGCAATTTGGGCAGCACAGGTTCAGGTAGAAACTCAAATAGTGTCCCGCTAGGGAGTAAAAGTCAGAGGCTTTTAAAAGCAAAGAAGGGAGTCTGTATTCCAAAGAATTTTAATTGGAGTTGGAGGCAGAGAGCTAGTCTTGGCTAAACATTGATTGACTTTTGATTCCATCTTCAGAAGGTCCACAATCCTCGGTCTTTGTGATCAGGATGTCCGTTCTCCCCTTACCTTCCCAAAGAATCGCTTGCAAAACAGTTGCTGTTTTGGCCCCGTCCAAAGGTCTGGCCCAGTTCAAGGTTCAAGCAGCAAAGCAATTTCACTGGAAAGGCAGCTCCGACTCCATATTAAAATGGCTCCACTAGAGTCAATTGTGACGGTAGGTTGTGTCTTCTCTGAGAAATTTCTCTCTATCAGCGTCTCCCCTCTATATGGGTTTCTTAAGAGCACTCATTTACATTTTAGTATAGAAGCTTTCAGTCCTTTGTCTGGGGATGACATCACTTTGGGTGGGTTCCATTTCCATATCTGTCATGATGTGAACTAACTAGGTTAAAGACATTTTATTTTTTCATTTCGTTTTGAAAATGTAAATCAGAGTAATAAACGCCTGTAGTAAAAAAAAAAAAGTTACGGAAGGGCGTATACCTCCCTCTTGTCTCCACCTCCACTCCCTCTCCTCTAAGGCGACTGCTTCTTTCTGGTTTCAGTTCACGCTGTTGTTTTTATCAACTACAAACACTTTCTGTTGCCTTGCACCCCCATGTTTCCTCTGCTCGTTCTTCTCAATGCAGTTACGCTACTATTTTCTGTTGTCTCACGAGTCAACTCTACAATTTCATGTAACAGACTAACCCTCCATTTCTTTCTTCCTTAACCATAGATTATATCTTTTTAGTCCCCAGGGTGTAAGATGAAGAATTAGCACCCCCATCCTTCCTCTCACTTCTCTTCCCCTTTCATTTCCCAAGCTCTATCAGATACGTCTTTTAAAAATATACTTTTTATTTTAGAATTATTTTATGTTTACAGAAGAGTTGCACGAATAATACAGAGAGTTCTTGTGCACCCCATACCCAGTTTCCCCTACTGTTCACATTTGTACATGTGTCACAACTGTGAACCAGTACTGATATATTATTATTAACTAAAATCCATACTTAATTTGCATTTCCTAAATTCTTACCTAATGTCGTTATCCTGTTCCAGGACCCCGTCTAGGAGATCCCATTTCATTTAACTGTTATGTTTCCCTAGGCTTCTTAAGACTGTAGCAATTTCTCAGACTTTCTTTGTTTTGATGGACTTGACAGTTTTGAGGAGTATTGGTCAACTATCTTGTAAATGTCCTTCAATTTGGGTTTGTCTGCTGCTTTTCTTGATTTTTTTTTTTTTTTTAGCAAGATTAGCTCTGAGCTAACATCTGCCGCCAATCCTCCTCTTTTTCTGCTGAGGAAGACTGGCCCTGAGCTAACTAGCATCCGTGCCCATCTTCCTCTACTTTATATGTGGGACACCTGCCCCAGCATGGCTTGATAAGCAGTACGTAGGTCCGCACCCAGGATCCAAACTGGCGAATCCCGGGCCACCGAAGTGGAACCTGCAAACTTAACCGCTGTGCCACTGGGCCGGTCCCTGATGTTTTTCTTATGGTTAAATGAGGGTTATGTGTTTTTTGAGAGGAAGACCATGGAGGTAAAGTGTCATTATCAACACATCATATCAAGACGATGTGTTATCGGTATGACTTATCACTGATGGTGCTACCCTGGGTCACCTGACTTAGGTAGTGCTTGTCAGGTTTGTCCACTGACATTTATCTCCTCATTGACATTCTTCTACTTTTTTTGTTTTTTTAGCACTTCTTTCTCTCTGGAACTAGGATGCCAGGGTCCTTAGCTCTGGGATTATCTTGTATATTTCCTGCCCCAGCCTGAGAATCAGTCATTTCTCCGAGGAGCCCTGGTTCCTTTTATTGGAGAATGGTGTTAGTAACCAAGACCTGGGTGCTTGACATGTTCGTTGTTACTAGAGTATTGCTGGGTGTACTTTTGTAGTTTCTCAACTGACAGAAATCACATCTGAAATGTAATCACAGTTATAGAGGATGTAACTATAATCCTCTGTAATGTTTTATAGGTTTGTTCTAAAATTTGAACCCCTTCCCAAATCCCCAGTATTTAAACTGTTATAATTAGGCAAACACAGTTTTCTTGTAGAACCAAATAGTACATTACGATTATGTTTCCATTTCATTTTCAAAGGCTTATATCATCAAGCTAATAAAAATTATTCTTTTTTTTTTAAAATAAAAACCCCATTGCTGGGGCTGGCCCTGTGGCCGAGTGGTTAAGTTCGTGCGCTCCGCTGCAGGTGGCCCAGTGTTTCGTTGGTTCGAATCCTGGGCGTGGACATGGCACTGCTCATCAAACCACGCTGAGGCAGTGTCCCACATGCCACAACTAGAAGGACCCACAATGAAGAATATACAACTATGTACCGGGGGGCTTTGGGGAGAAAAAGGAAAAAAATAAAATCTTTGAAAAAAAAAAAACCCCATTGCTAAAATCCTGCGTTGTTTCAATCTGTACATTGCCATTTCACATACTGGTTGTTTTCTCTGAAGTTTCTTTTTGCCTTTCTTTTAGCTTGTTGGGAGAGGAATATATGCCTTCTTTGTTATATCTCTCATATCTGCCATCTTTGTACTTTTCTTTTTCCTTCTGTCCATTTCCTTCCTTTCTTGAATTTCAGTGACTTTCTTCTGATATGGACTGGTTTCTTTGTATTTCAATGATGACTTTCTTATATTTCCTCCCCACTGAGTTTCTAATTGCTTTTAAAAATTGAATTCTAGGCCTTCTTCACATGCTCAAGCCTCGTTTCCAAGGTCTCTTCTATACTGTCTCAGAAACCTCTCCACTATGGGACTTTGTTGCTTGCTCCAATCTTGAGCCGGCTGCTTTCTGGGCCTGCTGCCTGGCTGTAACACTGACATTTTCCTTTAGTTCTGTTCTCACATGGATTCAGCATTTCCTGTGGTTCATACTTTCCTCTTTTGGTTTGCTCCCTTATGAACTTGGTTTCCTCCTCATAAATAAGTGTTAGAGGAAGCTGCTTGAGAATGTACTCAACTTCTTAAGAAAGGGGCCACAGGAGGTGAACTTTCTGAGTCTTCACATATCTGAAAATGTGTTTCTTCTATTCTTACTCAGTTTCAGCTGGACTTGGAATTCCAGGTTGAAGAATATCTCCCCCAAGTTTGAAGACACCCCACATTGTCTTCTGGCACACTAATAGGAGTTAGTACTGCTAATTGGAAGTGTTGCTGATAGACAATCTGTTGCCAGACTAACTCCTCAGCTTTGGGAATGGCCTGTTTCATTATTTATTTTTCTTTGGCAGCTTTTAGGGTCTTGCTTCGCTCTATGGCTTTCTGAAATTTCACATTAATTTATCTAATTGTCTACCTTGTTACATCTATTGTGCTGGGTTCTCAGTAGACCCTTTCAGCTTGAAGACGTGCGTCTCCTTTCATCTCTAAGAAATTATCTTGATTTAAATTTTTTCTCCTATTAATTACTGCTGTTATTTTCTAAAATTCCAAAGTTATGACATGTGGCACTTTCTGGATTATTCCTTTTGGCATCTTTTTAAAAATCTCATATTTTCCATCTCTTTGTCTTTTTGTTCTATAAGCTGGGATAGTCCCTCAACCTCATCTTGAGTCCTTGCAATGCATTTAGAAGTTTTAGCAACCTTCCTTTCAATTTCCAAGAATTACCTTTTTGTTCTCAATTAAAAATTTTTAATTGTGGTAAAATACATGTAACATAAAATTTGCCATCTTAAGAATTTCTAAGGGTATAGTTTGGTTGTGTTAAGTATATTCGCATTGTTGTGCAACCAATCTCCAGATCTCCAATCTCTTTTCATCTTACAAAACTAAAACTCTGTCCATATTAAACAACAACTCCCCACTCCCTCCCTCTGGCGCCCACTGTCTTACTTTCTGCCTCTATGAATTTGACTCCTTGAGGGACCTCGTGTAAGTGGAGTCCTATAGTATCTCTCTTTTTGTGACTGGCTTATTTCACTTAGCATAATGTCTTCAAGATTCATCCATGTTGTAGCATGTAGTCAGAATTTCCTGCCTTTTAAAGGCTAAAGAATATCCCATTGTGTGGATAGAGTGAATTTTTTTTGTCCATTGTTGGACTCTTGGGTTGCTTCCACCTCTTGGCTATTGTGAATGATGCTGCTACAAACATGACAAACAGACAAATATCTCTTTGAGACCTCGCTTGCACTTCTTTTGGGTGTATGCCCAGAAGTGAAATTGCTGAATCATATGGTAATTCTATTTTTACTTTTTTGAGGAACCACCATGCTCAATTCCTTTTTATACCTTTGTTTTATGAATATAGTAACTTCTCAAGTTTCTCTGAGTGTTTTAAAATTTCTCTCCAGTTCCTTAAATTATCCCTGCTTTTTTTAGGGTCACTTTTGCGTTTGTTTTGGTTTTCTCTTTCATGTTGCAGATTTTTTTTCCAAATGCTTTACGATTCTTGGTTAATTTTGTGTTTAAGAATGAGGCATCAGAAAGGCTGGCTGAGATCTCTGGATGTGGGTGGGATTTGTAGCATGTTAAACTTTTGGGTGAGTGATCAGGGAATTTGCTGGTAATCTGAGAAGACCCTAACGTCATTCGGACGTCATTCGGGGAGTACCGACACCCATGTAACTGCCTTAGGTGTCCCTGAAGTACACCTAACTTCTAAAAATTAACATTTATTGAGCATTTCCTATGTGCCAGGCGCTATGCTAAATGTTTTATACATTATCTCATTTAATCTAACCAATAATTCTATGAGAGAGTTATTATTGTATCCATTTTACAGAAGTGGAAACTGAGGCTTAGAGAGTTTAAAAAAAATGTGCATAGCTACTTGGAATTTGAACTTAAGAATATATGACTTCAGATTTCGCGTTGTTAACCAATGTACTATTTTGATTCTGAAGTTTTGAGCTGAACCTCAGGTGAGGATTAAGTGGCAGTTTCTTTCTGGGTCACTAAGGAAATAATCTATAAACCACAGTAATACATATAAGAAAAGAGAACTGCTAAGTTCAATGGATTTGAAGAAAATATCCAGAATAAACTCTCTGCAGATTTAATTCTGTGAAAAGTGTGAAATGGGGAGATGGGATGGCCTTTCTAGCATTAAAGATCCAGCAACATCTCTCCTCCAGCAAAGGGCTTGGCAGCACTCCCGTGGCCAAGCTCTGGGCTCTTGGCAGGAGTGACAAGTGCACGGTGGGGAAGAAGCATCCTGTACCTGCAGCCACCTGTCCTTCACCCTCCCGCCGCCCCAAACTTGGATAGGGGTGGTGGTTATGAGTCATATTGACCTAGGAGGAATAATGGTCCTGTCTCCTTCCTTGGGACTTTGGAGATGATCGCTCATTCATTCATTCTTAGCCAGGCACTGTGCTCGGTGCTGGGGATAAATAGATAAAAGAGCCACAGTTCCTGCCTCTGAAGAGCAGACAGTGTACTAGGTATGCCCAACAGACGTAGAATACCGGACCATGTGGGCCATGATGGGCTGTAAGGGAGACGGTATACTTGGTGGTTAGGCAGCCCTGGAGCTAGCAGACACAGGTCTGAATCCCAGCTCTGCCATTTTGCATCTGTGCGACTTGGTCTATTATTTCACTTTGCTAACCTTCACTTTCCCATTTTATAGGATTGCTGTGAGGATTAAACGAAATAAGGCATGGGAAGCGCCAACCCCAGTGCCTGGTATGTACCGAGTGCTCAAGATGGGGAGTTGTCATTGGACTAACATGGACGGAACGTGCTGCAAGTCTGGAGAAGAGGGTGACTACCTCTCTCTGCCTGGAGGTGAGGAGGTCGGGGGAGTCAGGGAGGGCTTCACCCAGGAGGGGGCCTCCAAGCCCCACTCCTCCTTCCTGAGAAGGACCCCAAAAGGTGTCTTTCCCTGTCCCAGCACCCCAAGGAGTCACATTTTTGACAATTGACAAACAGCCTCTGACAAAGAAGGTTCTCTAAGGCCACCTGGGCAACTCTCCATGACCCCAGACTTCAGCTGCCTTGTCTTCTCCTAGCTTCTTTATTGGCTGCTTTCTGGGAGATGCAAGGATGAATAATGAATGAATGAGCCTTGATTATGACCACCGTGTGCCAGGCTTTTGCATGTATTATCTCATTTAACCTTACCCAATAATCCTCTGCAGAAGGCTACCCTTCTTCCCATTTTATAAATGGTGGGACTGAGGTCCAGGGACATAAAGTTAATCACCGAGATTGTGCAGATGGCAGCCAGAGCTGAGATTCAGTCCCCAGCAGTGTGGCCCCTTGTTGATATGCTTTCCTCGTCCTGCAGCTGCCTCATTTGCACAGAGTCATCAACCAAGAATCGTGGTTCAGGAAGGGACTGCGGAGCTGCATTCAGTGCTTTCAGCTCCATCGTTGGAGAAACTCCCTGGCACATGGGACTTTTTCGGCTCTAAGTTCCAACCTTCCCTGCCACTCAGTCAGGGTAGGGGGAGGAGAAGCTAAGGGTTCTGCCTCTCCAGAGGTACAGAAGTGCCCAGTGGTATGGCCACATCTGCTCAACGCCACCATTCCTGGTGCGTACGAGGGAAGGCCACAAAGCACAGAGCGGAGCTGCATGCCTGTCTTCTTTGGAGTCCGTGGCAGTCAGACAACCCCATGGGCTAGGACTCCACGAGCCGGTGGTCTTTCTAATGGTCATGTTACTGGAGCTCTCTCCCGTCTCACACACAGGCCAGCAGCTGCAGACCCTGGGACAAACCAAGCAGCCAGGTCCGCTCCTCTGCTGAGCCCAAAGCTCTTTGCCACTCACTGTCTCCTCCTTGTGGACGGTTGTCCCCAGAGTTGTCAGAAGCTGGCAACGGTGCTACTGGAGAACCGTTAAACTCAACAGTCCCAGGGAGATGGCTTCTTTCGCCCAATGTTCGGGGAAGTCCAGACAAAATGAGAGTCAGTGAAGTTTGCTTGAATGTCTCTCCTCCCCGCTTTCTGCTCTCTCTCTTCTCTCGTGTAGCTTGTCCTCTTTCCACATAAGAAATATACTTCTAGGAAGGGAAGATATCTGTCATTTACATCTTAAAATGATTTTAAGTGTATATTTAACTTTTTTTGGGAAAGGATTTGTTCTTTAGGTTTCATCTTTGTGAGTATTAAAAATTATTTTTTCCCTAAATCAGCAGCAGGTGTGTGTGTGTGTGTGTGTGCTCGCATCTCTGTGTGGGAGGTGTCATATTTTCGAGGGTCTGTCTTTGTTGTCGTCACATCCTACTTGGCCATGATCCCATCCCAGCAGGCCCTCTCACACAGCCTGCCACCTGCTCCCAGGTATCAGAGGAGTCAATTTCGCATATTTTCCAGAAGAGGCAAAAGATACTCTGAGCTCCTTCTTGCTGGCCTTTGTGATCTTCTCCTCAAAACACACAACTGAACATCAAAACTGGGAAGAGGAGAGTCAACCGCTCCTTCCAAGAACTGATAACACAAGGATATCAAACCATTTATTCAGCTATTCACCTAATGTTTCTTTACAGTGGACCTCAGCGTACGAGGAATCGGGGTAATAAAGTAATTGAATTCTGACCACTCATCATTCGTCAATGAATAGTGCTCTCTACCCCCCGCCCCCGTACTTCTCTTTCTTTCTTTCTTGTGTAATACGAACTGTTAAACCCAAAGCACAAGCTGGGACCTTCACGATAACCTACACTTAACCGTATTTCTGCGCCCCGCCCCCCCCATTCTTTTGTCTCCTCCCCCTGAGGTTCTGATCATTCTGATTTCTGTGTCCATCACTCTCTTCTTTCCTTTTTAGGTAGTTTTGTTGCATTATATGCATTTCTAAAAACACATTTTTTTATTTTACTTTTTTTTTTCCACTGAAGCTTGTATTGCTAAGTCTTCTGCATTTTGCATGTTGCTGTCGTTGGGTGTTTTGACTACAGTGTATATTAGTTGAGTGAATAGACCACATGTTTTTTTCTTCATTCTCCCATTGAAGGACACGTGGGCTGTTCCTGGCTTTTACATGTTGTGAACAGCACTGCTGTGAACTTTCTCATACGTCCACGTGCAAGCGTTTCTCCTTATTTCTCCATCTGAGAAGCGTTTATTCAAAGCCACTGCATGTTTTGCCCTGGTCTGGGGGGAGAGCGCGGCACTCCTCATGTCAGACCTTCATAAAGGGATGGGGCTGCAGGGTGCTCCGCTGAAAGTGGTGTGACATATTGAAGCCAACCTGGTATTTTGGTTCAGACAGACTTGATTCAAGGTCTATCTAGGCCACTTATTAGGTGCGTGACTGGGACCATTTCTTAACCTCTTTGAGTCTCAGTTTTCTCATTTTAAAATGGGGAGCAGTAATACCCCTCCCATAGAGTTGTGAGGAATAAATGGGATAAAAGATGTCTAGCGCACAGAAGGTGCTCAATATATACTCATTCTTCATTTATGGCGGTCCACAGATACTATCATTATTACTGTACAATACCAAATGTGTCATATATTCTATAATATTATATTATTATGCCTAGTAACAGAGATAAAATATGAATTCTCAATTTAGAGGAATTTATGCTGTAATTGGGGATTAAGAATAACATGCAAGAAACAATGAGATGTCAAAGCATAGCTGGAGATGCAGAGCTGCGTGACAACTAGTATGCACCCTTGAGTCAGCACACTCCACTTACTGGCTTATGACCTCAGGTACCTCCTGGACTTTTGGAGTCTCTGTTTCCCTGTGGCGGTTAGTAACCATACTGAGCTCTGAGGCTTTTGTGTGGATTAATGACATAATCCATCAATCCTTGTCCTGGTGCCTGGCTCACTTTGGGTGCTTCATCAATTGGAGCTGTTATTCATCTGGGACATAGTGTGAGCTCCTTGCATTGGTGGAGTGTCCACTGGGCAGGGACCCTGTAGAGGAGATTCAATTACTGGATTTGGAGGGAGGGAAGTCTACTAATATTTCCCAAGATAGACTTCAGATGGATTCCCTCAGAGTCGGGGAGGTTGGGTGCCCTATCAAAAACATAGATTTCCTCAAGCTTTCTGATTGAGGATCTCTTGGGGAAAAGCTTGGGGATTTGCATTATTATAAAGTTCTATGGGTGACTCTGACATGAAGACAGGTTTAGGAACTACCAGACTAACAACTTCTAATGTCTTTTTCAACCCTGTACCCTGGGAAACCATTCAGGAAGGGCTTGAGTTCCCCAAGAGACCTTAGGACTTCAGTTGAGCAAGAGGAGGCTACTGGGTGGAATTAAGAAGAGAATCTAGACGTCTTAGGAGCAGGGAGAACACTGCACTACTCTAGGGAGCACTGTTTATATAGAATACCTAGAGAGTGACCCCCACCCCACTCCTACCGCCCCCCAGCACAGCATTGTGCTTTATAGGAAGAGTCCCCCTGAAACTGTGCAACTGATTACTGTTTCTACACAAGAATACCATCTATTTACATTGTCTTTCTCTAGTGCCAGACTACCTGGTTTTGAATCTGGATCCATTCCTTACTAGCTATGTAACTCTGGGCATGTCACTACAACCTGTGACTCAATTATCTCATCTGTAAGACAGGAATGATGATAATAATACGTACATACCTCATAGGGTTGTTGTAAGGGTAAAGTGAGTGAATATATAAGACTTAGTAAAAAGGCTTAGAATAGTGTCTCATACTTAGAAAGTGACATGCAGGTGTTAACTATTACCTTTCTCATTGTCATCATCACCATCATCATCAGCAGTGGCATCATCATCACCATTCTGCTGTAAATTCCATTTACCATAGGACTCTCTCAATGATTAACTAAAATGCAACCAGTCTTGTTTAGGAAAAAGATAGAAGGATATATATTGTTTCCCTCTTCCTACTGTTTTGTGGAAGAAAAGATATTTCTCAGTAGAAAACAAATGTGGAATAGATGGCCAGTTAATCCCCAAATATCTGCTCTCTACTTTTTTATTCTAACAGAAGTTTTAGCTGGACACATGGCTGGGAAGTTAAACATCACATTTCCCAGCCTCCCTTGCAGCTAGGTATGATGACATAACTAAGTTCTGGCCAAGGGGATGTGTGAGCAGAAGTCATGCCTACAACTTCAGGGTCGTGCCCTTAAGAAGAAAGGAGCAAGCCCTCCCAGTCCTTTCTTCCTTTCCTCTTACTGGAATGTGGAGGTGGTGGTGGAAGCAGGAGCAGCCATCTTAGACCTTGAACGGAAGACAGGTGCTGAGGATTGTAAAGCCAGGTCCAGAAGGCCCGGGACCCTACCCTATTCAGTTTTGGATGGCTTACTTTTGGATGTTAGAGGAAAGAGAAAGGCATTTCTGTCTGGTGCGTGCCATAGTTATATTGGCTTTTAACACAGTAGCTGAACTGGGATTCTAAATAATGTTGTTGTTATGTGTATAAAGAGTAAACATTCTGCCAGGTGGTCAGAAGAGTAAGAGTAAGGAAGGATGGGAGGAAAATACTTATCTGAATGATGTATACACAGGGATCTGGGAAAAGAGGGGACAGGGCCAGGTCCAGGGTGAGGCAAGAGAGGTGCCTAGGGACAGTCACTCTCAGGGTTGTGTATGCCTTAAATTTTGTGTCCTAGGTGCCTCTCTTGTAGTCTTGACCATGGGAAGGAAAGGAATTGGATCATAGGGGGATAGGAACTGAAGGTGAAGAAGGATGGTGATAACATACAAAGAGAGGAGAGAGGGGATGGAGTGAGTGGAGAGGAATTATAGGAGAAGAAAGGAAGAGAGAACGGGAAGAAAAGAGGACAGGGTAACCTTCAAGCTAATCATCTAACATGGAATGTTTTTAATTTAGAGAGAACATTCCTTTACACCTGATATCTTAGATGTGGGAACAGGTCTTATTTCATCTACCTGCTCTAAAAATCAGGGATAGGCAGGGATAAAAATGCTGCACTCAACAGGGAGGATGTGACAAAGGACAGGGACGTGTGACAGTCAGGAGAGTGTCAGCAGCCTGACACCTCACAGGTCACCAGGCAGCAGCTGTGGTTGAACTAGAGGGGACCTATTTCCAGGATGAACTCTGAGGATGGGACTTTGGTCCCATGCTCTTCCTATTTCCAGGAGGCCAATGCAGGTGTCGGAGCTATTTTGTCTTGCCCTTTCAGCTATGGCATCATAGTCTGCCAGGTGATCAATGGCTGTGAGACACGCTAAATAAAGTCAGCCTGGAATAGTCTCCCAGAGTCTAGCACTGTCTATATCTGCTACGTATCCACTCATTATGTGACCTCATTGCCTGCCTGGTAGTTTTCCTATAGCACGAGGCAAGAGGAAGGGGAGATCCAGACTTCAGGGAGGGGTCATGGGGATAGAGGGCAGCCGACCGGACATTGCAGTTGTCTGGAATTGCTGTTTGGTCCAAAACTAATGGTTGTACCTGAAAACATAACTCAAATAGAGCTTTACTTCCTTGAGATTTCTGGGAGAGTCTTGGTGGGAATGGAGGTGGATGGGTGGTAGATGTAGGAGGAGAGAACATCTTTCTTTGGGGAAGGCCTTAAGTCTGAGAGGGGACGGCCTCTGTCATCTCCCTCTGCTCTATCATCTCCCTCTGGATAATTTACAGCTTTATATTCCATCCAACAGTGGGGGGTAGTAGAAAGAATGGGTGAGAATCTGAGCTTTGAGTCATATCTTTGTGATTTATGACAAAAAATACTAGCTATTATTATTAGAAATACTTTCTTACATTGCACAGCACAAACATTTGATGTGATGGTTGATTGCATAATGGGGGGTTTAGTGTCAAGAGGTATCTGCTCCACAAACCCATGTGGTTAAGGTGGAGGGGACTGTCCCTTCACTTCTGTCACTTCATCTACCACTGGTTTTCCACCCTTCTTATCTAAGTTCCTCAAGAACTACGCTCATGGTCTGCATTTCCTCATCTTCAACTGACTTCCACTCCAACGCCTCCACTGAAATGGCGTTTGGACGGATCACTAATGACCCTTATGCTGCCATTTTCTTTTTTCTTTTTTTTTTTTTTTAAAGATTTTATTTTTTCCTTTTTCTTTCCAAAGCCCCCCAGGACATAGTTCTATATTTTTCGTTGTGGGTCCTTCTAGTTGTGGCATGTGGGACGCTGCCTCAGCGTGGTTTGATGAGCAGTGCCATGTCCGCGCCCAGGATTCGAACCAATGAAACACTGGGCCACCTGCAGCGGAGCGCGTGAACTTAACCACTCGGACACGGGGCCAGCCCCTGCCGTTTTCTTTCTTTACACTCACTGGGTGATCTCAATCACCTTCATGACTTCAGCTATCACTGTTCTTTGGATCAGCTACTGCTTTTAGCCCTAGATATCTCCCTGCCACATGGCTATAATGGAGGGGGTGTGGCACCACTTTAAATGACCCTGCCTACCTGGCCACAATTGAACAGTCCAGGAATGGGCACCTGATGAAACCCAGGACTTCTGTTTTCTTTTAACTGAGACTCAGGTAGGGAGTAAGTCTTTCCCTGGGAGTGAAAGCCATAAGATGGTGAACTTGGGAGGCGTCAGTGGCGATATTTCCCTCCTCTTGGAGGAAGCTGTCCCTAGGGAGAGATAACAGCCCATAGGGGATAAGGAAGAGAGAGCCCAGGGCATGTTCAATTGCCTGATTCCAGTTGTCCCCAAGATTCAGCAGTCTCCTTGCCTTCTCCATGGATTGCCTTCTTTGAATTATTTGCGATACCCTAGGATTCTTCCACAAATGCCCCTTTCTGCCTAAGCATGTTCTAGGTAGGCTTCTGATACCTGGAACTGAAACAGATTCTGACTGAGGTAGATTCTAAGGAAACACAGGCCCCAACTAGGGGTTAGAAGGATTGGATTTGCATTTGACTCCGATACTCATTGCTGTGAGAACTTGAGCAAGCCCCAGACTCTGAGCTTCAGTTTTTCATCCATACAATGAAAGCAACAAAATCTACCTGCCTGGCACACATGGTCCTAAGGAGATTAACCAATTATATATTCAAGCACCACTCAAATCATAAAACACCCTAGAAATGTAAAATTTAAAAAGTGCATGACTTATTTGAAACCTTTTAGAAGCCATTTGTATTTTTAGCACAAATCTCCATTTGGGGGAATGAGCTTCCCAGCAGGACACTTGCAGCTGGTTGAGGACCCAGGGCAGGAGATGTGTGCTGACAGCAGTGTTCCCCAGGTAGAATGCCCACTGTCAGTGGGGACAGGGATAGCAGAATTTCCGGTGAAGGTTTAGAAGCCAGGGAGGCAGTGGGAGACCCAGAGTCCCAAAGTTCATTTATGGAAGCACTTCCTGACCCTGCTTTGGGATTTTATTTGGGTCTCCAAGGGGCAGTAGCCAATCCAAGGGGCCATGAACATGACCCGTAAGAATTAGTGGAAAGTAGGAACACCTGAGTCCGGGATGGGTTAGGAAGGAGCTGAGGATCATCTGCTGGTCTTAGCAAGCACACTCAATATTTCATTCTGGACTTGGGGTTGAGAGACCAGAATTCCAGTCTTACTTTGCTTCTAACTTACTGGGTAAGACATGTCATTTCTTCTGAGTCTCAGTTTCCCCATTCCTCAAATTGGAAACAGGGTGGGATGAGAGGGTTATTCACAATTACACCTTACACTTGTAACACTGTTATAGTTCATGCTCATTATCACTTTCACTCCTTATAACATCAAAGGAGACACATATTATTGGTCTCATTTTATAGATAGCTAGTAAAAGTAAGAGATAGTGCTTGTACTGAGGTCTCCTTCCACTCTGAGATCCTTCCAGTAGTAAAGCTGTCATTCTCCTACCACTGTGTGATAGAGCATTCTTTAACACCTACTGTGCTCAGGGGGCTGGGCTACAAAGAGGTTTCAACATGGTATAGAGTCATTTGTCTGCACGTCCCACCTCCCCTACTAGACTGTTAACTCCTTGAGAGCAGTACCCATGCCTCCTTCTTCATTACTCCCTCAAAGCCTGCAGAACTTGGCTTATCCTCTGGATAAATAATGATTAAACACAGATGCAATGACAAGGCCCAGGCAAGAAGTACTCTTGCTGTGTGTTGAGAATCTACCCTAAACCCAGAATGTGGCTTGGGCTGCAGAGAAGCCTTCTCGGGCATTTTTGTTTATCACAAAAGCACTGGCTTTTGTGTTCTCTCTTATCTCCAGAGATGCTTTCAGCCTCAGGAGACACAATCATCAATCAACAGTTACTCACCAGATACTGCCCTGAGCCAGGCCCACAGGATGCACTTTATCAACCTCTTAATTTAGTTTAAGTTTCGGGTATAAGCCAGAGAAGAAAGATTTCTCTCATCTATCAATTCCCACTTCTGCTTCTTTTTGGGAAAAACAACTCTCAATCCAAAAAGGTAAGAGTGGAATGATGTCAGGAACGTGGCAAAGTGAGCTGTTCCCTTTATCTCTCCCCCTTTGAACTACCACTAAATGGACAATCATTGACCAATGGAGGAAACCCACAGAGCACAACAGGACGTCTGAGGGAACCACACAGCTATACATCTGAAGATGGATGGACTGGCCCTCTGGGAAGTGGTTGAGATAGATGAGCACTCCCCTGTCCTTCTCTGGCAGTCTGTGCATGTGCAAAAATGATTTCCTGGCCAGTGCAAGCACCCATAGTACCACTGTGCCCCAAAAGTGGGAACATGCCTCAGGGCAACTGTAGAAAGAGGTGGAAGCAGCCTTTAGCCTTCTTGTGATCACTTTCCCAGAGTGAGAGAGTCCACCATGCTGCTGTAGCCCCAAGAAGTGGCCCAGGCTGGGAGCCCATGAGGAAGTCCTGCCCACTAAGCACAGCAGCTGGCACCATTGTAAGGAGAGGCAGCAGCAGACCTATACACATGCCCAAATGCTCTCCCATTGGCAAAAGCACCCATAGTATCCCCACAACTTCCAGTGGACAGGGTGGGATCAGAAACACAGCTGCTTCTTCTCCCTAGCGGTAGCAAGTGGAATCTGTGACCTAACACTACCACAAATACTACTACAGACAAAAGATTAGTTCATCAAACACCATGAGAAACTGCAGTAACAATTCAGACCAGAAGGAAAATGATAACTCTCCAGGAATCAACCCTGAAGGCACAGAAATTGACAATCAAAATGACAGAAAATTCAAAATAGCTGTCATAAAGAAACTCAATGAGTCACAAGAAAACTCAGAAAGACAGTTCAATGGACTCAGGAATAAAATTAATGAGAAGAAGGAATACTTCACCAAAGAGACTGAAACTATGCAGAAAAACCAAGCAGAAATTCTAGATATGAAGAACACAATTAATGAAATAAAAAATAATCTAGATCCTTAAAAAATAGAGCTGACGTTATGGAGGAAAGAACTAGTGATTCAGAGGATAGAAATGTGGAAACGCTACAGGTAGAGGAGGAGAGAGAACTAAGATTTTTAAAAAATGAAGGAATTCTTCAAGAAATAGCCAACTCAATTAGGAAAAGCAACATAAAGATTATAGGTATTCCAGAGAGAGAAGGGAGACAGAAAGGGGCAGAGAGGTTGTTCAAAGAAATAATAGCTGAGAACTTCCCAAACCTGGGGAAGAAACTGGATTTACAAATTCATGAAGATAATAGAGTGCCTAATTACATCAGTGCTAAAAGACCTTTTGCAAGGCATGTAATAGCAAAATTGGCAAAAGTCAACAACAAAGAAAAAAAATATTAAGACTAGCCAGGCAGAAGAAAATAACCTACAAAGGAACCCCTATCAGGCTTTCAGCAGATTTCTCAAGAGAAACCTTGCAGGCTAAGAGAGAATGGAAGGATATATTCAAAATACTAAAAGACAAAAACTTCCAGGCAAGAATACTCTGTCCAGTGAAACTATCCTTCAGATACGATGGAGAAATGAAAGCTTTCTCAGATAAACAAAAAGGTGAGGGAGTTCATCACCACGAGACCTCCACTACAGGAAATGATTAAAGATGCTCTTATATCTGAAACAAAAAGGCAAAGATCTACAAAGCCTTGAGCAAGGAGATAAACAGACAGACAAAATGAGAAAACTGCAGCTCTCTTTCAGAATAGGGAAGCAAATACTCAATTATAACTTAAAAGATAAAGGGGAGGAAAGCATCAAAAGACACCTTGTCTTAGTCACAAACTCACAACACAAAACAGAATAATTTTTGACAACAATAACTCAGAAGGGGAAGAGGAGAGGGATGGAACCTGCTGAGGCTACTGGAGAAAGAGGCTACCAGAAAATGGACTATCTCATCTATGAGATCTTTTATACAAACTTCACAGTAACCACTAAACAAAAAAATCAGAGCAGAGCCACAATTCATAAAAAAAAAAAAATTGAGAAAACCTCCACAGAAAACCACCAAATGAAATGGCAGTCAGAAATACAAAGGAAGAGATACAATGGAAACATAGAACAACTGGAAAACAAGAGATAAAATGGCAGTATTAAGCCCTCATATATCAATGATCACTCTGAATGTAAGTGGATTGAATTCTCCAATCAGAAGACACTGGATAGATTAAAAACAAGACCCAACAATATGCTGCCTCCAGGAGACACATCTCAGCTCTAAAGACAAACACAGGGTCAGAGTGAAGGGATGGAAGACGATATTCCAAGCTAATGTTGATGAACATAGATGCAAAAATCTTCAACAAAATACTGGCAAACCAAATACAGCAATACATTGAAAGGATCATACACTATGATCAAGTGGGACTTTTTCCAGGGACTTGGGGATGGTTCAACATCCACAAAACAATCAATGTGATACACCATATTAACAAAATGAGGAATAAAGATCACATGATCATCTGAATAGATGGAGAGAAAGCATTTGACATGATCCAACATCCCTTGATGATAAAAACTCTCAATAAAATGGGTATAGAAGGAAATTACCTCAACATAATAAGGGCCACATATGACAAACTCACAGCCAATATCATACTCAATGGTGAAAAACTGAAAGCCATCCCTCTGAGAACAGAAATAAGACAAGGGTGCCCACTTTTGCCACTACTATTCAACATAGTACTGGAGGTTCGGCCAGAGCAATTAGGCAAGAAAAAGAAATAAAAGGAATCCAAATTGGAAAGGAAGAAATGAAACTCTCACTGTTTGCAGACAACATGATTTTATATATAGAACAAAGAATCCCAAAATTTATATGGAACAACAGAAGACCTCAAATAGCCAAAGCAGTCCTGAGAAACAAGAACAAAGCTACAGGTATCACAATCCCTCACTTCAAAATATACTACAAAGCTATGGTAATCAAAACAGCATGGTACTGCCACAAAAACAGACATACAGATCAATGGCATGGAATTGAGAGCCCAGAAGTAAAACCACACATCTACGGAACAGTTAATCTTCAACAAAGGAGCCAAAAATATACAATGGAGAAAGGAAAATCTCTTCAGTAAATGGTGTTGGGAAAACTGGACAGCCACATGCAAAAGAATGAAAGTAGCACCATAGACAAAAATTAACTCAAAATGGATTAAAGACCTGAATGTAAGACCTGAAACCATGAAGTTCCTAGAAGAAAATATAGGCAGTACACTCTTTGACATTGGTCTTAGCCGCATCTTTTCAAATACCATGTCTACCAAGGCAAGGGAAACAAAAGAAAAAATTAACAAATGGGACTACATCAGACTAAAAAGCTTCTACAAGGCAAAGGAAACTGTGAATGAAATGAAAAGACAACCCACCAACTGGGAGAAAATATTTGCAAATCAGATATCCAACAAGGGGTTAATCTCCAAAATACATAAAGAACTCACACAACTCAACGACAAAAAAACAACCACCTGATCAAAAAATGGGCAGAGGATAGAAACAGACATTTTTGCAAAGAAGATATACAGATGGCCAACAGACACACGAAAAGATGTTCAAAGTCACTAATTATTAGGGAAATGCAAATCAAAACTACAATGAGATATCACCTCACATTCATCAGAATGGCCATAATTACCAAGACAAAAAATAACAAATGTTGAAGAGGCTGTGGAGAAAAGGGAACCCACATATACTGCTGGTGGGAATGCAAACTGGTGCAGCCACTATGGAAAACAGTATGGAGATTTCTCAAAAAATTAGAAATAGAAATACCATATGATCTAGCTTTCCCACTACTGGCTATTTATCCAAAGAACTTAAAATCAACAATCCAAAGAGATTTATGCACCCCTATGTTCATTGCAGCATTATTCACCATAGCCAAGATGTGGAAGCCACCCAAGTGCCCCTCTACGGATGAAAAGATAAAGAAGATGTGGTATATATACACCATGGAATACTACTCAGCCATAAAAAAGACAAAATTGTGCTGTTTGCAACAACATGGATGGACCTTGAAGGTATGATGCTAAGCGAAATAAGCCAGACAGAAAGACAAATGCTGCACGATTTCACTCATATGTGGAAGAGAAAAAAATACATGGAAAGAGAACAGATTAGTGGTTACTAATCTGTTAGTAGGGGAAGAGGGGAGGGGGGCTAGGGTGAGTGAAAGGGTAAAGGGGTACATATGTATGGTGACGGATGAAAATTAGACAACTGGGGGTGAGTACAATGAAGTCTGTACAGAAATTGATAAATAGTAATGTATGTCCTAAATTACACAATGTTATAAACCATTATGATCTCAATAAAATAATTGAAAAAAAAACTAAGTGTATTTAGGGACGGTTTTCTTGGAATCCTGGAGGTGCAAAGATACTAAGAAATTACCTGGTCCAAGGAAAATGGTCTTGATGAAAAAAAGGAGACAATTTGTATGACAGGACCGCAACTTCAGGGGAAGAATACACATCCAGAAGAAATAAGGACGATCGTTATCAGAATGTCAGCAGTAGGTAATGGGATTGTGGTGATTTTAATTTTCTCAGGCCTCTGGATTTCATGAAAATTCTATAGTGAACATGTTACATTTAGATCAGGAAACAAAAATTAACAAAAAAAAAAACTAAAGAAATTCTTAAGTTGCCTGGGGGCGCACGGGTGTGCATTTTATTATCATTCTTTATCATTTACCTATAGGTTGTATATACCTTTTGTATAAAATTTTTAATACTCTATTTTTTTTCGGTTGTGGAACCTCCTGTTTAAATAAAATTCAGTTTGGAAGCTGCCTTCATCAAAGCAGGGGTTCTCTGGAGGCCGGCTCCCTCAGCTCTTCCCTCCAACATCTAGAGACGACACCTAAGGGGATTGGAGACCTCAGGGGAGAGTGGCCGGGTCTGGCGACCTCACTGAGTCTCCTTTCATCCTCCTGCAGGTGGGGACACACGCAGGCCCAGAGGTGGCTGAAGTGGAACTGGCATCTAGGCCTTCTGACATCCCGCTTGGCTTTCCCCCACTTCACTGCGTCTCTTCATTCAGGTTTCCTGCCTCTGTTTTTCTCCCTTGAACCCACCAAGGCTCTAAGTCTAAGGGGTAAAACTACGGTACTCTCCTCTTAATGCGATTTTCCATATTCACTCATTTTTCAGAATTTGCCCTTAAAGATTGATTTTTCTTGGGCAGACGGCAGGAAAAGCGGTGAGAAGGAGGTGATGGAGGGGTGTGGAGGGAGGGTTGGGGGCTGCCTGCAAGCCCGGCCTGGTGGCTTGGTTGCCTGGCAGCCCCACTAGCGGGTTCTTGGGTCAAGTGCCGTCTGGAGGGGTTTCCTGGCTGCTACTGGGTCAGATGGGAGCTGACTGCCAAAACTGCCAACAGGAGATTTCACTGATGCCCGACGTCCCTAAGGGGCCCAGAACCCTGCCAGGTTCTGCTGAGGGCTCTTGGCCCAGCTGACCAGTGAGCGGGAAATCGATCTGATTCTCAGGGGGCAGAGTCCTGAGGAGAGTTATTCTGGGATCTGGCTCTGCTGTATGAACTCCGGAACAGCTCAGACGGGAAGGGTGAAATGCAGCTCACGTGCCCTCACTCTCCCTCCCGTCGCTGATCGCTAACAAGTGACAGATGCTTGCCCGGGAAAAGCCCAGGCTCAGCCTTCACCCCTTCTTAACTCACTGTTCCAGGCACACTCCCAGTGGATCAGGGGGGACACACGTGGACTTCCCATGCTGGAAAATGCAATCACCCACCAGATGTAAGTGTCAGCCTTCCGTGATCCCCAGCTTGGGGCGAGGCTGCTGATCCCGATTTTCCTCGTCCGCAGAAAAGCCGCTGGGGCGTGGGCTGCGATCCCTGCACGCTGGCTCGGCAGGACTTGGAGTGCAGGTGACTCCATGCTCCTTCGAACGCACCGTCCACAGGGCGAGGTTTCTGTGGCTGGGTCACTGACTTCTGCTTCCCCTGCCGCCAGTAGTCCTGGCGTTTCAGTTCTCAAAACTGCACTTGAATCGAGAAAAATGATGGCCGGGACTTCTTCTCCTGACTTCCAGGATTGTGACCTAAGCCGAGACGCAACCAGGCTCAGGAATGGGGCTTCGGTCTCTGGGTCCACAGCCCTGGATTTTAGGATGTTAGGGAGTCTGTCCTGGGGCTCTTTTGCCCAGTTTCCCCAGCGGACAGCAGTTTAGAGCTGGCGGGCCAGCCTTTGCTGGGCGCCCCTGTGGTCTAGGGCTCCTGAGAGGGGACCATGGTTTCCAACATCCCGGTGACTCACGAACTCTGCACCTGGACTCCAGGTCCCTTGTGGCCGGCCCTTTGGAGGCTGACACCCGGCGGGGGAAGGAGGTGGTGAAAGAGACTCTGAGATTTGGGAGGGCGAGGTTTGTCCCTCTGACTGTCCTGCATTACAGTGAGTTTTCACTGGGATTGGAAGTCTAAACTTAGACAGGTTTAGAAAGAAGTTTCAGACGGTGTGGCCCTCCCAGGAGGACGCAGGGACGTGGGATGGTGACACATCTAGGGAAAGAAGGAGACTTATGACATGTTCACGTGGACTTGGCTGGGAAGAGAGAGAGAGGCCAAGAGGAGCTGGCAGACTGAGAGATGGCGGAAGGTTCCAGGATCTGAGGCTTCTGCGGGTCAAAGGTCAGAAGGAGCGAGACCGGAAGCTGCGGAGACCCGGGAAGACCGCCACGCCCTCCCACAAGAGGGCGTCTGCGTCACACCAGCTGTGAGGTCCTGGGCAAGTCATAAAGCTCTTTGTGCCTCAGTTTCCATATCTGAAAAATGAGGATAATAATAGTGTCTACTTTATTTGACTGGCCTGGGGATTTAAGGAGGTAATACCGGAAAGTGTTTAAAGCAATTTCTAGCACAAAGGAAACACAGCAATTGTGAGCAATTCTTATGTCTTTGGCCGTGACTGGTGGACTCCGGGCCTCAGCCCCAGTGGCAAATGTCGTGCTGCCCTGTTGTGCTGTTCTTTAATATTGTGCCTGGCTGGTGCTGGGTGCAGCGGATCCTGGGTGCCTGCTTCTTGCAGAACCTGGAGAGAACAGCGAGGACTGGACTTACTGGCTGACCCAGCAAATTGTGCGTATGTTTGTGTGTATTTTTTCCTTTTGGTATTTGTTTGTTCATTCACTCAACACAATTGTGTAGAGCATCTCTTATGGGCACAGGGTGTTGTTGAGTGAAGAAGCCCCATTCCTGCCTTCTGGAGGCTCACGGCCCAGTAGGGGCGGCCAGGCATTAATCAAATGTGCACAAAGAAATGTCCAATTACAGTGGAGGTGGGTGACATCTACCAGGGGCATTGGCGGGTCTGGGCCCCAGCGCCTCCTCACCCCCTCCATTGTCCCCACCTGGTCCTGGCCACCCTCACCTCATCCCTGGAAGTCTACAGTTGCCTCTTCAGGGTCTCCCAGCTTCCACCGCTTCCTCCGCCAGTCATTTTTCCTTACAGCCGCCAGTGTGATCCTTTTTAAAGTCCGAGCATGTCGTTCTCCGATGGCTCCCCACATCGTTCAGAGTAGAATCCAAACTCCCCACGAAGGCCTCTGGGTCCTTAAATGATGACTCTCCATTTCCTCTCTGATCTCATCTCCTTCCAATCCTGCCCTTCTCGCTCTCCCTAAGCCACACCTGCCTCTTTGCTCCTGCCTCAGGGCCTTTGCGCTTGCTGTGCCTTCTGCCTAGGACCCTTTACCCTCAGTTATCAGCATGGCTCCCTCACTGCTTTCAGGTGTCTGCTGGAATTTTGCCTTATCATAGAGACCTTCCTTGGTACATAACAGCATTTGCATCCCCTTGACACTCTCTACCCTTTTTGTTCACTCCTTTTCTTCAGGGCACTTATGACCACCTGGTATATTTCACTGTTTATTTAGGGTTACTGTCTCCCCTCTCCTGCCCACAGAGGATGGGAACTTAATTTGTTTTGTTTGTTGCTGTATCCCAGCACCTAGCACGGTGCCTGGCATGTAGTAGGTGTTCAATGAATGTTTGTTGAATGAATGAATGACTTTATTTGAGATCTGAAGGAAGGGTATGCGTTAACCAAGCAAAGGGAAGAAAGGAGGATTCTAGGCCCAGAAAACAGCTCATGAAAAGTCCTGCAGCTGAAGGCATGTCTTCTAGATGAGGAATTGAAACCCTCACTTGGGGAGTGACAGGGAGGTTGGTGTGGACCCAGGCCTGGGAAGTCAGCAGGGGCCAACTGAGGCCTGGTGGGGGAGTTTGGCCTTTATCCTAAGAGCTTTAGGAGCCTGCTGAATGTTTCATACAGAGGCATGACAAGATCAGATTTGTTTATCAAAAAGACCATTCTGGTGGAATAACTAACAGCAGATCTGGGCAGCCCGCCTAGGAGGCCTTTGCGAGACGATGGTAGCTCGGGCCAGGCTGGTGGAAATCGAGACAGGCAGATGGACACACCCAAAGGCAGCCTTGAAGGGGTTTCAGGCGGGACAGGATGCAGCGATGTGGAGGTGACAACTAGGAAACGATGGAAGAGGGTGAGACCCCTTTTTGGGGAGCTGTACTCAGGAGTTTGGCTTGTTGAGCTGGGTGCATCTTTGAGACGGTCCAAGCGCAGACATCAAGGGTGTGACTGGTGTAGACGTCCGAGGTTAGAAGGACGTTTAGGCTAGATTTTGTGAGATATCCAGGAACCTGCTCACAATTGAGGCCCCGGGGGCCCCTGGAGGGTCTTATATTTGGGTTGTTTAATCTATTTTGAGTTAATCTTTGTGAGTCATGTAAGATAGGTGACCGATTTCATTTTTCTGTGTGTGGCTTTCCAGTTTTCCCAGCACCGTTTGTTGAAAAGACTGTCCTGTCCCTGTTGAGAGCTCTTGGCTCCCCTGTCAACCATTGGTTGACTGTATATGTAGAGTTGAATTCTGGGCTCTCTATTCTGTTCCATTGGCCTATGTGTCTATTTTTATGCCAGTACCATACTGTTTTAAGCACTATAACTTTGTAGTATTGTTTGAAATGAAGAAGTATGGTTCCATACAAATTTTGGGTTTTTTCTTTTATTTCTGCAAAAAATGCCATTGGAGTTTTGGTAGAGATTACAGTGAATCTTTAGATGGCTTTGGGTAATATGGACAATATTATTTCTTCTGATCCATGAACAGGGGTTATATGTCCATTTGTTTGTGTCTTCTTCAATTTCTTTCATAAAAGTCTTGTAGTTTTCATTGCATCAATTTTTCGCTTCCTCGGTTAAATTTATTCTTAAGTATTTTATTGTTTTTGATGCTATTGTGAACCTGATGGTTTTCTTTATTTCTTTTTGAGATATTTCATTGTTAGTGTATAGAAAAAAACCTGTTTTCTGTGTTGATTTTATATCCTACAACTTTACTGAATTTGTTGATTAGTTCCAATAGTCTTTTGGTTGAGTCTTTAGGATTTTCTCTACGTAAGATTGTATTATCCACAAATAATGATGATTTTACTTCTTCCTTTCGGATTTGGATGCCTTTTATTTCTTTATCTTGCCTGAATGCTTTAGCTAGGACTTCCAGGATTATGTGGAATACGAGAGGTGAGAGCGGGCACCCTTGTCTTGTCCCTGATCTCAGAGGGAAAGCTTTCAGCCTTTTAGCATTGAGTATAATGTTAGCGGTGGGCTTCTCATATATGGCCTTTGTCATGTTGAGGTAAGTTCCTTTTATATGCAATTTGTTGAGACTTGTTATAATGAAAGGATGTTATATTTTGTCAAATGCTTTTTCAGCACCTATTAAGATAATCATATGATTATGATCGTTCATTCTATTCATGTGGTGCATCACGTTTATTCATTTGCATATGTTGAACCATCCTTGCATCCCAGGAATAAATCCTGCATGATCATGGTGTACAATCCTTTTAATGTGCTGTTGAATTTGATTTACTAACATTTTATTGAGAATTTTTGCATCTATATTCAGGGGTATTGGTTAATTTTTTTCTTTTCTTGTAGCGTCCTTATCTGGCTTTGATATCAGGATAATGCTGCCTCGTAAAATGAGTTGGGGAATGTCCCCTCCTCTTAAGTTTTTGGGAAGAGTTTGAGAAGGATTGGTATTAATTCTTCTTTTTCGTTTCATTCATTGAATTCTTCAGCTCCAGAATTTCTGTTGGGCTCTCTTTTTATGATTTCTATCTCCTTCTTAAGCTTTTCATTTTGTTCCTGTATGGTTTCCTGACTTCGTTCAGCGGTCTTTCTGTGTTTTTTTGAGTACTCCCAATAGCTGTTTTGAATTCCTTATCAGGTAGATGGCAGAATTCTGTGTCTTTGAGTTTGGTTACTGGAGGATTATTGTTTTCTGTTGGTGATGTCCTGTGTCCTTGATTCTTCGTATCCCTTGGAGTTTTGCGTTGCTGTTCTTGCATTTGAAGTAGCAGCCACCGCCTCTGACCTTTACTAGCTCCCTTCAGGTGGGAGATGTTTTCCCTTGGTTGTGCTCACATCTGGGACTTTCTCCGACCTTGTATGGATACACTTGTTTCACTTGCTCCCTCTGGTGGCAGGATTATTAGACTTGCATGTCTTCTCTCCATCTTATGACTCACTGGCTGTTGGAAACCTCTCTTGTTTTCCAAAAGGTGGCACTACAGCTCAAGTTTGTGGTTTCTTCTTTGCCCACAGAGCTGGACAGTTTTCTGAGAGCACTCCCTCCCTGTCTGCTAGAGGCTGCTCTTGCCACCACACTAGGGAGCACACACAAGAACCAGTTGCAGAGTGAGGGAGGTGTGGGGTTAGCACTTGGGGCATTTGGGGGGCTTGTGGCTCAGAAAGGGGATCTTCGGATGAGGTTTCCCCAGTGGCTCATGGGAAGACTTCCTGCTGGAGTCCTGAAGGTGTCCCGTTAATGCCTTCTGAGATATGTATAGATTGATCGATCTATCTATTTATCTATCTATCTATATTTTTTCCTTAAGGAAGATTGTCCTGAGCCAACGTCTGTGCCAATCTTCCTCTATTTTGTATGTGGGTCACTGCCACAGCATGACAGACGAGTGGTGTACGTCCTCACCTGGGATCTGAACCTGCGAACCTGAGCCACCAAAGCGAAACAGGCCAAACTTAACCGCTACACCACAGGCTGGCCCTTGACCTCTGGTACTCATACCTGCCTCTTTCCTGATCTCCTTCCTTCCCTCAGTCATGGAGGTCCTGCCTCAATACTCTGAGTCCTGCAGGACAGAAATGGGTTCCTAAGCAGCATCCCACACACTGGGGTCTCCCTTTCTCCCTCAGGACAGGCCAGCTAGTTCAACCCCCTGCTGTACTGCCCTGGGGGAGGGGCAAAACTGGTGAAGTTCCTCTTAACCTCTCCAATATGTTCAAACTTATATATATATATTTGCTATATTGGAGTGCTGGAATCTCTCCTTGGGAACTCTGGACTTTTACAAAGTCTCTCTTGTACATGGGTGTCTGCCCAAGTCGGCACTCACCACTCTTCCCCAACTGTGGCCAGAAGGGCTGGAGTCAGTTCACTGGCTCCACGGAGGTCTGTCTACCTTTTACCCAATGCATGGGTAGGAGAGACTCCTTCAAGGTCCATTGGGGCATGGTGCAGGGTCCCACAACTCCCATAGAGGCCCTTTCATTTGTGGATGGATGCCGACTTTTAGTTGCTAAAAGGGAGGATAAAATGGAGGGATGTCTTATGCCTCCAGGATGCTCTAGCCCATTCTTTTTAGCACTGAGTAATCTTCCTTTGCATGATGTACTACACTTTGTTGATCCATTCACCTGTTGAAGGACATGCTGGTTGCCTCCAAGTTTTGGCAATTGTGAATAAAGCTGCTATGGAAAACTTTTGTGTTCCAGGCTCTCTTTTAACACTCCAAGGAGACCCTACAGCCAGCCCCCGAGGCCTGTGGCACACTGATTTCCTCTTCATGGCACAGTGCCATTGGGGTTTCTAGGCTATGAGAACAGAAGGACACTTCCACACTACTGTTTTCTAGTACTTGCTGGCCAAACACTTGCTGTTTTCCTTCTTGGTTTCTTCCTTAAATAAAAAGACAGCAGAATAAACAATGACCAGGATTATGAATGGAAGCTACCGTGATGAGAGAGAGACATGAAAGCAGAAGTAAGAGAATGTAATCCTTGCTTTCTGTGGGGCAAGCCCAGACAGAGTCTAGAATGGCTGGGCTGTGTAGAGAAGAGAAATGAACTCTGTGGGCAGAACCATGAACCTGTTTGTGGCCACCTTCCTTCTCTCTCTTTCAGCTGCCTGGGGCAGAAGCATTGACAGGGAAGTAAGTGAAAATGATAAGTGTCGGGTGGAACAACTGAAACGGCAAAGACTTTCTGTTTATTTCATTTATTTACATTTATTCATTTATTTCATATTTCTGTTAATTCCTGCATGCCTAGTAGAAGAGCTGATAAAATCGTCTGCATTATTCCAGAGATTGTTAATTCCAACCGTCCTCACCTGCCTATAGCATTAAAAAAGTTTTCTTTTGGAATAATTTATGAGGTAGAGCGCCATGTGGTGCACCAGCTTGTGGTCGCCTACCGGCAGGACCCGTTGCAGGGGGCTGGAGTCTGCACAGCACTGTGGAGGACTCGGATACGCAGCTACTCAGGAGCCCTAAACTGCCCTCACCTCAGGCTGGGATGCGGCTGGAGATCATTGATAAGGACAGCGAGACCCGCAAACTGGACACTGGGCACCACTACACCCTCAGAAGGTGTGCCACACCCCCTAGCATCTACCTACCTGCCTATCCATGCCCTCAACATCCAATAAAGGCCCCTCGGCTGTGGCATGGAAAAAAAAATTTAGATGATATAGCATTTTGTAGTTTGCAAAGAACTTTCTATCCATCAACTTATCTAACTCATACAGATTGCCCCTGTGAGGGTAAAGCAAGGTAGGTACTTTTTGACCCCATTCTATAGATGAGAAAACTGAGGCGCAGAGGTCATTTGACCCGCTCAAGGTCATACAGCAAATGGATGGCAGAGCCGAGACTAGAATTCAGGGGCTTTGACTCCCAATCCAGTGCTCTCCCCAATTACCTGAGGTCAGGGGCAGTTGAGGGAAGTGAAGGGACCAGTGGAGGTAAGTGGGGTGGTGAGGACAGCACCTGGGGGAGGGGTCATGCACAGAGATGCGTGCTCAGGTGGTGGCTGGTTATGGACAAGGATGGGCGAGAGTCACTTGTCTTCAGGCTGGGCTTGGTGGGGGGTCTCAGTTGAGCAGATGTCCCCATGCTTCAGGGCAGAATTTGGCTTTGACGGTTGAGAACTCAGTTTTGTTCCTCATTTCCGCAAATATTTGCTCACTTAAGTCCCAGGTCCTGTGCTGGAGAAAAGGGGTAAGGTTTACTCTCACAACCAGAGAGCTTGTTGTTGGCGGTGATTGGAGTCTTTCGCCACGTCCGCATTCCTCAAGAGACTGATTTATAGCTGGGCTTCTAATCTATTGATTTGCAATGGGAAATGTTCCTGGCCTGGTAATTGGTTATTTTCACTTACCAGGTGGAAAGGTTTGTTTAGGAGACCAACTGATCAGCATGAACAGTGCTTGATGAAAGCAGAATTAGTCACCAGGAATGGGTGCTGTCAAAGGTCGCCTATGCCAAGCAGATCCAGTCTGCTGTGTTTTCCTATTGTGCTTATGCTTGTCTCAGTAATAGGCTGTCACTTTCTGCTGGAGAGACACTAACACATTGTTACTCTCAACTATTTTTTCTGGATTCTTTTCTGGTTGTTAGACACCCTCGTCCTGCCATCTCCAGCCTCATGACTCAGAGACAATGCCTGGGGGTGAGACCTATGTGGGTTCTAGAATCTGGTGGCCAGCATTCGAATCCCAACCTTGTCACTCATTATAACTCGTGCAGACACTTTCCCTCCGTTTCTTCTTCTGTAATTGGGGCTGAGGCAATTCCCAGGAAATTCCCTCTAGCACTCTTGGCCGCAGACACTCAGGGAGATGGGAATGAGGAGCACTCCAGCATGGAGAGTGATGGCGACTAGTCAGGAGTGTGTATTAATAGGGAAAGAACTGATAAAATACAGGATCTGGAAATGATGGAAAAGTCTGCACCAGTCAGGAGGAATGGCTTTCAGCTTCCTGGAAGGATCTCAGACCTTTGATTTTCAGCTGAAAAAGCAGCTGAATGAGATGCTGATCAACTCAAATTTATTGATCCCTTTTGTCATTAGTTTTATGAAGTGGGAGTTCATAGAACAGGACTTTATGGCAGTGAGATAAGAGTCGCTCCACCTTGCAGGTGAGGACGCAGGGGCCTGAGTTATTTATTTATTTATTTATTTTATTTATTGTGGTCTAAATAGTTTATAACATTGTGAAATTTCAGTTGTACATTAATATTTGTTAAACACCATATAAATGTGCCCCTGCACCCCTTGTGCCCACCCTCGCCCCTGCTTCCCCTGGTAACCACTAAATTGTTCTCTTTGTCAGTAAGTTTGTTTATATTCCACATATGAGTGAAATCATATGGTTTTTGTCTTTCTCTGTCTGGCTTATTTCACTTAACGTGATGACCTCAGGGTCCATCCATGTGGCTGCGAATGGGACGATCATGTCTTTTTATGGCTGAGTAGTATTCCACTGTATATATACAGCACATCTTCTTTATCCAATCATCAGTCGCTGGGCACCTGGGGTGTTTCCACATCTTGGCTGTTGTGAATAATGCTGCAATGAACATAGGGGTGCACAAGTCTCTTTGTATTGTTGATTTCAAGTTCTTTGGGTAAATACGCAGTAGTGGGATAGCTGGGTCGTATGGTAATTCTGTTTTTAATTTTTTGAGAAATCTCCATACTGTTTTCCAAAGTGACTGCACCAGTTTGCATTCCCACCGGCAGTGGACGAGGGTTCCCTTTTCTCCACAACCTCTCCACCGTTTCTTATTTTTTGTCTTGGTGATTATAGCCATTCTAACGGGTGTAAGATGATATCTAAGTGTACTTTTGATTTGCATCTCCCTGATGATTAGTGACGTTGAGCATCTTTTCGTGTACATATTGACCATCTGTATATCTTCTTTGGAAAATGTCTATTCATATTCTCTGCCCACTTTTTGATCGGGCTGTTTATTTTTTTGTAGTTCAGTTCTGTGAGCTCTTTATATATTTTTGAGATTAACCCCTTATTGGACATATGATTTGCAAATATTTTCTCTCAGTTGGTGGGTTGTTTTTTCATTTTGACCCTGGTTTCCTTTGCCTTCCAGAAGCTCTTTAGTCTGATGAAGTCCCACTTGATTATTTTTTCTTTTGTTTCCCTTGTTTGAGTGAACTTCTTATTTGTAAAGATAGTTTTAAGGCTGATGTCAAAGAATGTATTGCCTATATCTTCTTCCAGAAGTTTTATGGTTTCAGGTCTCACTTTCAAGTCTTTGGTCCATTTTGAGTCTATTTTTGTGTATGGAGAAAGATAATGGTCTACTTTCTTTCTTTTGCATGTGGCTGTCCAGTTTTCCAAGCACCATTTATTGAAGAGGCTTTCCTTTCTCCATTGTATGTGCTTGGCTCCTTTGTCGAAGATTAGCTGCCCGTAGATGTGTGGTTTTATTTCTGAGCTTTCAATCTACTCCATTGATCTGTGTGCCTGTTTTTGCACTAGTACCATGCTGTTTTGATTATTATAGCTTTGTAATATGTTTTGGAGTCAGGGGTTGCGATGCCACCAGCTTTGTTCTTGTTTCTCAGGATTGCTTGGCTATTTGGGGTCTTTTGTTGCCCCATATGAATTTTAAGATTCCTTGTTCTAGTTCTGTGAAGAACGTCACTGGGATTCTGATGGGGATTGCGTTGAATCTGTAGATTGCTTTAGGTAGTATGGACATTTTAACTACGTTTATTCTTCCAATTCACATGCATGAAGTCTACTTTGTGTGATCTAAGTATGGCAACTCCTGTTTTCTTTTGTTTGCCACTAGCTTGGAGTATTGTCTTCCATCCCTTCACTCTCAGCCTGTGTTTGTCTCTAGAGCTGCGATGTGTTTCCTGGAGGCAGCGTATTGTTGGGTCTTGTTCTTTAATCCATCCTGCCACTCTGTGTCTTTTGACTGGAGAATTCAATCCATTTACATTCAGAGTGATTATTGATACATGAGGGCCTAGTATTTCCATCTTATTGTACTTTTCCCAGTTCTTCTGCATTTCCTTTGTTTCTCATCCCTTGTATTTCGGACTATTAATTTGATTAGGTAGTTTTCTTTGTTGGTTTTCTTCATTTCCTGAGTTTTTTATTTCAGCCTTTCTAGTGGCTGGGAAATGATATCTCATTGTGGGTTTTTTTGGGGAGGAAGGTACATTTTAAATTTTTATTTAAACTTATGTTGTCTTATCTGTTAATACCTTATTTATGTTACTACCTTATCTGTGAAATAAATATATAAAGTTGTTAAAATTAGTGATGATGCTAAAGCTGTACTAGCTAGGAAGAAAGATAGGATGAGGGTGGGTCTGGATGTATGCATGACCAAATCTTTTTTCTGAAGATTATGATCTTTTGAACAGTAGTAATCTCTTAAGTACCTATGTGTCTGTTTCCTGTTTTTTTTCAAAAAATTGTGCTAAGACATGCATAACGTGAAATTTACCACTTTAATCATTTTAAAGATTTTATTTTTTCCTTTTTTCTCCCCAAGCCCCCCGGTACATAGTTGTATATTCTTCATTGTGGGTCCTTCTAGTTGTCGCATGTGGGACGCTGCCTCAGCGTGGTTTGATGAGCAGTGCCATGTCCGCGCCCAGGATTCGAACCAACGAAACACTGGGCCGCCTGCAGTGGAGCGCGCGAACTCAACCACTCAGCCACGGGGCCAGCCCCTCACTTTAATCATTTTAGATGTACCATTCAGTGGCCTTAAGTATATTCACATTTTTGTGCAACCACCAACGCCACTCTCATTGTGGCTTTAAACTGCATTTCTCGTACAACTAATGGTGCTGAACACCTTTTCAGATGCTTGTTAGCTATTCATCTATCTTCCCTAATGAAATGTCTGTTCAAATCTTTGGCCTGCTTTAAAACATTGAGTTGTTTGCCCTTTTTTATCAGCGATTTATAAGAGTTGTTTATATGTTCTAGATGTCCAAAGTCTGTAGTCCATGGCGAGACACAGATTGCCATTAGATTTATGTGGACAGTGGCCTCTTTAACTTGCAACCTCCTCTGACCACAGAAAGCCCTGAGTTGCTTTTGTAGCTGCATCTCACCATTTGTTTACATCCTTCGATTTTCTGGGATAACCTCCCGTCCCACTGCACATATGCTCACATTGAAACTACTGCGGAATCTAGGAATTGAAACTGCAGGCCAGATTTAGAAGGAATTGTGCAGTGTGGGGGCAGTTCCTAAGAGTTACCGCCATGTGGTTTTGAGTGACTCCTGCATCAGAAGCTTGTTTTTTGTCATTCTCTTGCTGACTAGGGGACCGTGCACGTGAATCCAAGTGGGAATGTGTGGAAGTTCTTTGTGTTTGACTGTGAGCATCCGTATGTGTTCTCCTTGGAGGTTCACCCACCAGAAAACTGGGATCAGCAGGAAGAACTTGCACACGCGCCTGGAGGAATCCAGAACCACTGTTACTCTTGGAGTCGCATCTCTGATGTCTTCGGCGATTTCCAAGAAGGAGGCGAGTGCACTGGGGCCTTGTTGACAGCACCCTGAATTCAGAGTAGTTTCTCCGAGAAAGGTTGGGGAGGGAAGTGTCTGTTCTTTTATCTTTGTGGGTCTCATTCGGCCAACATCGGTTGAGAATCAACTGGTTAAAACATGGGGCTTGGGAGCGGAGGGATGTGAGTTTGAACTCTGACTCTGCTGCTCGCTGCTTTTTTGATCTCAGGTAAATCACTTAACCTCTCTAAGATTCAGTTTCCTCATCTTAAAAATGGGGATAATTGTTCCTTCTTCATAGGGGTGTTGTCAGAATGAAATGAGATAATAGATATAGTGGAAATCTTTCAATAAATATGGGTTATTATAATTATTAATAAAAATTTGCTAAGCATCCTTTTTTGTTTTAAGATTGGCACCTGAGCTAACATCTGTTGCTGGTCTTCCTCTTTTTTCTTTTCTTCTTTCTCTCCCCAAAGTCCCCCAGTACACAGCTGTACATTCTAGTTGTAGGTCCTTCTGGCTCTGCTATGTGGGACGCTGCCCCAGCATGGCTCTGTGAACAGTTCCAGGTCTGCGCCCAGGATCTGAACCGGCAAAATACTGGGCCACCAAAGGGGAGTGCGTGAACTTAACCACTCAGCAACAGGGTCGGCCCCTAAGCACACTTATCTTAAAGCATCCAGCAGTCCCAGAGCCTCCTATCCTTTTGTTCTCTGGTATACTTTGGGGATCAAGGCACAAAGTCAGGCAGATGTTGGCTCAAATGCCCCCTCTGTCACTATGGACTGTTGTGAACTTGGACACGTCATACAACTTCCCTGAGCCTCAGTTTCTCCGTGAGTGTGAGGGGTATAGCATCTCCCCACAGAGAGTTGCTGCCACGTCTCTCATATAACAAGCTCTCGACGAGTGTTGGTTCTCTTTCTGTTCATAGAGCATCTTCTCTCCTGTTTTCATTTGTGCATGTGTGTGGGTGAGAATGTTGGTGCCAGAATGTGGCGTTGCTGGGTCAGAGAGGGCTGAGAAGATACGTGGGCATTTCTTTTTCAGACAACTCCTCAGTGAGAGTTCCTGGCTGGGAGGGCGGCTGGCAGTGCGATGCCAGTAAGGGCCGGGCTGGCAGCGTGTGTGAAATTCTGGTGCTAGGGAGCTGCCGGGATTTGTGCTCCTACATCATTAAGACCAAAGGAGCTGAAGAAGAAAAGAGAGATGGTCTTCATTAAAGATGATCACAGTCATCACACCTCACTGTCACCACGGACAATCTGCAGGAGGATGATGCTGACATACACTGGTGTGCCGTAGAAAAATGCTTGAGGGAACTGGGGGGCCCAGTGGAAATCATGGTGGCTTCAGGTAAGAGGCCTCCCCAGGTGTGTGTGTTTAGGTGTTTGCATGTGTGTCTGTGTCTCTTTCTAAGAGTATGTTGTGTCTATGTATGTGTTGTGTGTGTATCTATGTTTATGTGTGTTGTATCCAGATGTGTTTTCTGTATATATATTGTGTGCATGTCTGTGTTTGTTTTGTATCTCTTGTATATGTGTGTATTGTGTCCATATGTGTTTTGTGTCTGTGTTTTTTGTACACAATGAACACATGTATGTTGTGTCTGTATGTGTTTTGAGTCAATGCATTGGTTGTGTGTGTGCCTGCTGGGTAAGTGTGTTGTGTTTGCATGTCTGTGTGCATAAGTGCATTGGGTTTGTGTGTGTGCCCGCTGGGTGTGCATGTGTTGTGTGTCACACATATGTATACATGCAATGTCATCTGTGTGTTGAGCCTCACTGCTGACACAGGGCCTGGGGTGAATCTTGGCGCAAGGGGCAAGGTGGGCTGCAGAGAGGTGGCTGGAGGCTGGGGACGTGGCCTCGGGTGGGCTGAGGGCTGGGCTTGCAGCAGCTCGGATGATGGTGGCATTTCCTCTTCTCAGCAGACACGTGTGCAGGGCATTTTGTGCCCTGGGATGGCGTGTTCTAGGATCACTGGGAAGAACGTGGAGATGCTTCTCTTTCAGTGAAGATCCTGGGCCTTGTCGTGGGTTTCCAAAGGACCCTGTTCCCTGTAGGACCAAGAACCAAATCCTAGACCTCATCGAATCTCTCCTGATTTTGTCTCTCTCTTGCATAACGTTGGGGGAGATGATTTCCAGCAAGCATGCCTGGAAAGGAGATCTATCGGCATTGCTTGTGTGGCTCATTTTCTTGACAAACTTGGGTTCCTGTAGTGTGTGGTGACCACGTGTCTTATGGTGACCATCCTGAGTGTTGACCACTTCCAGTTGCATAAGAAGGTGGGAGAGGAGCAGCAAGGAGGAGGAGTGTGGTGTGAAGGCTGATCCTGGCGGGTTTGAGCTCAAACCCCAGCTCTTCCTTCATGAGCTGTGAGACCCTGAGAGAACCACTCCTCAGAACCTGTTTTTGCATCTGTTCGTGGGGTTGCTCATGACACCCAATTCATAGGGTTGAAGGGATTAAACTGGAATGACCATCAAAAGCACTTTGAGTGGTGCCTGACAATAGTAAGTACCTAAGAGCAACTTTTCATAAACGTACATCTTAATTTAAGGTGTCCCTGTGCTGCATATGGTGCAATCTGTGATGGCTCTCCGCTTCCTTTGCTGGCCAGTGAGCCTGCCCCCTTGAAGCTGCAGTGGGATGCTCTAAGCCAGCTGACTCCTGTTCTATGTAGAACGGGAGGGAGAAGTGTGGGGTGATGCAGGGAGGTCAGGAGAGAAGACACTTATTTGATCTGGTTTATTTGCTTGGAAATAACAACAGTGCCAATCCTGACCTCGCCTGACCCAGGCATCTTGTCTCGGAGTGAACTGTTCAAAGGTGACATTCACATTTGGTAAGGAGACATGGAGTTGGTGTCTCTGATAGCTCTGAGCCTTTCCCTGGGAAAACTTACAGGCATAAACCTTTGCCTTGGGTTCTCTTGGTATTTGGCCAGCTCCAGTTAGCGAGGGCTCTGGGGTTCATTCTGAAACCAGACTATGGGAATGTGCAAACCGCATCTCAGCGTTGCAGTGTTCCTCTTCTGCTAGGTTCCTCTGGAGACAAGTCAAGCTGTGGGGGTGGAGGCAGAGGCAGTGCCCATGTTCCAATTTGTCCAGTGATGGATTGATGGAGGCAAAGGCGGAGGAAGGACAGGTGGCAGCACTGTCTAGTACAAGCGTCCTCAACGTGGGGCAGGGCAGAGATTTGCATCACTGCGGCTGGAACAACCTGGGTATCAGGGATGGGGGTGAGGGGCTTATCTGGACCCAAACAAAATGGCCTCTGTGTCCCTGACTGGAGGATGTCCCAAGTGTGGAACAGGGCTGTGGGGCTTGAGGAGCTGAAGCCCAGTGGTGAGAAGGAAGAAAACAGGAGAGAACCTCCATTCTGATGTTCATCTTCCCCCTGGTACCAGGGGCTCTGACAATGCAGACCTCCCGTGATGTCCTCCTGGTAGACCCAAAGGCCTACTGTCCCATCTGCCTGGCTTGGCCTCCCCTGCTTTTGACATTGTTGACTGCTCCCTTTGGGAAACGTTTCTGTGTATCATTTCCCCTGGTTCTTCTGTTTCTCTGAACTTAATTTTTTGATTTTCTCCATTAGTTCCTCTTCCTTGGCCAACTGCTTAAATGCCAGGGTCCTCAACACCCGTGCCTTCTTCCTGGTCTGCAGCAGAGATTCTCTCAGGTATGCTGGTCGTGCTGACACACGCTTCACTTGGAGAACATGGTCTTCCAACCCTGTCTCATCCATTCTACTGGTCTCACTGAGGCCCTCTGTCAGACTCTCCAATCAGAGTACCTACCTTCCACCTCTCTTGGACATCGACCTGGAGATGCCCCCACCACTGCTCCTGAAGCCCTTCCAACTCCCCATGCCTCAGACCAAATTTCTCCTTTCCCTCCCAGCCTGCTCCGCCTGGGTTCCCTGACTCATTTCCTGGTGTCCTCAGCCCTACTTTTAGCACAGCTTGAAATCCTAGATTTGTTTTTGGCTCCTTATCCTTCACCTGCAATGGGTCAAAAAAATCTTGTCAATTCTACCTTTATTTAATAGCTCTCAAATTTTTCTTGTTTGGTTTATTCTCATAGCCACTCTCATGATTCAGATTTTTATTACTAGACTCTCCTCTTTCCAGTCCATTCCACATACCCCTGCAGGAGAGGTCTCTTTCTAAAGCTGATGAAGTCACTCCTTTACTAAAAAAAGCTTCAGAGGGTGCTTGTCACTTTCAGGGTAAAGTTCTAGGCCCTCCATGGTCCATTCCTCTGCTCACCTCTGTAGCTTTATCACTCCTACTCCCATGACACCTCGTGCTTCAGCCACTGCGGACTGATCCAGCTCTCAGCTACTCTTTCCTATTTCTTCTGAGTGGTCACTCTGGCTCTTCTGGCTGTAACAATCTTTCCATCTCCTAAGCCCTCGTTCCAGCACCACCTCCTCTGCGAAGCATCCCCTGACCTGTCCAGTCACAGCGGTCATGCCCATCCTCTGGGTTTTCATTGCTCTTAGCACATTGTTTTATGGTTGGTTGCCCACTGGATTGCAAGTCCTACTGGGGCTGGGGACTGCCCTGTTCATCTTTGTATTTCACACCCTTGGTACTGGGCCTGCCCCAGAGTAGATACTCTGTAAATGTCGGTTGAATTTTTGTTGCTGAATGAGGCGCACTGCAAGGATATGTACTTCTGTAGGCGTTTCTTTGTTGCCTCTTTGCTACACAAATCAAACTTCAGTCTCTTGGTAATTTGTTAGCAAGCAAGTGGGATATAGCAATACACGTTAAAACTGGTCTGCTTTTGACAAACTTCACTCCTTTGACATTAAAGTGAGTTGTCCAATGAATTATGGTATCAAAAGAAAAGAAAATATCCTGGGCCCAAATGAAGAACTGAGAAGAGACTTTCGTTGGGGAATTTACTGCGAATGACTCAAAATAGATTTCAGACGGAAAAGCGCCTTTAAAACAAATTTCCAGGAAAGATCAAAATCTTGAAATTAATGATTTTTGAGAAGCCATTCTATCCTGGAGCCTGTCTGTGCTGACCAAAGGATTCACAGGGTTACTGTGTGGAGAAAATTTGACAACAGATGAGCAGTGCTCTGAGAGTCAAAGGTGTGATTCTAATGGACATTGCTTGATGAGCAGGGTAGAGCGTTTCTCCTGGGGCCTGGTGTAGCCCCAGCTGCTCTGTGGCCTTCAAATGGCAGACAGAAGGTAGAAAAGCATTTTGAAATAGATGTTACTCTGGCTTGAATGTCTACTTTTAGCGTCTTTCTCCCCTGGTAGGCCACCTCCACTGCTCTACATGAGCCAGTCACTAAAATGGGTGTGACTTAGGAGTGGACACTGAGGAAGAAATGGGGGACCAGAAGAGACACTCACCACCTGCCCTGATGTCCCTCCCATAGGTCCTTGCTCATCAGCCTCCCCTCCCTGCTCCTGCTCCTGCTGAAGGTGGCCCCGCTCCTGGGCCTGCTCTGTGCTGTGATCTGGGTGAACCTCAGAAAGGTGGCTGAGGGGAGGTGAGCCAAAGACCTCCATTTTCTTCTGCATCAGCTTCTCAGGCCAGTTTTTTAGAGGAGCCAAACCTTTGACCCTCAGCACTGAGCCCTTCCCCGATGGGCTTGAGAGGATAATGAGAGGCAATGACCTGTCTATACCTGTGGCCTGTGATGAGTGCCCAAGACCAAACTACAGCTGGATTGTGCTAGAGGCAGTGGTTCCGTGGCCACTCCACAAATGCACAGTGATGTGGCAGGACTCTGGTGTAAGACTGTAGACCAACCAACGATTGGTCTACTTGACCAAACCAATGCAGATCCCGAACTAGAGAAGATTTCCACTTGCCTTCCTGGGGTTCAGGATCTGGAAGCATTTCCTAAGCCAGAAGCTGTCTGGGGCAGTGGTCTCACCTAGCCACCTGCCTTTATTATTATTTGTGTGTCTATCAGTTAGTCTCCCTTCTTTGTATCTTTCCTACCTCTGGGCCTTGCTCAAAGGGTGTTTGTAAATGTTTTTAGAACAAACTCACGAGAGCACTGTCTTACTTCTGAGTCCTTCGAACCTACCGAGCAGCTGGAGGATGGCAGGCACTGAATGAATGAATGACTGCTCGTTCAGTGACGGGATGAATGAATCATGCTCTGCCCTTTCCTGAGGGCTGAAGACACAGAGGGAGTTGATCAGGGATGGTAGTGACACTGGGTCCCACATTTCTTGTAGGAGTTGAAGGTGTAGATACTCACATGCATACTGGAAGCCACCTACGGGGTCAATCTTACAGAGGAATTAGCTGCCATGCTTTCTCTGTGAAGACTGAGGACTTCGCCAAGAGCTATGAGACCTGCCAATGTCCTGGCCTTTACAAGCCTGTGGGGACTGATGGCAATGAGACCTTACTCACACTTCATCCCTGGCACTGGCCTCCCGTCCCCATCAAAGTCTGCCTCAGTCCTCCTGGCAGTGACCAGGGAGTGCCTTAGGGGAGGTTAGCTAAAATGTGGGCCATATGCTGCTCCCACTCACTGTCCTTGAAGCCCATGAGTGAAACACCAGTGTGGCTGCTGGCTTGTCCCCAAACGTCAATGACTGTGCCAAATGTGCCATCTCCAAGTGAGCCCAGATCTGCAGGCCCCCGAGGCCCCAGAGTGGCCGTGCTGTGTCCTTCTTCCCTTCTTTGAATCATACTTTGTTGCTAGGCCCTGAAGCAGTGTTGCTTGTCCCTCCATACATCACAGAGGACTGGTGAGGACAGCTCTATCAGCTGCTGCCTGTAGCCACCGTCTCCTTAGGCTGGTCTCAAGCCCAGGGCGGGGTAAGGGCTTTGAGAGGCCCCTGGCAGCCTCTCTACCATCCCCTACCCCTGCCTCTTCTGTTCTCAGGCTTCTTTCTCCAGTGTCCATGGACCTCTGGAGTCCACCTGGAGTTGTCCTGCTTCCTGGTTCATCGGACATGACTGGGCGCGTCTGAATGCCAGCTCCGGACAGTCTGAGCTGGGACACCTGATACGTTTGTATGAAGTGGTGGTCTGGTGACTAATGTCAAGATGACCTATTTCTGCGGGGCAACTAGTGTCTCAAACTAGTTCTGGAGGTCTGCTTGGAGGTCCTTATGTCTTCTCACATGGTTTTGGAAGGTAATTATCAGCCGAATGCTGAGCCCTGCCTCTGGTTGCCAGGTAGACGGACATTCATCCATCCATCCACTCATTGATTCATCTGTTCACACAGCACACATTTACTGAGCAGCTATTATGAGCCAGTCACTGTACTAAGTGCTGGGAATATTAAGGTGAATTCTGGAGGGGTTTCTAGTCTTATTGGAGAGGGGAACATAACCTCACCCCCGTTTCTGGTTGGGTTCAGTGAACGGGCAGTAGGGGGTAGGAGGGCAGGAAGAAAGAAAGCTGCCTCCCTGCCGGGTTGGGAGTGTCTGCACCTCCCCACCAAGGGCCTCAGCCCCTGCCAGGTATTCCTTTCCCTCAGCCCCTGCTGGTGGTCTTCCCCTTCAGCCCTCCTGGGTAGTCTTTCCCTCAGCCCTGATGGATGGTCGCTCCCTCAACTGCTGCTGGCTGGTCTCTCTTAAGGCTCATGTCAGGTTCTGGTTATTGCCCCCCTCCATCCCTTAGGCACAGAGGTAGTAAGGGCTCTCTGCTCTTGCTGTCACCCTGCTGTGGGGTTTTTTCTCTACGTCTTGTCGATTGTCCTTAACTCTTTCCCTCCCATTGTAAATACTCCCTTCATCAAGTTATCCTCTATTATGCCACCCAAGTGTACCATCTGCCTGCGGGGATCCGGGCTGATTGACCATTTCTCATTCATCTTTGTATCCACGGAACTGGGTACCTAGCAGACATTCATTCAATGACTGTCAAATTAATAATAATATAACGTGATAAGGGCTGTGTCAGACATTTTCTGTAAAACTTGCTCTGTCTTTGGAAGTTGGAAGTTGAAAGTCCAACTTCCAGTCTTGACTCCAGAAAAATCTGCTTGGTGAGTGCATTTGAGGATGCAGTGAGAAATAAAAATGTGACTTGCCTGTTTTTGGAAGTTGTGGGGCTCTTTTTGGGAATCGGGTGCCCTGTGACGCTAATTGCGATGAGAGTCAGAGCCCAACATTTCTATGGTTATTAGCAGTTTTCCTTTTGCCAGCCTCTTCTCTTCCTGAACAACTATGTTCCCCCCAATTTTGAAGTGATGAGAAAACAAACAGACTAAAGTGTATAAAAGAGAGACACAAGGAAGCAGTAACAGAAACGGAGGCTCGTTTCAGTCCAGCTGACATAAAAGCTCCCTAAATTTTGGCAGATGAGGCAGAGAACCATGAGATGTGACAACGCTCCTGGTCACAGCTCTGCTCCTCCTCAGTGTCCTAGCTCAGTGTGAGGAGGCTGGTTGTAGCATGAGGAGCAGGCCTGGTGGGCTGGAGAAGGGGAGGTAGATGGGGGGGCGGTGGTTTTGGGGAGAGAATGAGGGAATCAGAAGGATGACTGGCATTTCACGCTCCAACTCCAGATTGTAGGTGATCTCTGCCGATGGCAATCAGAGGCCCAAGCAAAGCCACCAAGTCAGTCTTGGTCATCCAGAGGGCACAGAGACAACCCAGGGTGTGAGTGGGGAGTGTCTTGAGGGCAAGGTGGCATCTTGCTCAGTAGGGTGCTCCCAACACAAAGTAGGGGTGGCGCGTAGTGAGGCTTTCACAAGTGGCAGCTGACTGCACAAATGGATCCCAGTTGCTCCAAACATTGGAGAAGCCCAGTGTGGGGAGGAAGGCAGTGTCTGCAGCTTAACAAGAAAAGGACAGAAGCAGATGAAATAGGTGCTGGAGTGCTGGTGGCAGGGAAGACCACACAGGAGGGCATCGACAGGGCTGCCGCATGGGGCCTTTGAGAGGTGCAGGGCCCTGATCGCTGGGCTCCCAGAGACGATGAAGTGGAAAGTTCTCTGTTACGGAAAAAAAAAGTATGATCGAGCTATATTCTGGTTATTTATTGCTCCATAGCAAGTCATTTCAATGCTTAGAGACTTACATCAACAACCGTTTTACTAAACCTCACAGTTTTGTGGGTCAGGAATTTGGGCAGGACTGGGCTAGGTGATTCCTTTTTTTTTTCTGAGGAAGATTCACCCTGAACTAACATTTATACCCCTCTTCCTCTATTTTGTATGTGCTGTGAACCTAACACCGGGAGTGGCTGCCTTTCGGAGCCCCGTGGGCCTGGGGGTGAAGCCAATCTCCGATGCCTGCAGAGCTCGCACCCTGGGGAAGACAGTTAACCTCCTTAATCCCGGCGCCTCAGTTGCAGAAGAGGGATAATAGTCATACATGTTCTATGGGGTTGTGGGGAGAGGTAAATGGGCAATTGCAGTTCCCCCAAGTAGCACAGCGCCTGAAACACAGTAAGCGTTCCAAAATGTCAGCTGTTATAACAGGTGCTGACATTAAGCAGTCAGCTAACCTGCCAGGGACATTCCCGAGTAAGCCATCGATCGCCTCCTGTGGTCACCCACCCATCGTCACCGCCACTGGAGCAACGCAGAGCAGCGCCAGGAGCCTGGGTGTTCAAAGAGTTTCGTTCCATCCTGATCTGGAAAGTTTCTGGCTTTATACTTTGGGGAAAAAATTCTTAATCTCTCAAGTCTTCTGTGCATTTGCTCAGCTGTAAAGTGAATATAGTAACCCTGGTCTACCTCGTCCGACTACGAGAGCTAATGAGACAGCATCGGGGGAAGTCCTTTAATTTTAATTAATTAATTTTAAGCTGTAAAGCGTGTTTCAAGCATTATAAGTGTCCCTATTATTGGACTCTGTATGCGTTGCATACACAAGGAGTGTTGGTTAAACGAGCATTCAGGGACACGGGACATTTGTATATAAGAGACTCACACCAGGTTTAGGGTGGGGGTTCTTATCCTGGGGTATGTAGAGGGACTTCGGGCAGGGTTCCTGAAACATTATGTAAAATCTAGCATTTCCTGGGATGTGGGTCCGTAGCTTTCATTACAATCTCAAGGGGATCTGTGACCCATTGCTTAATCCCTCCCCCCCAAAAAAGTTAAGAACACTGGCTCAGGGGACTCTCCCGCCCGACGCCTCCCCCCAGTGCTCTTTCACCAGCCCTGTCCAGTGTGGATACGAGGGCTAAGGAGAGGCCTCAGCTGCTTCAGACTGGACTCATTGGCCAGTGTCCCTTGACCCCCAGACCCATAATGGTGGCTTCGCTCACCTTCAGCTTTCCAGATCTTTTCTGTAGCGCTCTCTCTCCATTCCAGGCTCTGCTTAGCACTGTCAGTGTTGTTTCCCTTAATAACTTAAAATAGAAGGAAGAGAAGGAAATGAAAAATGAAAAAAATGAAAGCCATGAGGAAGTTATTGACATGGATGAAGGCAAGTGAGCCAGCTGGCCACAGTGGTCCTGGAGGAAGGCACAGGAGAGCAGGCGGGGGGCACTGGGGCTCACTGACAAAGGAGCGGCTCACTGTGTGCCTTCTGTCCCTCTGCACAGGTCCTTCAGGTGCACTGCCATTGCCTGACACCAGCACCCCTTTCTTAGCCTGCTCTGTCCTGGGATCGAGTGTTTGAGAAAACACAACCACGAATGGATTAATGTGAGCAGATGGTTTCGGCCAGAACCACAAGAATCTTCCTGTTTCGCGTCCCTGACAGATACTTCACTTGCAAATTGTAAAGTCCACTAGACTTACGAAGAAAATGCAGGCCTTATCTGCCTGTTCTAGAGTCTGCCAGATGCAGGGTCACTCTGGACCAGAACATGCTTGATGACGATGCAGGGCATCAAGAGACAGAGAGCGTGAGAGGGTCCCCTATTAAATGTCAAATGCTCGAACGCCGTCTACGTCATGACTTCCAGCATTTTTTTTTCTCTATGACTCACAATAAGAGATTGGTTTATGTTGCAACCCTGCCCACACATAGAGGAAACAGAAATAAAGTTTCAGTATTTACCATTGCCACCTGAGATGTACTCTGATCTGTCCTAACATATCCTACTTATTAGAAAAAATCTGCTCAGAGCCACTACCTTAACTTCAAGACCCATTAACGGGTCGCAACTCTCAGTTTGGACAACACCGGGCTCATCGCTTTGCCCCCTGCCCGAAGGAGCAAATCTTCAATGCTAATAAGTGTCCAGGGCCCCGGAGCTGGTCTTGCCCACCTGCTGGTTGAGGGCATGGCCAGGGAGGGCAGCGGGCTCTTGCCTTCATCCTGCTGGGAGCCTCTGGAGGAAATATCACACACTGGTTCCAGTAAGGGCAAAGAGTGTCTGACTTCCTTCCTTTTTTTTTTTTTAATTAATCATTTTTTTTTTTTCTGGAGCAGAGATTCACATGAAACTCAAATGCAACTTCCACTCACGCTGAGTCCACTTATGACTTTGGTTTTATTTCACAAGGGGCAAGTTTCTCCCTTTTCTAACCACGGAGAAAGGCACATCCGAAAAGGGCAGGCAGGACGGCTGTCCTGAGCGAGGGGCTTCGCGTCAGGGCTTCTGCACCCTCTGCCTTCTCCCTCATGCAGACCCGTGTGTCTCTTACTGGAAACTCAGGGCGACCTTGGCCTTCCCTGTTGAGAGCAGTGGCCGCATTCTGAGTCTCGCCTCTTTGTGGAGAGGAAACAGCTCCCCTTGGTGTTGCTGGCAGTTCAGACCTGGCTTGAGATTTTCCAAGTGTCCCGGTCACTCAGCCTCTTAGTTTGAGGGAAGTGCCATGTTTGCTGGGGATTGCTCACTCCCCTGTTGATGGCATGCAACAGTTGTGTTTTCCTGGGTTTGTTTCCTGAGGACAAGGCAACAGTGGGTCTCAGCACCAGGCCGTGTGGGTGGAGGTTTGATCCCAGAGTAAGATGTGCTTCCCTCCGCCTTGTATGTGGACGTGTGTACGATTTGCTTGGGCTGCTGTAACAGGGCACCACGGGCTGGGTGGCTGATAAACAACGAGCATTTATTTCTCACAGTTCTGGAGGCTGGAAGTCCAAGAGCCAGGTGTGGACAGGGTTGGTTTCTTCTGAGGCCTCTCTCCTTGGCTTGTAGATGGCCATCTTCCCGCTGTGTCTTCACATGGTCGTCCTTCTGTGTGTGTCTGTGTCCTAATCCCCTTTTATAAGGATCCCAATCAGATTGGATTAGGGCCCACTCTAATGATGTCATTTTCCTTTTTGTTTTTTTTTTTTTGAGGAAGATTAGCCCTGAGCTAACTGCTGCCAATCCTCCTCTTTTTGCTGAGGAAGACTGGCCCTGAGCTAACATCCATGCCCATCTTCCTCTACCTTATATGTGGGATGCCTGCCACAGCGTGGCTTGCCAGGTAGTGCCATGTCTGCACCCGGGATCTGAACCAGCGAAACCTGGGCTGCTGAAGCAGGACGTGCAAACTTAACCGCCAGCGGGCTGGCCTCGACGTCATTTTAGCTTAATCACCTCTTTAAAGACTCTATCTCCAAAGACAGTCACATTCTGAGGTCCTGGGGGTTAGGAATTCTACACGCGAGTTTGGAGGGTGCACGATTCAGCCCATGACAACACGTCCACGCATGCGCACATTCTCTTTGTCCCTAAATAACAGCTTCTCTTTCTGTAACTCCTGTCCCCATTTCCTGTCTTCTCTGGAGAAATGCTAGGGCTAGTTAGGGTGACCACATCTTCCTTTTCTTATGCCCATTGATGGGTGTGTTGTGAGAGCTAACGGTCTCCCCTTTCGCCTTTAATAACCTGCCTTTTAGACAATAGATTGCAGTGGCAAGACTGGAAATCCGCAGACCTAGATGCGCTCCTGGTCCCACAACCATCCAGTGGGGTGACCTTGGGCGCAATCACTCACTTCTCTAGGTTGATCCCCCCATCTGTAAAATGGCGGGGTCGGCGTAAATGACCCTGTGGGTCCCTTTTTGCCTCTAAGAAAGCTTCTTGTGAGTCATGCTCACGTTAGTAAATGGTTTCTTTGTGTTATAGCGAGAAAGAAATAACTTTGATATTTACTGATGGCTTTCTTTGAATATAGAATTTCTTTGAATAAAGATGAAGTTTTATGTAAAAAATACAGCAGCATCTAAACTGATTTCAAATTATTGGAAAAACACATTTTATGTATAAAATCTAATTTTCGTGATCCTCTGAAATGAATACTTTTCCAAGAAATCCTGGGAAAGCAGGTGTTGAAGAAAGTCACACACTGGAAGTCTTCCCGGGGGCTTTTTTTCTTGTGGGAGGGCCTTATCATGCTGAGCTAAGCTTACTAGTCACGATAGAGTGAGAGGTTTTTTTTCCGTGAATTCATTATTTGAGGCTCAAAATTGCTGTTGAGCTCTATTTTCAACTTCCTTCCTTTTAATGTGTTGCTTGGTTAATGCAAAACGTTCTATCTCACTGGCAGAGCATTCTTTTATCTCTCCAAAGCCCTCTCCAGGGTGTTCTCTCCCCTCCCTCCTTTTCTTCCTTCAGTTTACTCTCATTAAGCCCTACTGAGCCTCAGCTATTGGGCCGGGTCCTGGAGATGCAAGAGGGAGCAAGGCACAGCTCTGCCCAGTGCAGTGTGGGCTGCAGATAATTCCACCCGCAATTCAAAGACACCCAAATTCATGCTGGAAATGTATGGGGGACTGTGGAAATACAGAGGGTGAGGTGACCCAGCCTTGAAAGGCCCTCCCAGGCAGGCTTTCTGAGCCCTGATGCGTGAGGGTGGTATTTCTGGCTCTCCACTGATTATATCCTCATAACTACTCCCCTTGTGGCCTAGACTGACACCACCCCAGTGGGGAAGGAGTCGAGCTCCTCATTACTGCCAAGGGGGGCAGTCCTGGCCCTGCACGCGGTCTCCACTGACACATCGGAGTGGGGATGCCTTGCTATTGCTTGGTGGGGACAAAAGTCCTGGCTCCCTACTCAGCCTGCTCCTATACCACCCTGGCAGGGGGTTGGGGTGTCTCGTTACAGCCTGGTGGGTGGAAGTCTAGGCGCCCCGCTCTGCCTTCACTGGCATGGGTGGGTGGGGCTACCATTTTCTCTGTGGTTTGGCTAGGGTAGGGAAGTTATTTTCCAAGCTTCTGTTTTGCTACACTGACTCTTTCCTAGCTCTTTGGCAACAGAGAGGTGACCTTTGTTGGCGCTTTTTTCCCTGTGCCTGTTGATGTTTCCTTGTTGCTGGCTTCTCCCGTCTGGGACAGCTCCAAGTCTGGGATATAAGAAGCAGAAAGAAAACCCACGGTGTTCACCAACCATTATGTTGTTCCTTGGGATCAAGATCCCAGCCAATCTACATTCCCTCCACCTTCCAGAGTCTTCTGATGTTTGTTTTACACGTAATATCTAGGGTTGAGTTGTCAGTGGGAGGGATAGGGGAAAGACTGTCGACTTCATCTTCTGGAAACAGAAATGCATGTTTTTAAGGGTCAAGTGTTTTGTTTCTGAGGACGTGTCACTAGACAGCCTTGGTCTCATGGTTCTTCTGGAAATGGGTGGAAGTGCAGTTCGCCACTTCCAGGCCTGGCCATAAGACACCTGCGCAATTCCCCGCATGCTCCCTGGTAACAATAGAGACAAGTGTTGAGGGGTTGACATCACACGCCAGAAGGAATCTAGATCCTTCAGTTGCCTCTTGGAGATCTGCCTGACTTTCCGTAGTGTATGATGTGAGTGAGAAGTAACCCTTTATCATATCAAGCCACTGAGATTTTAGGGTTGTTTGTTACAGCAGCTAGCATTATTTATCCAGGCCAGTGCCTCACCTAAGACCTCTTTTCTTCACTTTCTTCCCTAGCCAGGCTGGACCTCAAAGTTTATCACTTGAACTAGGCATTGGCAATATCTTTGATGTTAACCCCCTTGTCCTTCTGCTATACATATTTCAAATTTTCTCTTTTCTCTCTCTCCCGCCACCCATTTTTCCCTGTCTTATTCTGGGGCTGCTAAGTGCTGCTGGGTAAAATTAAATAATGTTGCCAGTTAATGCCACCCCATTAGCTTCCAAATTCACTGGGTCCTCAGCAGCCCTTAGCAATCCTTAGACATGCCCATGATCAGCTCCCTCTTCCAGTCTCCATAGCTGCTTTTCCAAAATTTTACCATTGTCCTCAATTCCCCATTTCAACTCATTCTTGCTGCTTGTAGTGGAGGACTCTCCTTCACAAGGTGTAAACTTCCTCAGCTTGCTGTCCTCTCACTTGTAAGCTTTTCTGTATGTTTCCTACATTTTCTGTATTCCCACCCTCCCCTCTGGTGCTGGGGAGAGATTGTCTTTCTCTCTCTCTAAGCGTACAGGTTTTCTAGGGCCGCCATCACCAAGCACCACAAACTGGGAGGGCTAAACCACAGAAATGTCCTGTCTCGTAGTTCTGGAGGCCGGAAGTACGAGATCAAGACGTGAGCAGGGTTGGTTCTTTCTGAGGGCTCCTGGTGGTTTGCTGGCATCTTTGGCATTCCTGATCTCTGCCTTCGTCTTCACATGGTGTTCTCCCCGTGTGTATCTCTGAGTCCAAATTTCCTCTGAACTCTATCTTTCCCAACACTTGCTCTTCTGTCTGTGTCTTTAGCTTAATGAATTGCACCCACCCCCATCCAAGACACAAGATCGTTACCAGTTGCATTCAAAAGATGCCCAGCATTCAAGTACTGCTGATTCTCACATCTCTCCCAACTGTCCCCTGCACACGATACCAGGGCTAGTAATTATCAGCTCAGAAAGGTGCATAGGACTCCCAACAGTCTTCCTGCTTCCATCCTTACCATCTTCTAATCCATCCTCTGTGCTCTTGTCACAGTGTACTTTTCCGTGTAGTAAAATATACATATAAAATTTATCATCTTTACCATTTTAAGTGTACAGCTCAGTGGTATTAAGTACATTCACATTGTTGTGCAACCATCACCACCATCCATCCCCATAACTCTTTTCATCTTATAAAACTGAAACTCTACACCCATTAAATAATACCTCTCCATTCTCCTCTCTCCACAGCTCCTGGCAACCACCATTCTGCTTTTTGTCTCTGTGAATTTGACTACTCTAAGTACCTCATATACGTGGAATCATACAATATTTGTCTTTTTGTGACTAGCTTATGTCGCTTAGCATAACGTCGTCAAGGTTCATCCATGTTGTATTATATGCAGGATTTCCTTCCTTTTTAAGGCTGAATAATATTACATCATATGTATACACCACATTTTGCTTGTCCATTCATCCTTTGGTGGACACTTGGGTCCACATTTTAGCTCTTGTGAATATTGCTGCTGTGAACATGGTGTACAAATATCTATTTGAGACTCTGCTTTCAATTCTTTTGGGTATGCACCCAGAAGTGGAATTACTGAATCATATGGTAGTTGTATTTTTAATGTTTTGAGGAATTCCATACTTTTTTCCACAGGAGCTGTACCATTTTACATTCCTGCCAACAGTGCACCAGGGTTGCATTTCTCCACATCCTATCAACACTTGTTTTCTGTTTTTTGGATAGTAGCCTTCCTAATGGGTGTGAGGCGATATCTCGTTGTGGTTTTGATTTGCATTTCCCTAATGATTAATGACTAGTGATGTTAAGCATCTTTTCATGTTCTTCTTGGCCATTTGAATATCTTTGAGAAAGGTCTACTCAAGTCCTTTGCCCATTTTTGCATCAGGTTGTTTGTTATTTGTTGTTGAGTTTTAGGAGTTCTCTATATATTCTGGATATTAATCCCTTATAAGAGAGATGATTTGCGAACATTTTGTTTCTTATGTCTCTTTTGATGCTGCAACTTTGCTGGAGCCCTCGACACGTGCAGAGTCTGCCTGTTGGGTAATCTTAGCTGAGTGTGGGCATGGGTTTAGGAGTTGATGGGGAGCGGTCAGGGCTGTGCTGAAAGCGCCACTGCCCAGAGCACCCCACCCTCCACTGATCCTCAGAACATCCCCAGAGTGGGCAGAGCTGACAGTGCAAGTTGGTGACTCAGGGGTGGGGTATGACATTGGGACTAGTAGCCATGGGTCCTGTGCTCTGTGAGGCACTGTTGACCTGGATTTGAGATGGATGAAGACAGAACTACCTGCTCAAGCCTGAGAGAGAGGCAGGGGGAGCGGTGGGAAGGTAGAGGAGAGACTAGGGAGGAAGAAGGTAAGGCGGCCGCCACTGGTTTTTCTGTCTTTGTGAGTATTATGATATTTTTGCCTTCAAAATGGAGGGTTGGCCTGTCACTCTCACTTGTTATCCCACTGAGCTGGGAATTTTCCTTAGCCTCAGGGAGGGGGTGAAGTAGCAGCAATTACTTTGGACTTTCACCAACTGCAGCTCTAAAATCTGCCTTCAGTTGACTAGCTGGGGGCCTTGTAAGAACGAGTGATTCGATTCAGCCAGAGGTGAGGGTGACCTGAGAGAGAAGGGAGAGGCTGACTGGGTGAGTTGTTCATTTCTTCAACAAACTAAGAATGTGTTTTGCCTCACTGAGGTAAGCCAAGGGGAGAGAAAAAGCATTGATTGAAGTCGTGGGGTTGTGGGTTCTAGCCTGGCTTTGCGTCTGACCAAACAGGCTGGCTTTGTTCGAGTTACTTCACTTTGGTTTCTTCAACTCTAACTTGAGGGGATTGGACTAGGTCAGTAGGCTATGACAAATTACTGTTACTAGGTTATAAAATCAACTCAAGGGGTTGCAACCAGCATTTAAAAAAAAAAGAATAGAAAACATCCCAGTGCGTGGTATTTAGTAAGCCTGAGCATTATTTTATGAGACTTTTCTTTCAGACAAAAATATGGGTGGTAACTCTGGGCTGAGGTAAAATGTATTTCTTATTGTGGGTTTCAGTCAAAAAAACTTTTAAAAACACTGGAGTAGATGAAGCTCCTTTCCAGCAGCCACATTTACTATTTCAAGGTTAGTTAGCAAATACTTCAAGTTCGGAAATTTTTTTACCGTTTTCTCTCTTCATCTGCAAGCACGCATATTTTAAAATTTTTCCAGGGAACTTCCTTTATTTATTCATTTTGAGAACTATTGTTATTATTATTATTTTTTAAAGATTGGCACCTGAGCTAACATTTGTTGCCAATCTTCTTTTTTTTCCTTCTTCTTCTCCCCAAAGCCACTCAGTATATAGTCGTATATTCTGGCTGTAGGTCCTTCTAGTTGTGCTATGTGGGACGCAGCCTCAGCATGGCCTGATGAGTAGTGCTAGGTCTGTGCTCAGGATCCAAACCAGTGAAACCCTGAGCCACCGAAGAGGAGCGCGCAAAGTTAACCACTCAGGCACAGGGCCAGTCCCAAGAACTATTATATTTGAAAAATCAAGAAGCAGTGTCATAGCAAGAATAGGAATGGAAGGAGGAACAGAAAGAGACAAGCAAGAACTTGGTTTGGGATCTCCAGAGAACAAGAGGGCCTAGAGTTTTATTCCTTTTGTAGATAAACAGTCAAGGAATGATCCATCGAGGCCACAAGATGCATCTTTCCAGGGCCTTCCTCCTCCTCTGCCTCCCAGGTGAGTGGGCCTTTGCACGCCGGCATGTCCACTCTGTGGAGCTGACAGGAGGAAGGAGAACCTGTGGAGAGATCCATCCAGGAAGCATGGAGGCTGGGAAACTCTTCCTGAAGATTCCAAGTATTGTTCTATCTACTTTATTTTCCCACATGTCCTCCCTTGTGAATAGAGAAGGGAAAAATTATCCTCAGGATAGTTGCCCACCAAATCTACCATTTCATGGTTCGAGGCATAAACTGCAAAAGGGGCTTCTACCTGTAGAACTGTGTGTTGTCCTTGTCAGGGTGAGAAAGGGGTTGACGGAAGGCTGGTGAACACGTGCGCTCCAGCCTATGCCCAGCTGCCTCTTCTTCCCTTCCCACCATGTCTCTGCTCCCACCTAACTCCCCTGGCTGGAAGAGAAGCATCCTCCGTCCCTCACACATCCTACCACGACCTAGGGAAACCCAGATTACCCACTGTTGGGTCCTCTCTCAGAATCCAGGTATTCTAGCTTCAGTCTTGTAACTTGAGAGGAACTCTCTCTCTCCCCCTTCCTCCCTCTATGTTCCAATTCCAAATCCCACCCATCCTAATGCCATGTTAACTTGGGGACTAATGCAGCCCAGTCATGGTGGGGGTAGTCATAGACGAGTCCTTCAAAGGCTGGAGGATTAAACCCCTTAACACCTGTAAAGAGTGTAGAACAGTGCCCGGTCCTTCCTAAGCTCTCAATCAATATTAGCTACTAGAATGATGATGGTGCTGGATCCTTGCTCAATTTTCTCTCACCCTCCACTTAATGGAGAGAGGTCCAGATGGGCTCACAAAGGAGTGAAAATCACCCATGGTAGGTTATTTCTACTGATATCGCCTCCAGAGACTTAGGAGGGTCAAAATGGCTTGAAGAGAGAGATGAGTGTGGAAAAAAGGTTTAAGAGAGGATGAGTACGTGTATGTTACACGGGGGGCGGTTAATTTACCAGAGGGAGAATTTTTCTGGTCTCCTAGAGAAGCAGCATTTTGCTCACAGAACTGAGGGGAACACAGCTGCCTGTGTAGGCATGTGTTTGTACAACTAGGCATGTTTCCTGTAGAGGGATGAGTGTGTAAAGATGTGGGGGGACACCCGGGGATGGGGGATGGTGTGTCTGTTCATTCCAGGTCACTGCGAGGAGTGGTGTTGGAGGCTGGAGCCCCAGGATCCACCCGCTGAAGGTGTGTGGGTTTGTGTTTTTCAGGCTATTTCTCTCTGAGCATCCCCAGAATCTTAAATGCTACAGTGGGAGGGACGCTGGTGATGAAGTGCCAGTACAGCGTGGGAGAGGAGGGGCACGCAAAGTTCTGGTGTCGAGGACCCACCTGGAAAGACTGTGTCCGAGTCATTGAAATGACACAGGTGGCAGGGCAGGAGGTGAGGCGAGGCCGACTGACCCTCCGAGACAGCCCCAGGGAGCACTTTTGTCGTGATCGTGCAGGACCTGGAAGAGGGAGATGCAGACACTTTCTGGTGTGGGGTGGACAGGGACATAAGTGTCCCCCAGGACCTGCTGGCAGTGACTATTTTTCCAGGTAATACCTCCCCACCCACTTCACCTGGCATGGGCTGAGGTCGGGGGTACCCGGGCTTTCTTGCTGAGGGGTGAGAGAGGGTCAAGTCCTGGTCTCAGGACTGGCAACCCAGGGGGGCAAGGCATGCACCCATGCATGTGCACATGCGTAGGTAAGAGCATGCATCTGTGCCCATGTAAACATGACAGGTGGGATGTGTTGGGTGACAGTTTGGGCCCTGCAGTCGTAAAGCTGTGTCCAACTTGCAGCTCTGCCACTCACTGGCTGTGTGAGTTGGGTGAGTTACTTAGCTGACTTGTGCCTCAGTTTCCCCGTTAGTAAAATGGGATTAATAACAGCGTTGCCTCTAGAGTGAGAGCGAGCATTGAATGAGTTGATGGATGGAAAGCACTGATTACAGCACTGGTGGTTTGTTGGGACTTATGTGACGGTAGCCATCGGTACAATCATCCAGGTCAAATCAAAGCTGTGACACTCAAACCTCCAGGGCTGGAGGGATGGGGGAGCTTCTTGTGTCTAGGTTCCAGGTTGTCCCCTTGGTTCTCTCCCTCAGTCATTGAGAACGTCTATTGTCTGTCTCGCACGGACCAGGGCTGGCGATGCAGGCTGGAGGGGAGCAGGCAGACTCAGCCTGTGCCCTCCTGAGGCTCATGGCTAAGTGGGCTTGGAGGGGATGGCAGATGTGGACCCTGGAGCCGGGAGTGAGGAGAGAAAGGGACAGAGAGCAGAGGCACTTGGGAATGCTGGTGGGGTGAGGAGAGCCCATTACAGACCTGAGGCCACTCACAGCTATGCGGATGGTGACCGAGCAACGCAAGAGGAATGGGGGTGGGGGCAAGGGAGGGGCGAAATGGTGTTTTGGGGAGAGGGGGCTACTCCAGGTACCTGGAGCACCTCTGAGGAGGTGGCATTAAGATGTGTCACCTCCCTGCCCTCCCCGCTGCTCCACAGCTTCCCCAGGCCTGGCCTCCTGGTCCTTCTCAGCCCAACACAAACACATCTGTATGTAACTAGTCCCCTCACTCGGGCCCCCACTCAACATGCACAAATCCCCACCAGCATTTCTCTGTTTGGATTTTGCGACATGTGCCTGATCTGTGTGTTGGGGTAGGGAAAGAGGGAGGGTCTGCGTCTTGCGCTCTGGGGTGCTCGCCGGGTTTCCAGAGCCCCCACGGTGGTGGGAATATGCCGGAGCCTCACATGAAAGCCTCTTGGGGGCCTTCCTGGAGGGCTGGCTGAGCCCCCTGAGTGATCTCCCCTTCTTACAGCCCTCAGAGGAGAGACATCACGCCTTGTCTGGTGTGTCCTCGTATGAGACAGGGCTGGGGGCCTCCAAAGGGAGTAATACTGGGCTTTTCCCGGCTGGCCCTGGCACCTCCCCAGCCCCTCAAGGGCCCTGCTCCTCTCTCCGCCCTGCCCGTCCCTTCCCAGGGTCCCTTGGGGAGGGTGAGATGTGCAGTTTCATGACAACTGCAGACTCTGAGCCATTGGGAGCTTGGGACAGAGAGTGACTTGTACCTGGTCTGTAGGCTCAGTGACAGTAGCAATGAGGACCACAGAGACATCGCCCAGCATGGGAGCCCTGGCTCTGACCAGCCATGTGTCCAGCCCTGGCCTTCCTGCCTGGTAAGAAAAGCTGAGTCCCCACAGGGAGTTCCCACTGTCCTGGCTTTGACAGTCTCCTGATGGGGATGCCGAGGCTGGGGAACCTCTGGCCCTCGTTTGACACCTTAGTACCTGCTGCAGGTCCCAGCTAGAGCCCAAGGCCCCCGGTACCAGTCTCTGTCTCTGTTCTCCGCTCTGTCTCCTTGCCCATCTCCAAGTGTGAGGGTGTTAGTGTCCAATGCTTGGGTCCCCACTGCAGCTCCACTTTTCACTAGCAGGGTGATGACACTGGGCAAGTTACTTAGCTTCTCTGTGCCTCAGTTTCCTCATCATAAAATGAGACGATTCTAGTTACTATGGCTGTTTTACGCCAAAATTTAGTGGCATAATGTAATCATTTATGATATTCACGGATTCTGTGGGTCAGGAATTTGGACAGGGTATATTTGGGAAGTTTGTCTCTGCTCCGGGATCTCTAGAACCTCAGCTGGAAGACTCAAATGCTGGGGGCTGGAATCACCTAGAAGCTCCTTTACTTACATGTGGATGTTCGCTCACCTGGCATCAGCCAAGACTGTTGGCTGAAATTCCACATGTGGCCTCCGTGTACGGTCTGGGCTTCCTTACAATATGGCGGCTGGGTTCATGGGCAAGTGTCCCAAGAGAGAGAGCCAGATGGGCTCCTTAACCTTCACACGCCCTACCTCAGGAGTCCCACAGCACCACTTGGTAGGGGAGTGGCAAGCTTCCGGAAGAGCACATGGGACTGGAAATATTGCTGTGGTCATTTTTTGGAAAACATAACCTGCCACAAATGTAATTACAGCACGGCCTCACAGGGTCTTTGTGAGGACTATAAGAGGTGAACTGGGGAAAGCACGAAGCCCAGGCCTCCCGACATAGTGAACTCCCAGCCTTGTCACTGCTAGGTTGTCTCTCTCCTGTTCCTCCTTCTGTCTGTCTGTCCCTCTCAGGCCTGCCTCTGGGGAGCAACTTATCAGAACCAGTGTGGGGGGCTGCTGATGGCCCATGACTCATGTCCTGAATTGGAGACCCAAAGGTAGGGTACGGAGGGACCTCCTGAGCGACCGTGCAGCAGCCTTTTCCTCCCTCACCCTGTCTCTCCCACCAGGCCCTTCCTGCTCTCAGCGGGCTTCCTGTTCCTGGCCCTGCGGAAGGTCATCCTCTTCCTGAGCTTCTGCTATGCTGCAATCTGGTTGGCCTGCCTTCAGTGTCACCTCTGAGGGCCGTGGGCAGCCTGGTCCAGAGAACCTGCGTCTCCCACCCCGGCGACTCCCTGTCTGGTGACACAGCTCCTGGCCTCTCTGCCTAAACTCAGCCCTGACATCTTCCTGGGATGTGAAATTGGAAATGAGTCGGACCCACCAGAGGCTTTTGTGCCTGGGAGCTGAGTCATCTTTGCCAGATCCTTTCCTGGGGTGGCCTGGCAGATACTAGGGCATGGTGCAAGGACACGAGCTCTAGACTCAGATGGACGTGTGTTCAAACTCTGGTGATGCCACGTACCTACTATGGGACCCAGGAGAGGTTGTTTGATGGCTCTCATCAACTGTTTCTTGGATTTGTTTGAAATTGAGATAATAAGTGGAGGGCACTGGCCACATAGAAGGGGCTCCCACACGGAGCTGCCTTGCAGTTGCTGGTTCAGGTCCAGGGCAGCAGAGGGGAGGGGTGGGCAGATGAGGGACCGGGGAGGAGTGAGCCAGGCCTCCTGGGACTCCTGCTTGACTCAGGGCACAATGGGGGAAGGTGGTGTTAGCTCCCAGATGGCCACAGACCCTGTCTGTCTGAATGCACAGCGCCAACACTCATCCAGTAGTGAGTGAAGGGGTTGAAGAATGGAAGCCTTGCCTCAGAGGGCAGCTGAGAGCTCTGCCCCCATGTGTAGTAGATGCTAGGTGGAGGGTTCCCTTGTGACAAGTTACAATCAGAGCTGGGCTCAGATCCTTGCATGAGGGGCAGTGGCCTGGCCTGGAGGGGCTTGACCCAGCTCCGGACTGAACCCTCACCTCTCCCTCTCTCTCTTTGTCCCTCTCTGTCCTCCATACTTAGCGTACTCTGCCTGGGGAGAAGTTCCTTTCTCCCTCCTGGTTCAGTCCTTATGCCCTGGGTAAGAGGTCACACCTCATCTACTCCTCCTCTTAACTCCCCACCCCCCAGCCTCTGGGTCTGTGTGACCCTCAAAAGAATCACACAGGCCTTCTGTATCTTCCTCCAAGTTGTTGGTAAAAATATTGAACAGGTGAGACTCAAGGTGGAGCCTTTGGGCATCCAACTGCAAACCACCTGTTAGGTGACATATTCTCTTTCCTCCAGGGCAGGCACCCTTGACACTGCCCCTCTGGACAGGTGTGCCAGTAGGCTGTTAGTTGGTTAGTATATCCCTTCTAGTTGAAGAAAGATGTCCTCACACCTTTTGATGAGTTAATTAGCATGACAATAAATCTGTTCACTCCTAGCACCCTGAGTAAGTAGCTTTCTTTTCCATGCTGAGAATGAGTTGAAGTTATAGGTGAATTCAGGATTACCCCATCTGGGCACCAGGTGGAGATGAGTGGGGGATGTTCACATGCCATCTTTGAGGAATGTGTGGCTGAGGGGCTTACAAAGGGAGCCCAGTCAGAGCTGAGCTTCCAATAAATAGAGTGTGGCAAAGTAACAGGATGCCACTTCTGCTGTTACGTTACAAAAAGACTGTCTTCAGTCTTACTGGCTTTCACTTGTTTGCTGTGATGGAAGCCAGATGCCATGTTATGAGCTGCCCTATGGAGAGGCCCATGTGGCAAGGAACTGAGGGAGGCATCTGACCAACAGCCAGAGCAGCCCTGAGTTCAATGGTCTGTGAGCAACTGGATCCTGCCAACAGCCACATGAACAAGCTTAGACGCGGATCCACCCTCAGCTGAGTCTTCAGATGCGGTTGCAGCCCCAGCCAACACTGACCGCAGCCCCATGAGAAACCTTAGGCAGAGGCATCTGCTGAACTGTGCTGAGATTACTGTGGGATGATATATGTTCATCGTTTTGAGCTAAGTTTTGGGGTTATTTGTTATGCAGCAGTAGATAACTATAACCTCGTGGGCTGCCTGAGAGCAGGAATGGGGTTTTACTCTGCCTCCTCAGGATCTAGCATAGTGATGGCACACAGAAGGTGCGCAGAAACGTCGGTCACAGTGAGGTGAGTTGAAGTCACTGGTGAAGCCAGGGTTGTCCCGTCTGGGCATGAGGCGGAGATGGGTAGGGATGTTCACATGCCCCCATGTGAGGAATGTGCAAAGAAGGAGTTAACATCGTAGGTCTGTCTAGCTGAGTTCTTGCTCATCTCTGGGAAGCCTTGGAGCCACGCAGCGACTGTTGGCCAAAGTCAATGAACTAAACTCCCAGAATGTTCACACGACATCAATTATCTCATTTCTCCCTAACAACAGTCCTGCACTATCATCCTCATGAAGAAGCTGGGAACTAGAGAGGTGCTCCAACGTGCCAAGCACGGCGGGGGGGGGGGGGGGGGCGTGCTCTCCGAAGGGCTGGCAGGCAGCCCGGTTGTTGCTGTTAAGCAGTCAAACAAAGGAGCTGGAACTGGCCTTAAGCTGCACTTGACGGTCTGGACTGAGGGATTTCAGTAAGATTCAAGAAATTACTGCATTTTTTTTTAACCTGACTGAACAAAACTGTGCAAAACTGCTGGCCAGAATCAAAGAGGGGAAGTCACATTGTGAAGAGCTGGTGAAAACTCTATCCCACTTAATAAGATAAGTTCTGGTTGTAGACCCTGGCTTCAAGAAACCAGACTCAGTAGCCAAGTGTGGCCATTCTGGAGAGCAATCTATCTAGTTAAGCGCATGTTTATCCTGGGATTCAGCAATCCTGCTCTGGGGTGTACATCCCAGAGAAATTCCCATGCACATCTTAAGGGGCACACTAGGGGATATTTGTTATGGCACTGTTCATGGTGGCAGGCAGTCGGGGGTAACCTAGGTGTCCAACATGAGGGGACTGGCCAGTACACTCTGGCACCTGCTTTGGAATACAAGCTGAAGATGAAAACAACAAACTGTGAAAACACAGCAACATGGATGGGGCTCAAGAATCCGATGCTGAGTGAAAAAAGTAAAATCAGAATGAGATCCAAGGCATAAAGCCACTCACGTAAATTTAAATATATGTGTGCAAAGCAAGCACACACATCTTATGATCACACAGATGCAGGGATATACGCTAAAGGCATTAGAAGGGCTGTCTTTGGGGGCAGGCGAGTGTGAACGGGGAACGGAACTGGAAGGACTAATAGAGAAGTGGCGAGAGAGAGGGGGTTTCCTGGCCCAATTAACTCAACCCCACAGGACCTGAGTAACCTCCAAAGACAAACAAAACAAAGCAAAAGTGGAGACAGAAAACCCGGAGAAGCACGTTGGGGCAGGTTTACGACCGAATGACATAACCCAGGTGCTATGGTGGCTCAGAGGCAGGCGGTCAACTCTGCCAGCGCCGGGTGGGGAAGGAAGGATTTATCTGCATCTTGGAGGATGCTGAGAGGGTCCAGGCATCTGGGGAAGGTGGGCGGGAGGCAGGAAGGGCGTTGTCAGAAGACAGTGTGTGTTGGCTTGCTGACTCGAGGGAGCCTCTCCTACTTGGGAAGTAGCAATAGTTTGGAATGGCTGGAGCACACAGTGTGAGCTGTGGAGGACGGAGAGAGGCTGGAGGACAGACAGAGCTCGGGCCCTGTGTGTCCTGCTAGAGTCTGGACTTGACCGGAACTAACGGGAGCTAACGAAGTTTCGAAAGCAGGGAAGCCACTAAATCAGATTTCAAAGCTTCCTCGTTTTCTTTCAAAACCTTCAGCAACTTCTGTGTTCATTACACACTCATGTCTGGATTTGAGACACGTTTGAGGACATTACCTCTCTCAGCTCCGGGGGCTCTGCTTCTGTGATCATGGCTTATTAGAGCTTTCTGTGGGTCCTTTCAAGAGTTGGACCAGCCCTGGGAAAATTCTCTGCTCAATCATTACTTTCTTAAAATTTTAACTCACAGTATTTGTCTCCACTGTTTTTTTGTTTTCACCTATTTTGCTATTTTTCAAAATGCATTTTTACCTAGTAATTTTATTTCATGGAAGTTTATCCTGAGTGCCTCTCCAGAGGCGTGTGGAGTTTTTTAAAAGGGAATGTTATAAGAGCAGTCATGGGCAACCTCAGGCTTGCTGTTGCTTCCTCCCTCCTTTGCTTGGGACTGCCCCTATTGGCAGGTTCTAATTTTTTTTGCTTCTAATTTGGGCATTGAGCTTTCCAAGTTTTCTCCTACTTTTGGGTCACCTACTGCCGAGCGAGGAGAGTGGGGAGAGGTCCAGATACCTGTCACTGGGAGGCAGCTCACTCGTGTCGTTCCATCTCCCCACCCAGCTCCTCTCACTACCTGCTGCTGATACCCCATCACTTCCTGACCACCAGCCAGCCTCTTGACTCTCTGTGCTCATCTTTTAAAAAAAAACTTTATTGAGATATAGTTTGCATACCATGCAATGCACCCATTTAAAGTATGCGATTCAGTGGTTTTTAGCATATTCACAGATTCAGTCTTCGAGCATTTTCATCACCTTAAAAAGAAAACCTGGGGGGCTGGCCAAGTGGCCGAGTGGTTAAGTTAGTGCGCTCCACTGCAGGTGGCCCAGTGTTTCGTTGGTTCGAATCCTGGGAGCGGACATGGCACTGCTCGTCAAACCACGCTGAGGCGGCGTCCCACATGCCACAACTAGAAGGACCCACAACGAAGAATATACAACTATGTACTGGGGGGCTTTGGGGAGAAAAAAGGAAAAAAATAAAATCTTAAAAAAAAAAAAGAAAAGAAAACCTGGGGGCCAGCCCGGTGGTGTAGTGGCCAGGTTCACGTGTTCTGCTTCGGCAGCCCCAAGTTGGCAGGTTCGGATCCTGGGCATGGACCTACACATGGCTCATCAAGCCGTGCTGTGGCGGCGTCACACATACAAAATAGAAGAAGATGGGCACAGACGTTAGCTCAGGGACAATCTTCCTCAAGCAAAAAGAGGAAGATTGGCAACAGATGTTAGCTATCATCTATCCCTTCATCCCTCCCACCACTGCCCTGAGTCCTAAGCAACCACTGAACTGCTTCTGAATCTATAGATTTCCTTATTCTGGACTTTCACATGAATGGAATCTATAATCTGTGGTCTTTTGTAACTGGCTTCCTTCACTTCGCGTCATGTTTTCAAGGGTCATCCACGTTGTGGCATGTACCAGTACTTCATTTCTTTCTCGCTGAGTAATATTCCACTGTATGGGAAGACCACATCTTGTTTATTCATTCATCACTGATGGGCATGGCATTTGAATTGCTTCTACCATTTGGCTATCAGAGATAACGCTACCAAACATCTATGGGCCAAGTTTTGCTGGGACATATGTTTTCACTTCTCTTGGGTACCGTATATGCGGAAGAGTGGAATTGCTGGATCATATGGTAACTCCATGTTGAGTCATTTAAGAAATTGCCAGACTGTTTTCCAAAACGGCTATACCATTTTGCATTCCCGTGAGCAGTGTACGGATGTTCTGCTTTCTCCATATCTTTGTCAAGACTTGTTTTCTGACTTTTTGATTCTAGCCACCCTAGCGGGTGTGAAGTGGTATCTCACTGTGGTTTTGACTTGCATTTCTGTCCTGACTAATGCTGTTGTCTGTGCTCATTTTTGGATTGCCCCAGCTTCCACTTCCTACCTTAGTGTGCTGGGGCAGACATGATAAGATGAGCCTTCTCTTCTAGGTGTTAAGCCTCTTCCTCCTGGCAGCTTCCCCGAAATGTACATGACTCAGGCACTTCTGATGGTCGATGGTGGGGACGGGCACATCAGAATGGGTCTAGGCAGCCGGTAGACCCTGGGATGGGAGTTTCCATATCCTATAAGCCATGCTGTGGATTGTGCAGCCTGCTGACCCCCAGTGGGGGGCATTGAGGCGCTGGGGATGGGGAACTGAATAGAACCATCAGGAGTCCAAGTGGGAGACAGATTGGGAAGTCCACAGTAGTTACTGGTAGTTAAAGCCGTGAGAGTGGAGGGGAGATACCCGAGGGATAAGTAGAGAGGGCCAAGGGCTGTTGCCAGGCTCGCAACATTTATAGATCGAGAAGAGAAGAAGGCAGCAAAGGAAATTAAGGAGGACAGTGAAGCCGGAGGAAAACCAGGAAAGTCTGAGAGCAAAGAAAGGAGCAAGTATCTAGAAGGAAGGACTGAATCAAATGCTGCTGAGAGGTCAAGTAAGATGCGGAAAAAGAAGTTGCTTTTCAATTTGACTGGAAGGGAGGTTGTTGACTCTGTCAAGACAGCTGGGAAAGACTAAAGAGCGAACGAGTGATGCGGAAATGGAATCAGAATGTGTAGACAGTGTTTGACAAGAAGCTCTGAGAAGGAAAGCAGAGAGAAATGAAACAACAGCTGGAGATGGCTGGAGGCTAAAAGGAGTTATTTTACTAAAATGAGGAATCTTCCAGTACGCTGACAGGGTGAGCAGGAGGTGTGCTGGGATGTCTGCCCTGTTGTTCAGATCCCCACTAGACGTCTCCACATGGTCATCAGATGGGCATGGGGAGCTTACTATATCCACTGTGGCGTTCTAGATTCCATCCTCACCCCAAAACCCTTCTCCCATCTTAGGAAGCGGCACCAGTTGTTCCGTCCCCCCAAAATTCATGCGTTGAACTTCTAACCCCCAGGACCTCAGAATGTGGCTGTATTTGGAGAGAGCATCTTTAAAGGGATGATTAAGTTAAAATGAGGTCTTCAGCGTGGGCCGCTATCCGATCTGACTCGTGGCCTTATAAGAGGAGATCAGGACACAGACACACACAGAGAGAAGACCACGTGAAGACACAGGGAGGAGATGGCCATCTACGAGCTGTGGACAGAGGCCTCAGAAGAAACCAACTCTGCTGACCCCTTGATCTCAGCCTTGCAGCCTGCAGAATTAGGAGAAAATTCACTTCTGCTGTTTCAGCCGCACAGTCCACGGTACTTTGTCACGGCAGCGCAAGCAAACTAATATAATTGACGCTCACCCAGTTTTGCCAGGACAACACCTGGGAGTCACTCTGATTCCTCCCCCTCTCCCACTCCACACATACTCCATCACAAATCCTGGTGGCGCCGCCTCCAAGAAGCCCTCAAGACTGTACACTTGGTCCAGCACTATTTCAAGCCACTACCATCGCTCCTCTGGATGACAGCAGAGCCTCCTGACTCGTCTCCTGCTTCGACTTTTTCCACGTCCGGTCCGTTCTCCATGCAGCAGAGTGATCATTTGAACATGTAAACCAGAGCACACACTGCCCCAGCGCTTCAGTGGTTTCCCATTGCTCTGTCTTAAGATTCAAACTGATTACCACCCTTTACAAGGCCCAGTTGAGCCTCTCCCTGCGGCTTGCCAGGCTGCAACTCACTGCTTCCTCGCTCTTCTTTGAGCAGATCAAAGGCTTTCTCCTCCGCCTGAAATGCTTTCCCTTAGCTCAGGGCTTCTCAGCCTTGGCACTGCTGACATTTGGGGCTGGATCATTCTTTGTGGTGAGGGCTGTCCTGCACCTTGTAGGTTGCTTAACAGCATCCTTGGCCTCTGCCCCCCGGATGACAGCAGTAAATCCCCCCTCCCCCCGATTGTGACAACCAAGAATGTCTCCAGATGTTGCTCAATGTCCCCTGGGGGGTGAAATCACCCCGGTTGAGACCCACTGCCCTAGCTCTTTAAATGCTGGCTCAGTCCCACCCTTCAGGTGTCAGCCTGAGCATCGCCTCCTCAGAGCTTTCCCCTGACCACCTGGGTTACTCCCAGTCCAGTCGTCCTGTTTAATTCCCCAGAGGAACCCTCGCGATCTCTATTTGTCTTGTTTCTGTATTTATTTACAACCAGCAGCTGGCTAGGTGGTGGATAAGGGCACAGACTCTGGAGGCAAGCTGCCTGGGCCTCCAGTTCCACCACCAACTAGCCATCAGGGCTTCAGCAGGTTGTGTGCCCTGTGTGTGCCTCAGTTTCCTCATCTGTAATGGGGAGCAATCGACATTCTACCTTGCAGAGTTGTGTGGAGGATTAAGTGAGTGGACATATTTTTGGCAGTTAGGCCAGTTCCTGGCCTGTAACAAGAGCTACGTAGCTGCTGGCTGCCATTCTTCTCTGTCCTCTCCCTAGAATGGAAGCCCCTCGTATGGGGGACTCGCCTTTCTCGTTCATCCCTAAGTCCCCTGGTCCCGTGCTAGTGTGGCACGTGGTAGATGCTGAATAGATATTTGTTGACTGCAAGAATGAAGGAGCAAGTGGCAGGATGCTTACTCTGTGCCTTGGGGGCTGAAGATGTGACCAGTCTGTCTGGGCCCCCTCCTTTCCTGGCACCCCAAGCCCAGGGGCCCCTGCCCAGAGATGCAGCCTCTTTAGGCTGGTCAAGCACAGCCTCCTGACCCCAGGCCCTGTGTCTGGAAGTGGGCAGTGCTGGTGGCTCTAAGGAAACAAAGCCCTGAACACCAGGCCCTCCCCTTTGCCAGGTGTGGGCCGTGATGACATTTTCTGCCCTGGGTCCCGAGCAGGGGGACATCCCCTCTGCCCTGGGAAGACACTCACACCAAGTCCTCAGGGCTGAGGGGGTCTGGGAGCCCCCCAGGACCCAGCCCCTGTGCTGACTTTGTCATTTCTCTCCTCGGATGTCCAGGCTCCCCGCCCCGTGCCCACCTGGCCCTCCCCTCCTCTTCTCAGCCCTCAGGCCTCGGCTTCTCTGGGTGCTTCCTCCAGGACAGCGGCAGACAAAAGGGGCCTGGAAGGTCCAAGCTCCTCCAGCTATGTCCCTGAGAATCAGGGCACTTTCCCCACTTTTGGCAGAAATGCACTCTAAATCTCCATAAATTAGCTAATTTAGGAACATCCTTTTTTTTTTTTTTTACATTAAATATAGAGTTGCTTTCTTTTTTATATCTTCTCTCTTTTTCAATTGTCTACAATTATCCCAGCTATATGAGAAGTAAACTTCAATCTGGCTAATTTCCCTTTTCTGTCATTCAGGGTGTCTCCTGGGCTCAGGGTGGTTTGGTGACAGCTGCACTGAGATAGCCCTAAGAGCAGGAAGTGAAAGTTCGGGAGAAAGAGGTGCAGGGAGTGAAGGAAGAGAAGCAGGTTGTTGTTGGCGATGGTGGTGGAGGTGGGGGTGTGGGTGGGGGTGGGGTGGAGGGTCAGCGGGAGGGGAGGGCTAGACTTCGGTCATGTTGAGGTGGAGGTGTCAGTGGAGGCAGGGGGGAGGTGTCGCCAGGGCATGGGCACAGCACAGCCAAGGCGGGTGGGGCTCGAGACACTAGGCAGGGAACCCCAGGTGTGGCTGGGGGAGCATGTGAGAGCTGCTGCTTACAGGGCCAGAGAATGTTCTCAGGTGGACGCTGCCTGCTTCCTCTGGGGCCACGTGGGGCTGCACCAGTGGAGCAGCAGGCTGGAACCCAGAAGAGAATGCCAACTTCTCTGGCCACCAAATGAGGTTGATGGGGGCCAGGCAGAAGCATCTGGGTCTCTAACTGGGCCAGGCTAGACTCAGCCCATACCCTCTCTCTGGCCTGAGATCACTCTCTAGGTTGTTTGGACCCTGAAAAATCATCGCACCATCAACAGTAGCTCCCCCTGCCTTCAGGATGACCAGCCCGGGAGTATTTTCCTTTCAGGGCTCTGCTTCTAGCTACAGTGAAAATGACGGCTAGGGAGGGGCCCAGCCTTCAGACCAGAGGATGGCAACTCTTTGTCATTGTCAGAGAGTACACATTTCAGGCTTTGTGGGCCCTACAGTCTCTGTCACAAATACTCAACCCTGCTGTGGGAGCAGGAAAGCCACGTAGATGAGATGGAAATGAACGAGTGTAGCTGGGTCCCAAAACAACTTTTTTACTCACACTGAAATTTTAGTTTCCTGCAATTTTCACGTGCCATGAGATATTTTTGTTTTGACTTTTTCCGGTGATTTATAAATGTAAAAACCGTCCTCAGCTCATGGGCTGCACGAAAACAGGGGGTGGGCTGGAGGTGTGGTTTTGGTCTTGCATGCACCTCTTCCAAGGCCCTCCAAGTGTCATCATTTGCCAGCCCGTTTTTGTATTGATTTCTTTACCTGACCCTCCCAGGCCTGGGGAACGCTGACCTCGAATCTCACACCTCTATGTAGTGCAACTTAGAGAGACTCTCACTCCTCAGGGCTCCAGAGGCCCAAGATGCCTTGATGCCTCCCTCAGCCGTCAGTGAGGTTTGCCCTCACTCCATTCCGAGGAAGTGATGCTCCTTCATGGATCCCAGCTTTCAGCAGGGGGCTCTGCTCCAGGTCCCCATCTGGTATGGACCTGAGGCATCAGCTCTTGTCCCCAATGGGCTGTTGAAATGCCAGCCTCTCTCCCCCTAAAGCCATATCCACTTCTTATGGTCCCCAGTAGCTGTTTGGTATCAGATCCTGATCACGGTCCTGGTTCTCGGTTCCCTTTGCATCTCTGGCACCTGGGGATTTCCTTGCCCGATCTTGACTTCAGTTATGGGTTGCATTTACACAGATTTTCTATGTTTGGGGCTAGGAGGGAGCCTGCATTGCCTCAGTCTACTGTCTTGCCTGGACGTTGTACTTTCTCATTGGATTATAATGAAATGTTACCAATGACAAATAAAAATGGCAAGTAATAGGATACGTTGGAGCATATGAGGAAGCCATTTTGTGTAAACCTAATTTGGCCTGAGCTTGTCTTTCCAAAAGGGCCTGACCGTGGCCGTTGAGCATGCATTGTATATCTGCTTTAGATATTCCCTATGGCAAGAGCAAAGGCCCATGAGATAAAGGTGGAACTTCCCTCCCCCTCCCAACGTTGGCGTCTCCTTAAGGATTAAGCATCTTTCCTTAGGCTAGAAACTGATTGCTGCACTCACCTGTGACCACCCAGCTCGAGACAATAGACTTGCCTCCTGCTATGCCCACCAAGAGAGCAGACCCACTACCTGCTGTGTCCATCAAGCGCTGTGCTGACAGGGCAATCTTGTGACTATTGTGGGAGGGACATTTCAATCATATGTGAAACACCCTGTTTGGGGGTATATAACCACTCTGTGCACCCCACTTCTTCGGTGCCCTTTCTTCCCAAAGGGCCGTGGTCCTCAGATTTCAGCTCAGAATAAACTCACCCAAATTTTCATTTACAGATTGGTTATGGATTATTTTTGTTGACACCACATTAGACATATTTCTATTTTTTTCAAACATCAGCATTTACCTTGCTCACTCCCATTTCCTTTATTTATGAACAACTCCAGGGATCAGATCAGAAAAAAAGGAAGAAGCAGAAAACAACATAAAAGCAGAGCCGAGGGGCCTGGAGATTTGTTTGTTCCTCTTGGTGGGAGAACGGTAGCCTCTGGCCACAGTCTATGCTGAAGAAATGACACAGGGGGACACAGTGTTGGACCTACTGTCAGCTCTGCTCATTCTGGGTCCCCCAGGCAAGGGACCTGTGACAAAGGTGGGAGCAAGACTCACGTGCTTTGTTGTTCCATCTAGAGCTCAGCCTGGACACCGTATTTCATCAGATACGGTGGAAGAGGGAAGATACGAAGTTGTGCTCTTGCAGTTTGAAATGGCAGATGATCCAGTAGAGAGTTCTAAAGAGAGTAAAAGTTGGAGGCTATGGATGTCAACCCCTGGGGAAAGGGAAGAAAAAGTGGAAACTGATGGGGATAATCACTGGGATTATCTTTTCACATACCTGTACCTTAGAGAAGAAAATGCTTCTGATGTGTAAGTTGGATTGGAGGGAAGAGACCAGATAAAAAGCGATTTTAATGATCCAGGAATATTCTAAACATATTTACCATTTACTGAGCAGTTACTCTGTTCCAGGCACTGTGCCAAGCGCTTTACTTGTGTCGACAAAAATAATCCATAACCAATCTGTAAATGAAAATTTGGGTGAGTTTATCCTGAGCTGAAATCTGAGGACCATGGCCCGGGGCCTTTCTTACCGAAGGAAGAAAGGGCACCAAGGAAGTGAGGTATATAGAGTGGTTTTATACGCCCATACAGGATGTTTCACATATGATTGAAATGTCCCTCCCAAAATAGTCACAAGATTGCCCTGTCAGCACAGCGCTTGATGGACACAGCAGGTAGTGGGTCTGCTCTCTTGGTGGGCGTAGCAGGAGGCAAGTCTATTGTCTCGAGCTGGGCGGTCACAGGTGAGCGCAGCAATCAGTTCCTAGCCTAAGGAAAGATGCTTAATCCTTAAGGGAATGCCAATGTTGGGAGGGGGATGGAAGTTGCACCTTTATCTCAAGGGTCTTTGTTCTTGCCATAGGGAATCTCTAAAGCAGATATACAATGCATGCTCAACGGCCACCCACGGTCAGGCCCTTTTGGAAAGACAAGCTCAGGCCAAATTAGGTTTACACAAAATGGCTTCCTCATATGCTCCAACGTATCCTATTACTTGCCATTTTTATTTGTCACTTGTGTTCACTCATTTGTTTCCTATGAGATAAGAATGAGTACTATGTTCTATTTTATAGACAGGGAAACTGAGGATGAGAGTGATTTTGCAACGTGCCTAAGGGGATGTGGTTAGTAAATGATGGAGGTGGGATTTGAGTTTTGTGAGTCCAGAGTCTATGCTCTTAACCAACACCCTTATCCTGAATTAGATTAATAGTGTACTAGCAGGTGGAGCTTCCCCACAGGAAGTCAGAAAGTTGGATCTGGAGCCCAGGAGGGATATTATGTTAGAGGATGAGGCATGAGGTCATAGGCATGGAGGAAATGGTAGAGAGAGGTATGGGGAATCCTTTAGGTGGAGGCATTTTACGACCCCAAAGTAGGCAGCCAGAGAGGAGGGGCAGTTGATTGGGTCAAGGAAGGAGTCCCAGACGGGACCAAGAAGAGAAACTCAGGGGACAAAGGATCTTGTTGGTTGGCGGTTTCATATATTGGGATTGACTTTCATGAAGGCTCAGGTTGTGACCCACACGTTATATTGTCATTAAATGGAGGGAAAATCAGCATATTTCCCTGGAGGCTCCTAGCTGTGTCTTTGAAGTATCTCTTGCCACTCTTCCCCTTTTTCTAAGTAAGGCTTCAAAAGAGGAAGTAGCTAAGAGATTAAAAAGGAAGTGAGAAAAACAGAGAAAGTGTGAACAAGTAGAAGGTGGATGACCTGAGCTCTGCGGTAAGCACCTGGGTTCGAGCCAGGACCCGGATTTGCTGGGGACACCAGCCAAGGACAGGACCATGCGGCTGCTCCCAGCTCTGCTCCTTCTCTGCCTCCCAGGTGAGTGGGGCTGGGGCTTTGGGAACCTGGTATTGCAGGGGGCAGGACAGAAGGTGGAAGGTCTGTCCTGGATTCAAGCCAGAGGCAAAGTGTCCGCAGAAATGGGAAGGACATAGCCTTGTACACATTCAAACATTCATCTGCACATCCTACATCCACTTATTGAGCACCAACTGTGTGCCAGGACTGTTCCAGGTGCTGTAATTAAGAGCAACTTCTGCACTCATGGACTCATAGTTGAGGGAGTCAAGTAGTTACAATAACAGTGTGGAATTTTCTATAGAAGAGATTCATCCACATGGTGATGAGAATGCGCAGCAGGGGCCCCTAACTCTGCTCTTGGAAGGATGCAAGTCCTCACTGAGGCTTCTCTGGAAGTCGGTCTTGAAGGATGAATGAGTTGGCTGAGTGGAAAATGGGAACAGCTTACACAAAAGTGCGGTGATGCAAAAGATCATGGAAAGTTCAGGAATTAGCAATAGTTCTGTTTTGCCAGAGCTGACTTTAAAAGGGTTGGAAAAGTTTGTTAGAAGGAATTAATGAAGAGTTTAAATGCCAGCCTCAGGAGCCACCTTAAATCCTTCCTGGACCAGGTATGGTGGAGGTAATTAAATAAAATTGTCCCTCAAAGGTTGGACTTTCAGAAGAGAAGCTCTTACAAAAGAAATTCAAAATGCACAAGGGCACATTTTTCTCTAGGGAGTAAGTTTAGGATAAATTAGAGGGTATTCTTCATGTTTGTAGAATAATTTTTGTATTGGGTTCCCTCACAAGACATAGAACCACCCAACATAATGACAGACTCTTCCAGAAAAGTGGATGAAAGAGGCAGAGATTTAAAGGAAAAAGACCAGTTGGCTGATACTGACCAAAACGCAGTTTTCTTATCAGTAAAATGAGAGTGAACTAGATGGTCTGCAAGTTCTCCTAAGGGCCTCATAACCACAAGCTTAGACTCAGACAGACATTGAAAAGAGACGCATCTCGTTACACACAGGAGGTGCTCAAAATGTCTTAAATGATGATGATGATGATGATAATGGGCATTTTGCAAATCACCGTCATCAAGGAAATGGGCAGTGGTGGCTGGAACCAGCTTGCCCGTGTTTTCCCGACTCCACGTTCAGTGAGAGCATGTTGTGAGCCTGAAATCAGCCACGTGAGAGTACTGACACCATGGAAACTGTCAGACACTACAAATCATGACTTCTGCTTCACTTTCCCCCAGAGAATTGGTTTACTTACATATCACTGCTTGTTTCAATCTGCTTGCTTAAATGTGATAAAATTACCTAAATTCCATAGCTGGGGTGCAGTTAAACCGAGGATGGAAGTTTCTTCTCACTCCTTCATGTGGAACTGGCTGACCTCTCCAGCCTCAGAGGTTCACCTTTCCATCCAGGGTACCTTTGCGGCTGGGGTTCCCCCAGGTTCTGATTCAAAATTAGAAGTTACTTGTAAAGACTTAAATTTCAGTTCTTTTTCATCCTTGCCCCCGGCTCAACTCTCTCCCATCTTTCCCAGGATTCTCCTCCACCCACTGCACCCATTCAGGGTAGTAGTCGCTGTTTGGGAAAACGTGACCACTTTACGTTTATGGAGGTTACCCAAGAGGGTTGTATTGCTAGCCTGAGAATGGGGAATGAGAAAGGGATGAGAATAAAGAGGGATGGTAAGGACAATTCGAGATGAAAGAAGTGAATTCTGGTATAAAATAAGCAAAAATAGAGCTCCTGTTTATTATGCATTTTACAACCTACAAACACTTTCAAATCCATGACGCAATTTAACCCTCTGAGCGCCTTTGTGACCGAGGCAGCACAGACAGCATTATCCTCATTTTACAGACAAGATGCTGAACAGACTAGCCCATGACATATCAACCAAGAGGAAGAACTGCAAATGCTGTCCAGATCCGCCTCCTCCCCCAGTTCTTTCCACCGGGCTCTGGGCTGTCTAGAATAAAGCTGAGCTGGTAATATTCACAGAACTATTCAGGTGCTTTCAGCTGATCACTCTGCTACATTATCTGGTATTTCTATTCTGAACTGATTGCTCTCCTCCATTCACTAGCTCCCAAGAACTTCAAGCAACCAGCAAGCACTTTTATTTTTTTTTAAAATGCACACACGTATTTATATAATCCCACAAATCATTTCCAGAAAAATGCCAGATTTTGTTAAGACCTGCTAACCTTGCATTCAGGCAACATTCCAGCAGGACACAGAGTCCTCTTGGAATTAGTAGAAGCTTCTTGTTTCTCAGCTGCAGGTGCCCAGGACTGGATTGGTCATGGTTCATGACCCTTTCTCATCATTGGTCCATGCAAGGCCTCTGTTATTTTAATTACATGTAATTTAACAAACACCTGTGAACTCACTGGCCAACCCAAGAGCTGGAATGCTACCAATAGCTTAGATCTCCCTGCTCCTTTCCAATCCGATCTTGCTTCCTCTTTCCAACGCCAGTAACTTGGGGTCATTTGTCAACACTTTGCATAAATATTTGCTGTTGTCACATTTGTGCGTTGAATGGAAAATTAGGCCACGGAACCGTAAGCCACATTCTAAATCCGAGGGTCTTCCACCATTTCTGCTCATTCCCAGGGCTTATGCTTCCACAGCCATTGCAAGCTCAGCCCTTTCACTGTTTTCACATACACACACGCATGTGTTTTCACAGACACATACACGTTCAAGTTCAAGCCAAATATTTAATAACTTTTTGAAGATTTATCAAGATTTGAGGGGCTCTGCTGAGGCCCATCACACAATGCACGGACTTCCCCCAACTGCAGCCTTTCTCCCTCCCTGTCTCTCCTTCTGTGTCAACTTCTTGCCTTTGCCTTCCAATCCTAACCCCCAGGTCCTCCCAGCTCCAAAACCATCCCACTCAGCCATAGAGAGCGTGATCTCACGTAACCCCTTTTTCCTCTGAACACATGGCGTCACTTGGCACCCAGGCCCTGAGGACTATGATGGGAGAGGGGTCAGCTCATGCCCCAAACTTGTGTCAAGGAGCCTATCTGGGGTTCCTTTGGGGATCAGCCTTTCTTCCCAGGAATATGTTGACCCTCCCTAGGGAGCAATTAAGATGAGGGACAGAGATTTATTTTTCCTCCCTTGAGAACACTGGAGAGCAGAATAAACAAGAAGTTGTCCTCTTAAAAAATAAGTTTGAGTTGCAGAAAACCCGGAATGCACAGGCTTCACTCCAAAGGGAAGTGTGTTCATCCATGACCCAATCATGTGGCTGGCAGAGGCTGCAGGGCTAAGGACAGGGAGCTCTCTGCTCCCACTTCCAAGGGGTGGAGTTCCCATGGTGTTATTCAGTGTTTTTTGGCTCACAGGCCACAGGTCTCTACTCGTGCTGCTGACTGCAGTCTCCAGACCCTCTGGCTTGGGTCCTAAGCTCAGATGGACCCCATCCCCAAGCCCAGTACCATCCATGCCTCCCTGGAGACTTTCTCCTTGGGCTTGAGGCAGACGGCTGCTGATGGGGTCCATCGGGATAGACTCCTGAGATATGACTTGTGTTTTCCAGGCTGTTTGTCCCTGACAGGCCCCAGCTATGTGATGGGCACCACGGGGGGCTCTCTGAGCGTGCAGTGTCACTACGAGGAGATGTACAAGGGATATAACAAATACTGGTGCCGAGGACAGTATGACACAGCATGTAACATAATTGTGGAAACCAAAGGAGAAGAGAGAGAAGAGAGGAATGGCCGTGTGTCCATCAGAGACTGTGCTGATAAGCTCACCTTCACAGTGACCATGGAGAACCTCAACGCAGATGATGCTGGAACTTACTGGTGTAGGATTCAGACGGTATGGATCCTGGACGCGTGGTCATATGACCCTTCAGTCCAGGTTAAGGTGTTTGTTTTCCCAGGTAAGAGCTCTCTTCGCCCCAGCAGCAGAGCTTATGGGATATGACTGGATGTGGGGACGAGGATGAGTGCTATACTGAAGAGTGTCTCTGGGTCTTGTCTTGTCCTCAGAGTCAGTGGTGTTGGGAAGAGCCTATAATGTGGGCAGAGAGAGTGGTGGCTGATCCTTCAGCCTAGGGATGGGTTGAGGGGCAGAGCTCAAGGCATTCTCTCATAGAGCGTGGGCCTCCCCCCATTGCCTGGGAGGCCCCTCCATGCTGAGCCAAGGCTATTTCCACCATGCCTTTCAGAAATCTTTACCAAAGGAAATAAACTCTTCATACATACATCTTCAGCTCGCTCATGGAAAACTCCCTCTACCATGTTGTCCTGAAGTCGGCCTCACTCATCTTGTTTCAAGAGGTAGGCTTCTTGAGTGGAAGCTGCTCTTTCTCCTGCTCCCCATATGCTATAGGGCCATGAAGCCATGTCCACGTTCTCCCAGCTTCCCATCACAGCTTCCGACTTTTTACTTCCCCATCTGCTTTTTAAAACATTTGTGTCACATGGCCACATCCACCCTCTGCCCCTCCTCTCCATTGGCTTCTCGGTTACTCCTCAACGTTCAGTGGGATACGGCTTCTCCACCTCAACCCCTGTCACCATCTTGGGAGGTTTGAATGAATAACTTGTCAAACGTCCTTGTCTCAGGTTCCATGACCTTCTCACCTTTAGTGGCCTGCATTTCCACTCTCTTTCAGAATTCCACTCCATGGCAACATCGCAAATCTTACTGTCACTCTCAACTGTTCCATATGTCCAAAGTCCCACACTCAAACATTCTACTTTCCGTGTGTCAGCTCTCGCATACCCTCAGTCCCACCATTCCTGTTCTCAGCCTCACCAATACCTTCAGTCCTACGATCCTTCTCTCTACTCTCCCCCAATTTATTGCTTACCCTGCCCCTTCTTTGACCTCACTTCCTTCCTAAGCCAGTGCCAACTCTCATGATAGGCTATATTTTCATCTCTTACCAGTACCCTCAGCTCCCATTCACCATTTCACCTTCCACCTTTCCAAACCCTCATGCCTGGATCCATCCTAAAGTTAGGGTGACCAACCACTGAGTTTGCCCTGGACTGAGAGATTTCTTGAGACATGGGGCTTTCAATACTAAAACTGAAAAGTCTCAGGAAAACGAGGGCAAGCTTGTCACCCTTCCTAGCATCTATTGGCTCCAATACTGCTGGAAAAAAGTCACAGGTGGCACCTATGGGTGTCAATAGAAGTTCATGGTTTCTAATATCACCCTCCCATTCTGCTACCTTAAGAGCACACAGGATAGCAGACTTGAACTTTTTCAATTTCTTGCCTTCTCCACATACAAACTTCCATGCAGCCTAACTCATTCTTCCCTCTTTCCCTTTTAGTTGAGGATAAAGCTTCCCTTCTCCTGTTCAAGAGAAATCATCCTGAGGCTGGCTTCTCACCCTGTGGCTCTTTGGCTCCCACCCCTTGAGCCAAGTTCCCTCTTTGCTCATCCAATCCTTCCTCCATCAATTATCCATACTCTCTCTTGTCCTTAGCCTCTTCCTCATCACTGCTTTTCACCTCAGCTATAAACATGCTCATGTCTCTTATGTCCTAAGAATGTCTGCGTTCTCCTCTAGGTGCCATCATTTCTCATTTCTCTCCTTCCTGCTTGCCTGAAAGGTAGGTGAGGTACACTTCCTCTTCTGTGGTCCTACTGTACCTGGTGGAGTTCTGCTCCAGTGCCCACCACTTTCTATTGAAGTGAATCAACATGTTTAGGTGTATCTGCCCCTCCATAAGGGCTGGGATGGTGCCACATCCATCAACTAACCCCCAACAGCAAGACATCAAAGGCTGTTGTTGGGTGAAACTTAGCCTGTGTTGGGTGCTCTGTGAAGGGCTGAGCCTCTGGGGCTATTGCTTTTTTTAGGAGAGCATGAGGTTGAGGTGGAACAGGGGTGGGGATACAGGTTATGTCAACAGTCTGGACCCTGAGGTCTTTGGGACGAGCTGAGTGACAACCCATTCCCTCTCCAGTGGTGAGTGAAAGTGGCCTTAAATAGCCTCTGTCTGAGGGTGCTCTGGGTCCCCTTCCACCATCTCTATGAAGCTTCTGGGCCACAGGCAGAGACATCTTTAGACCCCTCCCTGCTCCTCCTCCCTCCAGGGCTTCTCATCAGGGTGGGATAGCCTCTGAAAGACCCCTGCTCTCACCGCAGGGAGAGTCTGACTCGGGATGGAAGGAACACCTGCTACTTATTAGAGGTGACTCTTATGACCAGTTCTGGAAAAGTCTCATTTTGTCTCTGAGGGGCTTGCTCCATCCAGCAGGTGGCCTGGGTCTAGCTCCCGAGTATCTTTTGAGTCCCCTCTGTGAGGAGATGATTGTGTGTCACATGAGATCCAAACAGGTGCTCAGTGCCTGGCCGGGGAGAGAGCAGCTCCTCATGTATGATTTTATCTCCAGCATCAAGTACAACCACAGGGAGGACCACACGTCCAGCTGCACCTGCCACTCTTCCAGTGGTGAACACCAGGCAGAACGTCAGCACTGGGGAGGTGCTGACCCACAGCTCAGGGTGAGGACCCACGGCCTGGGGACCATGGAGGAGGAGGGTTCGGCAGCCTTATGGGACCTTGGAGTTGGGGCTGGCAACATCGTGACCTTTTTACCTCACTGTCTGCTGTGTTTTCCTCCAAATCTGGTCCTGATCTTCACCTTCTCTGGGGCAGCATGGGGTTTCTGAATGGAAAATATCACTTGTTCTGTGAACACTCTCGTGGGGCAGCTGCACGGACACAGGTGGAGCCTGGTTTCAGAAGGATGTGCAGCCCCTCCTCCCATTCCCAGACCTCCCCCCTCCTTCCTTACCTGGTTCTGCATTGGGGTCCTGGTTCGGTGGTCCCTAACCTGGGCTCACTTCCAAAAGTCTTTGCTCTACCAGAGATCCTGCTCCTAGGGGCTGCTCAGGGGTCTGTGGGGAGATGGGCCGGCTCCAGGCTGAAGTTTGGATCCATTCTCCTCCTCCCAAAGATACCCAGAAAGGGCTGTGATGCGCAGCCAGACCCTGAAGGGAAGGGGATGAAAGACATGGCTTTAAAGTGTGGGTGAGGATTGGGGTTTCAAGAAGTCAGTTTGCAAAGGAGAAACTGTAAAGGGAAAGGGACAGAGAGAGTGAGCTCTGGAGCACACTTCTGGAAGGGAGTGCTCCTGGGTCCCTCTTCTCTCTTCGCTCCATCGTGTCTCCTTTACGGGAGTCCCAAGGGCAGTTCTTGATCACGGGAGGGGAGGTGACAGGGGCCCCATAGGGGCTGCTCTAGCGTGTGTCCCTTCTGGGTTTGATCCTGAGTTATTTGGACCCTGGAGTCAGGGCACAGGGAGAGGTGGGGAGAGAAGAGTCCCCCTGAGGAGGCAGCTCATTGCCTGTCACCGTGTCCTCTACAGGTCCCCACTCAGCAACATCCACTTCCTGCTCCTGGTCTTCCTGAAGCTACCCCTGTTCCTGAGCATGCTTGCTGCTGTCCTCTGGGTGAACAGACCTCAGAGGGGCCCCGGAGGGAGACAGAGTCAGCCTGCCCAGGGGAATCCACCAGGCAGTGCGCCATCCTTAGGAACACTGTGTCCAGCAATATAGCCCTTCAGACTGGACTAGGGAGACCTTTGGACTCTGGACTCCAAGGCAGGGGAACAGCAGTGCCTGGATTCTGGGGGGACTCAGGTCTTCTAGGGTATTGTTCGTGTGACTTCAGGGAGAGTTCTGGATCTCGGAGGACACTCTATGAGTCCTCAGGTGCAGGAGGAATGAGTCTCCCAGGCTCCTGCCTGGGGCCCTCCTTTCTTCTCCCCAGATCCCCTTGCTCTCTGCCCACCTCCCAAAGGCAAGAATTCTCTAGAAATTGCATGCTCAGAAGCCTGTCCCTTTACTCTTCTCCTTGGCACAAAAGCTTCTCAGCTTAGTGTCCTCCAGGGCAGTAACCAGCTCCTTCCTGCAGGCAGGAGGCTCCCTGAGGACATGCCTCTCACAGCTTTAGTTCCTGGGCTCACAGGACGCTATCCCCTCCTCTGGGACAATCCCAGGGGGGTGTGGTCCTGGCGGAGCATGCTCACACAAGTGCCCGCTGTCCTTTGTGCTCAGGGTTCTCTGCCAATGCCAATGCCTCTTGGGTCTCACTGACCTTCAATCCCCCTTGTGCTTCTGTGACCAGGGAGTGTGTGGCTGGGCTCAGAGCGTCTCTGCCTGGGACACCCATGGCAGAGTAGCTTCAAGTTAAAGTTCTGGGTCCAGTTGGAACAGTAGTAGGAGCAGGAGGCAGTGAGTGCCCCTAATATCACTCTTGGAATTCTCCAACCTGAGGGTCTCCTGTGCACAGCTCTGATGGAGAGTACAGATTTACCTACTTTAGGAGAAGTCCGGCTGAGGCCACCTGTTGACAGTTAACACTTTCCGTGGGAGATGCAGGCATAGTTTTCCAAAGACAGGGTGCAGGAAGCAGAGGTGAGGAGATACTTCACCACACTGGGATGGCATGATGCCACAGCCACCACTTGGCATCTCTAGCCCAGGAAAGGGCTCAGCTGGTTTTTGAACACTTGTCAATTGCTTCCTGCCTGAAGTTTGCAGGTGGAGTTGCACAGTCTGTCACGAGCAGAGTCACCAACTCCGCTCAGCTCCCTGTGGCTAGACCAGCCCTCTCCTCTCCACCAAGCTCAAGCCTGCCCTGAGCTAGTGATGCCAGTTTCCAGAAAACACTGAGAGCTCCTCTGAGTGCTGAGTTCTCAGGTGCCACACTCGCAACCTGAGCCCTGATGTGGCTACCACAAGGGCAGAGTCATTTATGGTTCCTCAAGGAGAGCTGAGGCTGACCTGGGACTCAGCTGAAGGAGAAATTCAACTTAATGAGGCACATATTAATCATATCAATAAAACATACACAGGGAAATATAGGAAACATAGTGATGGGTAAGAGAGAAGCTTGTGATACACCTTATAAAAAAGACAAGCTCACAAATCAGCATAGTATAGACAGGACTGGTAAGCGCCACAGGAGAGCCCTAGGCAAGATGTTTCATGAGGGAAAACTTGTCAGATTGAGAAAGAAGATGACATTTGAGAATGATGTTAAAGGAGGTGTAGGATTTCAGCAGAGTGTGGGTGAGGGGGAGCAGGGAGTATGGAGACATATTCAGAGGAACAGCATAAGTGAAAGCAGAGAGGGAGGAAATAATCACAGTTGTCTCTCATAGAGGGTCTATCAGCAAATGGAATGTGGTATTCACATAAGTTTCTCATGGTGGAGGTGTGTCTAAGATTCCAATGAAGTGATTTTTGTGTGTGTGTGGCAGTGCAGACGGAGCTAATCTAGGAGAACTAAGGTGGGGGCAGGTTGTGGAGGCTTGAGACCCAACTCTTACTTAAACATTGATTGTAGACCCTTGGATGGATTTGAGCAGGTCAAAATGGGGATCAGATGTGTGTTTTAGGAAGGCTTATCTAGCAGATGTATAGGGTAGTCTGAAAGGAAAATTCTGGGCGTCTGGAGGTCTCAAGCCTGGAAGACCTGAAAAATGGAGGAACACTGACACAAATAGGAAAGTCAGGGGCAGACTTGGGTGATGCAGAGCTTGGTTTCCTCTGTGTGACTGGGATAACCAGGCAGAAAGTTCTAGCAGGAAGCTGGAGATGTATGTTAGCAGAGTATTGATGCCAGGGAGATGTATGGAGAAGTTAATTGGAGTCCAGGGAGAATGAAATCTTCAAGGGAAGATTTCAGAACCAAGAACAGAGTCTCTGGCGCACCTATAGTTAGGGAGAAAGGGTAGAGAGAAGAGACAATGAACAAGGTACTGGAGAAGGAACAAACAGGTGGAAAGTGAGAAGCCAAGGGCTGTGAAAGGGAGAGAGCAGAGCCAGAAAGGTAGAGGTGGGTCAGGAATGAGAAGAGGCCATTGAAATTATCACTCACAAGATCACTGGTTAAGTACAGGTGAGCAGGTCAACAGAGCTGCGGGAGCAGAAACCAGATAGGAAAAGTTAAGAAAGAGTAACTAGATAGTGAGGATGGGTGAGAGCAGATGCAGGAGAAAGAGACAGCAGATTCCCCTTCCTTCCTTCCATTTTTCCTTTCTTTACTCATTCATTCAACAAAGTTTTATTGTGTGTCTATGGTGCATTGTTCTGGGCATGAAGATAAAGTTTTAAACAACGCAGATTCCCCACTCCAAAAAAAGGGAAGGTTGAGAAACAGACTCACAATTTCAATGTTTATTTTCCACCTGTATATCTTCCTTTGTGAAATGCTTGTTCACGGCTTTTGCCTAATTTTCTAATTGAAAAAAGTTTTTTATACTGTCGAAATTTGGGAGTTCTTTATATATTCTAGATGCTATTTCTTTGTTGGATACGTGGTTTGCATAGTTCCTCAGACTATGGCTTGCCTTTTCATCCTCCTCACAGGGTCTTTCATAATGCAAACACATTTTAATTGTGATGAAGTACAATTTGTTAATTTTTTCTTTTGAGGGTTGTGCTTTTGGCATCATGTTTGAGAACTTTTCACATAGCCCTAGATCCCTAGTATTTATTCCTATGTTTTCTTCTAAAGTATTTACCATTTTTATATTTTACTTTTAAATTTGTGGACCACAATCCATTTTGAATTATTTTTTTGTATGCTAAGAATTAGTGTTTTTTTCCACCTGTGGATGTACAATTGTCTCAGCACCAATTGCTAAAAAGACTATCCTTTGTCTATTTAATTGCTTTTGGTCCTTTGTCAAAAATCAGTTGGGCGTATCTGTGTTGGAAGATGTATAGACAGGTTAATTGGAGCCCAGGGAGAGGCGAAATCTTTCAGGGAAGAGTTCAGAACCAAGGACAGAGGCTTTGGCGCCCTCACAGTTAGGAACCGAGGGTTTTGGGTTCTCTGTTTTCTTCCATCAATCTGTGTGTCTACCCCTCCTCTAATATCACACTGTCTTGATTACCATAGCTATATAAGTAAGTCTAACATTAGGTAGAGTAAATCTTCCCTCTTCATTCTTTTTCAAAGTTGTTTTAGGTATTCTAGTTCCTTTGCCTTTCTACATAAATTTTATTTTATTATTTTATTTCGTGTGTGTGTGTTTGAGGAAGATTGTCACTGAGCTAACATCTGAGCTGATCTTCCTTTATTTTATGTGGAATGCCACCACACTGTGGCTTGACGAGCAGTGCAAGGTCTGCACCCAGGATCCAAACCTGAGAACCCAGGGCCACCGAAGCAGAGTGCATGAACCCAACCACTACACCATTGGGCCGGTCCCCCACATAAATTTTAGAGTAAGCTTGTCTTTGCCTACAGGAAATCTTGGGGGAATTTTGATAGGAATGTTAAACTTACAGATCAATGGAGGAAAATGGACATCTTTACTATGCTGAGTCTTCCCATCCACAAACGTGGTACATCTTTCAATTTATTTAAATATTCTTTGACGTCTATCACCAACGTTTTGTGGTTTTTAGCATAGACATGCCACACATGTTCTTTCCTGCAGCACATGTTCACACGTGCTGATGTGTTCTGTGTGTGTTTTGATCTTGTACCCTGTGAACTTGTAGAATTCATTTATTAGTTCTAGCAGCTTTTTGGTAGGTTCCTTGGGATTTTCTGCATAGACAATCCTGTCATCTGCCAAGAGGGACAGTTTTATTTCTCCCTTTCTAATCTGAGTCCTTTAATGGTGCCAGAGGCCCTAGGGAGCCCCCGGAAGCTTTTAAGCAGTCTGACCATCATGTGGAGCATGTGGTATCATGGGCCCACTGTCTTCAGGCATTCCTACTTTTAAAAGAGAAGCCAGAAGTAAAATTCCTCATGTTTACGTATAGGCAACAAGCTCCATTAAAAAATATTGTGAGCAGGGGCTGGCCCCGTGGCCGAGTGGTTCAGTTCGCGCGCTCCGCTGCAGGCGGCCCAGTGTTTCGTTGGTTCGAATCCTGGGCGCGGACATGGCACTGCTCATCAAACCACGCTGAGGCAGCGTCCCACATGCCACAACTAGAAGGACCCACAACGAAGAATTTACAACTATGTACTGGGGGGCTTTGGGGAGAAAAAGGAAAAATAAAATCTTTAAAAAAAAATATTGTGAGCAAAACCCAAAACATGTACATAAGTCCATGCAAATCATGGATTCAGTCTACGACCTCTGAGTAAAGCAGAGCACCTCTGAGAAATTGCAGAGCAGGGCTGTGTCTGCCTAGTATTTATGCCTGGGGCCATCTGGTGCCCTCAGCAGGCTTGGGAATTGACCTTCTCGAGGACACAGATGGACCTGCGGGGATGATGTGTGGGCTGGCCCCAGGCTGGCTCAGGGGCACATCCAACTCTGCTAACTGGCCTTGTGACAGGAGACCAGGGGCCTCAGCCCTTCAGATCTCTCTCTTCTTACACGTGATATGAAGATTAAGACTTGCATGTGGTAGTTTTAAAACATGGCTGCAAATTCCTTGACACTCCTCCTGTAAGATTTAGGGATTATATCCCCCACCTTGAGTCTTGGGGGTGCTGTGATGGCTTCAACCAGTAGACCAGAGAAGTGTTTCTCAACACACATCCCATAAGATCTTAATAACAAAGCTGTACTGTATATATGTTTATGTTATACACACATACATATATATGTGTGTGTGTGCATATATGTTTATTTACCTGTTTTGTATATAAAAACACAGATATTTACTTATATGTGTTTTTTATATAAAAAGAGTAAAATTTTTTCACTCTCCAAGAACCAATATTCGCCCCTGTTGGAATGTATGGTGAAAGTGACCCTGTATGACTTCCAAGGCCAGGCCAGAGGAACTCTGCAGCTCTTTCCTTGGTGTCTTGACCCCTCAGTGAGTCCCCTGTCCTTGGAGGCCACAGGGACACGTAGATATTTACATGGTCTCAAAGCACCTCCCTACAAAACACTTATTAATTACAGAGGAGCAAATAGCAACTTCAATGACTTTTGGCAAATCTATAATCATATATCCACCACCTCTATTGAGATCTTGATTGAGATGCCAATAACCCAACTGTTTACACCTAAAAAAAAACTCTTTTAACTGTGCATGTAGCATATGAAGACTTTGTAATTTAGTTATTTTTTTTAAATATAGAAAATAAACTTTAAAAGAAGTCCCCATGTTTTTCACTCCGAACCATCAATTAAAGTTTGAGTCCACATACGGGGAGTCCTAGTCACGACCTCTCTGAGGGGATAAAAAGATATCTTCCAGGCGGCTCCCCTCTATTTTCTGCCAATTCAATAATTCATAGACATTCTAACTCTAGGGCTTGATTTAGAGTCACTTCACACCCCATAGAACGTGTGGGTCATCTTCTCCTCTATAAAAAATGGAAATAGTGTCCCAAGAAAATAATCTGAAAAGTGCACAGGAGATCCATAGATTTTAATAGGAAATGAACAGCACAAAGAGATGGGATGTGAGCTGGGCAACGGTCCAATCCTATCTTCAATCATCCACGTCCAGGAGATTCTTTCTCCAGGAGGTACTGATGCAACAGAAGGTGGAATCAGCAGACCTGCGTACACCTGGCCCATGGTGGGGTCTTTGCCTGTGTAGACACACTCTGAAGCTTTTTGGTTTAATTTAGGTTTTATACTTGCTGGCTGGTCCTGAATTTTGAAACCCATATTGGCTGGAATCCTGGACAGTGTAATAGTCAATTGTCTTGGCAGGGCCGCTCTAGAGTCACAAGGAAAGGAGGCATCAGGAGGACCCACACGGGTGAGATTACAGGGGCCTGGAGGACCCAGTGTGGAAGGGCAACGCCATCTCCTTTCTTGTCTCTGCTTCTGTGGCAGAGGCCAGGGTCCTGGAGCTGTGCAGAGCAGGCAGGGAGCCGATGCTCTTGCTGAGGCCAGAGCGAGGGGAGTCCTCACCTCAGCAGGGCCCCTCGTCTCTTGGAACTGCCATCACTGCACACTCCCTGCTGAGAGGTCAGGAGGTCCCACTTGTCTGCTCCTCCGGTGTGAGGGTGTCGATGGCATGGGAACTGTGGTTCTCCTGCTCAGACTGACGTTGTTTCCCCCTGGAGTCCCGCTGACTCCTGCTTAACCACATCACGGTACATAGCAGGATCCCAAGCAGGGACACCTTCATGGATGTCAGGAGCACAAAGTGGATGTTGCAGAGCAGGACCCTGGACAGGGGACGGGAGATAGGAGTGAGCTGCCTCTTCAAGGGCAGCCCCAGGCGCCCCTGTCCCTGCTCCCTGAGCCAAGACCTGCATGACACGCAAGCCTTGGTTCCTGGCCAGAAAGCCCCTCTGAGGGGCACGGTCATGCTGCCCAAAGGCGAAGACTTCAGGGGCCCCCCTATAGGCTCAGCCTGGGGACCAGCACCTTTGCCGTCTGTCTGCATCCTGCCTTTGGCTGGTCTCCCACAATCCTCTTTAACTCACCTGCAGTCCAGCTGAGCTCGAAGGTCTGCCCTTTCATGTCTTTTGATTCTGCTTCTGCCATTCTCTCACCTGTGTCTCCCTTTGTACATTCTGCCCTTCTTTCAAGCTCAGATTTAATATTACCTCGTTGAAGCAGAGGGGGATCCCTCCACCCTGGTCAACCTGGCTATTTACCCGCTGGGTTCTCCTGGGAGGGGCCTCTTCTGGCTGACCCTCATCTGAGAGCACGTATGAGATGTGCGATCTCAAATAGCCCGTATAATTGACGTTTGGTCTACTTAGACTACTGGGCCTGTGGTTAATATGTCCCTTGGTAGTCCCTATCAGTGCATAAGAACCAGATGCCCCCTCACCTTCTGCCTCATCCCCTCCCCCACAAACGGTGCCAGGACCCCCCACCCCCCACCCCACACACACAGGCCACCCTTGTTCTCTTGCTCAGCCCGCCTGGAGCATGAGGAGTTGTGTTGAGTTCACTATGGTTTTCTTGAGAGAGAGAGAGAGCGCATGCTGCACTGCACATCCTAAAAATACCCTTAAACCACTGGGTTCTTTTCATAAGTTCCAGTCCCTGATGGGTGCTGCACTCTCTCTCTCTCTCTCTCTCCCTCCACGTTTCCTCTTGTGCTTCTCCAGTCTCGCTAAAAGCCCTGCGTTCTGCACTCTGGACTCAGCAGAACAAACACTCTCCTCACAGCCTCATTCAGACTCACCATCGAACAAACTGTCCAGTGGGGGGCAGCCTCCAAGGAATAGGACCCTTGAGCACAGAAGGGAGTTGGATTGGAGCAGGGAAGCGAGCGGATGGAGGGCGGTTCTGAGAGACAGGACCCAGGGAGAGAACGGACCTTGATTCTGGACGTTGTGGGAGCCCAAAGGCACCGGGCTGTGATGGGATGAAACTGGGGCAGGGGGTGTTTGCCCCCCGGTGAAAGAGCTTATTGATTGCTCTTTGGGTGCTTCTGGAGGGGGTGGGCTTCAGGCTGAAGTCCATTCCTCTCTCCTGTGTTGGGAATGTGAGGAAGCAGGAACCCCAGCTTCTCTCTCCCTCTTGGCATTGCCCTAGTACGTGGGGAGAGGATAGTTGGAGCAATGAAACATGGACCTGCCTGTGACTGTTATAGGCAAACTGATGACCCCCAGAACCTGTGACTGTGTCATGTTAGGTGGCAAAGGGCAACTAAGGCTGAAAATTGGCTTAAGGTTGCTAATCAGTCGACTTTGAGATGAAGAGGTGATCCTGGCTGATCTGGGAGGCCCCAGTGTAATCACCTGGGTCTTTATAAGTGAAAGGTGGACATAGCAGAGTCAGTATAGCGACGATGCAATATGAGAAAGACTCGACCAGCTATTGCTGGCTTTGAAGATGGATGGGGCCATGAGCCAAGGAATGTGGATGGCCTCTAGAAGCTAGAAAAGGTGAGAGAACAGATGCTTCCCTAGAGGCTCCAGGAGGAACTTAGCCCTGCCAACACCTTGCTTTTGCAATGAGACTCATTTCAGACTTCAGATCTCTAGAACTATAAGATAATACAACTGTGTTCTTTTAAGCCACCAAGCGTGGTAATTTGTTACAGCAGCCACGGGAAACTCATATAGAGCTTTTCCCTTCCTGCACACTTGAGGCTGAATCCTGCTACACTTCCTTGTGCTTCTGGGGGGTTGGTTGGCAGGTCCAAGGGAGACCAGAACCTTCTCTCCTGCTGCGCAGCTGAAGAGCTTTGTTTGGCTAGGTTCCTCGCAGGGAGTGGGGAGCTGTCTAAGTGCTCAGAGGCAGGAAGGAGGAGGGAGAGGCCCAGGCCAGACTTTGCTGTTTCTGTCCTGCACAGGAAACATCAGAGGGGCCCCATGGGGAGCCCTGACAGAGCGCCCCTAGGGGAGCAGTCACAGGGCAGCAGTGGGAAAGGTCTGTGGGGGTCCAGCTCTGCTCACCTGATGAGGGGGCTGGTCAGAGGCAAGGGTTGGCTGTTGTTGACGCTCTGGGTGACTGGAGACGAGGAAGTCAGACTGGCCGGGCTGTTGTTGACGCTCTGGGTGACTGGAGACGAGGAAGTCAGACTGGCCGGGCTGTTGTTGACGCTCTGGGTGACTGGAGACGAGGAAGTCAGACTGGCCGGGCTGTTGTTGACGCTCTGGGTGACTGGAGACGAGGAAGTCAGACTGGCCGGGCTGTTGTTGACGCTCTGGGTGACTGGAGACGAGGAAGTCAGACTGGCCGGGCTGTTGTTGACGCTCTGGGTGACTGGAGACGAGGAAGTCAGACTGGCCGGGCTGTTGTTGACGCTCTGGGTGACTGGAGACGAGGAAGTCAGACTGGCCGGGCTGTTGTTGACGCTCTGGGTGACTGGAGACGAGGAAGTCAGACTGGCCGGTGTCATAGGTTCAGACTGGTCTGTCGTCATAGATTCAGTCGTGTTTGTTATCAGCAGTGTGGGTGGGGTTGTTGTATATGCTGCTAAACACAGAGCAGAGCACGGTTCTGAGGGGGACCCGGGTGGCTCCCCATGGCCTTCTCCAAACCCTACCCCAGGGATTGAGAACCTTTCTGTCTTAGCTTCGCCAGTCAGCCACATTGGCCTTCTCTTTCATCTTTTTGGTTTATTATTCAAAACATAACATTACTTCATTTACAGAGAAACATCATTTTGCCCCTGTGTGAGGGATTTGGGGTGGCAAGCTACGTAGGCAATTTACAAATATTCAGTTTAGCCTCAGAGTCCTGCTTGGCACAGCTGAGCATGTAAGAACCAAGTTCCCACTCCTTGGAGTTTTAAATTGGCCAGGCCAGCTCTTTTCCGAGTCTCAGCGTTGGTTGAAGCAGACTCTGTGCCACCTGCCCTGATGCCATGTGACCTGGGGGGCTGGCTGCTCCGGGCTTCCTCTCTCCCCTGCAGCCGGGCCGAGTGCCAGCAGCCTCTGCTTTCCGCTGGAGTCCTTCCTGGCTCCCAACGGCTTCCTCATCTCACCATCCCTGCCCCATAAGGACTTATCTGGCTTGCAGGGTCCCAGCCTCCAAATCTCCTGCTACCAACTGCTCCACTCTTCTACACTTCCACCCCATCTTGGTTGTCTTTTTCAACTAACTTCTGGAACATTCTAAAACCAGCATACTTCCCCACTGCACACACATGCACACCATATTTGCCTATACCAAGTTTGAAGAGACTTTTCTCTGCTTTATAAATGGGCTCATGAATGGCAGATACACTGCTCCCCTATGGTCTGTGTGTGTATATTAGTGGGGGGGGGGTGGGGAGGGGAGTTTTCTTGGTGCCGAAAGTAGAGACAAGATTGAAGGATCTGGAGGCGGAGCTGTGGGCGGGAGGCTAGAGCCTGATTCTCTTTCCAGGCCTCTGTCCCCGGGAGGCCTGCTTGCCTCTGGGGCAAGTGTGGCGGAGCCCAGAGTCCCTCCTGAGGCTGGGAGGCAGCCAGAGGAGGCCTGTGGGAGCCACTGCATTATGGCGGATCCTGCCTCTCCTTCTTCCGGGAAGGAGTTCAGAGTCCCTCACCCACTCCTTTGCTCTTAATGTTGCCAGAGGAGGGAGGGGAAGAGAGAGAGAGGGCCAGGGTCTCTTGCCCCGTAGCTGAGACCATCAGGATTGTGGCTTTCTAGCTCTCCAGCCCTCGCTGCACACCTGAGAAGGCCCCCGGTCAGGCTGGGGCTGCTCTGAGGGTGGATGTGAATGTCCGACTGACCTGCAAAAGAGGACCTGCCAGAGAGGACCTGCCTTCCGCGGACAAGCCTGTCCAAGCCGAGTCTGTCCTCTGCTCCCCCCAATGACAATGGTGGAGATGTGCGAACATGCCAAGGCTCGCTCTTTCAATCTTCCCAGACTCTTGTGCACCCTCCCCCACGTGCACACACACATGCACTCGTCCGCACAGATACACACGAGCACATGCACACGAGGCAAGTTTCGAGACTCCTCTCCAGCCCTCGGGGTGGAGAGAGGAAAAGTTCTGAGTCCTCTGGGGGTCAGTACCAGGGCCTCAGAGTACAGGAGGGAGTAGTTCCTACCTGGACCAACGGTAACTTTTACTTGGACCCCCTGGTCAATTCCGTATCTCTCAATCCCACACCAGTAGGTGTCTTCGTCGTCACTCCTGAGCTTTTCCATGGTCACAGCGAACGTGCGGCATCTGTGATCATCCTTGATGGACACTCGGTCCTTCTTCACCTCTTGCTCTGACCCAGTGGTTTTAACAAGGATTCGGCAGGAACGCCAGGCGTTTCCACGGCCCCACCACTTCTTGTAGGTCTCCCACCCTGAATTGTAGTGACACTCAATGGTCACCGAACCCCCTTCGGGGCCGCTCACTGTCCCCGGACCATGGATGGAGAAACAGCCTAGAAAACAGAAACTCAACATCCATCTCCTCCTTCCCTGAGTCCAGGGCTGGCCCGGGCGCTGCTCGGGGCTTCTGGCACCTCCCCGGGGGTTGAGCAGGAGCCTTTGCCCTCGCTGTAGGGCTCTCAAAACCCCGCAGCCCGATTGTTCCTCAATCCTCTGCGGTATTTCTTTTGCTGTCACCTCTCTTGCAAAGGTCCCCTTTGGGTTCCTAACTGCCCACACGGTGGCCTCTGCTCACTCCGCATCCTGCTGACCACCGACTACTGCCTCATTTTGGAAACTCTCCCCTCCCTTACCCTCAGGCAACACCTTCTTCCTGACCAGCCCTTAGTCCACACTGCAGCCACAGGCTTATTTCTGAATCTCAGAGCTGGTGAGGTAGACATCTTGACCCCCTCCCACTCCCACTCAGCGAGACACTATACCCACAACCCAAAAAACCCTTGCCCTCTGAATCCACACGTGTGATAAAGTTCCATGGAACTGAACACACACTCCTGCACACACGCAATACACGCACAATTTTTTTTTAACCTAAAAACCATGCTCTTTTGTGTCTCACAACTTTGCACAAGCTGTTCCTTCTGCCTGGAATGTTCTTGCTTCTCTGCTTGAAGGAGTCAAAGCCTTAAAATTCATCCCTCAAGGCTTGGTTCAACTATGGTCTCTTCTAAGGGTTCTCTGACTCTGCAGCCAGCTCCGCCCCTCGCCGGGGCCACCAGACCGCCTTGTCCCTGACTTGTTGTTGTGCTTACTACACTGGACAACAGTCTGGTCTTTGGCTCGTCCAGGGCAGAGACTCAGGCAGGCCGATGTGCGGTGTTGGGCAACACCCCAGAGAGCCTGTCGCACCCTGGTTTTGCTGCTGTCTTCCTTCCTGTACTCTGAGCTCCTTGGAAGAGAGATTCTCAAGTCTAACTGCAAGTCAAGACCAGATGTGGAGGCTTTCAAAGGGTCCAGATCCCTGAGCTCTGCCATGACCGAGTGCGTCTGAGCTGGAGTCTGAGCATCTGTGCTCTTTAAAAGCTCACTGGGGATTTGTGCATTTACATATGTGTGTATATATGAGTGCGTATGTGTATCTATCTATCCATCCACTCATCCATCCATCTGTCATCTGTCTGTTGATCTGTCTGCCAGGGCTGAGACACAGTCCCCTAGACACCTAGTATCCTTTCTTTCCCCAACACCTGACTTAGGACCTGTCAGATAAAACTTTTTAAGCTGTTTTTAAATGAATAAGTGTATGGATGAGTGAATAGGCCCTGCCATTTTCCCCTAGGACAGACACTCTCCGTGTCCTGGCCCAGTCCTGCAGGCTCCAGATCCTGAAGCCTCAGCCCCACTTACCCGGGATGATGAGAAGGAGCAGAGCCGGGAACAGCCACATGGTCCTGCCTGCCTGGGTTCTCTCCCTGTGATCATCAAATGCCAGCTGCCCTCCAGGGCCTTGGACTGAGCCCAGAGGCTGACTGCCTTCTATTTGTCTAAATCGGTATGTTTAGTTTCTCTCATCTACTTCTCTTAATTTTTTTTCCAGTTACTTCCTAGTTTCATTAATTAGGAGAAAAGCAGTGTCATCCTTTGGGAGTGTATGACTTCTGTGATGATGTGTCTTCAATGATTTTGCGGAAGCAAAGCGTCCAGGCCTGGCCAGGGTTCCACTCGCAAGTGTGTGGGAGGAGCCGAGCAGGTGGCTGCCAGCAACACAGGGCGTGAAGTGCAGTGGGGCCTGGGAGAGAGGAGCTCCCAAGGCGGGTCCAAGGAAGGGACGGAGACAGCTGGATCCGCATGCTGGACTGCAGCGCTCAGGGCTCAGTCAGGCTCGCTGGGGAACAGACCCATCCTAAACCTCCTTCTGGGAAGCCCCACCACAGTGCATCTCAGACCGCCCTTCCGGCCCTAAGCCAGACTCCCTCCCTGAGCCTGACCCGCTGCCCCTCCCTCGGGACACCCTCCTCTGAGGTCCTGAGTCACTCGGAAGCAGAGGCTGCCATGGGAAGATATCAGAAGGAGAAGTGTCCTGTTCCCCTCAGCCTCATTTTGCCCAAGACGCTTCCCCTCTCATCTCTCTGCATAGTTCCCCTGGCTGTGGGCTGACGGCCACCTCAATGCACTGAAACTGTTTATTCTAATGGCTTCCTAAGTAGCTTTCTCCACTTCTTCCCTCTTCCTTCAGATGTCCCCTCCCTCCTCTGTCCCCTGCTCCCTCTCCCTGTCTTCTCTCTCCTCTGCTGAAGCTCTCTCCTTACTCTTAGCCCCTCGCCCCCAGCGTCTTCTGGAGTCTGTCCTTGATGTTATTCTCTCTGGGAGCATCCCTGTCCTGCTCTCTGGCATCACCTCCAGGCACAGGACTGTCACACGCACACCTCCTGTCGTCCCCATCTCCCGGCTCAGTTCTTGGCTTTCATTGCGAATGCCTATTGGTGCTTTTGTAGAACTTTTCACCCTGTTAGCAGCTCAGACGTGCTCAAAATGAAATTCCTTGTCATCTCCACTCCTTGAATTGTCTGTCACAACACCTGGGTCACGGGCCGGGGTCCTCCCCATCCTGCCCACCCCTGCCAGACTAGCCTTTCTAAGAGGACGCCTGTTGAGCCTTCCTCCTGACACCTGCCACCCTTAGGGGGCTCCTCGGGGGTGGGGGGCTTGAAGGTGGAGCTGCAAAGGCTTTAGCAGCAGGAGCAGGAGACCATGCTGTGGGCCAGTTCCAGGGAGGTTGTGGGGGAGGCGGGGAGGCTGAGCAGCCTGTTTATCCTCACATTTGAGGGCTGAGCCTTCTGGGCTGGGGTGTCCTCATGAGCCTGGGGCTTCTGCCTGCAGCCAAGAACTTATGGAGGGGTCGGGGTCAGGACTACAGGAAACGCTAGCCTCCTCCTTTCCTCCCTCCCTCCCTCCCTTTCTTAACAGTTTTAATGAGGTGTAATTGGGATAAAATAAACTGCATACATCTGAAGTGCACAGTTTGAAAAGCTTTTCTTGTTGTTTTTCTTATTTTTTTCAAACTGGACATACAGTAAAATCCATTTTGTTGGGTGTGTAGTTCTGTGAGTTTTAATACACGCATCGCTTCGTGGAACCACCACCATGAACATACAAACAATTCCACCACCTCCCTCCATAGGTCTTTTACTCTGAATTTGTTTCTTTAGCGGCGGGCAGTCAAGCAGGTGAGGTTAAGACTTCCAGGGCTGACCCGCCCTCTGTGCCCCGCCGTCCCACCATAGTTCAGCTCTCTGAGCCTTTGGGATGCATTCGGATCTGGCCCGTGTGCGCCACCCAGTGGCCAGTCTGTGACCTGCGCGATAATCTTCCCCAAATTTCTCAGTCTTGGGGAGACTCTTCAAGGTCTGACCCAACAGGCACAGCTAGGGGTGAGCCTGGGAATTCTAGGGTCCCTTTCTTGAGCTGCTTACCTTTCTTGATCTCCCCAACACCCCTTATCAGCTTTCAGAGCCCTCTACCCCGCTTCCTGGTCCTTTGGCTGGAAAGCTGGGGCTTTTCCCACCTGATATGCTGCATGCATATGTCCTGTGACTGGGTCAGCCTCCAGGACCAAGCAGAGGGAGAATAAAGAATGAGAAAATGCAATGGTATTTCCTCCCATGTCTTCATACCACAGCTCCTCCCGTCAGAGGGGAGGTTCCTCCTCAGAGTTCCAGGTGCTGGCCCCCGCTGCTGCAGATGCAGTTGCAGCTTCTGTCCTGAGGCTTGCTGCTGAGTGGGTGGAGGGAAAGAAAACACACACCAAGAAAACTCCAGGAATCCGCCCACTCCCCCTTTTCCCTTAGGGCTCCCTCCTTCTGCTCTTCCTGAGCTCTTATAATCCCTGCTGAGGGTGCAGCCTCAGGTCGTGGGCTGCAGGGTTTGTGCCCAGGCAGGAGGATAAAGAAGGAAAGAAACCCAGAAAACTCACACCTGGATTGGTCCTGCCCATTCTGCTTTCCTTCCCTAACCTTCCTGCCACCATTCACTGTGCAGAATCCTCCGACAGCGGCTCCACGCGCTCTGTCTGGGTTCTTGGTTGCAATTAGTAGGAGAGATCTGTGGAGTGTGTTGACTTCATCTTGGAACTGGACGCCTGCAGCATAGATTTACAAGAGCAAAAGGCTGGAAACAGGCTCCGTGGCCATCAATACAGGAATAGTTAATTATGGTGAAGCCACACAGTGGAACATTAGGCAGCTATTCAAAGAATTAAGTGAACATACATGTAATGGCTTGGAAAGATTTCCATGGGAAGATTTTAAAACTTTTTATTGGCATATAAAATTCATACAGAAAGTGCACACATCAAAAGCGCACAGTTCAATAAATTTGCACGAATGAAGCACACTCATGCAACCGGCACCTAGATCAAGAAACGCTCATTACCATCCCCCCAGAAGGCCCTCTTGTGTTTCCTTCCAGCCACTATCTATGAAGTCATGGTGTCACAACTTCCTCCCAGTCACTGCCTATGAAGTCACCACCCCCCTGACTTCAGCCTGACGGCCTAAATTAATTTCGTTGGTTCTTCAACTTCATACAAATGAATCACACAGTGTACGCTCTTTCCTTCATTTGATGACCATTATGATTGTGAGATTCACCAACATTGTTACAATGTGGTTGTATTTGTAATTTGTTTATTCTGATTATGATATAACATTCCATTGGGTGAATATACCAAATTTATCCATTTGACTAATTTCAAGTTTTTGGCCATTATGGATAGTGTTGCTATGAACATTTTAGCCCATGCCTTTGGTGAACATCTGTATATCCTCCTTAGGAGCATTGAGAGGGACCCTCATTTCCTCTATTAAGAGGAACAATTGTGCTGTAGGACCAGGATCTCCTTTTAAGGGAATGAGGCCAGGACCCCAATTTAAGAGAAGCGAAACTTCAGTCAGGGTTAAATTCTTAGCCTTGGCAAGTGCTTTAAGACCAGTGTTTCCTGATCGAGAAAAGTGAGCCCCTGAGACTCGGGATGGCACCTCTGCCCACGCACTTGAGCCCCCGATCCGCTCCGCTTCCCTGGACCCTCCAGGTCCACAGAAGCGGCTCATCCGCTTGTTAGGAGACAGCAGCTCCCCGTGTTGAAGATTGTACGGAAGTGAAAGGAAGCAGACCTCACAGGACACTGCCCACCTGCGAAGGGTCTACTTCAAGAATCTGCCCTCATTCTCCCTCCTGACCACAAGACCAATAACTTAGGTTAAAGTCAGCATGGCGCACCTGGGGATATGCCGGGCTACAAAGGGAGGAGGAACCAATATGTACTGGCAGGAACCAGAAGAGCATGCCTGGGAGTTGATCTCGAGGTACTGGCTCAGGGTGCTGGAATATAACGCTGAATTAGGAAGTCTGTCAACATAGGGGCACTCAGACACACAATATAGGGACACCCAACACACTTGCAAGCCTGGGAGACTGGTACTAGTGTGCAGCTGGGATGGTTCTTAGAAGCTTGGAAGCAATGAAGTCCCACATTAAACAAAGAAAAGATGCCAGAATGGCCGTGGCAGAGCATGGAAGGAGGGGTCAAAGGCTCAAAGAATGTAGTGTGCTAAAATGGAACTATTATATTTGACCTGGAAACCCACCAAATGCATGTTATCCTTCAGAAGTCATGGAGGACACTTGATTTACAGGAAAATAAGAAATATGCTGGTGAGGGGACATGAGCGTTGTCAAGAGGCTTGGTAGTGGCTGTCGTCTCTGTGCTGGGTCCATGGTAGGTGATGCCATGACATAACTGAGCTGGTAAGATCAATGGGGCTATGAGAATTCCAGAACGGCAGAGAGCAGGTGGAAGCGCTCACCTGTCTGGGGCAAGGTGAGCATAATTAGTGGACCAGATAGCAAGTTCTGAATGGCGCCCACCTGCAGCGATCAGTGAAGACAACTAATAGAACAAGAGACAAGATCAAGATCCTAGAGGCCAGGGGCCGGCCACGTGGCAAAGTGGTTAAGTTCATGTGCTCTGCTGTGGCGGCCCAGGGTTTTGCTGACTCAGATCCTGGGCACGGATGTGGCGCTGCTTGTCAGGCCACGTTGAGGCAACATCCCACATGCCACAACTAGAAGGACCTGCAACCAAGATATACAACTATGTATCAGGGGGGATTTGGGGAGATAAAGCAGGGGGAAAAAAAAAATATTGGCTACAGTTGTTAGCTGAGGTGCCAATCTTCAAAAAAAAAAGATCCTAGAGGCCAGAGAGGTGACTCAGTGGCCATTTTCTTGGTTTCTGGAAACATAATAGAAATACATACACTTAGCAGTTGACACAACTCTCTTATTAATTTTTTGGCCTGTGAGGTAAGTGATTATATTTGGGAGGGTCAAGTGGAAGCCCCTGAAATCGCCCCTCTGCTGTGACCAGAACGGTAAATCAAACATAACCTCACATTCACTGAGAAATACCGAGATTAGTGCCACCCTCCAAGACCTTAAGGACACAGGGTGGTGGTTCCAGCGTATCGCCTTTAATTCACCAGGGACAATGGGCTAGTGAAATCCAAAGAGTGGCCAAATCGCAGCTTCTGTGCCAATAGCGGTCACTTTACTAGAGCAGATGAACACAGCCCGGTGTGTTGCGTGTGACTGCTGATTTGGCAAGTGTATCCTTGTCAATGCCCGTCAGGAAGGAGGAACAGAGGCAGTTTGCCTTCACTTAGCATGGACAACAGTATACTTTTGTAGTCTTATTCCAAGACTGTGTTAATTTTCTTCTCTGTCTCTGTGTAGTCCTAAAGAACCCGGGCCATCGGGACATGGCTCAGGAGATAGTTAGCCCACTGTGTTGATGATATCATGTTAACAGGACTTCATGACAAGAAGAGACAGCCAACCAGATGTGCTCCAGACACTGGGAGATAAACCCTACCCAGATTCAGGACCTACCGTGTCCGAAGTTTCAGAGATCCAGTGATCTGGGGCATGCTGGACGTACCCGCAAGGTAGATGTCCTGTAAAAGATATTGCCTTTGGCCATGCCTCCCTCTCACTGACCTGCCTGATAGAACTCAGGGGAGACTGAACCCAGAGTCAGCAGGAGTGTGGAGCGTGTGGGTGAGGAGTGGGACTAGAAACTGCGGCGGCCACTGGAGCTCGGTTCAAGGAGCAGTTCCCCAAGCATGCGTGTCCCGGCGTATTCCCCAAGACTCCGCAGGCAGACATCCCCTCCCAGGCCAAAGGGCAGAGAGCTTTTTAAGTCAATAAAATACCAGGGCAAACCATGCAGTTAGAGAGGATGCTGGAGGCCAGGTTCAATTCCCTTCTTTCTAGAATTTAGAAGACTCTTCTCTGCCTGCTCACCTTAAAGCGTAGCTTACAAGTCAAGAAGGGATCGAAGGCTCAAGAATTTGGCACCATAAAACAATGATTTTACACACTCCTGCTCCTACTTACTCAGAGGCCTCGGTCAGCTATATTTTGGCTCACTCTCAGTTATGATCGGACAACCAAGAAGTACCAGACATTTGTGGAAGGCTTGTGACATCAAAGAAAAGGACCAAACCGAGCCAAGCCAAAAACATGAGCACAGTGGGAAGGGATGTGATTCAGAAAACAGAAGAGAGTTTTAAAAACATCAGCGATCGGAGAACCAATAAAGGAGCTTTTTAAAATAAAAATGTAATTTCTAAAATAAGCATTTCATCCAAGGGTCGGAAGAGAAAATAAGAGCACAAAGACAAAACAGAAATCTCCCAAAAGGCAGAACAAAACCCACAAATACAAAAACACAAAAGAAAGAGACCTTCAGAATCGATTCAGAGAGGAGACGGGGGGGGGGGGGCGGTTTGGGGGGGAGCAGGGGACAGAGGAGGGAGGGGACATCTGAAGGATGAAGGAAGAGGTTGGGAAAGCCACTTAGGAGGTCATCGGCACAAGCAGTTTCGGTGCCTCGAGGTGGCCATCAGCCCACAGCCAGGGGAACTATGCAGAGAGATGGGAGGGGAAGCATCTTGGGCGAGATGAGGCTGAGGGGAAAAGGCCACTTCTCCTTCTTATAATCTTCCCACGCTGGCCTCTGCTTCCGAGTGACTCAGGACCTCAGAGGAGGGCGTCCAGAGGGAGGGGCAGCGGGTAAGTCTCAGGGAGGGAGTCTGGCCCGGGGCCGGAAGGGCGGTCCGAGATGCACAGTGGTGGGGCTGCCCAGAGGGAGGTTGAGGATGGGGCTGTTCCCCAGCGAGCCTGGGTGTGAGCCCTGAGCGCTGCAGTCCAGCGTGCGGATCCAGCGGTCTCCGTCCCTTCCTTGGACCCGCCTAGGGAGCTCCTCTCCACACTCCCTGCTGCCGCCTCTGCCCATTCCTCCTGGCAGAGATCCCTCAGCTCCACATGTGCAAACCCGACCAGGCAGGGATCCTTTTTCTTTCCCACATGCACAAAGGTCTTGACGCAGATTCCACCACGTACTATACAGAATGACACCCTCTTCCCCTAATATGTAAAATGCAGAAGTAGATGTAGACACAATAGGAAGTGATTGATTGAGAAACTCAAAAGTGACTTAAGCAGCTTCCCCCGAATCTTGAAGGGATTCCAGGGTTCACTCCTGAGCTTGGCTGCAAGTCCTAGAGGGTGTTGGGCGCTTGTTAGCACCAAGGATGGGAGACAGGACCGTGTGGCTGGCTCCTGTTCTGCTCCTTCTCTTCCTCCCGGGTGAGTGGGGCTGTGGCTAAGAAGCTGGAATGACTGAGGCTGGGCAGGAAACAGAGAGGGTCTGTTCTGCGGTGGGGAGACACGCCAGGGGACATGGCAGGGCCAATTCATTCAACCAGACACTTATTCGTTAAATAAAAACCAAGTTTCTGCTATCTTACAGGTCCTATATTAGGTGTTAGGAAACAAAAAATAAAACCAATTGCCCCCCTTTTAGGAGAGTGTTTCTCCACCCTGGCTGTTCTCCATAAACAGATGGACACACTAATGCGTGAATCCATCCTGGACGAACTTGCGAAGAGCACAGGTGCTCAGGCTCCAGCTGTGACCCACTCACCTTGGTGGAGCTTGGGGACTCGGATGCCTTGAAAGCCTCTGCAGCTGGTCTTGACTGGCAGCCAGAGCCGAGAACCTTTCTTCCTAAGAGCTCAGAGTACAGGAAGGAAGACAGCAGCAAAACCAGGGTGTTACAGGCTCTCTGGGGTGTTGCTTGACCCCGCGCATCGGCCTGCCTGAGTCTCTGCTCTGGATGAGCCAAAGAGCAGACGGTCTCCCAGTGAAGTAAGCTCAACAGCCAGGACACATACAGAGTGCTGTCACTGGGGAGGAAGGACCAGAGATTAGAAGGTGTCTATTTCTGGGTTCCATGTCAAGTCCTGGGGGGACAGCTGGTGCTGGATGCTCAGAGAAGACAGGAGCTAGGGAGGCAGAACCATCTGGCTGCCCCAGCTCTGCGCCTTCTCATCCTCCCAGGTGAGTGCCACTGAGGAATCGGAACCACGGGGCTTGGGGCAGGATGCGGAGAGAGTCTCTTCTTGGAAGAAGGTTATCATGGGAGGTAAAGTGACCCCATTTACTCATCCATTGACTTGGTCAACATATATGCAGGAGAGGAAACTCTGGTAGGGAGATTTGCACGCAGAAAATTTACCGGAGAAACTTGCATGTTATTAGCTTAATTTGGAAGTTAATATGGGTAAAATGGGTACATGTGTATTACTCAGCTTGAGCTTCCACAGCGAAATACCATAGAGTCGGTGCCTTAAACAAGAGAAATTTATTTTCTCTCAGTTATGGAGGCTGGGAAGTCCAAGATCAGGCTGCTGGCCGATTCAGTTCCTCTTTTTCTTTGTTCCAGAATCTTTTGTGTAAGATAGACATTATTTCTTCCTTAAATGTTTAGTAGATATCTCCATTGAAGCTGTGTAGGTCTGGAGTTTTCTCTTGAGGAAGTTTTTAATAATGAATTTGACTTAATTAAATAGTTGTAGGATTATTTGGGTTTTTTATTTCTTTTTGTGCTAATTTGAGTATATATTTTTTTAAGGAGCTAGTTATTCCATCTAAAGTTTCAAATTTATTGACATAAACTTGTTTAGATATCCTTTTATTATCTTATCATCTTGGTTTTTTATCTTCTTCTTATCTTTCTATATGTGCGGGATCTGTAGTGATGTCTCCCTTTTCATTCCTGATGTTGCGTAGTTAGACCTCCTCTCTTTCTATCATGAGTATCTTTCTAGGGTTTTTCTTTTTTAAGCAATTGTTGGCTTTGTTGGTCTTCTGTATTTTGCATTTATTTTCTTCATTATTTCCTTCCTCTACTTTTTTCCTGTTCTTCTCTTACTTCTGCTCTTTGTTATTTTTTTCAAGTTTTGAAATAGATGTTTGGCTTATTAAATTTACTCTTTTTTCTCTTTTCTAATATATGCATTTAAAACTATAAAATGTTGACTCAGGGTGGAATGATGTCAGCATCATAGCAGCGTAAATTGTCCCTCCTTTTTGCCCATGCTTTTTAACAACTGAAATTTGGCACCCATCAATGAACAAAAGTGCTTCAGTGGGAGTTGTGGGATCCAGCACCATACACCAAAGGACCTGGAGGAGTCTTGCCCACTCGTGCATTAGGCAATAGGCAGACAGACCTCGGTAGAGGGTGTGGAAACAGCAGAAGCCAGTGAACCGGCCCCAGCACCTCTCAGCAGCAGACGGGGAAAATGTGGAGAGTGCTGACTTGGGCAGACACTCACAGATGACAGAGCCTTTGTAGAAATCCAGGATTCTGGAGAAGAGATCTCAGCATTTTGTTGGATAATCAACAAAAATGCATGTTTGGATGCACTGGAGAGGGTGGGAGGATCTTTGCTACAGCCCCCTCACCCCCAAGATGGCACGGCACGGGGCTGAATAGTCAGTCAAGAATACTTTGACAAAGTTATCCTTCAGAAATGAAGGAGAAAAAAAGACATTCCCAAAAAACAAAAGCTGAGAGAGTTCATCACCTCTAGATCTGTCTTAAAAGAAATGCTGAAAGGAATTCTTCCAGCTAAAATGAAAAGATGCTAATTGGTAACACGAAAATGCTCGAAAATATATGTTACAATCTTGTTGTCTTGAATAGGACTGTTTTTCTTCTACGCTATATCTCGAAAGTTTTGATTTGTAGTATTTTTCTTTTCCTTGTTAAAATATCTAAAAATTTTTCTTGCGATGCTTTTCTTCACTCATTGGTATTTAGAAAAATATTTCTTAACTTATGAACATGTGGAAATGTTTTAGTTATGTTTTGTTATTTTGTTATTCTGTCAGTTGAATTATAGTCAGAGAACATACACAATCATTTCAATCCTTAGAAATTTTTAGAGACGTGTTTCATGGCTGATCTCTTTCACGGTCAATTTTTATAAACATTCTCTGCATGCTTTAAAAAAAGCGTTTGAATTTGTTGCATTCATGAGTCGCAACATGCTTCTACTCCATCTCAGACTGCTGCTGCAACAATCACGCCTGTTGTTTATTGCCAGTAAATAAATTGTCAGAGTCTATCACTCCCGTGAATGGCTCTGGCTTTAGTTCAGTAAATTTAAAGAATTTTTGACGGAAGTCCCATTTAAGTTATTTCCACCAATCTGGGTGCCTTCAAGCAAAAGAATGACTGAAAATGCCACGCAGGCTAGTGTTGTCCTGGAGCAGGATGTTCAAAGAGAAGAGCTGATAAGGCATGTCATGTTTCTCATTTTTTAACTCTGGCTTGAATCCTTTCCTTGGGTTTAATAAAAGTCTGACAAGACACAAGAGGCATGGCATGGGTGCCGCTCTGTTTATAACTAACTTTGCTTGCTTCCATCTTACCAGATCACTTTCACTAGGAAGTTTGGACCTGGAATTTACAGCAATTCCAGGAGAAAATTGGCTCTGTGTGATGTGGATTCCATAGCACATGCAGACCATTTGGCATCACTGTTCTGGTCAGCTTCAAGGAGTTCCTGCCAGGGTGGTGGACTACAGCGTAACCACTAAGAACAACCTTTCCAGAGCTGTGTGATGTGGATGCTTTGGCCGAACCTCCCGAGGTCATCAGTGCAAAGTCAGGGCAGCAATCATTCTCCTGTGGAAATGGGTCCTCTGGTATTTCCTCCCCATCAGACCAGCATAACACAGAGATGGCTGCAAAAGGACATTGCTGGGAATATAAAGATTTATCGGCTATAGATGGGGGAGAGGATGAATTACAGGAAGCTAGTATTGCTCAGTGTCCACATTATTGTATCTTTGAGGTCCGTAGTTGTGCTCTTAGGTGATTTGCCTGGTGGTTTTTACCAGTAGAATTTTGAAGGACAAAAGGTCTGTCTTGTGGAAAGTGCATTCCTTCCTCGACTGCTATTCACCTGAGCATGCTCTTGGATTTATTGGAGCTATTTGCAATGCAGGACGCTGTGGCCCTGCCCTCAGGGGAGGAGGTGACAGGTACATGGATTTGTGTTTTCCAGGCTCATTTGCCATCATGGGTCCAAAAGTAATGAGAGGCCCAGAGCGGGGCTCGTTGACCGTGCGGTGTCGCTACGGCCCAGGATGGAAGACCCACAAGAAGTGGTGGTGTCGAGGAGCTGATTGGACTAGCTGCAAGATCCTTGTTTTAACCACTGGATCAGAGCAGGAGGTGGAGCGGGACCGTGTGTCCATCAGGGACGATCAGAGAAACCTCATGTTCACCGTGACCATGGAGGAGCTCAGGCGAGACGATGCAGACACTTACTGGTGTGGGATTGAGAGAACTGGAACTGACCTGGCATTCCAAGTTAAAGTGACCATTGACCCAGGTAAGAGTGTGTGTTTGGATGTGTCTCTTCAGGACCTGCTCTGTTCTGGTCCCTGAGGTCCCTCTCCAGTGACTCAGCTGTCACTCAGAGTGAACTGTCATAGAGGGCGCTTGAGTCCTGAGGTCTACCTGACTGACCGCCTGGGATCGGGAGAGGCAGGGCCTCTCTAGATGCTCTCCTGGCTCCCAGGGCCTCCTCCAGGATGGGCTCAATCCTTTCTAGGCACATGCTTTTCCTCTGCACAGCTCAGTGCCTGAGTCTATTGCCTGTAGAGATCAAGGCGATGGTCCCCGTTTCAGCCCATAGGCCAAAGGGACCATCTTCCATGGGACCCAGAGACCCCACCTAACAACTGCCAATGCTCTTCTGGGACTTCTAGAGCTCAGATGTCCCTGCTATTTGTGAAGTTTGGGGCTGGGACTTCATAGCTGCTGTCCCCATTCCATATCTAGTCTCGGGGGAAAGAGGCCCAGCACAGTTGTGATGCTGTAGTTAATTGCTGAGGTCTGGAAAGACCTCCACAGTCGAAAGGCTGCATTTCTGGTGCCTGAAATCCCATCACGAGCCATTCATACGTCTGGACTTAGTGATGTGCTCTTCCTAAGTCCTTCTCGAATGCAAGCACTCCTGGGAGGGGCAGTTCAGAGGTCCCAGTGCCTCAATTTTCAGAAGTCCCTGTTGGGCTCTGGTTCTGCTGACCCTCAGACAGACAGTACCAGCTCACGGCACACTTGTGGCAAAGGGGGAGCACATGTCACAATGTCCCCATCACCCCTGGAACCTGTGAGACATGTTATACTGGCAAAGCGCAGCACAGTCGTCATCTCATAGAATCCTGACAATATTCCTGAGAAGTAGCTGTGCCCATCGTGGAAGCTTAATAACTTGCCCAAAGTAAAGGATCTTCCTGAACCTTATGATTTTGTTCGGGGCTGGTCCTGACCTTAGATGTCACAGATCTTACATGTGTTGGCCACTGGGCAAGCCCCTATTGTGCTCCTGTCCTTGCTGGATAAATAAGACAGGGTGACGCATTGGCTGAGCCCTTGTCATGAGCAGCAGGAGTGTTTAAGTCCAGCTGAACTCCAGCTCCCTCGTCCTGAGCCATCCTGGGCCACCTCTCACCTTCCAGGGCCTGCTCAACGTCCTCCCTGGACCAGTGCCCAGCCCCACCTGCCTCTGAGGCTCTGCGTCTCCTGGAGGCCATGGAGATATGAGCGGTCCAGGCTATCAGCCCCTCCCCATGGCCCTGCTCCAGGCTCCTCAGGCCAGGGCAGCCCTCAGGCCCCCAGACTCAGAGCCACGTGCAGGACTGCAGGTGTGTTAGCAGGCAGAGTAGTGTGTAATCTGGTCTGTATGCCCAGCGCCAACTACAGCGTCGACCACCACCGCCATGTCCACAGCACCAGTCACCCCAGAAGAGACCCGAGTCTCCCCAACTGTGACCAGCCACCACTCCGAGAGCAGGTAAGCCAGCTCTGATGCTGCTGTTCCCTGTGCCCACTTGGCCCAAACTCTTCCAATAGGGAGACCCTTTGTGGTCCCAGGTCCCAGCCAGAGCTTGTCTCTGGACCCTCAGGCTCCTTCGAGAGGCTGATGCTGTGGGGGGCTCTTCCCACTTGCTCTCAGGTGGCACAGTGTCCTTAGCAATCCCCAGATCCTTCCTCCTGGAGCTCAGTGCAATTTGTAGGTCTGTTGGATGATTCATTCATCCATCCCGTTTGTACTGAGTAACTTCTCCATGGCTGGCACCGTATCCAGCTTCGGGGACAGAGACATGGAGCATCCCCCTTGGAACTCAGAGATCAAGTGCTCAGTGTGGGAGACTGACAAGCAGGCAGTCAGTGCAGATGGCATGGCCAGTGTGTGTGGGCACAGGGGTTGTGGGGACACAGGGATGATGGCTCTCGGTCCCAACTGTGGGAGAACAGGGAGGGCCTGGGGAAGACCTCTTTCCCTTGGTTACTGTTATGGCAAGAACAATGACACTGATATTTCCTTGTGTCTCTAGAGCATGTGGCAGCTCACAGAGGGCTTTCCTGCCCATTATTCTATCAGTTCTTTGACCTGGCCTACCCCACCTCATGAGGAGCAAAAGGCAGACATGCATGCTCCCATTTTACAGAGGAAGAAACTGAGCCTCACTCATGCTTCTTAGTGCCCTGCCCAGCTATTGAAGGCAGAGGAGCTTTCTAGAAGCTCAGGGGCCCTTTCATTTCTTCCTTTTACTCTCCTTGGCCCTCTTGACTTTGTTTCTAGATCTGCCGCGATCTCCTACTGCTGGGCCTTCCCACAGAATTCCCTAGGGGGATCCCCAGTCTTTATACCCCCAGGGATCCCTTTCCTTCCATTTTTCCATTTGTTTTCTGTTTTGAAAGTTCCTTTCTACCAAACTGCTTTCAATAACTAATAGCTAAGGTGTTTCTTCATTTTATGAATCAAAGGCATATGTAAGTGCCAGTTAGGGTCTTTGGTCAGCATGAGATGGATAATTCATTCATTTATTCAACAAATAACCCTTGAGGACCCATTCATGCCCAGCATCGTGTTAGAGAGATGAAAGGATACTGGGATGAGCAAATAATCAAGCTGTCTACCCCCAGGTACTTACAATCAAGAGATGATTAGTGTACCAAATAGAGTTAATTAATTAATTGATTGATGAATGCATTCTGCAATCTTCCGCGAATAGCGATGAATAGGAGGTAGTCCTCGTATCAGTCAGCTCGGGCTATAACAATGGGCCACAGGCTGGGCGGCTTCGACAACAGACGTTTATTTTTGTGCAGCTCTGGAAGCCAGAAGTCTGAGATTAAGGTGCCGGCAGGGGTGACTCCTTTAAGGCCATCTTCTCCCTGTGTCTGCGCATGGTTTCCCCTCTATGTGTGTCTATGTCCTACTCTCTTATTCTTCTCATAAGGACTCCAGTCGTTTCCCTCCCAATAGAGCAAGCAAGAGGGAGACAGTAAGAAATGAGGAAGGAGAGTTTGTGGGGAGTGGAGGCCATTGTCAGGGCCGTTGTGGGGTCCCAGGCTTGCCCTCACATAGATTCTGGGAACCCAGGACCTGGGCACAGGGGGAGCTGAGAAGAGGGAGCCTGGGAGGCAGATCATTTCCTGTCACCATGTCCATCCCGCAGGTCCCTGCTCAGCAGCGTCCACTTCCTGCTGCTGCTCTTCCTGGAGGTGCCCCTGCTCCTGACCATGCTCAGTGCTGTCCTCTGGGTGAACAGACCTCAGAGAAGCTCCTGGGGGACGCAGAGTCAGCTGGGTCATGAGAACCAGTAACCCCTATGCTCATCGATGTCTTGTCCAGACAGAAAGACCCCCAAACAGAAGAAAAAGAAATTTTTGTCAGGAAATGACTGTGGTCAGCAGTGACTGTGTTTCCAGAGGCAGCGTGGAAAACAGTCCCATAGGCCACAGGAACCTACAGCTGTGATGCCCGAGCCTCTGGGACTCTCTCTGGTCTCTCTCTTCTCTGCAAAGTCCCCGCCTTCCTTCTTCCTGAGGCCTCCAATGCAGTAGAAAATATGGCTAGAAACACTTAGAAAATGCCTTTCCCCAGGGCCCCAATGCTTTGGAGGACGAACATCATCTCAAGTCTGTGAGCCACCTGCAACGTTAACGGACTTTCTTTTGCATTCCATGGGGTTCAGGGCTCCAGCTAATAATGAGTTTCAAACTTCTAGACCCCATGAAAATGGAAAAACTGAACTAAACCCTGGTAATATGCCAACCACGAGTGAAGACCTGAGGACTAGGGTTCCTCGCCCTGATGCATTTGTGCCCCTTGTGGGGAAGGAAATCCTGGCCCCAGCTCCTTCCCTCGCCTCCTGGACGCTGCACTCCTGAAGATGAGATGGCATCACGTCCCCTAAATGTCACCATAACTCGTCCTGTTAGTATCTCCAAATTTTCTTCCCTCTTTTGAGAGTATTCAGTTTGGCTGCCACTCTCATTTTGGGGCACACAGGGAGATAAGCCACACATTTTGGGGACTGTGGAGTAATCCGTGAATCAGACGCTGAAGCTATTACAGATCTGGCAACTGTGAGCCAGGGGTGGCTGGGGGCTGGACAAGGCCAGGATATGTCTCCTTAGCCTTCTAAAGAGCCCTAGACTAAGATCCTGGATGTGGATGCAAGCTTCTCCCGAGGGTTGACTGTGGAGGAAGAGAGGCGGACACCAGTAAGCTGCTCCATAAAGAGAAAAGGAAAACTCTCTCCTTCCTCTCAAGTTCCCCCCCTGGACTTTTACTGCTGGGCAGCTTCAAGACCAAAAAAGGGGACCATTAGAGCAGAGGGACAGCCGACCAGGGGCAGGAGAAGCAGCCTCATCTGATTCTATCTGTATCCTTGAACTTCTGTACCTTCAGAATATTCTAGGTGTGGATCATCAAGTGACAGTTTTTTTTCCTGGGACACTGTGGGTTTTTCAGTTGCGGATTGCAAGATCTCTTTATTTCAGGATAGTTTTTCATTCAATTAAATTATTTTTACTTTTGGCCTATTTCTTCTCTTCTTAGAGAACGGCCAGTGTCCTTTCGTGGAATCAGCTTTCTCTCTCTCCTGTCCCCAGTTTGTGTCTCCAAGCGTTTTTCTATCGTGTTCATTTAGTCTTCACCTTACGAATTCCCAAAAGTCATCACATTTCTGCACTCTCAGTTTTGTGCTTCTTTCCCTGGGATCTTTCTCCCAGCACGCGAACTTAACCACTCAGCCATGGGGCCAGCCCCTCAATAGAATTTTATAGAAATTTTTTAGCTCTCCCACATTGTTTTTAAGTTCGTTCATAACCTTTTTAATATTTTTCTTTGCAATTGTAAATCCTTTCCCCCAGTGAATTGTCTAAGTGGTCTGTTGCTGATACATAAAAATGCTATCAATTTTAATGTATTTTTCTGGAAAGGGCCAACTTACTGAAACTCTTTGGTTGGTTGGTTGGTTTGAAATAGTTTGTATTGACTCTCTTTGCTAAGTGATTAGAGCAAATACATTAATAATGGCTCATCTCTGTCTCTGAGGATCTCCCTGCCCCACAACAGCCACAGGACAAGGAGCTGGACTATTCTGAGCTCTGTTGATGTTCCTGGACTTAATTTTAAGAAGAATAGGAGCCATTGAAAGGTGTGGTTGTTGTTGTTCTAAAGATCATTCTGCCTCGAGTATGGGAAATGGACTGGATTTGGGCAAAACTGGAAGCAGAGAGAATATTAGGGCACAGATGCAATAATACGGAGGAAATCATAAGGGTACCCGGACTTGGGTATCTGCAATGGGTGTTGAGAGGAGGGGATACATTTAAGAGATATCTGGAAAGCGCCATCTTCAGGAGCTACTGAATGATTGACCGCGGGGCACGTGGGAGAAGAAGGGCTTGAAGGATGACATCCGAGCTTCCGGCCTGAGCAGTGGGGGGGACGGGGATGCCATCTACTGATCTTGGGCACACAGGAGAAGGAGCCAGTTTGGAGGGGGAGGGAGAGGAAGAATGCAGTTTGGATAGGTTGAGGTGCCAATGACACATCCCAGAGGGGATGCTGAGTAGGTGGTTGGATGCATTGATCTGAAACTTTGGAAAAATCTGTGAAGAAATAAATGACAACAAAAATACTAGCAAATCAAATACAACAAAACATTGAAAAGATCATACACCATGACCAAGTGGGATTCATTCCAGGGATGCAGGGATGGTTCAACATCCCCAAATCAATCAACGTGATACACCACATTAACAAAATGAAGAGTAAAAATCACATCATCATCTCAATAGATGCAGAGAAAGCATGTGACAAGATACAGCATCCATTTATGATAAAAACTCTGAATAAAACGGATATTGAAGGAACGTATCTCAACATGATAAAGGCCATATATGTCAAAGCCATAGCTAATATCATTCTCAATGGAGAAAAACTGAAAGCTATCCCTCTGAGAACAGGAACCAGACAAGGATGCCCGCTTTCACTACTCTTATTTAACATGGTATTAGAAGGCTCAGCCAGAAAAGGGATCCAAATTTTGAAGGAAGAAGTGAAACTGTCACTATTTGCAGATGACATGATTTTATGTATAGAAAACCCTAAAGAATTCACCAAAAACTTTTAGATATAATAAATGAATATGATAAGTTGCAGAATGCAAAATCAACATACAAAAATCAGATGTGTTTTTAATCACTAACAATGAAGTAGCAGGAAGAGAAATTAAGAGTACAATCCCATTTACAATGGTAACAAAAAGAATAAAATATCTAGGAATAAACTTAACCAAAGAGGTGAAAGATCTGTACACTGAAAACTATAACATATTGTTGAAAGAAATTGAAGAAGACACAAAGAAATGCAAAGATATTCTGTGCTCTTGGACTGGAAGAATTAACATAGTTAAAATGTCCATACTTCCTAAAGCAATCTACAGATTCAGTGCAATCCCTATCAAAGTTCCAACAACATTTTTCACAGAAATAGAACAAAGAATCCTAAAACATATATGGAACAACAAAAGACCCCAAATAGCCAAAGGAATCCTGAGAAAAAAGAACAAAGCTGGAGGCGGAACATACAATGGAGAAAAGAAAGTCTCTTCAACAAATTGCGTTGGGAAAACTAGCTAGTCCACTGCTGGGTATTTATCCAAAGAACATGAAAACATGAATGCATAATGATACATGCAGCCCTATGTTCATCACAGCATTATTCACAATAGCCAAGACTCGGAAGCAACCTAGGTGCCCATCAAGGGACGAATGGATAAAGAAGATGTGGTGTGTATACACAATGGAATACTACTCAGCTACAAGAAATGATGAAATCCGACCATTGGTGACAACACGGATGGACCTTGAGGGTGTTATGCTAAGTGAAATAAGTCAGAGGGAGAAAGTCAAATACTGTAGATCTCGCTTATAAGTAGAAGATAAAAACAGTGACAAACAAACACATAGAAACAGAGTTTAGATTGGTGGTCTCCAGAGGAGAAGGGGGCAGGGAGGAGGGGAAAGGGGTGATTAGGCCCATGTGTGTGGTGATGGATGGTAATTAGTCTTTGGGTGGTGCACATGATGTAATCTACACAGAAATTGAAATATAATATGTACACCTGAAATTTATGTAATGTTATAAACCAATGTTACCGCAATTTAAAAAAAAGAGAAACAAGAAAAAAAAGGAAAGACACGATGTGAGAATATTGATGGTAAATGAGATTATGGATGGCATGAGACAGCACAACGGAAATGAATAGAATAAGAAGAGACAGCCTAAGATGGAAATCTCAAGAGTGGACAAAATTTAAGAGGAAGAAGTTTCCCAAGGTAGACTGAAGCCATCAGAGAACTAGGAGAAAAACCTGAAGAATTCAGCCACAGAGAATGCAGGGCAGTGGGGGAGGGGATTCTACAAAGAGGTCAAGTTATTCAAGGACTGCGACTTGAATTTCACAGCAAGGGGATCCCTGGGGACTCTGAGGAGTGGGGGTGGAAGCCCTGTTTCAGTGGGTTGAGGGGTGAGGTGGAGGATGGGGAGAAGGTGGAGACAGTGAGAGTGAGAGTATATACCTTTTTAAGAAGTTGCAGGAAGATTTGGTAGGGGAGAAAATGTGAAGTCAGGCGAAGTGTGTGGGGAAAATTAGTGTATCAGTGAGAAACCACGCATTGTCTACACCCCTGAGGATGCCGCCTGGATTCCCAATTCTACTCGGACGGAAGCTGTTTCACAGCTCTGCCTCCCTCGGCACGTGGACCTGTAAAGGTGTCTGTTCTTCTGACTCTCTTTTGAACCAGGTATACATCTTGGGTGGTTCCCTCACTGATTAATGAGTTGAATGCAATCTTTGATGCATGCTGATTTTTACATCTGTATAAGAGAGACGATTTTAACTTTTCTCTGGAAAATCATCCTATCACAGATGTTTTACTTTTTTGTTGCTTATGTTTAAGTTGGGAGAGTGTTGGGTTGTTCAAAGCAGGAAGAATCCAGATGTTGTCTCCTCCCTGGGGACATGGGATGGCTCTCACTCCTACACAGAGGGCCTTGCTCCCTCTGCAACCACAGTTCTGGCACATTTCTTATCTCAAAGTCTGGAGCCTGAAAATTGTTCCCTCTGGTCTGAGAGCCTGTCTCTGGAGGTCCTCATGGGGACAGTGGGCTGCACGGTGGACTCCCCTGGGCAGGCTGACTCTGTCTCCCTCCAGAGCCCCTCTGAGGCCTGTTCACCCAGAGGACAGCACCGAGCATGCTCAGGAGCAGGGCACCACCAGGAAGACCAGGCTCAGGAAGTGGATGCTGCAGAGCAGGGACCTGTGAGGACACAGTGACAGGCAGCGAGCTGCCTCCTCAGGTCCTCCTCGCTTTACCTCTCCCGTGTTCAGGTGATGTGGCCCCATAACCCATGGCAGGAAGCTTGAGAGGGACAGTGGCCAGGGCAGCCAACCACTGAGGGATTGCATCGCCCATCCCTTCAGTTCAGCGCTGGGCCTGAGTGCACAGCAAGACCCTGTGCTGCACGTCCTGGGAGGGCTGGGCCGGGTGGAGGCGCGGAGGCTGCGTGGACCTGGGAAGGAAAGCAGGAGGGAGACACGGGAGCCCCAGGGCTCCAGCCCAGTAGGTCCGGCTCCCAAGAGGCAAGGGCTGCAGGGCAGTGTTGCAGGTCCTCAGACACCTCACCCTGGAGGTAGGCCGTGCCTCCCCACCCCTCAGTGCTTGCGTGCAGGCTGGCACCTTCTTCGGGGAAGGACGAGTGTCAGCTGGGCTCGTGGAACTCCCTGTGGACAGACACACATCAGACCTTCAGTCTCTCCTGACTGTCCCCTCCGCACACCAAGCTGGGCTTTGAATCGCTCACTAGGGAAGGGGTGGGGAGACACGACCCTGTGGCCGAGGGGTCCCTGAAGCCAGCCTCAGGCCTGGGGGGAGCCGGGCGACTCCTCCCCTGAGCCTGACACAGCACCTTGCAGGCTAGGGCAAGACTTCCAGACCAGAACGCGAGCACGGCCTCCAGTGAGCATCACGTCCCCAGCTGCCCCATCCGCACTTGTGCCTTAGCCGGGGAGGGGCTGGCCGAGAAAGCCCCCGAGATGGGCCTGGGGCTCCTCACAGGCATTCTTTGTGGCCACGGTGGATCACACCAGATTATGCTAGAAGACACTGCTCTGGCATTTCCCCAGGAGTAAGTGAGCACAGGACAGGGTGGAAAATGCAACTCCTTCTGGTCTAAAGACCTGGAAGAGAGTGGCCTGGCTTTGTATTTCTGGAGCAGGGACATCCAAAGCCATGCACTGGGGTCTGGGCCTTCTCAGATCCTGGATCATTTCCTGTATTTCTTGAAGACCAGCCACCCTAGGCCATCTCTAAACACTGGGATGCTGAGTGGAGCCCCTGCCCCCAAATTTGGGCTGTTCAGAGAGGGCAGTAGAGGTGGCGAGCCACAGCAGCTGTTTTGGGGCCATGAGAACAGAGGGGGAATTCTGTCTCTCAGAACCCAAGACTCAGCTGCCTCCCTCCTTGTTCTTGGCCAGGATCCCTCTGGCCCCAATCCACTGTGTTATCATCAGAGACTAGGTCTGACAAAAGGACACACAGAGACAAGCAAATACAACACCACACAGCCTCTCAAATCACCGGTAACCAGAGCTGGACTCACTGGTTTTCCCTGAAGGCTTGTCAGGTATAAAAGCGTGGGTCCTCAGACCTCAGCCCAAGACCTGGAGTGGGAGGGTCTCACCTGGGGAGACAGGCACCACCACCTGGACCACAGGATAAGGACTGAGTCCATCCAGTCCATCCATCACCAGTCCATTTCAGTGCCTCCCTAGCAGGCTTCCTCAAGGTCTGCATGAAGGTTCTCTGTGGTCACCATGAAGATGAGGGCCTCTAGACGGTCTCTGATGGACACCAGGCCTCTCCTCTGCTTTCTCTCCAATTCGATGGCTTCCACAAGTCTCTCACAGGCAACAAGGTACTGTTTGCACCAGAACTTCGTGTTCATCCTGAATTTCTCCTCATACAGAAACAGCATGCTCAGGGATCGCCCTTGGTACCTGCCACCTTCTTGGGGCCCCTCAGAAGCCAAGGGCCTGGCAAGCACAGATCAGTGTCCTTCTCCTAACCCAGACAAGGGAAAGGGTCATGGTCAGCTTGTGGGAGGCTCCTTTCGATAGCTGGTACCCGCCTCCCACTACGAGGATAAAGCAGCCCCTACCTAGTGATCCGAGGAGAAGCCACTGCCCCCTGCCTTTGGTGATTATCTTTGTAAACAACATCGTACCTTTATTGACAGCCACTGCGTGCCAGGCAGGCACACTCAAGTCTCCCTCAGGCATCTCCTGATTCTAGACAAATGGAGCTTGAGAAACCGCACAGGTCATTTAGTCCACCCCTCCACACTACACCGGAGGAAACAGGCCAGACAGCAGGCCAGGGCACCCCCTGCCTTGGAGTGACCCTGGTCTCCTGGTCTCCGCCTCCTCCACTTGCAGGGTGACAGCCCCTGAGGAGCCTTGAGGGGACCTGCACCCCAGGTGTCCCTGCCCCAGGTCCATCGGGGTGGGGAGCTGGGACTCACTTGCATTTTCCAGACTGCTGGCCCAAGCGCCCCTCTCCACGGCGGGCACCACGACGAGGGCATCTCTGAGTGTGCCGTGCTGGCACGATGAGGAATTCAAGACCTTTGACAAATACTGACACAGAGAGCCGTGTCGTCAGCCAAGGAAGAAGAATGAAGACTTTCGGGCCAGAGGCGGTGGCAGGCAGAGGTCGAGTGTGCATCTCTGATTGACTTTGGGACTGACCGTCACAGTGACCACGGAGACCCTTCCTGAGAAGGAAGCGGGCATCGACTGCTCTGGGATTAGAACAGGACCGCTTAGACGCGGAAAGAGGATTGCGGCCTCTCCTATCAGCAAGGGGAGACAGGCGATTGTCCCAGGTAAGTCCCTCCTTTGCTCCATCCCCAGGGCTGACTCTCCCAGTGCCTGAGAACTGAACAGCTGGACCAGAGCTGAGCTGCGACGACTTGAGACGGACCGTGTGTGTGTGTGTGTGTGTGTGCGCGCGCGTGTGTCTGAGATCCTGGCCTCTCCCCCGGCTTTGACTGAAGTCTCAGCGGGCCTGGAGGGTTCTGAGTTTTCTGCTTGTGATGGTAGTTGGGTCCTCAATTCTCAAGTCACCATTAGTCAGTCTCAAGTCAGATTTAGCGTTTTTACTAGGTGTCCTGCATTTTATCTGGCAGCTCTGCCTCAGAGCCAGCAGGATGTGGGACCCATGTCGGGAACTCTGAAGGAGTCTCTCTTTTTCCCTGGGACAGGTTTGGCTTTCCCTGGAGGGGTTGTGGCCCATCTTAGCAGCCCAAGGCCCAGGGTCTCTCTTGCACCCTCACGCCCTTTGTCCTCTTCATTTCAACTCTCTACCACTTGTGCCCGCCCTCGGTTCCTTCCTCAGCCTCCACGTCTATTTCTCTTCCTTTTCTGGCCCTGGGAAACCCCAGGTTCTTACATTTTTGGGAAGAAGCCTTGTGAGGAACATGGGCCTGTTGACTTCTGTGCCTGCCCAAGAGGCGGTCCCCAATGTCCCTGTGAGGTTGCTGGGCCTCCTCCTGCATCTTCCTCTTTGTCTCTCTGCTCTGAGACCCTTCATCTGGCTGGAGGGGGCTCTGAGAGGCCCCTGACTCTCCCCTCGGGCAGAGGCCGCGGTAACGTGGGCAAGCTCACCATTTGATTTTCAGTTTCAAAAAGCTCTCTTATTCCCTGAAGATTTCTTTTAAAGTCAATCCTATTTTAGTTTTGGCAGATTAACATCCCTTGTTTTTTGAAATATGTTAATTTTATGTTTTAAATTGTTGTTTTAGTTTTTTTCTGCTCCTGCGTTGTCTCTGTTCCCTGAGTCCTCTCTTCTGCATGTTTTGGTCTCTTTTTCCACGTTGAGACTGCTGCGTCCTCACGGAACCCCACTTCCTCCTCCTCCCAGACACACAGAGATCACCAGTGTCCCCTGCAGGGAAGCAGGGCCTTGAAATACAGAAGTCGTGATGGTGACTTCCAGGCCAGGCCCTAAATTCTATCCCCACTGCATCCTCCACGTTCTCCCTCTTGCGCCCCCTGTTGGCCGGATGCTGAGAATCCAGCGGAAGCCCTAGGGGATGGTGAGGTCAGGTCCTGAGACAGGAGGAGCCTGGACCCGGAATCATCTCACGGAGGGCCACCCACCAGACGCCCAGGAGGCGCCTCTGTAAGCCAGAAACCAAGTCTGCTGTGCCTCTCCAAGGGGTGCTGTGCTCTGTCAGAGCAGCGAAACTAGCCAAACGGAGGCTTTTCCCAAACATCCTCACAACGCGTCATCAGTAACGAGTGAGAGATGGGTGAGGTGTTTGAAGACTGTGCGTCAGGGCAGAGTCCTCTGAGCGATGCCTCCCCCAGCCTTCCCCGGATCCACAGCCTTTCTCCATCCATCTCTCCAGAAAATGAATTCCGTGCCTGTTCGGCCAGTGGAGGAGGGAACCTAGGAGTCTAACTGCTCCTCGCACAGGCCTTCAGAAGTCCCTCCAGATTCAGCAAATTCCTCCCGCATTCACTCTCACGACCCTGAGAGGAGGTCTGCTCTCAAGGTGGCGTGTGGGAACTGCCTGCGTGACCACAGAGCAGCTTGGGTGGGGCTGGGGGTGGGAGCCCCAGCGCCCGGGTCAGGCCTGGTCTGGCTACAGGGAGACGTTGCTCCCAGGACATCGTCCAGCCCCTTCCATGAGCATCGTATTCTGTGTGGAGTCACAGCCACGCTGGTGCCCTGCTCACAGTGGGGAGAGCCGGGGCTCTGTGCTCTGCACCCTCAGCCCCCGTCACTGCCTCTGTCCCCAGAGCTCCAAAGGACACCTGGCCCCCGTGTTCCCGGCAGTGAGTGCCAGGTATGCGCGATGTTCAGGACACATCCACCCGGGCAACCACCAGGGTAAGGGACCTGCTTGTGTGGTTCCTTCCCCGACTGAGGCTCCTCATTCATTCACTCATTCATTGGAGCACCCCCTGCATGCCAGGCACTAGTCTAGGCACTGGGTAGACAGCAGTCAGCAAAGCAGAGCAAATCTTTGCCCTTACAGAGCTGACATTCCAGTGAGGGGGACAGTGACCAAAGAAATCAGTGATAAGTAGCTGACTATAAATGCCATGAAAAACACAGTAAAGCAGAAGAAAAGGGACAGGGGGTCCTGGGGATGTGGTGTGGTGGGCAGCAGGCACTGCTAGTGACGGTGTATTTTGTACAGGGAAGTAAGGAAGACCATTCTGATAAGGTGACACTTGTGGCAGAAAACTGAGGAAGGGGGCTGCCAGCCTAGCAGGGCAAGACAACTCTGGGTAAGTGGAGCAGCGAGTGCAAAGGCCCTGAGGCAGGAGCCCAAAGCAGAATCCTGACACTCTTCTGGTCAGCAGGACCCCTGGGTTCCCAGAATCTCTTTCTTCTTCCCTCCCCATGGCTGTGTAGGAAATATCAGGCCTATTTTAAACATCTCAGCTCCCTGAGATGGGATCAAGGGCTGCTTAGCAGAGGTCTGTTAGGCATCCATTCAGAAAGTTCCCGTTGAGTGTTTATTGGCACCCACGCTAAGCACTCAGCAGTCCCAGGACAACACCACTGCCCAGGAGGTACACATGGCACGGTTTCGCCAGGTGCCCAATAGCTGAGTGTTCAGATTTGCTGAAGCCAAATTCCACCACCACGGAAGACGTTTCTGAGACACAAAAACACACTGGAAACGCTATCAAGAAGACGTGCACTTATGGTACAATTGTGCTAGTTAATGTGTAGGTAGTTGAGTTTTGCAAGTAAACATATGACACAGGAACAACACTCTCAGCATGGTCAGTGGCCGGCAGTGTTCCTGCGGCTCCATACGCACGGGGCCTCCAGAGCTGGGCTCACAACTGAACAAGGGAACCACTCTTGTGCCTCCAGCTCCGTGACAAGGCCGTGCCCGCCTCCGCCGGAACAGAAGGCGTTTGAGTCCTGCCTACTTAGCTCCCGAGGGTGCAGTGCTGGCATGGTCCCTGTAGAAAGCTGAGTAGTCCCAACACCTGGAGCCCGGGAATGTGGCCTAATTTGGAAATAGGGTCTTTGCAGACTTAACTGAACCAAGGATCTTGAGTTGAGATCACTTGGATTATCCAGGTGGGCCCTAAATCCAATGACTTGTGTCCTAATAAGACACAAGAAGAGAAGAAGACACAGGCAGAAGGGGAGGCCTTCTGTGTGCAGACAGAGGCAGAGACTAGAGTGATGCTGCCACAAGCCAAGGAGTGTCTGCAGCCACCGGCAGTTGGAAGAGACAAAGCGGGATTCTCCCTACAGCCTCTGGAGGGAGCTGCTGACTTCTTGATTTCGGACTTCTGGTCTCCAGAGCTGTGAGAGGAGAAAGGTCTGTGGTTGTAAGTCCCCAGAATTGTGGCCATTTGTTTCAGCATCCCTGGGAAACCAATACAGGCCCCAAAGGTGGCCCCCTGCCCAGTGGGAACCCCAGGACTGAACATTGAGCAAGTTATGGCTGAGGCCACTCTTCCTTCCGGGAACACGGGCCTGGGCCACCCAGCGGCCCTCTGGGGCCAGCCTCTGCAGCCAGGCCGATTCCTTGTTCACTCAGTTGTTCATTCAACAAACAAGCCTTAAACACCAGCTGAATGCCCGGTGTAGGCAGCAGGGAGGTTTGTGCTGGACAAACCGGGCAGGACTGTTGTGGTTGCATGGCTTCCACCCCAGTGAGGGAGGTGGAAGGGCAGGAGCAAAGGAAGAAATGAACGTGTGACACAGCATGGGATGATCCCGCAGGACATAAACGGAGTCCAGTGATGGAGTGAACAGGGGTGGCCTCTAGGAAGTGTGGTCAGGGGCCACTTCTCTAAGGAGGTGACATGAGCTGGAAAGGATGAGGATGAGCAGGCCATGGGAAGTGGGAAAGGAGTGCAGGTGCTAGGACCCCCCCAGGGGAAAGGGCACAGGGGCTAGAGCATAAGGCTCTGCTCTTGTGGAGGCTGCCGCCTCCCCAGGAAACAAAGGCCATGAAACAGGTCAATGACAACACAGGTATTGTCAGAAGCATCAGACAGAAGCATCGCAGGTGGCAGGAGCCCAGAAGGGAGGGCTCAGGAAGGCCTGGAGTAGACAGGACAACTTCCAGAGAAGTGGCTCCAGCTCATCCTTGAGGACTGAGGAGGGAGTGGGGATGGCCGTCGAGGAGGTGGAAAGAGCAAACACAGCGCTGAGGAGGCAGGGAAAAGCCTGTGGGGTGCCCACCCTACTCCGTCCTACAGACACCCACCCAGCGTTTGCCCTGAGAACGCATCCCGACGAGATTTGCGGAAGCCCCCAGAGCTGCCCCCAGGAGCAAGCATTGATGGGCTCAAGAGCGCAAGGGAGGGCGCCAGGCTCCGTGTCCTACTGTGTGCGCCTTGCTGCCGGGGCTCATTATTCCAGGCCTCCTCTTGCTCTGCCCTCATGGGCCGGAAGCATTTTCCAGGACAGGAACCAGGGAGAGGAGGACAAGGGCCTGCTCTGGAGTGGGTAGTCGTTCCAGATCCTGGTCTTGACATGGAAAAATCCTAGGGTGCCCCAGACATGAGCCACCCCTCAAGGAATTTGTCATCTACTGAGGGAGCTGGACAAGTGATGTGTTGGAGTGTGTACCTCTGAGGGCCTGGTGTGCATCTGGTTTAAAGTGGGGTCCCCGTGGCATTGCCATGTGCATACGGCCAAATGTCCTGTCTGTATCTAATGAAAAGAAAACACACACCTGTGTTGCTAAGCCACCCTGCGGCCCCTCCCTTCCTTGCCCTGAGACAAGCAGGAAGCCGTGAGCTTTCTGCGCTGTGGGGTGACCTTCGAGCTGAGCTAACAGAAGCCTTGGAAGGTAGGCTGTGCCGTGATTGCAATTACGTGCTGCCCCGCCATGTAAAAGGAAGAGGATTGTGCTTCTCCATCCCGTTGACATCAGGCTTGGCCATAGGACTTGCTCTGGCCAATGAAATGTGAGCCTAAGTGACCGTGCCCCTTCTGAGCAGAAGCTCTGGGAGCCACTGCGTGGTTCCCCTTCTTGTACTGCAGACAGGGGCCGCTTCTTCTGTCTGGGTCCCCAAGAAAAGTCACCCACTGCAGACACGTAACATGAGCGAGAAATAGAGTTTGTGGTTACACTGTTCTGAAATGTGAGAGTTTCGTCACAGCAGCAGTACCTAGAAAAACCTGACTCTACAGCCCTATGCACAACAGGCAGTTCTTCTGGAATGAGGCTGGTGAGAATGGCTTTCGGGGAAGCTCTGTAGCTGCCAACCGTCCCCTTCGCAGACTCAGAGCGGGGCGTGTTGAGGAGCCCTCACTGCCCTGCCTTGCCCCGTCAGGGCTCCTCCGGGATTCTGCAAAGGCGGTGCCCTTTCCTCAGACGCCAGAGCCGTGAGCAGCTCGTGGCGCTCTGCCCTGAAAGGGCTGATGCTGTAAGGCAGACAGTAGGGGGCGCTGGCCTGTTGCTGGCAGACGACAGTCACAGAAGTGTCAGGCCTGCCCCTAATGAGCCTGCCTGAGCCGCCTGGGCCAATGGCAGCTGTACGATCTGTGGAGGCAGAAAGAGGGAGGCATCCTTTACCACCCCCAGTTCCTGCTCCCCCCACCACACACACGTGCACACACACATGTGCAAACCCCCCCCCCCAACCTACTGCCAACTGCACCCACATGGAGTGAGCTGGGAAGGGCGAGGGGGTGAATTTGAATCCTGGGCTGACAGCGATCACGCGATGCCCCAAAGTCCACACGACAGCTAAGAAGTGGCAAATGAAACTTTCAGCTACACCTCATAAATCATATTTAGGGGGTACGATTTTCTTTTAAGGTCATGTTAAAAAGAAAATAATAATTTCCAGAGAAAACGTCACAAGGACTAGTGAAAAAAAAAGCCACAGAATATGAATATGAATCTTTGTCCCTTTTCAGGTACCGAAACCTTAAGATTTAAAGGGAAAACAGTTCCGCATAAACAAGTGGAAGCTAATAGACTGACAAATTCTTCTGCTTCTAGTGAACTTCCTTCTCCCCAGCTCTGTGAGCTCTGTGTGACTAATACGTTGTGCAGGAAACCGCAATCCAGCACGGGAGGGGGAGGTGTGCAGACACACACACACGTGCACACACACACGCCAAACCCCAGGAAACATGGAGCCTCCCACTGCAGCAAAAAAGTGAACAAGCAAGAAGTGTATTTACTGAAACACCCAACTAAGAGAAGATATATGACGCTCGCATTCCAGAATTTTAGCTTCCCGCTCACACGAATGTTAGTTCTCGGGTAAAGCAGTTCAAATCTGGGTCTGTCTTTTAAGTCCACCACGGCTGTTTCGTGTGACTGGACGTATTTCTGGCCAGGTACACCCGAGTTCCCTTCTGACACGTTGAAACTTTTCTGTCCCTGAGAATCTTGGCTTCTCATCTCACCACACAGGTTAAAGGTGAGACTTGAGGATGGTTTAAGTTCTGCTCGGTGCCAGAGCTGTGGAGCGTGTGACCAAGACAGGAAACCATTCAAGGCGTCTGGGGTCTGGTGAGGCCAGACCAAGAGCTGGGGGCTCAGAAGAGCAGAGCGCCCTGAGGGCAGACCCAGCCTCACTGTCTGTACCACCAATGGTCGGAGACAGGGCTGGCATCAGGGGCTGCACTCCTGAGCAGTTACACGAGGCCCCAAACTTACAAGGGCCGCATGCTTGGTTTAACGTTCCCATGTCATCATCTTGAAATTCTTAATAATTCTGGAACCAGGGCATTTTCATTTTGCTCTGGACCCTGCAAGTAGCTGGTCTTGTCCAGAGAAGGCCTAGTCGTGCCGGTACCACTCGAGACCACCCATGCCGGCCACAGGAAATTGGCAATGTGTAAAGGGGATGAGTTGCATGGAAAATCTAAATGGAAATTAGCCCAGACTGGTGCCAGCGTCAGCTATGCTGTGCTTTAGAGAATGGCAGGCCTGTCAGCTGTGGGTGAGTAATGAGAAGGTCGTTATCTTCACATGGAACAGAAACAGGAACTGCATATTCAAATGTATTTTATGAGGATGAACTTCAGCAAGTTTTCAGCACCATAGTCAACTGGCCACATGATGCCCTGAGCTCCCAGCTTCCCCCATTTTCTGACAAGCTCTGAGGACAGAACCGAAAGGCTGAAGAAGGAAGCAGAGAAGTGCCAAGAAGAACAGAAGAGGGAGACGGCTGAGCGGACCCTCGGTGAGGAGGCTCCAGCCTCAGGCCCAGCTGCAGCTGGAGAGATCACCCAGGGGGATGGGGCCATGTGGCTGCCATCAGCTCTCCTGCTTCTCTGTGTCCCAGGTGAGCGGGGCTGGGTGTGGACCGGGGAGGTCTGCGCGGGCAGGTCAGAGTGAGGAAGGAGTGAGGGATGGCAGATGATGGGAGGGGGAAGAAATAAAGACGCCAGGAAAAAAGGGGTGAGGTGTGCATATAAAAACCTTCAGACAGCTCATCGTATTTCCTCATCGGGACAGGACAAGGATTAAATGGTAACACGCTTCCCGTGCAGCGAGATCATACTGAGCTCCAAGTAAATTTGGCCACTTGAACCGTTATTACCATCGTTATTAAAACCAGGACTGCCCCCTCTCCCTCCGGCCCCGCGGCTGTGTCTGGAGATCCTGGGACTGGGGCGTTTTGCTCCTCAAGCAAATTCCTCAACCTCAGTTCTGCTGACCCTGGGGCTGGATCGCTCTGTGTGGTGGGGGCCGTCCTTCCTGCTGTAGGATGTTCAGCAGCATCCCTGGCCTCTATCCACTCGGTGCCAGCAGCAACTCCCCACCCCCCCAACCTGTGACAACCAAAATGTCCTCAAACATTGCCAAATGTCCCCTGGGGTTGGTCAGTATGGCCCCTGGGTGAGAACCACTGCTTCAGGGAATGCTGGTGGGAGAGGGGGATGGCGCTGACATAGAATAGAGGTCAGGGAGCCACGGGAGCTGTCGTGTTGGGAAATAAAGTGAGAAAACGCAAGGTATTTAAAATGAAGAAGTAAAAACTATGTTTGTTTTTTTTTTTTTTAACTTTAGAATAAAAAATAGCAAAGGTCTCACAGTTTGTGGATGACAATATACTGCCTGGATAGCTGGGTGGGCGGAGGGAGGGAAGGAGGGAAGACTGGAAGGGTGGATGGATGGATGGAGAGACAGACAGATACAAGATAGGTGGATTATATACCTGATCCTTTATCAGAAGTTTGGGATTTTGCCCAAACCCTTTCTCAGTGCCCTTGTCACTGGGTTAACCCTTTCCTGTCAAGAGCAGAGCAGACAGCAGCTGTTACTTGGAGTAATGACGACCCCTTAGGGGTCGAGGTGCAGCGTGGCTCTCCAGGTGGGAGGCAGAGAGTTTAGGGGGCTGGGTCCTAATCATGTGGAACTGGAGCCTCCAGAGTGAAAGGTTGGGGGGAAATGTCAAAATCTTCGAGGTGGCAGAGGACCTGGAGAGGAGGCCCAGGGGGGCTCTGAGAAGTGGGAGAGGGAAGACCCTCTGGTGGATCATCAGTGGGGAGCTGCGGTGACATTCGGTGTCAGGTGATGGCAAGTGTTGCTGCAGGATTCTGTCCCAGAAGGGAAATCGAAGTGTGATTGTCCTTGAATCCCGGCCTCTTCCTAAGTGTTCTCTTTGTACCTCAATGCCAGCTCCCACCTCCTGTGTGACCTAGACCGACGAGCAGGAGGTTCCACCTAGACAAGCAGGGATTGTAAGCTTGGGACCCACGATGAGCATCTGGGAAGCAAAACCGGAAGCTGCAGGTGTTCTCCCAGGAGGGACACTCTAAATACTGGGCTTCATCTAGTTTTTCCTGGTCCCCATTCTGATTTCCTGTTTCCTACTCCATCTGTCCATCCATCCATCCATCCATCCATACATACATCCGTGTCTCTATCCATCCATGTATTCAGAGTATACTCAGTGACTTCATTCAATTCTTGGTGATTGATGGGGACAGGTGTCTCCTCTCAGGACTGACACTTCTGGGGACCCAGAAGCTGTCTGGGGCCACCAAAGTCTTCCTCTCCCCCTCACATTCGAAGTTGACTGAGCACACACAGGCTGGGCATGACCTCTCGAGTCTCAGAATCCTGCACCAAGCATCTCCCCCCATGTCTGCAAACAGCGCATACCTCTGGCTCCTGACCCCTCCTTCCTCTGACCTCAGGTGATTTCTGGGCTTCGTGGGGATCTGACACCCAAGGCCCATCTGGCCCAGGCTCTTCAGGGTGAAGATAAGGCTGCTTGTGTTTTCCAGGCTCTGTGTCTCTGAGTGGCCCCAGCATCGTGACAGGCACTGTGGGGGAATCCCTGAGTGTGCAGTGTCGGTATAAGGAGGAATACAAGACATTTAAAAAATACTGGTGCAGACAACCGTGCTTGCCACTTTGGCATGAGATGGTGGAGACCACAGTGTCTGAGGTAGAGGTGAGGAGCGGCCGAGCGTCCATCGTGGACCACACCGGGGACCTCACCTTCACAGTGACCTTGGAGAACCTCACTGCAGAGGACTCAGGGAAGTACCGGTGTGGGATCGCAACGATACTGCAGGAGGAGGGGCTGCAAGGCTTCCTGCCTGATCCCTTTTTCCAGGTTCAGGTGTTGGTTTCCTCAGGTAAGACCCTCCTTTTCTCTGTGCCAGTCATGAAGGAATCTGAGCATCCAAGGAAATTTCAACCGAGGAGAGGAGAACCGGACCTGGTGTCGGTGCATCAGACATTCAGGACCAAGTGTGTTATGTGAACATGAGTGCGAGGGAGATGTGCGTGAATGTGTGAAAGTGTGACTGTGTGTGAAAACATCTAAGTAGGAGTGTGTGTCAAGTGAATGGACAGGTGAGTGTGTGTTCGAGTGTGAATGTGTTGTGTGGGTGTGAGAGGGTGTGAGCGAGTGTGTGTGTGTGTATAAGGGTGAGTGTGTGAGTGTACTGCATGAGTGTGTAAGAGTGAGTGTGTGAGAGCGTGTGTGTGACATCCAAGGTTCCTGCCACCGCGCCAGGTCCTGACAGTGGCTGTGGGCCTCCAGGCTTCTGAGGCTGGTGTAGGCGGCAAGGGCCTGCGTCACGGGATCCACCAGGACCGAGGGGCTCTTGCGGCCTCCCTGTTCCCTGTCGGGGAGGCTCTGCTCCAGAGGGAGTCCCTTCTCACTCTCCCTTGGCTTGAGCTCTCTCAACAACCCAGAGCCCGGGGCCTCCCCCAGGGTCAGGAGAGGATCCCTGAGATGGTCCAGGCTCAGAGAGGGCCCAGACAGCCAGCCTTGTCCCTCTGACGGGGTGATCCCTGTTCCAGAAATCCAAGCCCCAGCCCCGGCTCTTCCCCTGGCCTCTCTGGCATTCCCCCTTTGGGCCTTTCCGCAGCCTCTGTTACCTGTGCTTGCCCCAGGGGGGAAAAAACCATTTCTGCATTTTCTGGAGGTCCTGGCCACAGGGCTGTGGGTCAAGGGGGTTGGTTTGAGGGCATGTGGAAGCCCAAGAGGGAGCCCCCAACTCTCTGACTGGGCTTGGTCTGTCTGTCTCTGTCTGTCTGTGCCTCTGTCTGTCTGTGTCTCTGTCTGTCTGGCATCCTATCTGGCCCCTCAGCCTCCTCCTGCTTCTGCTCCGTCTCCCTCTGGCACTCTCGACCAGGCAGGAGAGAGCTCAGTAAACCCCTGGACCAGACAGGGCAGAAGTGGGATGGGGCACCTCTAATAGAGTTTTCTTTTCAAATTCTGCTGCTTAATCTTTTTATAAGCCTTTTATATATATATTATATAAACATAATATATAAGCCTGTTCTTGTTTGATGAGAGCTACATCTTCTCTTATCATTCTAAGGATATCCATTTTTTTTTCTTCTGCTTCCTGGATCGTCTCGTCTTCCTCTGAGTTTCCTTTTTCTCTTTGTGTTGGTTTCTCTCTTTCGTGTTGGAGCCTTCCTTGAAAGGTCGTCTCCTATGTGCATTTAATAATGTGGCCCTAAGAAACTGGTTGTGAGCTCAGTGGTGAGGGACGGGCTTGTGGAGGGCTGGAGGAGAGCCTCACCCTTAAGTGACAGCCCAGAGATGCAGCCATTTTCTTCCAGATCCCTAAGTGTCTGTCTCTGTATGTCCTTCCCCCTGGTTGGCCACTGAACCAGTGAGGATTCTCCAGTCTGCTGCTAATGTTTGAGCAGCTGGGTGGGCTCAGGGGTCTGGGGGGCTCCCAGTTTCTAGAGTGCAGATTCCACCCACCTTCTCTGTTTGGGGCTGGTGGTGTTCTGCAGGGACCAGCTGTTTGAGGCATGCCTGCTTTCACACTTCCCTGAAGTGGCCTCTGCAGTCTTCTGCCAGGGTGGACAAGGCGGTGGGGGGGTGGTGGTGTATGGATGCGCTAGCTGGGGGTGGGACCTCTGAGCATTCTTGTTTTCAGCGAGATGAGGATCACTGAAGTTCTTAATGGCAGAAGGCGAGGACTCTCCGGTCCCAATTTGTGAAGTGTCTACCTGGCTGCGGAGCAGATTAGGATGGGGTTGATGGGGATACTCCTTTACCCTGGCCAGGCCTGGGTCTGACTATGGGGAGATGATGATCCAAGAACATCTGTCCAGCCTCTTTCCTGAGTTCCCCTGCTTTGTGAAGTCAGAACCGTGCAGGTGACAGGTACTTAGCTGGTGGGGGTCATGGACAGGGCACTGGGCCTCACCCCGCCGCTTTCTCCATAGCCTCCAGCAACAAGAGCTCTACGTGGACACCTGGACATTCCAGCCAACACCAAGGGTAAGGTGCCTGCGTCCCAGTGTCTTCTCCCAGCTGCCTGGCTTCTTCCCTAGAGTAGGGCTTCCTAGACACAGACTTCCTCAATCATCCACTCACTCAACAAATATTTAATTATCTTGCTATTTGCCAGGAACTGATCCAAATGCTAAGGATATCACATGAACAAAGAGGCAAGGTTATGCTCTCGAGGAAGTTTCTTTCAAATGGGTAGATTTAGACAATAGCCAGATGGATAAGAAGATAAATTAGATAGAGAGAGAGAGAGAGATGATAGGGATGGATAGATAGATACATGATAGGGATGGCTAGATGGTAGAGGGATACATAGATTGATAGATAGGAATAGATAGATGATAGTTGATAGCAGTAGATGATTGAGATATGTGATAGGATGGATAGTAGATGACAGATAACAGAGGTAGATAAATTAGATAGATAGATAGATAGACAGATAGACAGATAGACAGGAGATAGATAGGTAGATAGATGATAGATAGATAGGGGAAATATCAGTTAATGATAATTGCTATGGAGGAAAATTAAACAGGTGTTAAAGGAGAGGTGATAGGGCGTATGGGAAATGGCTGGGCATGGTGAAGGCTATCGAGACCCTCAGTGAAAACAGTAACAAAGAAACTGTCTTAGTTTGAGTTTCCTCAAAATCAGCTCCTGAGACAAGGATTTAGGCACAATTAGTTTACAGAGAGGTTATCGCGGGAAGCACAGCGAGGGAGCGGGAAGCAGGGAGGGCCAACGATGTGTGCAGCAATGGGAGTCATCACTGGAGCATCTGGGCTCAGTCCCACTGGGCACCCTCAGAGAGGCTGCACTGGACGTTGCCCAGAAGTGTCCCACTGAGAGGTGAGGAAGCTGGGGCGGTGATCTACACACACCTGCCCCTCGTGGTGAGGGAAGGTGGTGGGCTTTGCTCTTCTCAGACCGAGTGAAGAGGGAAGGCCTCTCAAATTAAGCGACTTTTGAGCAGAGACTCGAAGGAAGTGGGAGAGTCAGCCAAGCAAGAACCTGGAGAAAAAGTGTTCCTGGGTCACTCCTGGCGGCATGAATTCTATAGCACTTCCGGCCTGCTCTGCTCAGCAAGCCACGCACATGCCTATAGCTGGAGACAGCCCTCAGGCAAAGAGATGCAGAAGCTTGATGGGGGAAACCATTGTTGGGTCTAAGACTGTCCACAGCTGCCAGGAGCTCAAGTGGGCAAGGAGGACATGGGCAGAGAACTAGCAGGGTTTGCTACAGGGGCCTGATGTAGTCTTGGAGAGGACCAGGAAGGCATCAGCCAAACCTTCAGGCTGCTAGCCAGGCAGAAGTTTGGGGAGGTGGAGAGATTAAACAAAGGTCTGGCGTTGGGAGAGGACACAGGATTTGTGAGGAGCTGGAATGGGGGCAGGTACTGGGACCCAGGGGGAGAGGGGATCGGCCATGAGCTGAGCTTAAAGAGGTCACTCCTGCGGGTTGAGATTGTTGAACTGTTTAAATAGAAGAGCAACCTCCCATGATCATGTTTAAGGATGAGTCAACACTCTAATTTGAGTGAGGAGTGGTTATAGGGGACACTTTATCCTTGAAGTTGGTCCCAGCAAGAGCTGAGTTCCTGTGAGTGCTGATGACGGAGGAACCACTACATGGGTTCAGAAAGCTGTTTCTGGGAGCCAGGGCCTGGCTGGGTACCTCCATCTCTCTTCCTCTGCATCCCTCACCCCCACATCCCCATGCATCTGCTGGGTCCTGACACCCAAGGTCAATTCTTGAGCTGAAGGACATGAGTCTGTGGCCCTCATCATGGAGTCGTCTGGTCCTGGTACCAACCAGGTTTGATGCTGATAGTGAGTTTTGAGGCCACAGGACCCAAGCTCAAAGGAAGAGGGGGAGAGGCAGAGCCTGGGCCTCCCGTTGAGGAGGAAGCTCACCTCGGTCACCGTGTCCCTCTCACAGGTTCCTGCTCCTCATATTCCTGAAGGTGCCCCTGTTCCTGCTGATGCTCAGTGCCGTCCTCTGGGTGAACAGGCCTCAGAGGGCAATTTGTGGAGAAACAGAGCCAGCCTGACCAAGAAAACCTGCAGCCATCCTCGCCCATCAATATCTTGTGCAGAGACGCAGGCACGCAGACTAGAGAAGAAGGAACTTCAGACGCTGAATCTGATATCCCTTTTCACCCTGTTGCCAGAGACTTTTAAAACAAACTTTTAAAAATGTTTTAATGAAATATATCATATACACAAAAGCATCTATAAGATGTGTATGTACAGCTCAAGAACTAGAAATAAACATGTGCATCCACCGTTCAGCCTAAGAAATCAAACATCACGCAGACCTTTAAGGGTCCCATATGCCTCTCCCTGATCTCAGATCCCTCCTTCCCCTTCTCCAAGAGTTAACCGCTATCTTGATTTCCTTGTGATCCTCATCCCCCGTTTTTCTTTCGTGCTCTCTCAAGGGTGTCATTGTTTCTGAATCTTGCACAAAGGAAATCGTACTGTTTCAAGCTCGCCCATTGATGAACAATGGTAGATTTCCCTCCTCTATTGACGGATTGCTGGGAACTCCCTACAAGGCCACAGGAGTGAGTGCTAAGGTTGCAGCACAGGACATCAAGTGACTGTGCGACTGGAGCTATGCATCATGAGGTGGGTAATGTCACGTCCACCAAATCGTAAGCTTGGTCAAGCGTGTCGTCTACTTCAGCACAGTGACAAGTTAGGGTCTCCTGGTTAAACGAGTGGTTCTCTCGTGCAGGCCTTTGTTCCAGAATCCTAGGGGTCAGCACAACAGCTCTCATGAGACACCACAGGGCATCGTTATCTTTCACAGAGACTTCTAGCACCGTGGAGCCAACCAGGTCACACGGCCCAAATGACAAATGACAGGGCCAGTTTTACCTCAGCCTGGGTCTGCCGTAGAGCCCCCCCTTGCTCTGGCAAGCTTCTCAAGTCACCCCATAAGTGAGTCAGAGCAGTACTCCCCAGTGTGGAATGTGCCAGCCCACAAATTCAGAGGCCCACCAAGCTGTGTGCTTTTTCTTAGAGATTTAAGACACGAGACCAAAAAACTCATCCCAGACCATGGACTCCTAAAACTTGTGTGTATGAGAGAGGCCCCTGAAACCCTGGAGGGGGTGCCTCCCTCCTTCGGGTGCTGACGTGTCTCGTCAGGGCATCTAGAGTACTTGCTTCTTCCTGCTCTTCTGACCGTCAATAACTCGAAGCAGCGTGACGCTCTGTGGAGTGTCTCATCAGTCCCTTGGGACTGCATTGTGACGGAACAGAAGAGTCGCCACGATCCTGGCTGACTACGAATGTGTTCTCTTAACTTCCCAAGTAAATGTGAACTCCTTCTGATCTCCCTTCTTTATAGGGATTGAAAAGAGTGTATTTGCCACACCAATAGCAGCACAGCGAGTACCAGAGGCTGTTCTCATAAAGACGGTACATCGAGAACAGTTGCCATTGGGCTATCAATTGGCTAAGTTTAAGTTGGTCCACTGTTATATGATAGGCCTCATCTGAGTTTTTCAGAAATCAGACTGGTGAATTAAGTAGATGTTTTAAAATGCACCCAGGATTTCTTTTAAAAGGGTACGGTAAGATATGCAGACACGGAAACGACTGTAACGAAAGAAGAAGTTTATGCTCATAGATCCCTAGAAACAGGAGGCTCGGCACACCACACAGGGCTGCATGAGGCAGCACCGGGGGGGTCAGGGGCCAGAGGTAGAGAGAGGAACCGTGGGCGGGAGCCTTTACTGTGGTTTTTGTGGGAAGCGGTGGGTGAAGCCAGGTGAACAAACCAAGCGGTTGAGGATTGGATGGTTTGAATAATATCGGTAGGCTCTGGGCTCTAAGGGTGGTCCCGAGGGTCCGGCACCTGGCCCTGGGGTGATTTAAGGCAGGGGGATAATGTCCCAGACCGCAGGAACCTGCTAGAAGGAGACAAGTGGGAGTGTGCATTTGGCATTGGTTGGTTTGCATACCCAAAGCGTGCTTGCAGGCAGGTCATTTACTGTCTTGACGAATTAGCTAACCCTGGGAGGGGCAGTCCCTCGCTGGATCCACAAGACCCCAAGATGCTAAAGTATTACAAAACATAGAAAAAATGTAAACTCACATGATTAATAGAGATTAATAGTAGAGTAATAATGAATAGTAATTAGTAGTAATAATTAATCAAGATTAGTTAGTAGGGATATGATGGGAGCTCACTACTCCTGCTTCCTCAAGTCTTGGAGAGGGGACATTAATCTCCATCATTGCACTCAGATACGGTATTGCCTAACTTGCCGTCTTGACGGCGGGGAGCACAGTTTCAGGACTTCTCTACCGTTATAGCCTTTACTCCATTGGACCAATGTGAGGGTTCTGCCAGCTCTTGAGACTCTCCATCCCAATTATGCCATCGTGGAGCTGGGATATGGCCACAAGGTACGTCCACAGAGTCATCAGACACACCGTGAGACAGACTCGGGCCAGGACACCCTCTACCCCCGCCTCCGTTCCACATCAGAGTTGTCCTTTTAAAAGACCACTTTGCAATTGGACATCCACAGACAAAAAAATGAACCTTGACCTAAACCTCACACCTTACACAAAAATTAACTCAAAGTCAGGGCATGGACTTATATGTAAAACATAAAACTGTGAAACTTTTAGAAAAAATAAGAGAAAACCTCTGGGATGTAGGTCAAGGCAAAGACTTCTTAAACTTGACACCAAATCCATAAAATGAAAAATTGATAAATTAGACATCATCAAAATTTAAAACTTTCGCTTTGCAAAAAACCCTGTGGAGAAGATGAAATGACAAGCTACAGACTGGAAGAAAATATTTGAAAATCACATATCTGACAAAAGGCTTATATCTAGAATATCTTTATAGAACTCTCAATAGTCAACAGTAAAAAATCAAACAATCCAGTTAGAAAATGGACAGAAGATCTGAACAGACATTTCACTGAGGAAGATGTATAGATGGCCAATAAGCACATTAAAATACGTTCAGCATAATTAGCCATCAGGGAAATGCAAATTAAAACCACAGGGACGTATTGCTAGACACTTATTAGAAGAGCCAAAATAGAAAACAGTCACAACACCAAGTACTGGCAAGATCACGCATACTGGCTGGTGAAATGACCCAATTATGGAGATGGAGAAGAGAAGAATGATTTCCAAGGGTTAAGGAGGGCGGGAAGAAAGGATGTGGCCGGGGCAGTACAAAAGGGTAGAATGAGGGGTCCTGGTGATGGAATTATTCTGTGTCTTGGCTGGGGTGGTGGTCACCTGAATCTATACATGTGATAGAAGATTGAACCAAATACACACAAACACGTGGATGAGCGGATGTAAAACTGGTGAAATCCGAATGAAGTCAGTGGCTTGCATCAATGCCTGTGTCCTGGTTGTGATGGTGTACTATAGTTTTCCCTTATCGGGGGACACTGAGTGAAAGGTGTACAGGGGCTCTTTGTAGTATTCCTCACGAGTGCATGTGAATCTACAGTTATCTCAAAATAAAATGTTAGGAAAATCAAAGATCACTTTGACACCTCTGGGACATGGATGAGAGAGAGCAAGAAGGTCAGAGAGGGACCTCTGGCAGTTGGCCTGGGAGTAGAGCAGACTCGCAGACTCCAGCTCCCTGGGCCTCAGAGCTCCAGCGGGGCCAGCATGGATGTGGCTGCAGGTTTGAGGCAGGGACTGAGCTGGGCTTTCCCATCAGTGAGGATTGGTTATGAAGGGAAATCTGATCCTCTGCAATGCCCCTGCTCAGGGCTGCATCTCTGTGAGTGGGGACGGAGTGGGGTGGGCGGGGTAGAGGATTGGACTTACAATCAGGAGCCTGTGTCTAATGGCAGTGGGGGAAATGTCCTGAACTGAGACAGTGTCAAACAGGTGTCGCCAAACTTGCCTCCAGGGCAGTTGCAGGTATTTTAAACAGGAAGTGGATTAATGCAGGGAATTAGATACTGACAAGTGTCGGACAGGCTGAAGAAGCAGCTTCTAGGCTGGGCCTCTTGGAACAACTTTCAGAACTGCCAAGAGAGCTCTGAGGTCTCCACTGGGAACTAGAGAGAGAGCCCCATCATCCATGATCCAGGTTCGGGAAGTCAGTCCAAGAAGGAGTCATGTCCACTGCTTTTTGACATCCAGGAGGCTGGAGAATAAACACCAGAACTCTGCTTCAGGAAAGATCAGGTTTCCAAAACATATTAGCTAGCAGGAATAGCCAGAAATCACAGGAAGTTACCTAACTCTCGCCCTCCAAACCTTACGTGAAGTGTCAAACAGGTGCAACCCAGTTTGTATCCAGGACACCAGCTGCAAGGGGTCTGAGATAAGCAGTTTTAATGTTTCCACCTCCCCAAATAGAAGATAGGCTACACATTTAAAAGAAAAATCAGTCCTAAAAAACTACCACCAAGGGGTGCAGTCAACTTAAGCAGCCCTCACATAGCCCAGATTTTTGCTTCCTGAGAGAGGCGGGCACTGCGATGAATGCCCACAGTCAAAAAGAGAGATCTCAAATAAACAACCTAACTTGACACCTCAGGAACTAGAAAAAGCAGAACAAACTAAGCCCAAAGTTAGCAGAAAGAAGTAAATAATAAAGATTAGAGCAGAAATAAATGAAATAGAGAATAGGAAAACAGTAGGAAAAACATCAATGAAACTAAGAATTTGGGGGCTTTTTTGGTGAGGAAGAGTGGCCCTGAGCTAACATCTGCTACCAATCCTCCTCTATTTTGTATGTGGGATGCTGCCATAGCATGGCTTGATGAGCAGTGTGTGGGTCCTTGCCCTGGATCTGAACCTGCGAACTGCAGGCCACCGAAGTGGAGTGTGCGAACTTAACTGCTACACCACCAGGCCAGCCCCAAGAATTAGTTTTTTTGAAAAGATAAACAAAATTGGCATACTTTTAGCTAGACTTACTAAGAAAAAGAAGAGAGAAGACTCTAATAAGACCAGAAACGAAAGAGGAGATATTACCACTGATGCCACAAAAATAAAAAGGGTAATGGGAGGCTACTATGAACAATTATATACCAGAAAACTGGACAACCTGGAAGAAATGGATAAATTCCTAGAAACCTACAACCTACCAAGACTGACTCATGAAGAAATAGAAAGTTGAATAGACCTACAGCTAGTATGGAGATTGAATCAGTGATCAAAAACCTCTCAACAAAGTAAAGCCCAGGACCAGATGTTTCCATGAATGAATGCTACTCAACATTTAAAGAAGAATTTCCACCAATCTTTCTCAAACTCTTCCAAAAGTTGAAGAGGAAGGAACACTTCCAAATTCTTTTTTGAGGCCAGAATTACCCGGATACCAAAGGCAGACAAAGACACCACAAGAAAACAAAACTACAGACCAACATCCCTGATAACTGTAAATGTAAGTAAATACTAAATACTAGCTCAACTAAATACTAGCAAATCAAGTTCAACAGCACATTCAAAGGGTCATACACCATGACCAAGTGGGATTTACCCCTGGGATGCAAAGTTGACTCAACATATGAAAATCAATTAATGTGATACACCACTTTAACAGAATAAGGTTAAAAATCACAAGACCGTCTCAACAGATGGAAGGTGAAGGGCAGGGGCTGCTGTGGGAAATGGTCCCTGATGGGAAAACTGTGGTGACCGTCCCCAAATCATGGTTGAGGAAACTCTACTCCTTCCCCCGGGGCCTCTTCTCACCCCTTGGCCAGCCCCTCCCCCTCTGGAACTCCCACCCCAACCCTCACGCCAGCAGAGGCTCCACCCAAATAGGAAATGACAAGGTTGACAGCCCCAGGCGGTTGCATAGGCAGGAGGCATTCCTGGCCCCCTCCTGGCCCTCCACACCGGGCTGGTCAGACTGTTACTGCACCTCATTCCCATTTCTTCCTCCCTGGAGCCTTCATCCGCTCAGCATGTTCTCTGTAGTTACACTCAATGCTTGGTGAGCTCATGGGGACCAGTTTCTCCTTTGGGGCCGAACACCCGAGGAGGCGCAGATCCTGCCTGAGGAAACCAAAGGCATCCCCTTCTCTGAGCCATATCAGGGAGGCCGAGTGCCCAGGGGTCCTGACCTTGGTCTCCTGTCCCAGGCTGTCCCTTAGGTCCTGCCCTCGGTCTGGCTGCCTGTCCAGCAGTGGCTCCTGAAGGCCCTGGAGGAGCTGACCACCAGGGTGCCACTGATCCAGGCCCTTCTGGTGAGGAGCTGGGACTTGGGCTGTGTTTTTCAGGCTCTTTGACTCTGAGATGGACTCTTTGGCACTGTGATGGGCATCGGGGGCCCCCTGTGTGCGCAGCATCAGTATGAGGAAGAATTCTAGGCAAACAGCAAATATTCCACACGGGTGCAGAAACCCATGGGGGCTGCTGTGGAAGACGATTGTGGCAACAAAAAGACCAAAGACGGACCCAAGGAGCCGCTGTGTGTCCATCAGAGACCACCTGGAGGACCTCACCTTCACAGGGGACCATGGCGAACCCCACGGCAGGAGACTCAGAACAATACAGGTGTGGGATTGAACGTCACTGTGGGCAGAGGAATTGATCTTCCTGACCGATCCCATTTTCCATGTCACAGTGTCAGTATCCCCAGGTGAGACCCTCTCTTGCTTAGCACCAGCCCTGCCCCAGGCTGAAGCAGACACCTGCCAACCTCAGAGGCCAGTGGAGGTGGGTCAGATCGGTGTTAGTGACTCGGACAGACTGCTCGTGTGTGTGTGCGTAAGTGCATGCATGGGTGTATGTGTGTGTGTGTGTGAGCACATGTGCAAGGCATGCGTGAGTGAGCGTGCCTCTGTTCCTGCTTACATTGATCTATGATCCATGCCTATGCCCCAGCACCTGTGAAGGCCTCGGCCTTCCCCTCCTCCCCTCCCCCCATCCCCGCAAACTCTTACCAGTCAGGAGGGCACCTTGCCAAGCCCCTAAACCTCAATCTGGAAAAAGATGGAAGTGGGTCACGGACATCTTCCTATCATATTTTTAATCTCCAAATTCTGTTCTTCTCTGATGTTCTTTTTTTCTTAAATCAAATCCTATTGTTTCATGAAATCAATAATTGATCTTATCCAGCTAAGGAAATGAAATGTTTTAAAACGTTTTCCTCCGCTTCTCTCACTGTCAGCTTCCTCTGAGTTCCTTTCTTCTGTTGGTGTTGGTTTCCTTTCACGTTGGGGGCTTCCCCACTTAGAAACCGATTGGACTCTCTACAGCCTGGGAAGGGCTTGTCGGTGTGTGTGCACTGGGAGTCGGGGGGTCTCCACGTGTCTGTCACCATTGCCATCCCCGTGAGGATTCTCCCACCTCCTGCTGGCTGCCGTGTCTGGGTTTGCTCCCCTCTCAGTGTGCACACAAAACTTTTAGCCTCCTGTTTTCCAACCCATGAAAACTCACCCCAGCCATCATCTGGGTCTGGTGGCCCTGAGGTCTCAGGACCAACCTCTCCCTGGTGCAAATTATCCGGATCTTCTGCCAGGAGAGGGGCAGCAGGTGGCTGCCCTGGCTCGGGGTGGTGGCTGGAAACTCTACCTGCTCTTTCTATCAGCTTTTAAGCACCACCCCCCCCCCCCCCACACACACACCTTGGGCACAGCAGGAGGAGATGCCCTGACGTGCTTACTGGAATGGGGCTGGGGCTGACCGTTAGGGTCTAGTCTGGGGGTTTGGGACAGAGCTGAGGAAAGAGGCCCCGCTGCTCCAGGTGCCTGGGGTGGTGCAGGTAGACATTGGTCGCAGGCCCCTTGCAGCCCCTTCCCTGAGTGACCTCTTCTGTGTGCAGCCAGAACCAGCAAGTGCCTGGTGGTTGGCCGTGGAGAACCGGGGAGAGCATGCCATGGGCACCCGGAACTCCTAATTCCCTAGCAGAGAGCGCCACGCACAGCACACCGGCCAGGAGACTCCAAGCAGGGGCCTGTTCCTCCGTGACCTCGCCTCCTGAGTTCCTCTAGGTGTGGCTTTTCAACTCAAAGCTTCTTCATTTCTTCATTCACAATTACTCCAAAGAAAACGAAATATTTAGGTACAAACTTAATAAAATACGTATGGGATATGTATGCTGAAACTTACAAAACGCTGATGACAGAAATCAAAGACAAATAAATAGATATCAATTCTTCCCAAATCGACCTGAAAGTTTAATGCAAGTCTTCTCAAAATCAAGATGTCTATGTGGACACAGACGAGATTATTCTAAAATCTATATGGAAAGGCACAGGCCCTAGACAGCCAAAACAATCTTGAAAAAAGAAGAAAGTGGAGGAGCCGCTCTACTCTGTACTGAGCCTGCTTATAGTGTCAGTTACCAAGATATGTGGTGTTGTTAGGGGACAGACACATAAATCAATGAAACAGAATAGGAAACCCAGAAACAGACCCACAAACGTGTGCCCAACAGAATTTTGACAAAAATGGCAAAACCAATTCAATGGATGAAGGATCGTCCTCTCCAGCAAATGGCGCCGGAGGCATTGAGCATCTGTAGGCAAAGAAACACTTAAATCTTAACCTAAACCTCATACCTCATGGAAAAATTGACTCAACGTGGATCATGGATGTAAATATAAGACATAAAACTTGGGATTTGAGGCTAAGCAAATAGTTCTTAGACTTGACACCAAAAGCATGATCCAAAAAAGGGAAAAAAGTCATAAATTGGGCCTCATCAAAACTAAAAACTTTTGCCTGAAAAAGACTCTGTGATAAAGATGAGAAGACAAATTACAGTCTGGGAGTAAATATTTGTAAACCACAAATCTGATAAAGTACTAGTATTTCAAATACATAAAGAACTCTCAAATTTCTACAGGAAAAAATTAAACAAGCCAATTAGAAAACGAGAGAAAGGTATGAACAGACATTTCACCCACCGGGACACACAGATGGCAAAGACGCAGGCCGGCATAGGCTGAGCGTGACGGTGCACAGGGGAGCACGGGCTCCCGGGCGCTCTGAGGTGGACTTCGTTACGACGGCATCTCTCTGTTGATACTCCCTGTTTCTCCTAGAAGATGCATGCTGTAAACTAGGAGTCAAGACTAGCCACCCAGGTAGATCCCTAATCCTATTTTAGGCCTCTGACCCATTTCTTGGGCCATGATTAGTTTCTGCTTAAAACTCTTTGACTGCGTCCGCCACAAGTGCCCCCTCCATTTGAAACCGCCTCCTCTAACGTCTTCTAGCTTATGTCTAAATGGATTTGTCACATGTATTTGGGGAGCTTTACCCGAGCATTTACCCAAGGAAATGCTTCTCTCCCTACCGTCCTAACCAAGCCCTCTTCACAGCTGTGTTTTTTCCTCCAAGTAATCCAACATCAGAAACACTCTCTCCGTAAAAGTGGACCCTCTTGCTTTCTTAGAGTTGGAAGCTAGTGTGGAGATGCATTTTGCTTGTTGGGACCCTTCTCTCATGTCCAAGCCACATGTCAGTCAGAGGCTTGCTGGTGGGGGGTAAGCCCAGACCCTTACCATGGATATCTGTATCTGGGGGCAAGCAAGAGAGGAGGAGGAGCCCCACTGTCCCATCTGTGCCTTCTCAGTTCCGTACCTGGGTCCCCCCAAATTACCTGCAGACTCAGCATTGCCCCAGCTCCAGAACCGGTTGTGTCCCAGACAGGGAGCAAACCAACACCCTGAGAAGTCCCAGCCGGACTGTCACCTCTCAGAGCTGCTCGCTCAGCCAAGCCAACTGGGCACTGTCGGTTCCCCAGGGCCTCACCTCCTGCATGCCCAGTGACCCCGAGTCTCTGCCCCAGAGTTCTTAGGCCCCCTCCTTGGGTGGCACATCCCTGCAGGATCTGCCTTGTTTCTATTTTTGTTCTTGCAAAGCTCCCTACTCCTGCCCAAAAAAGGACATCAAACCTGAGCTGGAATATATCTCACTCAAGACTTTTTCCAAGGAGCTAGAGCCTTTCCTGGAGATCCAGCACTCTGTCTTGAGGGATCTGGAGCATTCAATGATATGAACTGATACTCAAGGACAGAAGCTTTTCTATTTCTCACCCTCATGTGTAGTAACCAAATTAACCACCAGAACATCTTGTGGCAGTTCTTCAATCCACCAACAGATGGCACTAGAGGCCACTGGCACAGCTTCACCAAGGATGACTTCAAGGACTTCCAAGAATTCCTCTCTAACCAGATGACTCTCAGCTGCTGGGTCCCTCCTGGCTGATTCGAATATCCTGATCCTGGCCAATGCAAGTATTAGGCCTAGATCCATTCTATCCTGGCAGCCTTTCCTCTCCAGGCTGAGTCCTACAGCCTGGTCCCCTCCCCAGCCCCAGCCCGTTCATCAGCCTGAGCTAGTGAGTAGGGATCACCTTGCCTGCCTTGGGGCCAGCCAGACCTGGAATCAGACATTCAGGGGCTCAAAGTGCAACCAGGGGTCTGGAGCCCAGTGGGCAGCTCAGACTGGAGTAGATCGAGGCCATGAAGACCCGTGCCCCAGGGAGAGGATAGAGCCAGGCAGGAACGCGGAGGACACAACTCGTTCCAGCCCAAGCCTCCAGAAGTATTGAGAAGCAGCTCTTCTCACTCCACTCTTCTGGATTTCTTACTCCCTGGGAGAGACCCAGTGCTCCCCAAGGCCCCCTACTGAACGTGTTCGGCCAGCTTGGAACTTGGTGTAGTGACAGTAGTCAATGCTGCCTCTTAGTGCCCGTGAACAAGGGAAGCAGCCCTTCAAAGGACTAACTGTGATCAGCGCCCAGAAAGGACTGCAGAAAGCCGTGAGGATGAGAAGCAAGGAGACAGAGGTGGAGGGGCCAAGAGAGATGGACAGGCGGAGGGGCTGCGGGAGAGACCTGTGGTTTGGCCCTGGCCTAGCAGCCCGTGAAAGGCCTCAAAATTGGCCTTAAACATTGTCTCTAAGTCAAATTATCTATACAACCACAGGGCTGTGTTGACAGAAATGTTTCTCCTACGTGTTTGTAGATATGTTTTATTCCTACTAAATCACGCAAATTAAATTTTTGACCCAATAATCATTTTCATAACCCAATTAATTACACTTTATGGTCATTTGTGGATCAAAAAGTTGATTTGTGAACTTTACAAGTTTAAAATATATCACAATTTTTGTAACCCTAGTTTGACATCTCTTTTTTCAAGATGCTGAGTGCTTCGAAAAATGAAAGTGACCGAGGCACCTCTGGACCTCAGAGAGACCCTGGAAGCCAGAGAAGAATGAAGCAGATCCTTCTGATTCCAACCCACAGAAAGGCAATAACATTCTGCTTTAACTTTTTCTTTGCTTAATTCTTTTTTCCCTTGCGAATGGGAGACCCAGTTCATTCCACTGAAGGTTCCCACGCTATTTAATGCTCAGCTTATTGACTTCCTAGGCCTTTTCCTCTATGTTCTCTATAGCGGCCCCTTGGAACACAAACATTTCATCAACTCTGGGAAATGTCTGTGGGAAGACAGGCGAGAGGAGGGTCGAGCTGGTGAGGTTTGGGGTCTTCCTGTGTTGTCTTCACATGGACATTCCTGAGTTTGGTCCTTGTGTGCAAGAATTGAAGAAGTGAATTCACGTAGAGTCAAACACACATGTCTATTAGTCAGGGTTTTCTAGAGAAACAGAGGGAACAGGAAGTATCTGTATATGAAGAGATTTATTATAAGAAATTGACTCATACAACTCTGGAGGCTGAGGAATACCACCTCTGCTGTCTGCAAGCCGGAGACCCAAGAAAGCCAACGGCGTCATTCAGTCCAAGTCTGAAGGTCTAAGAACCAGGAGTGCCGGGGGCAGGAAAAGATCCCTGTCCCGGCTGAAACAATCAGGCAGGAAGAGGTGAGTTCCTCCTTCCTCACCAGTCACTGTCGCTTGTGTTCTTTTCAGGCCCTCCACGGATTGGATGATGCCCACCTACACTGGGGAGGGCAATCTGCTGACTGAGTCCACTCATTCAAATGCGAATCCCATCTGCAAACACCGTCACAGGCACACGCAGAAATAGTCTGTAATCTGGGCACCCCATGGCCGGTCAATTGACACACAAAATTAGCCATCACAACACGTACTCAAACCTAAAGCCAAATGCGTATTCCCAAATTACTGTTGCTCTTCCATTGTCCCCCTGTTGGATCTTCCAACCTATTAGCACAGCCAGGAGCTGGCAGAAACTACCTTTAGTTCAAGAAGTGTTTTCTGAAAAGGAAGATGCGCTGGGGAAGTGAGGCAGAAGGGAGAGAGAGTGGTGGGCGGAGCAGACTCAGGAAACTGTCGCTGGCTGTGGAGTTTCTCAATTCGGGTTACCATGGCCACCAAGTGCCTAGCAAACTTCTCATTCTGTATTCTGGGTCTGAAGCCTGGGCTTCTCCCTTGTGCTGGCCATTGACTACTCTTTGAAGAAATCTGGGTTCAGATCTAGACACTGTCACTTACAGTGTATTCCTGGTTAGTTCATTTCCTCTCTGATCCATTTGCGAGGCCGTTGGGAGGAGGAGAGATTAATATACATAAGCTCTTTGCTATGTGAAAAAAGACCTATAAACAATAACCAAAAAAAAAAAAGAAAATCAAGAAAACTTCCAGAGATATATAATTTTATATTTTGGTTTTTGTTGTTTAAATTCTTTTACTGAGGTATAACATACAAGCAGAAAATTATACAGAATATAAACACACAGCTCAGTGAAATTTTAGGAAGTGAATATGTTTGCATAGCCACCACCCAGATCAGACATTCATGCCCTTCTGTAGGCCCCTTCCACGTCATATCAGGATGGGTCTATGTGACCCTCAGATATGGCAGAAGCAGTGGCATATGACTTCCAAGGGTAGGTCACAAGAGATATTGTGCCTTGCTCTCTCTTGGATCACTCATTCTGGGGGAAGCTAGTTGCCATGTCATGAAGACACTCAAGTAGCTATTGAGCAAGGAGCTGAGGCCTTCTGCCAACAGCTGTGTGAGTGCGCCATCTTGGAAGCAGATCCTCCAGCCCCAGTCTAGCCTTCGGATGACTGCAGCCCTGGCCAACATCATGACTGCACCTTCATGAAGGAGACACCCTGAGCCAGAACCACCCAGATAAGCCAAGCTCAGACTCATGACTCTCATGAAGTGTGAGATACTAAATGTTCATTGTTTTCAGCTGCTAAGTCTTGGGGGAATTTGTTACACAGCGATAGATCTCTAATGTGGTTGGACCGCACTTGCCTAGGGCCAGTCTCTGCAGCCAGTTCAATCTTTCTTCACACAATCACTCAGTCACTCGTTCAGCAACCATTGGTTACACAGTGCAGTTGGGCACTGGGTCGTCCCTTGATGAATAAAATAGACCCAAAACGCCACTATGATGTCAGCTATATCCTGGAGGGGGAGATGGATAGAAACCACCAAAAGAAAACATAGTAACATAATGTTTGAAGAAATATGGAGAAAATAAACAGGGATCAGTGAGCAGGACAGGTAGTGTGACCCCTAGGAAGAGTGATCAGGGAGCCTTTCTGAGGAAGTTACATCCAAGGTGAAACCAAGAGGACAAGAAGGGGCAGGCAGTGAGAAGAGCTGGGGGAGGGGTCCAGGGAGCAGCAAGTGCTAAAGCCTGGGGAGGGTTGAGCACTTTGGCTGGAACATAGGACCACACTGGGGTGGAAGGAGCAAGACGAAGCTACAGAACGAAGCAGTGGTCAGGTCTGCTCAGGCCATGCAGGCCAAGCAAGGAGAGTGGGTTTCATTTGAAGAGTGGGGAGCAAGGAGTGACATTAACGACTACTGACGTCGGTTAAAGCTGTCCCTTCCTGATGATTGGAGAAGAGAAAGGAGAGGGCATGAGGGGCTTGGGAAGAAGAGGGGTGTCACTGGAGTGTTGAGAGGAGAGAGGTCCTTTGTAACTTCGGGGGAAAAGGAGGAGGAGGCAGATTGGAGAGTTAGAGTCAGGATAGACGGGGAGTGATGGAGAGAATCTGGATCACAGCATTTGCGCTACAACTGTGCTAGGAATATCATTGCCTTTGATCATGATAAGATAGTGTGAGAGAGGCACAAATCTGGGAGACAGTGTTTAGGGGGAAATTGATAGACCTGGTTTGTGTATGACAAGGTTGAGAAAATGGCATCATTGGGAGAGACACTAAATGGGTCCTGCACCTTGACCCATCACCCTACCATTTCCAGGGTAAAGTGACCCTAAACCCATCAGGTCATGAGAACAAGGCATTCTAAGTTGGGTCAGATCTGCCTCCCCACCTCCTGGGAAGGATCATCCCCCACTCTCCACCTTGAAGAGGCCCCTGGTCATCACTGTGAACCCAAAAGAGACACGAACTGCCAGCACCTTTGGGGAGACTGCCCTCTTGTTATATGACCACCCTCTCTGCCGTTGGATAGAGAGGAGGGATCAGTCTCAGCTTCACATGCTCCCCAACTTCCCATCAGCATCTTCACCCTCTGAACCCTTTCTCAATATTCTGTCCTGAATCTCACAGTGGAGTGGACTTTCAAAGAAGAGTAAAAAGTGAAGTACTGGAGGGTTGATGACGGCTGCTCCACCATATGTTGGGGAACAAGGAAGCACACAAGGAAGGAAGCCGCAGCCTGAGGGGTTTGTGCCCTGGTTAGGAACCCAGAACCAAGCGAGGACCTCTGAAAGTGTTTGAGGTCACAGTGCCAACTTGTGTGACCAGAGGAAAAGCTGGGGTCCCACGGGGGCAGAGCTCTCCATGGGTGCCTGGAGCTGCAGGTTGAGGGGGTCAAAGTACCTCTTTGGTCACCACCAAGGCCAGAGAGGAGGGAGGGGTCTGGCCTCCGCTCCCAGGATTGTACATCCTGACCACAAGGAAGTGACGTATCACAGAGGCAAGGACACCTGCTGAGGAGGAAATGTGCCCGCTTGGCTCCGCTGTGTGGGAGCGTGTGTGAAACAGTGAGAGAGGAGGAGCAGCGCAGAACTGCTGTGCAGAGGAGCAGCGGCTGCAACCGAGTCCAGGACCTGGCCCTGGCCCTGTCCAGTCACCGGGACTGGGAGAAGCCAGGGGCACCGGGTCTGGGGGCTCTGCACAGCCCATGCAGATTCTCTCCCTGAGCTTCCTGCACCCTGACCGGCTCCAACATCAGACCTGACTCAGGGCCGGACAAGAAAGCAGAGGGGCCCGGAAATGCAGAAGTGGTAACACAGAGATTAGATCCTCTGTGAGGAGGCTCAACCCAGTCCCCACCAAGGGCCTCGCGCTGCTGCAGGTGACATTTGTGCTGGAGAAATGACCCTGAAGGACCAGGCCGCGTGGCTGCCTTCAGCTCTGCTCCTTTTTCTTGTCCCAGGTGAGGGGCTGGGCCTGGGCGGAGGAGTCTGCCTTGAGCGGGAGAGGGGAAGGGCAGGATGGAGGTGGGTTGAGAAGTGGCCCCCAGGGGAGGGAAGGGGGACGTGGGAGGGAAGAGGGAGAGGCAGAGAAGCTTCTGGGAGGAGCCAGCACCTGCCTCGGCAGTGACCAGGAGGATTCTGCGCATAAAGCAGGGGAGTCTTGGTCACTGTGCTGGACAGAATAGTGCTAGTGAGGGGGGTGTCTGTGATAGTCATTACCTCGATTGTCACAGTCAGGAAGGATGTCTTGGAGCATCACACACACGCACGCACGCATGCACACACACACACACTCAGTTTACCACGCTGGCCTTTCTTGTCTCCATGGACACCCTCTCCCTGTGCCACCTCTGTGAGGAGGGAGCTACGCCCCCCTCTTCCCCTCTCCTGGCTCTGAGGAAAGGCTCCAGTCTCCTGCCGCGGCCTCCTCCAGGCCCCGAGGACTCTTGAGGGACCTGCACCCCAGGGAGTCCTGGACCCAGGCCCATCCACTGAGGAGCTGGGACTCGCCTGTATTTTCCAGGCTCTCTGTCTCTGAGTGGTCCCAGAACCGTGACCGGCACCATCGGGGGATCCCTGAGTGTGCAGTGTCGGTATGACGAGGAATACAGAGAACATAAAAAATACTGGTGCCGAAACTCAAAGTGGCCACCGTGGAGGAAGAAGATTGTGGAGACCACAGAGTCAGAGAGAGAAGTGAGCCGTGGCCGCGTGTCCATCAGGGACCACCCCGCAAACCTCACCTTCACCGTGACCTTGGAGAGCCTCACAGAGGCTGACACAGGAACTTACTGCTGTGGGATCGATACACGGTGGTCTGAAGGAGTTTTACATGACTCCACCTTCCAGGTTGAGGTGTCTGTGTTGCCAGGTGAGTGCCCCCCCCAACCTCACACCAGCACCAGGGCTGCCTGAGTCCAGGGCTGGTCACTCGGACCCTCAGGAAAGATGTAGGACATTGGATAGAAGAGCTGGGCAAGGTTAAGGGTCAGAGACAGGACGCAGGGTGTCTGCATGCATGTGTGTGAGTATGTATGTGTCCATGTGTGCATGTGTGTGTGTGTGTGTGTGTGTGTGTGTGTTATGTTGTCTGCACAAGCACACAAGCACATGCTCACCTCTGGCTGTTCTAGACCCTTCTGTGTACCGCACCCTGACACCTTCTCAGGCCTGAAGCTTTCCTGGGAGGGGGAACTGCCCTGAGTCCAGGGACAAGCTGCCTGCCTGTCCTCACAAAGGCCGTGGTCCCTCTGGAGGAGACCGCATGTCTCCTTCATCCCTCTCTTGGTCCCCTCTACGGGAACAGGACCCCTGGGGCATCTGCTCCTCTCACTCACAGCTGCCCATCACCCTGGGCCCTAAGAGGACGTCACTAGGTGGTGGCTGGTTCCCAAGACACCAGCCTCCCAGCCGCAGTCCTGAGGGCCTGCAGCAGCCACAAGAGGGGCCCAAGATAGAGCCCCGGACCCCAAGGGCCCTTGAGGGAGCCGCACCTCAGGGTGCCCTTGTCCCAGGCCCATCTGGTGAGGAGCCAGGCCTCGGCTATGTTTTCCAGGCTGTCTGTCTCTGAGCGGCCCTTCTCGGAGGAACTTTGGTGACCACCCTGTCCATCCAGGCTGATCCTGACCCCTCCTTTCCATTGCACTTTGTACCCACAGAGAGACCCCTGAAGCCCCAGAGAAACCCCTGAAATCGCTCCCCCTAGGCAGAGGAGAAGAAGGGTGAGAAAATGGGGTCTCGGGCATTATGGCCCCAAGTGTACTTCGGTTCTTCTTTAACAGAACCCTGCCCTTGTTTCCTGAGGACCAGACCCAGGTCCGCCTCTGAGTGTGTGGCTTCCCCTGGGTTCTTGTTCTGACCTTGTCTCTGGCTCCTGAGTCCCCTCCAGTGGGTCCTGGTTTCCCTTATGGGAGCAGTTTCTCTCACCTACCCCTTCGGGTTCCTGTTTAAGATGAGCAACTGAAAATCCACTGGAACAGCTGAGTGTGTGAGAGAAGCAGGCTTGTCCACTTGGCTTTGGGACAGGCCACTTTCTATGGGGTCATCCAGGTGCACGTCTCTCTCGATCTTTCTTTCCGGTCATTCCCTCCCCGTGAGGAGACTGTCCAGTGGCCACCCGGGGCCGTAGGCCTGGCTGAGTGCCCTGAGCAACTCTGGGTCCCTCTGTTCAGGCAGACTCTGCTGTATGTCCTTGTTTCTTTGGACCTCGCTCCAGCCATCAGCCATGCCCGAGGGCCTTGGCTCTGCCATCGCCCTGGATCAATCTCTACAGAGTAATGTCACCCCCTCTGTCCCCTGACAGGGTAGACAGCAAGCACAAAGGTGTGGCTCTGGCTGGGGTGTGACCTGGAGCCAAGTGCTCTCCACACTCTCAAGTGTCCTGGTAAGCAGGACGACCTTGCACCTGAAAGGGCCCACCTAGCCCGGGAGCGCCTGGAGAGGGGGCCATGGTGCTGGTCAGGCCCTGGGGTGGCCATGAGGGATGTTGGACCCAGGCCATCTGTCCAGGTGGTCTGAGTGACCTCAACTGTGTGAGTCAGAGACACACAGGTGACAGAGAGTGGGAGAGTGAGTGAGAGGACACGGGGCCTGATGTACGCTTCTCCCTTACCCACCACAGCAGCCCCCACCCCGAAGATCTTCACAAGCACCCCAGGTCCTCCCACGACCCTGCCAGCAACCACCAGGTCCAGCACAACAAGGCAAGAAACTGCAGATCCCAGCCAACACCATCCGTGAGGGGCCCGGGTCCCCGGACTTTGACCCCTGGGTGACTTCTCCTCCAGGCGAGGGAGCGGTAGAGGGATTCGTGCCACCCTTCCCGCGGGCCCCTCATTTATTTACCAATTCCACACCTGATCGTGAAGGGCATACTAAGTGCCGGCTGCTCTTCTGAAGATGCAGCAGCGGACCACACAGACACGAGCCTGCTCCGACAGAAGTCGTGTTCTCGGGGGAGTCACACAATGAATAAATCAATATAAACATGCCAGTTGATGATGAACGCTCGGGGAAAACCTGTCCCATGGGTTTGGGGAGAGCATGTGGGGTGGGGGTGATGGGGATTGCTGTTTAATACGCAACGATCAGGGGGCCTCGCTGGTTTGAGGACATTTGAGTGAAGAGCTGCAGGGTTTGGGGAGCCAAGCACGTGGGCATCTGCAGAAATAGGGGTCCAGGCAGAGAGAAGACCCAGCGCAAACATCCCGCAAAAGGAGCTCTCCAGAGCCCGGCCCAGGCCAAGGCAGGCGGCAGGTGTCCTGGGGATTGGCGGCCCCTGCGCTCTCTCCCCAGCCTCCCTCCGAGCCCTGGTCAGAAGTGTCATCCTGTAGAGAACCCAGGCCTCAGAGGGAGGTGGGAGCTGAGGTGGGTCATGCATTCGTTCCATCAACTGCCACTGACTTTTAAGGGCTGACATCTTGGAGGCACCGGGCAGGTACCAGCTGCTCACTGTGAATAAAACAGTCTCTTCCCTCGTGGGAAATGCTGCTTGCCGGAGAGCAGATCTCACACAAATGACCTTGTTATTTATCATGAGACCACAGGTGGGATAGCCCCCAAATGTGGAGGGCTCAGGTAGAAATCCTTCTTCTGGGCCCAGGTCCCACCCGGGTCCCTGGGTCTCCCTCACATCATTCTAACAGCCATGACCTTCCTTATGCCCACTGTCCTAATTTTCAAGAGCCATCATTAGGCACAGAGTCGGGGGCAGTGGTCTTTCAAGTGGGGCTGCTCTGCCCAGGGCTGGTCTTTATGTGGACTGTGTGGCCACAGGACCTGCACACAGGGATAGGGGGAAGGGGAGGGCACCAGGGCCTCCCCTGAGGATGTGGCTCACTGTCTGTCACTGTGTCCCCCACAGGTCCCTGCTCAGCAGCGTCCGCTTCCTGCTGCTGGTCTTCCTGGAGGTGCCCCTGCTCCTGAGCATGCTCAGTGCTGTCCTCTGGGTGAACAGACCTCTGAGGGGCTGTGGGCAGAGGCGGAGTCAGCCTGATTGTGAGAACCAGTAGCACCTGTTGGGTATCGACGCCCCGCCCAGGAACACAGCCTCTATGGTGGATGGGAATGACCTTCTGAACAGTAAATCCAGTGTCATTGTCCACGTTTCTGTGAGAACACCATGATTATGTGAACTTTTTTGAAACTTTTTTCTTGCAATGTATCATACACACAAAAGAACGTACCTAATAAATGCATACTCTTTCAACCAGGAAGACCCTTCAATACTTGCATGCCCACCTTACTACAGCTTAAATAATAAACATCATTAATTCTGAAGTCCAAAGCCCCTCCTCTGAGGGAGCCAACCCTGAATTTTACATTCATCATCTTCTCGTTTTCGTCACAGTTTTGCCATAGTATTTCCAGAGTATGTACATATACGTATTTTTTTTAAAATAAATTGTGACTGTGGGTTTTTTTTAGATTTTATTTTTCCTTCTTCTCTGCAAAGCCCCCCAGTACATAGTTGTATATTTTAGTTGTGGGTCCTTCTAGTTGTGGCATGAGGGACGCCACCTCAGCGTGGCTTGATGAGCAGTGCTAAGTCCGAGCCCAGGATCTGAACCGGCAAACCCTGGGCTGCCGAAGCAGAGCGCGTGAACTTAACCACTCGGTCACGGCCCCTATACATATGGTTTTAACAATACCCAAGATTACTTTATTTTTATTTTCTTTCAGTTTTATTTAAATATAACTAACATACAGCATTGTGTAAGTTTAAGGTGCACAATGTGTGGATTTGATACCACGATGCGTTAGCTAACATCTCCATCATGTCACATAGTTACGACTTCTTTTTGGTGGTGAGAACATTCACTCTTGAACCTGTGTCCTGGTGCATATGTTCAAAACTTTTTCGTAGAGTCTAGTTCTAGGAGAGAAATTGCTAACTTTCACTGCATGTGTTTAATCGGCTCTACCAGGCAGTTCCAAACTATTTTCCGAAGATCCTGGACCATTTGCACCCTCGCCAGCAGTCCCACTGCTCTGAATCCCAGATGTCTGAAATTTTGCCAAGTTAATGGGTGTGAAATGATATCTCGTTGTTTTAATTTGAATTTCTCTGACTACTAATGAGATTAAAACTCTTTTTTGCTTTTATTGGTCATTTGGATTTCTTGTTTTGTGAAATGCTTGTTCTAGAGTCTTGTTTATTTTGGGGTGTTTTGTTTTTGTTTATTTGGTGAGGAAGATTGACCCTGAGCTAACATCTGTGCTAATCTTCCTCTATTTTATATGTGGGATGCTTTCACTGCGTGACTTAATGAGCAGTGTGTATCTCTGTGCCCGGGATCCAAACCTGCAAACCCTGGGCCACCAAAGTGGAGTGTGCTAACTTAACCACAATGCCACCGGGCCAGCCCCGAGTCTAGTCTATTTCATATTGTTTTTCTTATTGATTTGTATAAATTCTCTACAAGTCCCTTGTTAGTTACATGTATTGCAATATCTTTTCCTAGTTTGTGCTTTATGGTGTCTTTTGAAAAATGCTTTTTAATTATAAGATAGCAAATTATTCAACCTTTTGCTTCATGATTTATACTTTTGTACCTTGTTTAAGAAATTACTTCACAATTCCAAAATTTCTTTAAATCTTCTATATTTCATCTAAAAATCTAAAATTTTTCCCTTTGATGAGCAAGTTCTGGATCCATTTTTAATTGATTTTTTGTTACTAAGCTGAGATGGTAATCAGTCTCATCTTCCATATGGACAAGCATTGTCCACATTTTCCCACGGATCTGTAATGTGACTCCTAAGATATATTGATTTCTGTGTATGCTTGGACCTTTTTTGGGAGTCTTTATTCTATTTGTCTAAGTGCTTATTTCTGGACTGATACAGCGCTGTTTTAACTATTACAGCTTTATTAAAAGTCTTGATGTTTGGTAGAACATCACTGCACATTGTTCTTTGATATCAGTAAACTTTGCAAACATTGGCCATTTCCTCTTCCATATAAATTTTAGAATTAATCAGTCATGGTTCTAAGACACAAAAACTCTGTTGAAACTTTGAATCCAATTGTATCAACGTCATCTTTATGGTAATTTCCCTATCCGTAAACCTGGTACATAACTCCAATTATTTTTGAGCTTTTAAAATGTCTCTTAGTGAAGAGGATTCTGGGGAGATGTCAGAGTAGGAAGCACTAGGAATCTGTGTACACGTCCAGACAACAATCATACGGCACAATCTGTCTGGTGTAACTATTTTGGATCTCTGGAGTCTATTTGAACTCTAGAGTCTATTGAAGGCTTACAATTTCCAGAGGAAATCTCGGAGGTAAATTACAGTTAATTTCAGTCAATTTCAGCTCTTAGCACAGTAGCAAATACCCATCCCCCACCCCCAGCCACATGGCAGCAGCTGTGCGCATGTTCCTGGAGCAACCTGCACACAGGTCATGGGGGCCAGGGAAGGCAAAAAGGACCTTGTGCTCCAAGTGGTGGAGATTTATGTTCTGATCACAGAGGTGCAGACAAAGAAGAGGGCACCTAAGACCTATAACCAGTAGGGAGATTGAATCAGTAATCAGAAATGCCCTGACAAATAAAAGCCCTGGACCTGATGGCTTCACTGGTGAATTCTACCAAACATTTAAAGAACTAGTATCATTCCTTCCCAGACTTTTACAAAAAACTGAAGAGGTGGGAACACTTCCTAACTCATTCTACAAGGCCTGCATTAGCCTGATACCAAAGCCAGACAAAGACATTACAAGAAAAGGATACTCAAAAAAGATGCTCAACAAATACCATATATAAATACTATATATAAGTACTATGTATAAATACAAACTGAATTTGTAACCGCCAAAGGGGGTCTTCTACTCGCTGGAAGACAAACCAACAGTCAGGAGGCAAGTTTGCAGGAGAGAAAGGGGCTTTTTATTACAGCTTGCCAGCAAGGGGGAAGATGGCAGACTAACGTTTTAAAGAAGCATCTTAAAACCACAAAATTTGGAAGCAATTATAGAGGGTAAATGGGCCCAAAGGGGGGTCGCGGGAGGGTCTTGGAATGTTGACCATCTGGTGTTGTGGTCCTTGAGGCTACAGAGCATCCCTTTCTCTTGTCACTGGTGACAGATACCAGCAGAGGGCGTTTTCCTGAAGGTCGTTACATACCTAGAAAAGCTGAAAGAACAATTTATTGTCTTATCAGAATAGGCGGGTCTAGGTATAAGCCAAGGCTACGAAAATAGCAGAGCATGCATATTTCTCGCAAGCAGATGTGTGCTTATCCAGGCTACGTGCAAACTAAAGCATTGCTAACAAGGAAAAGTTGGTATCATTTTTAGTCCTGACATGGTTCCCCTCTATAAATGGCTTCCCTTATGCTAACCTATGCTAACCATTGGCTGTGTTTACCTTAGCTATTTAGGAGGTGCTGACAAATTCAGTAGCATATTAAAAGGAGTATACCCCACGACCGAGTGAGATTTATTCCTGGAATGCAAGGATGGCTCAACATACAAAAAATTGATCAACTGCATTAAAAACAATCACTACATTAACAGAATGAAGGAAAAAAACCTCAAATGGTCATTTCAACTGATGCAGAAAAACCGTTTGACAAAATTCAACACCCTCTTGTGGTAAAAACACTGAGCAAAGTAGGAATAGAAGGAGACTACCTCAACAATAATAAAAGCTATATTTGAAAAATCCATGGTAAACATCATATTCAATGATGAAATGGAAAGTTTTTCCTCTAAGATCAGTAAAAAAGTAAGATATCTACTTTTGTCACTTCTATTCAACACAATCCTGGAAGTCCTCCCTAGAACAATTAGGCAAGAAAAAGAAAGAAAACACATCCAAACTGGAATAGAAGCAGTAAGATTATCTCTGTTTGCAGATGATATTATCTTATATAGAGAAAACCCTGAAATTTCACAAAAATCTGTTAGTACTAATAAATGAATTCAGCAAAGTAGCAGGATCCAAAGTTAACACACAAAAATCAGTTACATTTCCATACACTAACAATGAACAATCTGAAAAGGAAACTGTAAAAAACAATTCCATTGACAATAGCATCAAGAAATATAATACTTAGGAATTAACTGAGGAGGTGAAAGATTTTTACAGTGAAAACTGTGAATTATTGCTGAAAGAAATTAAAGAAGACATAAATAAATGGAAATACATCCCGTGTTCACGGATTGGAAGGCTGAATATTGTTAAGATGTCAATACCACCCAAAGTGATCTACAGATTCAATGCAATCTCTATCAAAATCTGAACAACATTTTTTGCAGAAATAGAAAAACTCATCTTAAAATTCATATGAAATCTCGAGGGACCCCAAATAGTCAAAATGATCATGAAAAAGAAGAACAAAGTTGCAAGACTTTCCTGATTTCAAAACTTACTGCAAAGCTACAGTAATTAAAAGAGGGTGACGTTGGCATAAATTCAGATGTGTAGATCGATGAAATAAAATAGAGTCCAGAAACAAATCTTCACATATATGATTTTTTTTTCTTGAGGAAGATTGGCCCTGAGCTAACATCTGTTGCTAATCTTCTTCTTTGTTTTTTCTCCCCAAAGCCCCAGCACATAGTTGTGTATCCTAGTTGGAAGTCATTCTAGTTCTTCTCTGTGGGACACCACCACAGCATGGTTTGATGAGTGGTGCATAGGTCTGCATCCAGGATCCAAGCCAGTGAACCCTCAGCTGCTGAAGAGGACTGTGTGAACTTAACCACTCAGCCACGGGGCCAGCCCCCTGCATATATGATTTTTGACAAGGGGGCCAAAACCATTTAGTGAGGAGAGGACAATCCTTTCAAAAAATGGTGCTGGAAAAACTGGATATCCACGTGCAAAACAATTAAGTTGGACTCTTACCTACCAGCACATACAAAAACTAGCTCAAAAGACATCAAAGACCTCAAAGTAAGACCTAAAGCTCTAAAACTCTTAGAAGAAAACATAGGGCAAAAGCTTCACAACATTGGATTTTGTGATGACTTCTTGGATATGACCCCAAAGGCTCAGGCAATGAAAGAAAAAATAGACAAATTAGATGCATGAAGATTTAAAAATTTTGTGCATCAAAAGATGCTATCAACAGAGTAAAAAGATAACCCACAGAATGGGAGAAAATATTTGCAAATCTTATGTCTGATAAGGGATTAGTTTCAAGAATATATAAAGAACTCCCAAAACTTAATAACAAAATGACCCAATTCAAAAATGCTCAAAGGACTTGAATAGACGTTTCCTCAGAAGATATACGAATGGCCAACAACATGAAAAGATGCTCAACGTCACTAATCGTTAGGGAAATGCGAATGAAAATACAATGAGATACCACCTCACACTCATCAGGATGGATGCTATCCAAAAAATAAAGGAAAAAAACAGAAAATAACAGGTATTGGCAAGGATGTGGAGAAATTGGAAAGCTTATGCACTGTTGGTGGGAAGGTAAAATGGTACAGCTGCCTTGGAAAACAGTATGACAGTTTCTCAAAAAAATTAAAAATAGAATTACCATATGATCTAGCAATTCCATTTCTGAGTACATACCCCAAAAAATTGAAAGCAGGGTCTCGAAGGGATATTCATACACCATATTCATAGCAGCATTATCCACAATAGCTAAAATATGGAAGCAACCCAAGTGCCCATCAACAGATGAATGGCTAAGCAAAATGTGGTATATACATAGAATGGACTATTATTCAGCCTTAAAAAAGGAGCAAATCCTGACACATGCTACAACAGAGATGAACTTCAAGGACGTTATGCTAAGCGAAACAAGCCAGTCACAGAAAGACAAATACTGTATGATTCCACTTATATGAGCTGCCTAGAGCAGTCAAATTCACAGAGACAGAAAGCAGAATGGTGGTTACCGGGGGTGGGGGTGGGGCATGGGGGTTTATTGTTTAATTGGGACAGAGTTTCAGTTTTATAAGATGAAAAGAGTTAGAGAGATGGGTGGCAGTGACGGTGGCACAACATTATGAATCTATTTAACGCTACTGAGCTGAACACTCAAAACGGTAAATTTTTTTTTTTTAAGATTTGTTTGTTCCTTTTTCTCCCCAAAGCCCCCCAGTACATAGTTGTATATTCTTCATTGTGGGTCCTTCTAGTTGCGGCATGTGGGACACTGCCTCAGTGTGGTTTGATGAGCAGTGCCATGTCCGTGCCCAGGATTCGAACCAACGAAACACTGGGCTGCCTGCAGCGGAGCGTGCGAACTGAACCACTCGGCCACGGGGCCAGCCCCACAAAATGGTAAATTTTATGTTGTGTGTATTTCACCACAATAAAAAAATTTTTAATGTCTTTTAATAATGTCATATTATTTTCTCCCTAAGAATTGTTTACATATTTGTTCAATTTAATTTTGGATATCTTAGTGTTATTATTTTAAGCGGTATCTTTCTTATTAAATTTTGAAGCTGTGCTTTGCATGTGCAATATTTCTATGTTGACCTGGTATATGTGTAGCAACTTTACTAAAATCTGACTAGTTCTTCCCAGTTGAATATGTGGACAATAATTCATCTATAACTATTTAGAATTGTGTTTCTTCCTTTCCCATTCTCCTTTCTTCTGCCTCCTTTTCTTGTCGTGTTGTGTGGACTAACCAAAGCGTTGAGTCAAAGTGGTGACTATGAGCCTTCTTGTCCTCCTCCTGCTTTTAAGGGAAAGACTTCTCACGAATTGCCATTGGTTTTAATATTTGAAGGATGTTTGCTTCTAGATACCCTTCTATTCCTAGTTTGTCATGAAAAGTAATGGATTTTACATAATGCTTTTCATGCATTTAATTTCTTGATTTTGTGGTCTTCCTCCTTTATTCTATTTATGTGGCTCTTTACCCAGTGTCTGAGGTTTCACCATAATAACATAGAGTGCTACCCCCCTTCCAGGACAGAGACAAAAAGTGAGGCTCAGAAAGGTTAAGTAGGTTGTCCACAGTCACACAGCTTGTAAGTGGTACTGTGGGCTTAGAGCCCAGGTCTGTCTGATCCCCAGCCTGCACTTTCATGCATTTGGCTATAACACCTGAACACATGCCCTCCAGGTATGACGGGCACGCTCGCCTGACAGCTGAGGGCCGGGGGGGCTGGGGAGGGGGTGTCTCTTCTGCTGGGCCTCATTGTTGTGGTGGAGAACCGTTCCTGGAGTTGACACCCAGAATGTACGCCTCGAACCCAAGGCCTGATAAGGCCAGCTGCCACCCCCCGCTGACCCTTCAGATCTGCCCCGCTCCTCCTCACCCTACACAACTCCCTCACTTCTTCTTTTGTACCCAGTGGGGACTGTCATGCCCTGTGACCCAGCCCTGCCAAGCAATGACACCCCTTTTGCTGAATAATTAAAAGGAGGAAATACTCACTCTATAAAAGGAAGTGAAGAGTAAGAAACTCAAGGCGGTCTGGACAAGCAGAAGGGGCAGGCCTGGGCTCAGGCAGAGCTTCGAGAGTCCAGCTGGGGTCCGGGTGCACCCTCGGGTTGTAGATCAGAGGGGCGGGACCATGTGGCTGCCCCCAGCTCTACTCCTCCTCAGCCTCCCAGGTGAGTGCAGCTGCAGCCTCGGGAACTTGGTACTGCGGGGGGGGGGCAGGGGCAGGGAGTGGCTGTCCAGGTTCGAGAGCAGGTGTCGCATCCGGGGAAATGAGAGGGGACTTTGTTAATTCATTCAGAAAAGTACATGGGGCCCTACTGCCTTATGAGCATGCATCAGGCCCTGAGGACATGAAGGGAAAAGAGAGAGAGGACTGGCCGCTAAAAAGAGGACCCGGACGGCTCAGTGGGTGAGACACATGGATAAACAACACCGATGGTAGGACACAGAAGGCACGGACGGAGGTGTGCTCAGAGGGCGAAGCCGGTCTGACTGGGGGAGCTGCAGAAAGCCCCACAGAGGCTGTCCATCTGATGAGCCTGGAAGAAGGGATCAGCCCTTGCAGCAGAGAAGCGTGAAGAGCGTTCCAGGGAGGGGGGCTGCTCAGCCAAGGGACGGAGCCTTGAGAAAGGATGTTCGTGCAGAGAGAGCTCTCGGTGTGCAGGGCGCCGCGGGGCGACTGGTTGGACAACGCAAAAGGCAAGATTACAAAGGGCCTTTGACACTGCGCCCAGGAACTGCGACTTTTGAAGAGAAAATTGCTCAGGTGGAAGAGGGGAGGGGCTCGAGTCTCTCTTCTCTGTTGAAAACTACTGTGCTCACCTGGAGGCCGTCAGGGGCCAGTCTGGAAGCTTGCACCACATATGCAGTATGTGCGGGCTGCACAGTCCTCTCTGGGGGCCCGGGGACTAACCATCTGGCACAAACAGACTGGTTCACAGAGGGGCTGCAGCGGGGAGCAGAGCCAGGGAGTCAGGAAACTCGAGGTCCAGTCCTGATCGCGGCGCACGATGCGGGCAAGCTGTTCTCAGACCTGGATTTCCGGTGTGAATGGACAGTCCCTGAGGCCCTTTCCAGCTCTAACGCTGTAGGACCCTATGATTCAGATAGGATATAAATAGACTAGGGCTGTGAGCGTTCCCGAATTATCGCTGCCACTGCCGATCGTGTCGATGATGAAGAACCCCGTGATGATGCCTGTAGACCGGCTGCGAGGGCAGCGGCTTCTCTGTGACTGCAGCAGGCTTCCAAATGGCCCAGAATTCCCAAAGGACAGCAATCCAGAACGCCTGCCTCTCCCCCCACCTCCAGCTCTGCTCTAGAGTTCAGAGACCCCATCCGCTCCTTCCCTCAACCCCAACGGCTAGTTCACTTGGAGGTCAAGGAGAAGGGCCTGAGCTCACACACATAACACACACAAGGGAGTCAAATGCACACCCGCATGCAGTCACACCGCTGCACACGTCAATATTCTCACACACTCCTACACAGTCACAACCTCACACTCACACACACGCAGTCCCACTCACAGTCAGACACACACATATACTCACACACAGGGACACAAAATGACACATACACTGCACACACCTTCCAGTCACACACACGCTGACACAGCCTCTCCCATTCACACACAAATTTGCTCTCATACTCACACACAAACACACACATATATATCACAAACACGCTCAGACACACACACACACGGAGTTAAACATACACTCGCGCACACATACTCTTCTCCCCCAGACGAAGGCAGAGACCCACAGCGGCTGTTCTGTGGCTTGGGGAGGGGGCGGTGCTGCAGAGACCAGACGGGGAGTCCTTGCTCCTCCAACTCTGAGGTAACGTGGGAAGTGAGTGGAGTTAGGATAAAAGAAAAGCCACCTGGCCAGGTGTTCACCAGCAGACTGCCATTAGCCCCTCAGGGGTTATTTCTTGAAATGAAGGAGAGAAAGTGGACGGGGTGGAGTCAGGATGACCCCCCTTCTGTAGGACATTCTCTTGTCTGCTCGGTGACGTGATCCCCCTACAAGCCCTAAAGGAGGGAGGGGCACTGCCTAGAGCAGGTGTGCAGGAAGTGTTTGCAAGTGGAAGAACAGACCCCTGAGGAAAGTGACACGAGAAAGGCCAGGAGCACAGACTTGTACCCTAGAAATTACTCTTCAGACCTGGAGCCGGCAGGATGGCGTGGGGCCGTCACAGAGACTCCCCGCCCCCTGACAGCAAGTAAGATGGCCTCGAACCTCACGGCACACCCCACACCCCGTGCGCATCTCTGCTCCGAGTTCCCTCCTTGGCTGCCTTTGACTCATTTTGTGTGTCATTTGTCACCTGCTGTCAGCCCAGACACGGAGCTCAACCATCGTCTCCATTTTGAGACAATTCACACAAGGATTTCACAGATGTGGCAAACTTTCCTGAAGGCCTGACATGAAAGGGGAAGGGGAAATTGAAATTCAGACAGCCTTATGCTTTTAAATTCCGCCAGCCTGTCCTCTGAGCCCTGCTCCCCGAGCTCTGCTTTTGCGCCTCTTCCTTCAAACCAACTCCTGAAGGTTCTCAAAGGCCTAACTGATCGTTCCATCCATCCTACTCTGTGTTTATAAAAACCTCCCACGTATTTTTTAAAAACGAGTCAATCACATTATAAACACTTTACTGTGCAATTAAATTGCCAACACTGCCGCTGATAAGACTTCTATTTCAAAATAGCAGTATGTCTTTTCTGCTGTTTGTGATTACTGGCAAATACGATCTATACTAAACCCCTGCTTTCTGCTATAGCTGTGTGATTTTTTTTCTTGAAGAAAATGACCGTCTCTGTTGACTCTTGCATTTAATTTTCATTTATATCGATTTCCGTCTCTTAGCAACCCTCTTCCTGACTGACTCCTTTTTTGTTTTTTAAAATCTTTTTTTGTTTTGTCAGTTAATGATATTGTAAACATTTTAACATTATAGAAATGTATGATTTAGAAAGTAAAGTTTCCCCCCACAAAACCTAGTCTCAGTGCTAACCATGGTTAAAAGGTAGAACACATATTTTCAGAATTTTTCCTATGCATGTACTATAGAAAAACCACAGAAATGGAATCATACTTACTGTTAGGCAGCATTTTTTAACCTGATAATAATACACCTGGGGCATCTTTCCTATCGTTATCTGTGATTTGTCTTTTTCTTTTAACCGTGTTATGGATGGGCCATAATTTATTCGCCCAGTGCGCATGAACAGCATCTGAGTGTGTTTCCAGCATTTGCTGTTGCATTAGCACTGCAATGAGCATCCTTATACTTCACTGCCCATTGCTGTGGAAATTGCAGTTAATCCTAGAACTGAAACGATTAAGTTCAAGATCCTGATGACCAGCTTCTTTTCAAAACAATCATAAGCTTTATTGATACCTATCAGACACTGTGCAAGACACGGGGGCTGGGGGTGGGAAGAGAGAGGAAAAACAAACATCAAATCTCTGCTCTTCGGGACAGAGCATCCTAGCGAGGGAGATGGAGAGAGAGACACTGCCAGTGATGGAAAAGTACCAGTGCGGCATTCAGGTGCCTAAGGGTTATGGGAGCAACGGGAGGAAGTCTGGCTGGGGAGGGAAATAAGACTTTGCAAAGAAGGCTAAACGTTGAAGGAGATGTCAAGGGTGAACGGACGGGCAGGGCCTGGAGAAGGGGTTTCCAAGTGGAAAGAAGGACATGAGCAATGACACAGCTGCTTGGGAGGGCATATCAGAGTAGGGGGAAGAGAAAAGTGGGGCCCGATTACAGGGCAGAATGGGAGGCAGGGAGGGGCAGGAAGTGGCACTGAACAGAGAACTTGGATCTAGATTTTAAAAACACTTGAATGTCAACCCACAGCATTTTAAATCGTCCTGAGGCAGTGGGGCACGGCTGCAGGAGAGATCCTGAAAGATTTTTTAAATGCTCACCGCAAGTGCAGCTGAGGATGAGGTGGGGGCACTCCCAGTGCATAACTCCAGCAGAAACACACAGAGAAGACTGGAGGAGGGGTGCAGCAGGAGCTGGGGAAACCCCCCTGGATGCTATGGCCATGATCCAGGCACCAGATGAGGGCCCAACCTATCGACAGGCTATCGATGATGGGGCACCCCCCAGATGTCTGGAATTTGACACATATCCAAGTCTTATGACAACCTGCATGGTGGAGGTAGCATAGCCAACTTAGAAACAAGGAAGCGAGACCCAGCGAGGTTAAGTAACTCACCCAAGGTTTCCCAACTGGTTTGTGGTAGAGGAGTCTTTCTGTGTCCAAAATTCATTCTCTTTCTGCTGTGGCATGAAGTCCTCATGGACTGTGACGGAAGAGGGAAGAAGAAAATCATTCTGAGAAGCATTGTTGAGGTAGAGTTGACCAAATTGGTTACCAATCGGTTGTGGAGGGAGAAGGAGGGGACGGGACCAATGAAGATGCTAAGTTTTCTAGTTAGATGCACTAGTGACTAGTGACGTTGTGGATTTGAAGAACATAAAGTTAGTTCTGCTGATTGAATACTATGTTACTTCATGGTAGGTGCTGTAACAAATTACCACAAACTCAGCGGCTTGAAATGACACAAATTTATTATCTTACAGTTCTGAAGGTCAGAAGTCCAAAATGGTCTCACTGGCCAAAACCAAGGTGTAGGCAAGGTCGCATTCCTGCTGGAGGGCCTGGGGGAGGAACCGTTGTCTCGCCTTTTCCAGCTTTGAGAGGCCGCCCGCATTTCTTGGCTCATGACCGCTTTCCCCATCTTCAAATCTCTCTCCGCCTCTGACACTAACTCTCCTTCAACCTTCTTTCACTTGTAAGGACCCCGGTGATGGTGTTGGACCCACCTGGATAATCCCTCTCAAGGTCCTTAATTTAATCCCATCTGCAAAGTCTTTTTCCATGTAAAATGACATATTTACGGGTTCTGGAGTTAGGACATTGGGTTCTGGAGTTGGGGGGGGCATTATTCTGTCAATCACAAATGCAAACCTCAAGTAAACGAAAAGAGCGTCAGGGAGAAGATCAGAGGCGTGAGGAGGCAGCACATGCCTGATGCAACGGACCCCACTCTCTCCACCCCACAGAGACCCCCGGCCTGGCCTTGAGGCTCTGAGGCCATAAAATGGTCAAGAGAGGCTTCCACTGTACTTCTCTGTGATTATGCACTTCCCTATGGTCAAGGCACACGTGGACGTCGCCAAGGACAGAGAGAGTATCTGAACACAATCAGTTTAAGTGGAGTCAATCCGTAGACGGCAGTACCCATTCAACTCATGCTCGCCTCTAACCTGTTCCACTCCCATCGGGCCTTTGCTAGTCTGTCCACTCGACCCCTCTACTAGCGGGAGGAAATACTGAAGAAGGGTAACTTCAGGCGGAAGAGGTGGTGCATTTAGTTCTGTTAACTATTTCTTTGGGGGTAGAGATAGCCAGAGTGTATTTGCAAAGGGTAGGCTGGAGCTAAGGTGAGAATTTGGGTCACCAAAACGGATTTGGGAACCATCAGCATCTAGGTGATCGTTGAAACCATGGAAATGGAGGAGCCTCTCCATGGGGTGCATGAAGGAGACAAGATGAAGGCCGGAGAGAGCCTGGGGTTAGCCCCATGAAGCTGGCTCCCACTGGCTCAGAAGAGCTGCTTTGGGACAGCTCTTCCCAACTCTGTGATCAGTGACATCGCATTGATAGCCTGAAACCCGCCATGGGGGGATTATTTACACTACGGAAGTGGGAAAATACCACAATCCAGAGATTTTCTTTTCCCTCAGAGGGCTGGTTGTTAACTATTTACCAACACACCACTGTTTACACCAAGATTTGAAGAGAAGTGAAATCAGTAGAGACAGAGTAGTCAGAGAAGGAAGAGATCAGACGAGAAGAGCACTGAGGGGACGAGGAAAGAAAGTGTGAGGAAATCAGGAGTGTCACATGCTGCGATCAGGCCTAGGGAGATGAGGACCAAAGACCAGGGCACTGTCACTGAGAGAGCTGATGCAGAAGCTGGATGGCAGAGAAGGTGGACGTGAGGGGTCATCTAGGGGGTGGTTGGGAAAGCCAGGGACCCTGGTCAAGTCCCTGGACATCGGTCTGGGGCCATGTGACCCTAGGGGGCTCCCTGGCCAGGCCTGGTTTAGGGGACAGGAGCTGTATCTTGAGATCCTGTCTTCCAGGCTATCTCTCCATCCAAGGCCCGAAGTTTGTGAGAGGCTCAGAGCGGGGCTCCGTGAAGGTGGAGTGTCACTACAAACCACAATGGGAGACCTACACGAAGTGGTGGTGTCAAGGAGCAAGCTGGGAATCATGCAAGATCCTCCTTCAAACCACAGGGTCAGAGCAAGAAGTGAAGACAGACCGAATGTCCATCAGGGACAATCAGAGCAACCACTCTCTCACCGTGACCATGACGCAGCTCAGGCGAGACGACACTGACATTTACTGGTGTGGGATTGAGAGACTCGGACCTGACCTTGGGGCACAAATTAATGTGACCATTGACCCAGGTAAGAACTTTCTCATCTACACTGTGAGGCCCTGACGCTCAGGACGGGAAGGGTGAGGGCATTTCTCCCTCTTCCCGAAGGGCAGGAGGGGAATGACTGAGACATGACTGAGACACACAGATGGGATGGAAATGAGAGAAACTAAGGAAGACCAGCAGCCCAGCCCTCCTGTCCCCATCCCAGTCCCTGGGGTCTCTCCGAGGTATCCAGCTGACACTCTGAAGGGCTGGCAGGGATTGAGATGGGAGTGGGGACATGGACGCCGGTTTCAGTGACCCATGGCCCAGCCCTGCTCTCCCAGGACTGGACAGCCTGGACAGCCTCACATTCTTGCACTGGAGCTCTGGGTGGGCCTCGGACACTCTAGGAAGTGGTCAATCTCTGGTAGTCACACCCTGGACCTGTCATTACATGGAGGGGAGCACCCAGGGCAGCCCCGAGGAACTCCAGGAACTTGGCCAACCCAGAGTGGGTCTGGGCAGTTAGAGTGCCTCTCCTCTCTGGGCCCCTCACCACCCCATCCTCTACTTTGTCTAACTGGATAAGAGTGAGCAAGGAGCGAGAGGGACCCAGGGACAAGCTCGGGTAACAGTGGACACTTTAAGGAGAAAGGAAGGCTTTGACCATTGAGTCAACATTGGGGGCCCCTCTGGCTGCCATGAGGTTTCCCCTGAGCCTTGACCCCATCAAGGGATTCCAAGGTCTTCCTGGCAGCACAGTTCTGCTGCTGTGGCTGGTGCCTGACAAAATGCCCCTCTCCACTTCCACCCAGCATGTGTGTGCCCAGTCATGCCTCAGCCTGGCGTCCATCGGGCATGGTAGATGGTGATGGGGAAACAGACAAGACCAACTTTAAAACAAGCCCGTTTATTGTTAGGGTTGGGACCAGAGAGGGACACAGGGGCTGCCACTGGGTGGAGTGGAGTCCAGAGAGGGCCAGACAAGCAAAACTTCCCAGTGCTGCCCAGTAGGGGAAGCCAAGATCTGTGGGGACAGAAAAGGGGTTCATGAAGACACATGAGCAAGAACTGAGACAGGCTAAAAACATGCCCCACAGAGATCCTTAGGAAGAAAGGCATTCAGGGGTCTTGGGGGCGTGATTCAGGGAGGCTCCGGCAGAGAGGTCAATCAGGGGCCTCCACAGGGGCCGTTATCACTGCAATTTCCTGGCATCCTGCCAGGAGGTATGTAGTGTGAGCAAAGCCTGGGACCTCGCAGAGAAGTGTTTACCAGGCCCAGGACTCTAATAAAAGGCCAGTCACAGCTACTGTGCCGTGACCAGTGCCACGCTGGGCCCAGGAGCCCATAACCGCGCTGCTCTCCATAAAGTGTCTACATGGTTCCTCCTACAAGTGTTTCGTCCCTCGCAGTCACTGGGCACCGTGTAACCCGAATGCACCCTCTGACTCACCAGCCTTCCCAAGGCTACTCCATTTCCAGAACCATCTGTTCTTGAGCCCTGCTCAGGCACTGCTTGAGCAGAAAGGACCAGAGGTTTTTTCCCCCTCAACCGACAGTCCCACTTAGAGGGGTAAGTGGAGAGAGTACGAGAAGACTTCTGTCTCTCTCCAGAAGAAACCACAGGGCCTACTCCTATTTAATTTTTGCTTCTTCTTGCCTTGCCTGAAGATGATGGAAAGGTGACTGTGTGTTGTGATTCAGATGACTCGGCAGAAAAGGGAGAAGCCCGAGCAACTGTATCCAAAGAGACGAAGCTTCCTATTCCAGGGGAAGGGGGTCTCCTGGTGAGGGCTGGCCGGGTGGGAGTGGAGTTGGGAGTTTGCACATGAAACCCCAGGCTGTGCTGATAACCTGTGGCCTGCTTTGCCTGTGTCTAGAGGCAACCACACCAGCAAGCCTGCTAACTGCCAGCAACCAAACAGGAGTGTCCCCTGGCTCCTACATCCGGTGAGTAGCTGCAGTCCTTTCTCCTGCCCCTACCTCTCCTAGGGGCCTCTCCTATGGGGCAGCTGACCCTGTGCAGTCACCTGATGCCAGAGCCCATCATATTCAGAGTCAAGGCCCAAAGCCCACCCTCCATCTCCCTCCTGCCCGTGCCACTCGTCATCCGCCATCTTCTGGTTCTAGCCCTCAGCAGAAAACTACTCGCTCTGCAGACCTCTTCTTTATAAGCACCATCTACCCATTCAGTTGTCAACAAAAAAGCACCTCATGGATGCCAAGGGGAGATAAGACACAAATATCCACCATGCAAGGCATCGGGGGCCCCAGAGCAGGAGGGTGAGTTAGCACCCTGGAGCTGGCATTGGCGGGAGCAGCGAGAACCCAGAGGCGGCAATCACAGCCTGTCTCCAGTGATGTGCAGGCACTTCTACTGGGCTGAGATGCACTTCGGGCACAGAGGGGTTCCAGAAGGTGAAATGAGAAAGGAAGGTGAGCCCAGTGCAAAGCAAAATCCAAAAGCCGAGGTTGCTTCTCAGGAGCCCTCATGGTTGAGCCATTGGGAAGGTCCAGAGGGGTCTTCGGAGTGAGGCTGCTGGGCCCAGCAGGCTTTGCTGGGCTGGCTAATGGCTCCACAGTGTCAGGGCGTGACCGGCCTGGAAGGGCCCAGGGCTCTGATCACTCTGCCTCCTCTCACAGGACCGGCTACATGCTCCTGGTCTTCGTGAAAGTGCCTGTCTTGCTCATCTTGGTCGGTGCTGTCCTCTGGTTGAAGGGGCTGAAGTACAACAGGGACTGGCCATCTACACGAACTTGTCCTCTGACCTTCTGACCAAGGACACAGCCCCTTAGACAGAGGGATGGGATGAACCTTCCGACCCTGGACCCTATTTCCAGAGGACACACAGGATGTGGAAGAAATGCCTCTGAGTCCTCAGGATGCAAGGGCTGAGGCTGGGGGCCCTGGAGGCTGGCCGAGCACCCTCCCGGCTCTGCACAGCTCAGGGACACTGCTCGGCGTCATCGCCGCCTGGAGCACCAGCACCTTGTTCCTACTTCTCACGTAGCAAAAGCCCCACCCCACCCCGCCAGGGGTCGGAGCTTATGGTCAGGAGCTGTTGGGGTGGAGTCCAAGGGCAGACGGCCATGTCCCCACTGCGGGAACAACTCGGGCACAGAGCCAGGGACACAGCAAGAAGCAGCAGGGATGTGGGAGAGAGACTGAGAGATGCAGCCCTGCCCAGTGCCTGGTTTGCTCCAGGTCGGAGACCAGCCCAGCCCCCTCTGTGTCTCAGTTTCTGATGTATGAGATTTTTCTTAAGCTAGTCAAGTTGGGTTGTGATGGCTTGTGCCCCTGAGAACCCCAGCTGATGCACACAGAGGGTGATTCTGCAGTGAGTTCCCGGTTCTGGGGTCTGAGAGCTTGGACATCCCCTCTGCCCAGGGAGGACACCGCTCTGAGTACATGGACAGAGGGACGACCGGGAGCCTTCCTGGGCCCAGGCCCAGTGCTGGCCTCCCTCCTTCCTCCTCCTCCTCCTCCTCCTCATCCATCCTGGCTCCCTAGCTCCCTGCCCCACCCCACCCAGGGGCTGGGGCTTCCTGGGAGCTGTAACTTGGGAGTCTGGCCTGCGCGTCCCCTCAGCACCACTGCTCAGCTCTCCCATGGGGCTGCTGGGCCTGGAAACTACCTCAAGATTGGGGAGGGTGGGGTCACAAAGCCAGTCTGAGGAAATGATGTCGTCTCTTTTAAATAACGTTGTTCAAATAAGGTTAATTAAAACTGTCTGGGGGGAATAACGTTGCCTCTCTTAAACGCTGTTGTTTAAATAATCTTAATAATGAAAAACGTCTAAGGGAAATGACGTCGTCTCTTTCAAGCGCCTCACCGACAGCGATGATGTCCTTGGATGTCACTTTGGGCCACGTGAGTCATGGCCCTCACACCGAAGGGGGCTTCGCTTCGCCTCAGGAGAAACAGTCTCATCTGAGATGTGCCCCCCACTTGCAAACACACACATACACGCGTTTGGACTGTTTCCCTTTGGTTTCCCTCCTCAGTTTGATTGAAGTATATTTCACAAATAAAAACTGTGTACATGTAAAATGTAAAATGTGATTTTTTTAACGGTGTGTACCTTTAAAGTGTTATGATTTAATATACATATACAAATATACATAAACGTATACATTGTGAAATGAGTACCACCATCAAGTAGATTAACACATCCATCCATCCATCACCTCACATAGTTACCTTTGTTTGTGTTTTTTTTTCGGTGTGGTGAGAATGCTCAGCAAATTTCCAGGATACAACACAGTATTGCTGACTCCAGTCACCGTGCTGGACAGCAGACCCCCGAATTTATTCATCTCATGACGGAAAGTCCATACCCTTTGGCCAACCTCTCCCCATCTTCCCCACCCCAGACCCTGCCCCTGGTACCCACCATTCTACTCCCTGGTTCTGAGGGATGTTTCCACCTAGAACCCCACTGAGGATGTGTCTACCGGGCCCTCTGTCCCAACAGATGGGCCCTGGTTCTCAGCCTCACGAGGCCACAGGAAGGTGCCTCACCAGAGGACGAAGGAGAAGGGGCTCTCCGGTCCCCAGCATGGTACCTAGAACCTCCCCTCTCTCTGCCCGTCAGCCAATGAGAAACCTTCTCTCGCTTGGTTGAGGGCTCTGGTCAGTGACAGGCCTGAAAATTCTGTAGAGTTCGAGTCAGACTAAGACCCTTTAAGGCACCCTGTTGGGGACCAAGGCCCACAGTCCACCAGCTCCAGAGGCCTCCCTTCTGTGAATACTTCCCTGGATCCAACCTCCGGTAGATCCGGCCGTACTCAGGGACATGGCAGCTCTGCGGGAGGCAAAGCCAGAGCCCAGCCGCTTCACCTGCTGGCTCACAGGGGCTAGGGGCCGCTGGCGGTTGGGACCTGGTGTCAGTGCTTTTCCCACAGATTCTTACTATTGATATTCAATACCTGCCCCCACCCCCGCCCTCTCCATTTCTTTAGAGATACTGTGGTTGGGCTGTTAGTCTCATAACGTCACCAAGGAGAATCCATTGGAGTAGGTATCTACTGATCCCTGCTCAGTGGGGAGCTCCAAGGAGGACCTTTTGGGGAGGTAGGGCCAAGGTTGCGATTCCCATTGAAAGCATAGGATTGGAGCCAGGTCAGATCCTTGTCACCTCACTTATTCATCCACTCATGTACTCGTTCCACAGATGTAACTTAAGTACCTACTAAGTCCAGGCACTATTTCTGGTGCACATGGACTGTTACATGAACAAGGAGAGCCCCTTGCTGTCTCTTTCTATACGTTTGTCTTGAAATGCAAGAGCCTGTTCTCATTTCACTGCCCTCCTTTTATCACTGAAGAGGAAGGTTGCAGCTGAGGAGGGCAATCACAGGCACAGCCACCGCTGGAGACGATTTAGAAAGCACAGCTCGGGACTAAACAGAAATAAGATACTACTACACACCTATTAGAATAGCTAAAATCGAAAATATTGACAACACCAAATGCTCACAAGGATACAGAGCAACAAGAAACCTCATTCATTGCTGATGGAAATGCAAAATGGTGCAGCCACTTTTAAGACATTTTGAAAGTTTCTCATAAAACTAAACATACTTTAACCACATAATCCTGCAATCCTTGGTATTTACCCAAATGAACTGAAAACTCATATCCACACAAAAACCTGCACATGAATGTTTATTGCAGCTTTGTTCATAATTGCCAAAACTTAGAAGCATCCAAGGGGTCTTTCAGTGGGTGAAAGGATCAACAAACTGTGGCCCAGCCAGACAAGAGAATATTATTTAGCACTAAAAAGAAATGAGCTATCAAGCCACAGAAAGACATGGAAAAACCATAAAGTTATATTATTAAAGAAGCCAACCTGAAAAGGCTACATACTGTATGATTCCAACTCTATGACATTTTGGAAAAGGCAAAACTATGAAGACAATAAAAAGATCAGTGTTGACCAGGAGGTTGGGGCCAGGGGCGGGATGAATAGGTGGGTCACAGAGGGTTTTTGGGGTGGAACTACTCTGTGGGATACCATAATTACGGACATATGTCATTATACGTTTGTCTAAACTTATAGAATGTACAACACCCAAAGTGAATCCTAATGTAAACTATGACTTTGGGTGATACTGATGTGTCACTGTTGGTTCATCAATTTTAACAAATTGATGGTCAGGGAGGCTGGGGGCACGGGGCGGGTGGGGACACATGTGGGAACTCTCTGTACTTTCTGCTCAGTTTTCTGTGAATCTAAAATTGGTCTAAAAAATAGTCTATTAACTTTTTTAAAAAGCTAGTGGGAAGATAAAGAGCTTGCATTGGTCACTGTGAACCACTTTGATGAAGAAAAGCAAGCCTCATATTCTAAAGCAACTCTGGAGGCAGTCCCCACTTCCTCTGGCTGACCCTGAGCGCCCTCTGAGGTGGGACCCAGCCTCACCTGCCCCCAGCCTCTTGGGCCCCCCTAACCCATGAGGAGCTCTGAGTGGTGATGCCCCGGGCACTTGGTCCCCATAGCCTCTGCCACCGGAACCTTCAGCACTTCATTTACGATACCTTCCTCAACTAGTCATCTGTTCTGCTCGTGCACAGTGTCGCAATAGACAGAGATTCTTATAACAAGCACATGTGCAGCTGAGGAAGCTGCATTTAGAATGAACTAGAAGCTTACTAATAGATTTTAAATAGTTTACCAAGAAATGTCAACCAAGTAGGAGATAAGACGTCTCCGGTTCAGGCACAGTGAATAACAGTTATCTGAAGACAAGAAAGTCGTAAGGGAGATATTATATGGTCATGGTTAAAATTATAGGTTCTAAAATCTGGCAGTTCTGAGTTCGAATCCCAGCCCCGCCACTTCCTTGCATGCCACCTTGGATGAGTCACTTACTCTCACTAAACCTCAGTTACCTCATCTGTAAAAGGAGATGATCACAGTGTCTGTCTCACAGAGCGATCACGGGGGTTAAAGAGGACCTGCTGATGAAGTGTTAGCTCAGAGCCCCCATCTACTCCTCGGAAGCGCTTGATGACGTCTAGGTGAAGCGGGACCTCACGGGCTCTGGGGGGGCTCTTCCCAGGATAGAGAGGAGAAGAGATGCGGAAGTTCTGGGGCACCAGGACAGCTCCCGCGGGGCATTAGCTGCTTGCAGAGGACACAGATTAACATAAAATCACCTGAAGGCACTCCAGAAAGGATGTGGGGTCATTAAAAACACAGACCTAGAAAGGAGCTTGTCTGGTTTGGCAGGCAAAACAGAAAGAACGTGAAAAAAGCTTCTGATGTGCTAAGTCGGTCTCCAAGACAAAGTGGAACTCATGGGAACTGGCTACCTGGTTTATACCTCAGTTCTGAGGGATAAGCCACTTTCTCTTCAAAAAGGATGGACTGGTTTGTGTGACTCACCAGACAAAGCCAAGTCAAAGAGAAGTTTCTAGATCCCGCAAGTGGAAGTGCCCAGTGGTGAGCCACCTGGGTCCACATTCAGAGCTGGCAACTGAGCGTTTCAGGCCCAGTGCCGTCCCCTGGCCCCTCCCCTCATCCCAGCCGGAGCCCGGGAGGGGATGGCTCAGGAACTACATGTGGTCGCCAGAGCTCGTCCTCCTGTGTCTCTCCATCCCTCAGTCTTCATTCCCATCTCCTTTCTGGCTGATTTAGACTCTCTCTTCATTAATTATCTCGCCCCTTTGTTCTGCAAACTGGTATTGAGCACCAAACACTGTAAAGGACATTATGGGGTACCCAAGGTTAAAAGATACCAAGGAAACAACCCAAATACCTATCACAGGCGAGTGGACCAGCAAGTCGTGCTGTATCCGCACCGTGGAAGACCACTCAGCCGTAAAAAGAAACAGCCTGCTGACGTGCTCAACGGCAGGATGGATCGTGAAAGAATTGTGTTAAGGGAAAGAAGCCAATACTGCGTGATTCTGCTCAGATGAAATTCTAGAAGAGGCAAAACTATAGCAATAGTGGATACAGAAAGCAGATTGGAGGCTGCCAAGGTCTAGGGGAAAGGAGAATGGGGAGAAACAACTCAGTGGATCCGGGGTTTCTGTGGGAGATCAAAATGCTTGGAATAAGATAGAGGTGGCGGCTTCACAATATTGTGAATGCATTAAATCTTACTTTATTTTATTGATTTATTTTTTTAAAGATTGGCACTTGAGCTAACAACTGTTGCCAATCTTTTTTTTTTCTGCTTTTTCTCTCCAAAGCCCCCCCACTACATAGTTGTATATTCTAGTTGTGAGTGCCTCTGGTTGTGCTATGTGGGACGCCGCTTCAGCGTGGCCTAATGAGCGGTGCCATGTCCGCACCCAGGATCCAAACCAGTGAAACCCCGGGCTGTCACAGCGCAGCACGTGAACTTAACCACTCAGCAACGGGGCCGGCCCCTAAATGTCACTTTAAAATGGGTAATTTTATGTTGTGAATTTCATCTAAAATGTGAATTTTAGGTGAATTTCACCTCTTAAAAAAGGAGAAAAAGATCTATAGTGACAGAAAGCAGATCAGTGGTTGCCAGAGAGTGGAGGTGGGGATGTGGACTGATTGCAAAGAGGGCACAAGGAAACTTCCCAGAGCGGTGGAAGATTTCCACGTCGTGGGCGTGGTGGTGGTTTCGCGGCTGTATACATTTACTGAAACTCGTCCAGTTGCATACTTACAGTTAGCAAATTTCATTTTATTATAAATTATACCTCAATAAACTGATTTCTCCAAAAGTTATCAAGTGTACAGGCTAGCAGGGAAGAAAAGTTGTTGGAGATTCCCCTCCACAAATGTGACAACCAAAAAATTGTCTCCCAACACAGTTAAATGTGCCCTGGAGGCAAACCATCCTGTGAAGAACCACTGGAGTAGACAGAGCATGGGTCTCCCATTCTGTATTCCACATCTCCCAACCGCTCCGTCTTCCATATCTCCCTACCACTCTATCTTCCGTATCCCCCAACCGCTCTGTCTTCCTATCTTCCAACCGCTCTGTCTTCCACATCCCTCAACCACTCTGTCTTCCACATCTCCCAACGGCTCCGTCTTCCATATCTCCCAACCTCCCTTTCATGTGTTCCATCTGCTTGTCTCTGTGTACATTCTGGGTAATTTGTCCAGTTGCTAATCTGCTGTTTAGTATAACCATTGTTTTAAATTTCAACTATTATATTTTTCATTTCCAGATACCCTATATGGTTGTTTTTCAAACCTGCTTGGTCAATTTAGAAGAGTCTCTGCTCCTGTAGGGGAGGAAGAAATATTCCTCTACCTTTCCAGTTTCTTCTGGTTGGTCTAAGAATTAAATTGATATGAGACAGAATAACGGGAGAAAATCAAACCAATTTACTAACAGGTATACATGGGAGAAACCCAGGAAACTGAGTAACTTGCCAAAAAATGACCAAAGTCACCACCTTAAATACCGTCCTCAGCTAAAGACAAAGGAGGATGTTGGGGGTAGTGGTTTGGGACTTCAAACAGGAGGGGGGAAATTCACATGGAGATGGAAAAGCAAATATTTGGTAAATAAATCTTTGCCAAGTCTTATAAAGACAATGGGACATGGCAAGGACTTTGATCAAATGGGCCTTGATGGATTCTTCCTCGGCCACCACACCTAATTTATTACACTATGGTTATCTGTGGTATTAGCTCCTTCCTGAAACAGGCCTTCTATTCTAAACTCTTTTAGGCAGTTAGAGGGGAGGTCGAGTTTCTTCCTGAGTCTTTTGTTCTTAAAAATAATCAAGCCAAAAAGATACATTTTGGGGTAGCAAATTCTGTTCCCCCATTCTCCCTTTGTCCTATTTTCAATGCCCTCTTCTGTTTCCTTAAGCCTATTAAACATACTTTATATTCTTCATTAGATCATTTCAACATGAGAAATCTTTGGAGAATTAAATCTATTGTTTGGTTCTGTTGACTCTCCCTCATGGTGACTTGTTTTCTTCTGGGCTTGGTTAGGTTATACGAGGAGCTTGCATTTAGCTAAATTTAATCCGTGGTCTGAGGCTGCGTCCCTCCAGAAAGTGTGTGTGTTTGCTTCTGCTGGGCATCCAGGACCGATATTAACATGGCACCATTTTAGTTTAATTTTCTTGCTTGGGGTTCCCTAACTATTGGGGCAGTGGAAACTGAATCTCAGCCCCATGCTTACCATTCTCAGCAGATACTGTTAATGTCATCCTGATTGTTAATAACTTTTTCTACCTGAAGCTGCAATAGAGAGAGGTTTTTATTAGTAGTATTTTTTTAATCATTTCCCTTTGCTTAAAAGTAGGTAATTCCCAGTCTACCATTTTACTGAGGACATAACCCTTTAAGTACTCTGGTCTTAAGTGGCGTCTCAGGTACAGCTCCTCACGTTCAATGGTTTGAGTCCACTGTTACCCCAAACTCTGCAGTTTCTCCCCAAACGCTGGCCTCTCTATAAGGGCATTGGCTCAGAGCAGCCACAGCTTCCTCTTTGGTTTCACTGTTAACTATTCATTTTGGGTTTTTAGCTCGTTTGTTTTGGTCTTTGGGGATGATCTTGGGGTTGGTTGATACAAGTTCCTTCCTACTCTTTGCATCAGTGTCTCAACATTGTCTTTATACTACGGCTGATTCTCCTCTAGGGAGCACGTAGCAAACAGTGATCACACCCAGAGGAGAGGAGTTTTGAGAAAGAAAATCAGGCCACTTCTCCCGAGAAACTCCCCAGAACCCCAGCTACCAGATCCCCCTTGAGATCTCATCAGCTGGTTCAGACCCAGGTGGCCACCCTCAAACCAATCACTGACAGGGTGTATTTAGGGCACAGTCCTGACCACAAAGAGAGAGAATGAGAGCCTCGGAGAGGAAAGGCAGCTGGCCAGAGCAGTAGGGAGCTGTGACGGGAGGCAGAGTGACAGTGAGCCATCTGGAGAATTGCCACATTGTGTGGTTTTTACACGGGAACACTGCACGCGTTCTGCCTATTGTGTTTCCAAGATAAAGCTCACAGTCAGGTTTCCATCACTCTTTCAACCCAGCTCTGAAGGTTTCCTGTCACCATTACCTCTTCTAATACTTGAAATTAAGACATAGCTGGAGGCGGTGGGAGGAGAAGGTAGGTGAAAGAGAAACACCAAGGAAATCTGGGAGCTGGGCAACAAGCATCTGGACCAATATGGTAACCACAGGCCACACGCGGCTCTTGAGCACTTGAAGATGTGGCTGGTCTGCACTGAGATGTGCCGTAAGTGTCAAATACACACTGGGTATTGAAGACATTATGAAAAAAAGAATTTAAAATATCCCCAATCTCATTGAAATGATAATATTTTGAGTCTATTGGGCTAAATCAAATATACTACCAAAATTAATTTCACCTTTTTAAAAGTGTTTTTAACGTGGCAACCAGAAAATTTTAAATTACACATGTGGCTCCCATTACATTTCTACTGGACGGCACCGGGGTCAAGTCCACATGGGGTCAGGATTTGCTGCTTTTTATACTGGGGAGAGGCAGGAGCTGGAGAGGGAGGACTCTGAGGCTGCCCCAACCCTGCTCCTTCTCAGCCTCCCGGACTTGGAGGGACGAGGAGGAAGGGCCTGTCCTCTTCCCAAGTGGAGGAGAGTTGAGGGAAACAAGTGACACGGTGACCCGCCCCTGTGCACACACACACCAAGTGTCTACTGAGCGCCAGGCACTGAGGTGGGCGCTGGGGATGCAAAGATGAATAAAACATCGATCCTGTACTCCAAGAGCTCATACTGGCAAACCATCCCCACTCCAGGGACAAGTGCTATGGGGGGGCAAGGTACCAGATGCAGTGGAGGTGGTGGCCAGCAGGGGATAGCCACCTTGTTCCAGGGTGACCAGCAAAGGCTTCACAGAGGGTGTCAGATTTCACCTGGAAGGATAGTAGGAGTTGTCCAGGGGAGAAGGAAGGAAGGCTCCCAGACTGAGGGGTCCAGAGACACAGCACCAAGACGTGAAAGAGCTTGGGGAAATAGGGGGCAGGGGGCTTCTCACGAGGGCAGGAGGAGGCGGGCAGAGGCTGGAGGAACAGGTTTGGGTCAGATAGCGAAGATAGTCAAATGCCACGCTGAGAAGACCAAGAACCTCAGAGGATAAAGTCAGGGTGGGCGCTGGAAGGATTTCCCAGCCTTTCCTTTTCCTCCTGGGTAACTCTCAAGTCCTTTTAGACTCAAAAATAAACATTTTTAAACTAAAATTTTTAAGAAAACCTCCTTGGACTTGCACATCATTTGATAAGGTTGGGCTCATGAGGCACCCTGAGAAAGGCTGGAGGTAGTCGTATCAGGACAGACACCCCCCAATCCTGGGTAATGGGAGCAAAAGCGCACCCTAGCGGGAACAGGACATATGAATCCAGTCCTCGTGCTGCTGTGACCTCTCTGATTTCCCTGCTCCCATCCTCCCGATGGCCCATGTGCAGTAAGGCATAGTCTTCATGGCTTCCAGCCGGCTTTTCATTTTAAGTTCCTAGAACACTTGGCCCTCTGTCTGCACGGCAGGCATCAGCGAGTGTGTGTTGCTGGTGGTGATGAGTGCGGGGGGCAGAGGAGAGCTGTGAAGCAGCAACCTTGTGCATCTCCTTTCTTCCCCATCCCCGGGCGCGGACGGCTCCCCGTACCCAGCGGGCAGTTGACGAATATAGATACTGAGTAAGGGAACGAAGAAATGACAGAAAATGGGGTGTCTGTGGGTATGAGAGCAGGGGCCTGACTGCGAGAAGGACAAATTAATTTAAATGAAAACTCAGTGTTGGGGGTCAGAGAGGAAGGAAGTTTAGAAAGACACACGGAATATTTTTGAGGCCCAAAGGACCAGTGTCATGACTTGACGTTACCTTAATAAGCCAACAAGCTCTCTAAACCAGAGGTTCCCAACGAGGGGCGATTTGTCTCACAGGGGACATCTGGCAACGTCTGGGACTATTTTGGTTGTCACACTGGTGTGTGTTTGGGAAGAGCGGGTCGCTACTGGCAGCTACCAGGTAAAGGCCTGGGATTCTGCTAAACATCCCACAGTGCACACGACAGTTGTCCAACACAAAGAATTATCTCATCTCAAATGCCAATAGTTAAACAAAATCAGACATTGAGCTACTATATGAGCGATTCTACTCCTAGGGGTATACCCAAGAGAATTGAAAATACACGTCACATGGAAACTTGTACCTGAATGTTCACAGCAGCATTGTTCACAATAGTCAAGAGTGGGAGACAACCCAAACATCCACGATGATGAATGGATAAACAAAATGTGGTCTGTCCATACCATGGAATATTACTCAGCCATAAAAAGGAACAAAGTACTGACACATGCTCCAGCGTGGATGAACCTTAAAAACACAATGCTAAGTGAAAGAATCCAGACACAAAAGGCCACATCTTGTGTAATTCCATTATGTGAAGTGTGCAGAATAGATCAGTGTATAGAGACAGAAGGGTTGCCAGGGGCTGGGGCAGGAAAAGGGAAGAATGAGGAGTGACTGTTAATGCGCGTGGGGTTTGTTTTTAGAATAACAAAAATGTTCTGCAATTAGACAGTGGTGGTGGTTGCACAACTTTGTGGCTATGCTAAGAACCACTGAACCATACATTTTTAAAGGGCAAATTTTATAGTATATGAATTGTGTCTTTTAAAAAAGCCACAAAAAATTGAATGGTACCAAGGTTGAGAAATTCTGTTCTACACAAAAAATGTGAAGCCAACAGCAGACTGTTTGGTGATGGAACACAAAGAAAGATAGAGGCCAAGTGGGCCATGCGAGCCCAGCCCGGCTGCAGAAGGAGATCCCCCCCGGTTCAGGGACTCCAGCCCTAGTCCATGCGCATGAGCTACTTTCTACCCACTCGGCAACCTTCCAGGTAGTTGAAATCAGAGAACTGGACAGGGGCACGGAAGTGTGCCTGATGTGGGTTCAGGCCTTCAGGTCCTTGGAAAGGAATATCCCCCAAATAAGTCACTTGATTTGACTTATCACAGAGTCTGAGCGTCTCTGCTCGTCTGGATGGAGTCCGGGTTCTAGATTTGCAAGGATGAGGACCAACCTGGGTAAATTAACCGAAGCGATGTTCCATGAGGAGGCCTCTTACTAATGCCTCTGCATCACATACTAACTCCGTCAACCTCAAAGCACTTGAGGGGTTGGCCCAAACAGACAAACCAGGGTCCCCACGGCCTGCTTTATGAGATAGAATGAGCCCTGAGGGGACAGGTACCTCTGACCATCTGCTGGGCCCAAACTCTCATTCTCTCATGTGCATTCTCCACTCCCACCTCAGCGTCGCCCCCACATCACCGCATCGTGTTGCTGTGCTGAGCCTAAAATTCACCAGAAAGCAGAAAAACCCACAAGAGGGAGGTCAGAAAGAATCAACTCCGCCGTGGGCAGTCGGGGGAAAAAAGGGAAATTACTTCATGGGTCAACGTTGTGTAATGCGCACGCGTTGCATTTTAACAGCTCGCACGCCACTTTCACAACATCCATCCCAGCAGCTCTGGGTGGTGGGCAAGGTCAGTCTCAAGCCCACTTCATGGATGAAGGAATTGAGCTCAGAAAACGTGACTCAGGTCTGTTTAGAGCCTGGTCTGGAATCCAGGCTCTGTACAAACGGTGTGAACTTGGACACATCCCCTCACCTCCCTGGGCCTCAGTTTTTAGATCTGTGAAATGGGTGACACATGCCCACCTCTGTCCCTTCCAGCCTTGACTTTCTGTCACTCTGAGCCAGGAGAGGATGCCTGTTTCCTGACACCTGGACCAGGCCTCTCTGATCACTGACCAGGCTGTGCTGCCTCTGCCAGCAGAGAATTTGAAGTTGGAGGACTTGCTGCCTCAGATATGTAGGTATAGAGCGGCTCCTTCTGAAGTCAACCCCCTAACACTCTGTCCCCAGGAAGAAAGATGCTTGCAATGACAAGGGTGGGGGCAGGTGTTGGTCCCAAAGCCAGAGCCCCAGGAAGGCCGGAAGTCCTGCCACTTGCACACCTTCTTGGCCACGTTTCACAGGGAGCTCCTGACGTAGACTTTGGGCTGTTCCCTCGGGCGCATCGACTCGGGCTGTCCTCTGTGCAGTGTTCCAGAGCACTGGCACCTCTGCTTGTGTGGACGGAGTCCATGCACCGAATGGATGGGGTAGCGTGGGCTGAGCAGTGTGACTCTAACCAGGCAGGAGACCTCTGGGCAGTGGGAGTGTCAGGAACAGCCTGGGACCTCAGTTGAAATGTGGCTAAAACCACAGGATCAGTGCAAGAAGGGAGGAGAGGCCATGTGTCCCTCAGGGGCCTCACAGGGACTACACATTCACGGTGACCATGATGGCCACCAACACTGACTAATATGCGTTAGCACTGTGGTGGCTCCTGGCCAGGGTCCCCAGTTCTAGGGTTAGAAGACTCTGGGCTCTGGCCTCCCTCCTTCTCTAGGATTTGGGGAGAATCCTAGACTGCCGCTGAGGTCCTTCTTTTCTTCCTCCAGAGCCCTTTTCCTCTTCCGCCCCCTGCTGGCTGCATTAGAGTAGACGAGAGAACAAGAAGCCCTAGACCTTTACAGGAGGAAAGTCACAAAGTCCCACTCAAGCCTGGGGTGTCCCCTCCCCCACCCCCAGCTGATCCTTAGTCTCCTGACCCCATTTCTGTTTGATCAGCAGATGGCCCATGAGGCTGATAAGCTGACACCTGTAGGATGTGTTTGACCCTCTCGCAGAACGACGTGTGAAACGCTCAGACCTGTCCCGCACGGTGCAGACAGGTCTGCTTTGGTGGAAATGAAGAGCAGCTTGGCCAATTGATATTCTGCAGGTGACTTTGGTCTTGAATTCAGTTCATTGAGTGTTCGAGTGGCCACAGGCCCTTGTCAGTCCGAGCTCCTAGCTCCTTCATTATGAACATCATGCCTTCTGTTCACTTGCCTTTCTAATTCATCTACCTGCGCATGTTAACTAATAGATGCCACTGTCGTGCTTATTAAGCAGTCACATGTCCGGTTGGTACAGCCACCACCCTTATACTTTGTTGTAGTAAGTTACTGTTGAACGCACTGTTGCAGCTTGCATAAGGCAGCTGAGGTCAACTCAGTCACTCATCTGTGCAATCAACCAACATGTGCAGTTGGCTTTGACTAGTAGAGGCGATGAGTTGTGCTCCCTCTTGTAATTTCTTGAAACACGGGTCACAGTGCTTTACAGACTTGCTTAACAATTACTAATATAAGGAAGGAAGGAAAGGAGGAAGGGGGGTAATTCACTTATGGAGGACATTTTTTTGGCTCAAGCCTTCTACTTGGTGCATCCACATGCCTCTCAACCATCCTGAAAGTGGACACTGCCATGCCCATTTTACACTTGTTTCCCACACACGTGGGAACCCTTGGTTTGCCCTTGGCTGGGGTGTTAGGACTGTGTTGTGGGTTCGTCTGCCCAGGTGGCACAGATTTGCAGCATGTTGGACAAAGAGGAGAGTCCATAGGGTCCAATTTGAAGAGCTGGAAAAGAGCAATAAATCAAAGAGTTGGCAACAAAGAGCTTGCAGACAGTGAGAATCCAGACCAGGGGCACCTGGGGAGAGTCTTGGAGGCAACAAACAGCCTGGAGGGCGGGGCAGGGAGGGGCCAGAGCCCTGATAGAGAGCCTGCCTCTGAGCCTGTGGAGGGAGGAAGCACTGAAGGGGCCCCGGGCCGTCGTCGGTCACGGATGAGGAAACAGACTCAGGCCTCGGATGACGGCCCCAGACCCTGGAGCTGGTGAGGGCAGAGGTGAGACTTAAGACCTGCTCTGTCTGACCCCAAATCTGTTACACCAACCACCGGTGAGGTGACTGCCCTGCCGTTCGACACGCTGAAAAATCCAGGAATGGGGAAGAGGTATTTGGACGCTTCCCCTTCTCAACTGTACTGACTCGGAAAACACGGAATTCCTTCTGTATCGGCCCACCAGCTGGAGCAAATACCACAAGCTTGCCATCCAGGATGTGTAATTCTAGACATGGCCACAGGGTGGAGACACACCATCGTCCAATCTCTGTCTTGCTCCAAGGTTGAGCCACACCAAGGGCTTTACCGGAACCGTGGACCCGCTGGGGGTAAGGGTTAAAAACAAACATAGTCTTGAGGGCATTTTCTAAGCCCCAGAGAAGTCAGCCCTGGATCATCTTTCCGAAGGACTGGGGCTAATTTAGAAATACCTTCCAGCTCCTGGAGCAGCTGTGAATATACTGATGATTAACCTGACATCATGTAACCTTGCGAATATTTATCCTGTCGGCACGCTGTGCAAACAGAGTGCTGTATTTTGAAGGGAAATCTGGATTATAAAACAAAATCAAGACACAACTCGGGGAGGACTTCATCAGAGGCCCCTGGGAACACACGAGGATGTTCAGGCTGTGTCAGGCTGACTCCAACAGAGAGCTTGTGAGCAATCTACTCGCAGGTGGTTCAGAAAAAACATTTGTAGGGGCTGGCCCTGTGGCTGAGTGGTTAAGTTCACTCGCTCTGCTTTGGCGGCCCAGGTTTCGCTGGTTCGGATCCTGGGCGTGGACACGGCACGGCTCATCATTCCATGCTGAGGTGGCGTCCCACATGCCACAACTAGAAGGACCTGCAACTAAAACTGTACAACTATGTACTGGGGGGACTTGGGAAGAAAAAGCAGAAAAAAAAAAGAGAAGATTGGCAACAGTTGTTAGCTCAGGTGCAAATCTTTAAAAAAAAAAAAAAAAAGAGGGGCTGGCTCCATGGCCGAGTGGTTAAGTTCGCGCACTCCGCTGCGGCGGCCCAGGGTTCGGATCCTGGGAGTGGACATGGCACCGCTTGTCAGGCCACGTTGAGGCGGTGTCCCACATCCCACAACTAGAAGGACCCACAACTAAGATATACAACTATGTACGGGGGGGTTAGGGAGAAAAAGCAGGAAAAAAAAAAAAAAAAAGAGAGACCAAGAAGGGCCAGCCTGTTGGCTCAGCAGTTAAGTTCGCACATTCTGCTTTGGTGGCCTGGGGTTCTCTGGCCTGGATTCTGGTGTGGACAGCCATGCTGTGGTAGGCGTCCCACATATAAAATAGAGGAAGATGGGCACAGATGTTAGCTCAGGGCCAGTCTTCCTCAGCAAAAATAGGAAGATTGGTAGCAGATGTTAGTTCAGGGCTAATCTTCCTCAAAAAAAAAAAAAAAGAAGAAAAAACATTTGTAGAGATAGAAACAGAATAACAAAACAAATGTGGCAAAATGTTTTTAAAAACAGGTGAATCTGGGTCAAGGATATATGGGAGTTCTTTGTGCTGTTTTCACAGTTTTTCTGTAAGATTAAAATTGCTTCAAAATGAAGAGGTTATTTAAGCACTGAGATCCAGGAGTCCTAGATGCAAGACCCAGATTTTCCATTATCCCTCTGAGTGGCATTTGTCGCGTCAGGTGACCTCTCTGGCCTGTGGCGCTTCTTCTGTAAAACAAAGAAGGCAATTTGTTTTCACCACTGTAGAGTGTTCCCCCGTATGAATAACCCTCAGCTCACTCAGTCCCCGAAAAAGAAAAGAAGCAAGTGAAATTGGTTTTAGTAATCTATGTTTTTTACCTCAATATATCCAAAATATTGCCATTTCAACATGTAATCATTGTGTTAAGCATCTATGAGATATTCTACACTCTCTTATTTGTACCAAGTCTTCTTAGACTCACAACCCATCTCACCTGAGACCAGCACATTTCAAGGGCTCTCACCCCTCTGTGACAGGCGCTGGACTCGAGCTGGGCAGTGCAGGTCTGTGCTGGTTCTCGGGGCAACTCCAAGTAGGGGCCCAGCCCCAGACCCCCAGCCTCCTCCTCCCCCTCCCTGGTCCAGGCCACCCTTTTTCCGGTCTGAGGGTGGAAAGCTTTCTCTCCCTCCTCACTATCCTCTCAAATCTGCGGTCTGTGCACATTTCTTCCTCTTCCAACAAAGGCTTGAAGGTTTGGGAACCACTAAGGCAAGCGACCTTTATCCTCTGCTTTCTGCTTTCGGGCTTTCCCTGAAGCAATGAAGGCAGGAGGCCCCATGGATTAAGTGGATCAGAAGGAACTACCAGGAATGGCATCAGTTAGCATTTCAAAATTTTTTTTTTTTAAATTTTGTTGTGTGTGTGTATGTTGCTGGGGTAGGGGGTGGAGAGGAGAGGAGCAGACAGGCCCTAGTAGAAGAATTTTACCCCAATTCCTCTGTTCCACTAGGAGGTAATAATCCGGGGTTAACCCATTCCTCTTTTCGGGTCAAGGCTCTGATCCTTCAGCGTCGTCAGCATCCCTTGCTTGAGTGTAAGGAGGATTAGCAGAGGTCAGTTCAGGGAATGACGGTTTTTCTTGGAGGACTGGGGAGTAAAGGCGAACAGTCTGTCAATTCTCCGTGGGCAGGGGGTGTATTTTTTATCAGCTGCATTTATTATCACTGTGTTATATGAGTCAAGTACTTTGCTATATTATTTCATCTCCACCGCAAACAGGTGACAAATTATAGGGTTATTTCTCCACTTTACAGATGAGAAGACTGAAGCTCTGGCAATGTGTGACTTGCCCTATTTCATTTAACTCAGAAGAGGCAGAAAGGAGCTCAGACCCAAGGTAGCCTCCCAAGACAATAAGGAAGAGTCTTCTCCCCACTTTGCAAAGAAATAAGGCGTACGGATGGGATTCATCCCAACCATCCTGGAATACCCAGTCTGACCTGCGCTGTGCCTGGTCTGTGGCTTCCTGTATTTGTTTAAGAATTTACTGTAAGGGGCCGGCCCCATGGCCGAGTGGTTAAGTTCGCACGCTCTGCTTCAGTGGCCCAAGGTTCACTGGTTCAGACCCTGGGCATGGACATGGCACCGCTCAGCAAGCCATGCTGAGGCGGCTTCCCACATGCCACAAATAGAAGGACCCACAGCTGAAATATACAGCTGTGTACTGGGGGGCTTCAGGAAGAAGAAGGAAAAATAAAATTAAAAAAAAAGAATTTACCGCAAGATAATGATTGTGAAAACTTGTTTACATGGCCCCACATATTCTTCCCATCTTTGGGAGGGGTGTCTATATATGTGTACGTATGCACGCACACACACACGCACACAGAGCGTGTTTGTAGAAAACAGCAAAAACCAAGCTGGACCGCTTCATTCATTTATTTCAGATGCTCATTTCCATGCACTGATGTTGGGCCCCTAATTTGCCATTTTTAAAAACTCCTCCGCCTCTAGACCACATGGACAGTTTTCCCTTCGTGTTTAAGTTTTTAATCCATCTAGAATCTACCAGCTGGTCTTCCCAGCTCTGCCTCTCCCTGACGACCTGTGGGGTCAACTTCCTCGTCACACTTTAAATTCCCGTCTCTCCTTGATCTTTCTGTTTTTCTGTTGATGTACCTGTTTGATCTTGTGCCAATGACACCTCACCATTTTTATTGCTATGGCTTTATGGTGTATCTTCACATCTGGCAGGACAGTTCCCTCCTTTTCAAATTTAACCTTTTTGAAAGGTTAAATTAGTTATTTATGGACTTTTATTCCACTGCGTAAATTTTGAAATAAATGTATTAAGTTCCTCAGGGAAAAATCTAGCTCGAATTTTTATGGGCATTGCTTTGAATTTATTGATTAATTTGGGAGGAATTGACATCTTTATGATATTATCTTCCAAAACAAGAACCTAAATGACCTTTATTAGAATCTGATTGCTTTCTCCATAGAGGTCTTATACATTCTTGGTGGAATTAATACATTACTTTTCTGTATAGAGGAATGACTAGTAAGGTGGAATCTAAAGGCTGCTATTTGCAAGTTGCCCTCCGTCCACCCGGCAATCTCTCTCAAAGTTACAGGCACACAGACTCCTTGACCTTCTTGGACTTAATCCGTCAGCTGTACATGAAAATGTGCAAAATGGCCTGTGTGGATCACGGCACATTTAAACGATGGAATATTATGGGATACTTCTCAGCATTTACATGGGGATGTAAAACAATCTCCAAGAATGTTTTTACGTGAAAAGAGTAAGGTGCCGGGACGTTGGCAAGGGGAGGAGATACATATACGGGCATGCATATGTGTTACATACATACATGAGTGTATATACATGTACGCACGCTGTAAACAGAGAGAGAGAACGCATATATGCTATAAATGTATATGTGTGGAAATTAATAAAGGAAACCTCAACTGAATTGGAGTTGGGAAGGCCTGGTGGTGGGGGGGGGGCAGCTCTCTGTCCTATCACACATCATCAGTTACTCCAAACAGGAAGAAACATACGCTTGCATTTTTGGCAAGAAGAAAAGCTACTTTACTACTGAAGGAAGTTTTTTCTCCCTACCTGACAACCGCCCAGCCAATGAGAAATGCCATAGCTCAGCCAATGAGAAATGCCGTGGCTCAGCCAATGAGAAATGCCATGGCTCAGCCAACGAGAAAGGCCATGGCTCAGCCAATGAGAAATGCCGTGGCTCAGCCAATGAGAAATGCCATGGCTCAGCCAACGAGAAAGGCCATGGCTCAGCCAACGAGAAATGCCGTGGCTCAGCCAATGAGAAATGCCATGGCTCAGCCAACGAGAAAGGCCATGGCTCAGCCAACGAGAAAGGCCATGGCTCAGCCAATGAGAAATGCCGTGGCTCAGCCAATGAGAAATGCCATGGCTCAGCCAACGAGAAAGGCCATGGCTCAGCCAATGAGAAAGGCCATGGCTCAGCCAATGAGAAATGCCGTGGCTCAGCCAATGAGAAATGCCATGGCTCAGCCAACGAGAAAGGCCATGGCTCAGCCAATGAGAAATGCCATGGCTCAGCCAATGAGAAATGCCATGGCTCAGCCAACGAGAAATGCCATGGCTCAGCCCATGAGAAATGCCATGGCTCAGCCAATGAGAAATGCCATAGCTCAGCCAATGAGAAATGCCATAGCTCAGCCAATGAGAAGCCATTGCCTCCCTGAAGCGTTAAATTACCCTAGTGGACTTTCATTGAGAAGAGCCCCACCCAACTCCCCGCTTCCTCTATAAAAGCAATTTCCCCTCCTTTTTTTTCCGGGTTTGCCTATAGTTCACTGTAGCATGCACATCCCAAATTGCAAAAAAAATGGCGAATTTTCTTTTTAAGTTGACATATATATATATATATATATGTGATAGATAGATACAGACATACATGCTGTATATATCTGATAGATATCAAGATATATGCTGTATATATACAGAGATATATGCTATGTATGTATATATGCAATAGATAGATAGAGAGAGATGCTGTATAGATATATACTATATGATTAAATATCCCAGAGAAGAAACAGAATCTATTAACATGAATGACTGAGGACAGGAACAGTAAGGAGACTGACTTTTCGTGGTATATTCTCCTGTAAATTTTGAGTTTTGAATTAAGTAATACATTGCCTAATTTTTGATAAGTCAAATAAAAATCTAATGGGGCCGGCCCTGTGGCCGAGTTGTTAAGTTCGAGCGCTCCACTTCAGCAGTCCATGGTTTCACCAGCTTGGATCCTGGGCGCAGACATGGCAGCGCTCATCAGGCCACGCTGAGGCGGTGTCCCACATGCCACAACTAGAAAGACCCACAACTAGAATATATAACTATGTACTGAGGGGCTTTGGGGAGAAGAAGAAGAAGAAAAAAGGAAGATGGGCAACAGATGTTAGCTCAGGTGCCAATCTTCAAAAAAAAATTTTTTTAATTAAAAATCTAAAATCAAGTAAAATGTAAGTTGTGGCATTTCCTGACGAAGAGCCCTGGAGCAAATCTTCTTTGTTCAGGGACAGTCACCAGATTGATGCTTTTCATGATGCAATTATAAGATGTGCATCCACCAGGAATCCTGAAGGAAGGCCCTAAAAGAACTTCCTAAAATATCTGGCTTGGCAAAGATCGCCTTTCCCAAAGTCCTTTCATATGAAGAGCTTCCTGAGAGGGAATTGGGCAAATTTGTGCAGATTAAGGCAACAAGACTTCTGGGAAAAGAAGTCATTTCCCTCCCTCACACTGTTGGACCTTCTCTGGAGAATCTGGGATGGGCTCAACTGAGACCTACGGTCGGGAAAGGATATTAAGGGCTCCCAAGGGGCAGCCACTATGACAGATCGTCTACACTGGGACACTTATCCCTACACCCTGCCTTTGAGATTTGGGGGCAGGGGGCTGGGGACAAGGTGTGGCTGTGACAGAAACCCCTCTTGCTCTAGCCCTGACTGCCACTCCGACCAGTTTTGGTGTTGTTATTACAGCAGCTGGCATTAGTTGTCCTAACTGATACTTGAGATATTGCATTTTACAGAAAATTTCTTTATAATTCGTGGAATTTCAGGCTAAATAAAGATTTAAAGCTCACCCCATCTGAGGAAAAGAGTCCCTCAAATAACCCATTAGATCTTAGATTCTGTCTTCTATCGTGTCCCTCTATGTTTTAGACCATCCTGCAGAGGTCACTCTCTGATTGGAAATGAGACACCTCTAAGTGTTACTTTAGGTCAGGCCTGGAATATGACTGGGCTGAATTCAATTCAAGTCAATGAATATTTCTGAGTGCTTACTCTGCACCAGGGACGTGACTAAGCCCCGTCCACGTTATAGGGTCCCATGACACCTTTCACATCCACCTTTCATATCCTCATTGCCAGGACTCCAAGTGGCACTGCTCAACACTGTGTTCTGTGTGAAAGATGCCACCTAAAGTTGGGCCGTGCTCAGGCTTCACAGCTGTCGGACAGCCTCCTGCTTTCCTCCAGTAATTTCATAATTTAATGTCATGGCTCCCGCTAGGCTGCAAGCTCCTTGAGGACAGGGATGGTGAATCTTTTTCACTGTTGTGTTTTCACCAATGCCTTTAATAGTACCTATGAATGTCTGAATAATGTTTGTTGAACCAATGACTAGATGAATGAATGAGTAAGTGAGTGAGTACTGCCTTGATTAGGACATACTGAGGGAACTCCAAATCAATGTCTCCTCCATCTGAGTGGACTGTAGAAGTTTTAGCAAACATCCCTGACAAAATAGGAACAGGAGTTGGGTTAGAGCACTTCCTCCGTTTAGAATGCAATTTCCTGTAAACAGCAGAAACTTCAACAGAGACTTAAAGACATTGAGGTTATTTGTGTCATACACCATGGACTTGGAGTAAGCAGTAACAGCAAGAAGAAATAACAATCGCATATATTTACACATCTAACAACAGACCATCAACAAGTAACAGAACGGAAGGGACAAATAAACAATTCTACAGTAATAGCTAGAGACTTCAATACCCTACTCTCAGTAATGGATGGAACCACTCGAGAAGATAAGCAAGGAAACAGAGGACTTAAACGAGACAATAAAACAACTAGATCTAACACACGTATACAGGACACTACCCAACAACAGCACACTCACTCTTCTCAAGTGCACATGCGACATTTTCCGGGATAGACCACAGGTGAGGCCACAAACTGAGTCTCAACAGACTGAAAAATATAGATATCATACAAAATAGCTTCTGGCCGCAACAGGATGAAGTTAGAAACCAATAACAAAAGTAAAACTGGAAAATTCACAAATTTGTGAAAACTAAACCACACACTCTTATACAACCAATGGATCAAAAAAGAAATCATTCGGGGATTAGAAAATACTTCAAGATGAATGAAAATGAAAATACAACATATCAAAACTCATGGGATGCTGCAAAAGCAGTACTAAGGGGGAAATTTATAGCTGTAAATGCTTACATTAAAAAATGAGAAAGGTCTCAAATTGAAAACCTAATTTTACAACTTGAGGAACTAGGAAAAAAAGAACAAAACAAACCGAAAGCTAGAGGAAAGAAGGAAGTAATAAAGATTAGAGCAGAGATAAACAAAATAGGGACGAGAGAAGATAAATGAAACCACAACTTGGTTCTTTGAAAATATCAGCAAAATTGACAAATCTTTACCTAGATCAACTAAGAAAAAAAAGAGAAAACTTAAATTACCAAAATCAGAAATTAATAAAATTAACAGAAAGTAATTAATAGAATGAATGAATTCAGCAAAATAGCAGGATACAAAGTCATCACACAAAAATCAGTTGCATTTCTCTACACTAACAATAAAGAATCTGAAAAAGGAATTATGAAAACAATTCCATTTACAATAGCATCAAAAATAATAAAATACTTAGGAATTTACTTAACCAAAAAGGTGAAAGACTTGTATGATGAAAACTACAAAATGTCACTGAAAGAAATTGAAGAAGGCATAAATAAATGGAAGCACATCCCATGTTCATGGATCAGAACACTTAACGTTGAGATGTCAATACTACCCAGAGTGACCTACAGATTCAACGCAATCCCTGTCGAAATCCCAATTATAGGGGTCAGCCCCGTGGCCGAATAGTTGGGTTGGCACACTTTGCTTCAGTGGCTCAGGGTTTCTCTGGTTAGGATCCCGGGCGCAGACATGCCACCGTTCACCAAGCCATGCCGAGGTGGTATCCCACACGCCACAACTAGAAGGACCCACAACTGAAAATATACAACTATGTACCGGGGGGCTTTGGGGAAAAGAAGTAAAAATTTTAAAAATCCCAATTATATTTTTTTCAGAAATCAAAAAACTCATCCTAAAATTCATATGGACTCTCAAGAGACCCTAAATAGCCATAACCATCTTGAAAAAGAAGACCAATGCTGGAGGATTCACATTTCCTGATTTCAAAACTTACAACAAAGCTATAATATTTAAAAAGAGTGATGCTGGCATAAAGTCAACTTATAGACCAATGAAATAAAGTAGAGTTCAGAAATAAATCCTCACATATCTGGTTAAATGATCTTCAACAAGGACGTCAAGACGATCCAGTGGCGAAAGGACAGTCTTTTCAACAAATGTTACTGGAAAAACTAGATATCCACATGCAAAAACATTAAGTTGGCCCCTTACCTAACAGCATATACAAAACTTAGCTCAAAATGGATCAAAGACCTAAATGTAAGACCTAAAGCTATAAAACTCTTAGAAGAAAACATAGGGTAAAATTTTCACAGCATTGAATTTGGCAATGAGTCCTTGGCTATGACCTCAAAAGAAAAAATAGACAAATGGGACTTCATGAAAATTTTTTAAATTTTGTGCATCAAATGACACTATCAACAAAGCAAAAGGGCAACCCACGAAATGAGAGAAGATATTTGCAAATCCTATATCTAACAAGGGATTAATATCCAGAATATACAGAGAACTCCTAAAACTTAATTTAAAAAGACAAAACAACCCAATTCAAAACTGGACAAAGCACTTGAATATGGGGCTGGCCCGGTGGCCGAGTGGTTCAGTTCCCACGCTCCGCTGCAGGCGGCCCAGTGTTTTGTTGGTTCGAATCCTGGGCGCGGACATGGTGCTGCTCATCAAACTACGCTGAGGCAGCATCCCACACGCCACAACTAGAAGGACCCACAACGAAGAATATACAACTATGTACCGGGGTCTTTGGGGAGAAAAAGGAATAAAATAAAATAAAAATATCTTTTAAAAAAAAAAAAAGCACTTGAATAGACATTTCTCCAAAGAAGGTATACGAATGGCCAATGAGCACAGGAAAAGATGCCCAGCGTCACTAATCACTAGGCAAATGCAAATCGAAACTATAATTAGATACCACCTCACATTCAGTAGGATGGCTACTATTTTAAAAAAAAGCCAAAACAGAAGATTACAAATGTTGGTGAGGATGTGGAGAAACTGGAACCCTTGTGCACTGTTGGCGGGAATGTAAAATGGTACAGCTGCTGTGGAAAACAGTATAGCAGTTCCTCAAGAAATTAAAAATAGATTGACTTCATGGTCCAGCAGTTCCTTCTCTGGGTATATATCCAAAGGCATTGAAAGCAGGGTCTCGAAGGGACATTTATACACCTTGTTCACGGCAGCGTTATTCACAACAGCTAAAACACAGAAGTAACCCAAGTGTCCATTGACAGACGAACGGATAAGCAAAAAGTCATCTATACATAATGATGGAATATTATGCAGCCTTTAAAAGGAAGGAAATTCTGACATACGTTAACAAAACGGATGAACCTTGAAGATATTATCTTGACTAAGTGAAATAATCCTGTCACAAAAAGACAAATACTATAGGATTCCACTTATGTGAGGTACCCAGAGTCGTCAAACTCAGAGACAGAAGGCAGAATGGTGGCTGCCAGAGGTGGGAGTGGGGGATGGGGGGTTAGCGTTTAATGGGACAGAGTTTCAGTTTTACAAGAGGCAAAGAGTTATGGAGATGGATGGCGGTGACGGTTGCGCAGCATTCTGAATGGATTTCATACCACTGAACTGAAAAAGGGTTAAGATGGTCAGTTTTATGTTATGTGTATTTTACCACAATTTTAATAATTGGAAAACAAAAAAAGAAGCGGGCCAAGCAAGAGTATTCCTTTTAAATGGGTTTCCTGGAAGCCCACTCAGCCACGCCCGCTTACATCTCACTGGCCAGCACTGGGTCCCAATGTCCCACAGCTGCTCCTGGGGGAAAGATGGCTACAGAGAAAGGGGCAGGGTGGGGGCTGGGTCAGCCATATACAGCGTCTCCTACAAGAACTGGCCTGAAACTCAGACAAGCTGCCATGTCCTGCACCCCCTCACCTCACCCAGCTTCCCTCGGCCCCCCAAGCCCTCCCCGGTAGACTTCACACTCACACACCACACAAATGCACGCTCTGTCCTCTGTGTCTGCCCCCTTCAGCTCACTTAACCTCCGCATGATAATTCCTGTCTATTCGCCTGTGACCTGCGTCAGCACCGCCACCCCCAGGGCCCCCCGACTCCCCTAGACTTGGGGCGAAGGCGGCTCATCTCACATCAACCCTTTCAACAGTCTCACCCTCGCCTCCCTCCCTGGCCACCTCCTGCAGCTCCCGGGCTGTCTGTCCCCCTGACATAAGGCTGCCACTGCTGCCCGGTGGATTCAGGGACCACGGGGAGATGCAGACGAGGCTACGCTTCCCCGACCCGCCTGCCTCTTAATTCCCAAGACCGCACCAACCCAGGTCTGCACACGTGCAGCAGACTTCACTGAAGAGTTGGAGATAACTGGGCGGAATTAGAACATTGGAGAAACATAAAAACTGGATCCTCTGTGTGATTGTCGCCAGAGCTCCAGGGAAAGGACAGAATTTAAATCCTCATGGGGTCTCTTTGCTTCTCTCTGGAGGCTTGTTTTCCTCCCTGTCGCCGAAGCACACACCCACCAGCCCACCCTCCCAGCGCCAATTTCTGTCCCCACCCTATGCCTCAGGGGTCTCGCCAGCACCACTCGTGGGACACAATCTCTAGCGGGGCGTGTTGGCCGGTGACTGAGCCCTTCAAGCTAGAAGAGCCGTATGTGTTCGTTTTCTATTGCTGCAAGTTACCACCCAATGAGAGGCTTAAAACAACACAAATTTATTATGGTGCAGTTCTGGAGGTCAAAATGCCTACAAATGAGGGTGTCGGCTGGGCTGTGTTCCCTCTGGAGGCTCCAGAAGAGAATCAATTTCCTTGCATTTTTCGGTTTCTAGATGCTGCACGCATTCTTCGGCTCATGGCCCCATCCTCCATCTCCAAAGCCAAAAGTGACTCAGACCACACCGGGAAGCCCCCGCCACACCTCCCGTCACCTCCCCACTACCATCCAGCCTGGGTTTGGTCACCCAGAGTGCAACGAATTTTTGCCTGCACTGCTTTAGGGGCCGACTCTCAGTTCGTCATTTTTGGTCGCAGCTCCCCACTTCCTCCTCAGGGGAATGGAGCCCCAGCTGCTCATGTTGGGGGTAGATGAATAGAGAAGACGCTGCCCACTGCTCCCTTCAGGCAGAAGGAACCTAGGGCGAGCTGAGAGCATCCCGGGGCTCTGGGAACTGCACCCGCTGGCCTGCTGATGACGCTCGGCCTCTCTGGGCCCTGTCCACACACAGCGAGGCCGTGCTGTGTGTGTGTGTGTGTGTGTTTCCCCTTTGCACCTCACAACATTAGTAAAGAGAGAGAGGAAGTGTTTGGAATGACTCACATGCAGACACACACACACACACACACAAATAATTAAAAATCAAAAGGAGACACCAGCCAGAGCAGTGCCTCTCCACCCTCTGATGGCCATTTACCCCGTGAAGAATCTTCTGAAAGCGATGGGCCCACATTTCAGAGAAAATTACTCAAAAGGCACAGTTGGGTTGTAATGTCAGTGGTCAAAAACCCTCGACTTAAGTGAAATCCAGCCCTTGTTTTTGACTGTCATTTACTTAAAACAGGTGAAAACATTGTGAAGAGTTGAAGGAGGATCCTTGAGATTCCGCACAGCGAGAGGGTGGGAGGCGGGTTCGGAGAGAGTCGGACTGTCGGCAGAGTTTAAAATCTCCAGACGAGCAAACTCTGCCTCGCTCTGCAGCGTGGAGACCATCAGCTGTGACTGTCCCTCTCCCGCCCAGTGGCGATGTCCCTCAGGATGTCCCCAGCCCCTCGGATCCTCCAAACTTCTCTGTGCTCATTTGGGATCAAAGCCAGGAACTTTCCTTAATACAGGGTTGCACACGCATAGCAGGCATTGTTTAAATAACTTTTTCCTCTCTCAAGGTATTTTAAACTTTATTGTATCTCATATTAAAAATAAACTATCTAAGAGTCCAGAGGAACCGAGGACGCTGCCCACTGCTGGCTCTGGAGCCACAGATAAACCTCTCCTCTCTGGACTCAGTGTCCTTGTCTGTGAGGTGAGGGGGACCCATCTTCAGTGCCTCTGCCTTCTCCTGGCTCTCTCCCGGCTGTCCACTCCCCAGAGATCCCAGACACTTCCACGGGGCTGGGGTTTACAAAGCTATTCCTAGGTACCATCCTGCACGAGCCACATCTTTTCCTGGAGCCGTGAGGGACTGGGCTCCTGTCCTGCACGCACCGAGCTGGAAGGAACCAGAGAAAGCGAGGAAAGATGCAACAACACGGTGGGAGGGTTTCCCACAGGCCCCTCTGGAACCCCGTCCCCTCTCGCTCGTCCTCAATGAAGCCAGTTGGGCTGATGGTGCAAGGGGGACAGCCCGAGGGAGCCCAGAGGCCTTGTGGGTCACCAGTGAGGAGGGCAGGCTGAAGGGGGCGTGGGTGAGGGTGGAGGGGGCCGGCCATGTGGCCCACAGAGACCTCCAGACGGCGAGGCCGGAGACGCGGGCTTATCTCTTCTTAATCACGCTGTACTCTGGCTCCTTCTCTGGCGACCTCTGGGAGGGAATCCTATGGGCCTCGGAACCCCGACTCCGGCCGTCAAACACCACGGAGCTGTAGTGAAGCTCTCCCCCCGAGGTTGCCTGCAGAGAGACCGGAGGCTCAGGAGAGGCGGAGGAAGGACGGATGCCCAGCTTAGCATGGAGAGGGGGACCCCCAACGGGTCTTGGAGAGGCTCCGCTGGGGGAACTCCAGCCTTCCCCACTGTCCTGGCCTCTTTCTCTCACAAAGACTGGGCTCTGAGACCTTGTCCACCCACCTGCTCCACCTGACCTGGTCAAGTCATGGCACAAAGGTCCAGGCATCACAGCCAGGGCCTCCCCGGGGTCCTGGGCCTGACCCAGGGTGTTCTACTCTACAAAGAGGAGACTGAGGCCCCTAGAGGTTTACAGGAATTGGTGAGGCTCCCCCAACACAGCCTCTGTGCTCCTCTTGAGGAAATGTCCTGGGAACGAAGCAGCCCATGGGTCCCTTTTGAGGCCTCAGAGAAGTCTGCAGAGCACTGGTGGCCCTCCAGGTAGAGCCCAGACCGGCCCAGGGGCTCCTGCGTTGGCTGTGACGCTCTGTGACTAACTCACTGAGCTGTGGACACAAGGCCTGACTTGGACCATGGGGGCAGGCAGAAGAGAAGGACCAGGCCACAAATCACTCTGAGACCATGAGTCACCAAGCTAGAAAACCAAGCCATTGCTAGTCCCAGGGCCACACGGCTGTGTGGACATGAGCAAGTGTCACATGAGGAAGGAATCCAGTTAGTCCTTCGCAGGGAACCTTCAGACACTTGGCCAGGAGCCCTTAGAGTGTCACCAGGCTGTGCCAGCTGCTCAGAGGCCCTGGTGAATGGCACCAGGCCCCTGGGGTCCCAGGCCACACCTCATCCTCACACACACAGTAGCCTGAGGTTGGGCAGGGGCAGGGCCTCCTGGGGACCTAGAAGGGATCCCGCATTCCGCCACATGGTGCAGGAGAAGGAGCCCAGGAGAATGATGCCAGGGTGGACATATCCCAGGAAGTTGGGTCCCTTTTCCAGACAGACCAGCAGCTCTGGTGACCTGTCACCCTGACACCAGCCCTCGATGGCATCACATAATGTATCTGAGACGTCTCAATTGGCTCACAGGCCAGGGGGGCCTTGGAAGTCTCCCCATGCAGCTCCCTGTCTGATGCTTAAATCTCTCCCCTGTCTTCTCCACCACTCCCCCGGGCTCTGCCTGAACTCTTCCACTAATGGGTCTCGACACTGGGGGCAGCCTCTTCCATTATTCCACTTTACAGTGGCTGCGCCTATGCGACGACCTACAAGATGTCTTTGATAAAAACCTGAAAAGCAGAGTTGATAGCAAAGAGATGATGAGACCAAAACGGTGAGAAATCACAGACTCTAACATTGGGTGTATGGTATACAGTAGGTGCTTAATAAATGCTGTACTTTATTGACTATCAGGGCCATATTCCCTGGCTAGCCCAATAGCCCCTTCATCTCCCACCCCCCAGCCACAATGACACCCAGCCCTTCTAAGGATGTCTGCTCTGACAAAATCTTCACTTGCCCCATTTTCTGTGTGGCCCTGTCCTGCAGAGGCACAAGACCACCAAGCCAGCCCCTCACTTCCCTCTCTGCCTGCCGCCACCTTAAGATCCTCCCATGCTGGGAGCCGGGCTCTGGTACTCACCACCGTGCTGTACACCACCTCCGGCTGCCTTGGCCTCATGGGCTCTTCCCGAAGGGGACACATCTGCAGCTCCAGATTCTCATAGCAGGGCTCGCTCTGTGGGGCAGCCTGAGGGGGCAGGATGTGTGGGGGCTCGGCAGCTGTCCATGGAGCCCCTCTGTGGTCCAGCCCAGAGGGGCCTCTGCCTCTCTGCAGCCTTGCCACCCTGCCTCCCCCATCTCCCACTCTGGGCAGTATTTGAATGCTCCCCAGATCAGTGGCCAGGCTGGGAGAACCCTCTCTCATTCCACTTTCCCTGGGGGGAGGGGACAGACTGGCCATGGCTCTCAACAAGACCCAGGGACCAGATCTCCCAGGGGTCATTCTTCCCACTCTGGGTGAGCACCCCTCTCCACGCATTGATGACCCATGCAGACCTCCACTGGCTGATGGGAATATCCAACCCCCAACATCTCTGTGCTCCCCTAGCCGCCCCGACACACCTCCTGCTGCAGCTCTTCTTACCTGACTGGGGGTCTGGGCTGGCTCTGGAGTCTCGCCAGCTAAAGATACAAGAGGAGAGTAAGGAGGTTGAGTCCCAGAATAAGGGCAGGGATGGGATCCCTTCTATTTGTCTGGAGAACGACCCTTTCCCTAGAGATTTCAGCCCTGAGGACCTTTCATGTCAGGTCCGCAGCACGGCAGGGTCTCAAGGGTTTGTTAAATGGGTGAATTAGTGAATGAGGACATGAATGAATGAGTGAGCGAGTGAATAATCCAACAAGCAGGATGGCTCCAGCTTGGGGAGAGGGGCTGAAGAAAGCTAGTTCTCGAAACAGCCACTCATGAAAATGTCTCCAGGTGGGAGAAGACAGAAAGGAAAGACTCCCATTTAGGAAGACCTGACGGCGAGAAGAAAAAGTTCTGGAGAGCTCCTTCACAACAATGTGAATATACTTGACACTACTGAACGCTAAGCTTAAGAATGCTTAAGAGGGCAAATTTTAGGTGCTTTTTGCCACAATAAAAAAAATGTAGGGACTGGCCCGGCGGTGTAGTGGTTAAGTTCGTGCGCTCTCCTTCAGTGGTCCAGGGTTTGCAGGTTCAGATCCCAGGCATGGACCTACACACCACTCATCAAGCCAGGCTGTGACGGCGTCCCACACACAAAGTAGAGTTAGATTGGGGGCCAGCCTGGTGGCACAGAAATTAAGTTCACACATTCCGCTTCAGCAGGCTGGGGTTCCCCGGTTTGGATCCGGGGGGGTGGACATATGCACTTCGGGTCAAGCCATGCTGTGGCAGGTGTTCCACATAAAATAGAGGAAGATGGGCATGGATGTTAGCTCAGGGCTAATCTTCCTAAAAAAAGAAGTAGAGGAAGATTGGCAACAGGTGTTAGCTCAGTGCCAATCTTACAAAAAAGAAAAAAAGTGTAGATCTGTAGGCCCAATCCCAGATGTATTGAATCAGAAATGCTGGGGATGGAGTTCAGCAATTTATGTTTTAACAAGCCCTAAAGAAGTTGAAAAAGAAAAATAAGAACCTGTCCTTGCAGAGACCTAGCATGGCACCATCCATGAGAAGTCACCAGGGTTATCTGTTCCCACCCCTTGCCTGGGGGTCTGTCCCTCTCGGACAGGAGGCCCTGTCGTTCTGAGGGTCACAGCTCAGGCAGCACAGCCCCTTGCTTCTGGCACCTGCAGCGCTGCCCTGCAGGAGTCCCGGCTCCGAGCACCGCTCTGTGCACCCCTGGCCCTTCCAACACAGGGCCCCAGGAGCAGGTGGGCAGCGGGCGATGCACACACCCTTGGTGTAGGTGTGTGGCCAGGCAACCCCAGAGTCCACTGCACTAGATGCCACAGGGAGAGACATTGCTCACCCCTCAAGGAACCCCAAAGTCAAAAGTGAGATACCATAGTCAGGAGACACAAGTCCACATATGACAGAAGTGTGGACTGAGCCCTATCAGTTGACTTAGCAGAACATGCCACCGGATGCTCTGAGGTGGGAACACATCCTGTTCCAAATGCCGCATGCAGGCTCCAGGCCACCCTCCCTCTCCTCGGCCCGGACGGCTGCTCTGATGAGAAGGACGAACGAGACTGGTGGGGAAGAGACGGGAGTCCACCGCCAGGGGAGGAACGCGGCATTGAGAAAGTTCGGCGGTAGCCAGCTGGATGGGAAACTGGACTGAAGGTGGGACCAAGTCTACGCTGGTCCCAGGGCCTGGCGCACAGTAGGTGCTCAGGACAGCCTTGCTGTGTGAGCGAGGGAGTGAGTGGGCTGAGGGGAAGAGCTGTGAGCAGGTGTGAAGGGCGGGTGTCAGGCTGGTGTGAGAGGAGGCGGTCAAGATGCAGGATCTGAGACTTACAACGCTGGGGCGGGAGAGCCAGAGTTTTTGGACAGAAAGCCTTCCTCCTGTCACAGAGCATGAGTTAAACGTGGTAACCCCACGCCAGTGAACTCTGCCATCAGGGGCTTTTAGAAGAGCATTTAACAGCAGGGAAAGTCATACAATATGTTAAGCACAAAAAAGAATAGGCTTAAAAGAGGCATGATGGTATGAAGCAAACGTTCTAAGAAATCATATCTGCATCAGAAAAAGACCAGAAGTTCGCATCTCAAACATCAGTGGTTGGTTCTTTCTGGGGAGCAGGAGTTCATATATTACAGGGAATTCACTTCCTTCTTCTTTTTCGAATTTTCTACAGCAATCGCATATCCCCTTTTTATAAGGGGAGGCTTTCTAGGTGAAAGGGCACCATGGAGAACTTTGGGGCCCACAGATCTGAGGCAATCCGGGCTGGGAAAATCCCCCTGTGGTCAGCAGCGTCCACGCGGCCGAGGTGGAGAAGGAGCATGCCCAGAAGTGATCCGGGAAGGGCCGTGGGGAAGGGGAAGTGGTTTCCCTCCACCTGTCAATCACAGATGTGCTTAAGCTGATCTCTCTACGAAGGCCTGAGCCGTGCTGGGGGCAGAGGCTGGGCCCCATGGTGGGCTGGAGGTGAGAGTAAGGCCGTGGTCCCCCGGCCCGGCCCCCAGCACCACCGGCTCCCGTGAGCGATGCAGCTGTGGGGGGAGCAGCCCTTTCTCCCCCCACCCCCATCTCACTGTAGCCTTTGGAAAATGGACAAACATCCCCCTGAGGACCCTCTGCTCTTGGAATCAAGAACTCTTAGCACAGGGGGGAACCATAAGGCTCTCACTCCATCTCAGGCAGAAATCTGCTCCCTGACAGCTCACAGCTAGGCCTCCAGCCAGCGACAAGAAGGCCACGACTCCACGCGCTCCTCTGTCCTTCTATTTATTTAATTCGCTCATCAGTGTTTATGGAGCTCCTATTTACTGAGTGCCAGACAGGGTGCCGGGTGCACCATACGAGCTCTCCCTTTTACTCTGAGCTCGGAGGGGAGCGCCTGGACCACAGGATGCCTGGAGCTTCCTGGGGTGCCTGTTGCGGGTGGAGATAGTAATTAACACATTAATTCAACAAATACTGATTGTGCGCCTTCTCCAGTCATGGTCCCTGATCTCGAGGAGTTGCAGGGCTGTGGGGAGGCAGGCAAGGAAGCAGGCGGTGGCAATCTGGTGTGAAAAGGGCTGTGGGGTACACCCAGGAGGGGCCCCCAAGCTACTCTTTGGGGGGTCAGGAAAAGGTCCCAGAGGAAATGAAGTCTGAGGGCAGCCCTCAGGGCCCACCAGCAGTGAGCCCAGGAAACAGGGTGCCCAGAGCAGCCGCAGAAGGGGAAACTGAGGTCACAGCTCTTGCCAAGTGACAAGAAGTTGGGAACGGCTGGTGTCATGGGCAGGAGGGGTGGGCAGGGCCAGATTGTGGAGGGTCTTGAGTGTCCTTAGGGGCCTGGACTTTTGAGGGTGTGGGAGGTCATGGAAGGGTTTTAAACAGAAGAGGGGCACTGCTTCACGGGCATCCACCCCAGGCCCCACCATGGGGAAGGGCTCCTTCTAGGGAGCCGGCTCCCACAGCCTGTATCCGCCCTACCAGGGACCCCTCCTCTGGGGTCTTCCCTCTGGGGTCACCCAGGATATACGGTCTGAGGGTGTGCCTTCAATGCCCATCCTGGAGAACAAGGACACAGGGCCTCAAAGACGGGAGGGTGTGGTCAGGGCCTGTCCGTCCTGGGGGGCCAGGGGAAGCAGGGAGCTAACTCACCTTTGGCCAGTCTCTGAACCATCCTCCAGGCCAGCAGTGAGGTCCCCGCCAACAGGAGCAGCAGAACTGCCAACAGAGAGAGCAGCACTTGGAGCCTGGAGGGGAGACACAGGATGGGGTAGGTGGGGCAGGGCGTCCTGCCTTCCCTCCTTTGTTTCAAAGATAAGGCCACATTAAAGAAGCAGACGGTATAAAGTCTCCTTTCTACACATCCCCATCTACCCAATTTACCCCACATACACATACGCAGTATACTTAGGAACCTTCTAGAAGCTCTTTATTCAGATCCAAGGAAATATGAAGGTACATCATTTTCCCCCTTTTTTCACACAAAGGAGGCACAGCATAAACACTAGTTTTTTACTTAAAAATCCTTCTTGGAGATCTTTCCATGTCAGTGCATAAAGAAGTCCCTTGCCCTTTTTTACAGCTGCATAGTATTCCATTGCATGAAGGGATCATAACTTATTGAACTCTTCCTTTTTAATGGGCATCTCCCCGAGTCTTTTGCAATTACAAATTTTGCTGCCAAACTTCCCCGTGTAGCTCCACCACTCCACACTTGGACGAGAAACAGCAGATTCACTGGGAAGCTGACATGGCTTAGGTTTCGGACCCCTCAGTTGCTCAGGCCGCTTCTTTCATGCCTAGTTTTCATTCATAACGTTCTGGTCTTTTTCTTAAAGATGTACCTCGCCTCCCCCCCAAATTGCACAGGCTTCAGGCCCCACAAAACCTAGCTCTGACCCCCACGTGTGTATCTGCAGGCCGCTTCTGGAAGTGGTATGTTTGGGGCCTGAGTTTCACCTTCTCTGATATTAAGATTGTCACTCAGGTTGGTCAGAAGCCAGTGGATGGGCTTTTGGGGCAACATATGATAAAAAATCTGACTGGCCTTTGCACCTGGCTCCTGGGAGGGAGGCCCTAAATCCTAGGATTTTCTCTAGAAAAAGGAGTGTCTTTGTTATTCATGAGTCCCGATGATCACACCCGAGTTTATGCTAAGAGATGAGATGACTCAGGATGGGGGCCAACCATGTGGTCAGAGATTTGGGGCCCTGAGGCAGCGTGACCTTCAGGAAGTGGAGGGGGCTGGAGACCGAGTTCAACCACGTGGCCAATGATTCAATCAACCATGCCTGCATAAGGAAATCCGAAAAACCTCTGGACACCGAAGCTTGGGGGAGCTTCCTGCTGGGTGAACACAATGTCCCAGGAGGGTGCTGTCTCCTGACTCCCCCGGGAGAAGGCACGGAAGCTCTGTGCTCAGGACCCTCCCAGACCTCACCCTACGCGTCCCTTCACTTGGCTGGTCATGACCTTTATCCTTTATGATAAGACTGTAATTCTAAGTTTGGCACTTTCCTGCGTTCTGAGTTATCCAAACAATTACCAAACCCAAGGGATCATGGGAACCCACAAATTTGTAGCCAACTGGTCAGAAATGTGGTGGCCTGGGGATCCCCAAAGTGCTCTGGCATCTGGAGTCAGGCAGTCTGTGGGCCTGAGCCCTTCATCTATGGGGTCCGAGCTAACCCCGGGTGGTCAGTGCCGGAACCAGGTGGGGTCAGCACAGGGAGTCTGTGAATCCCGGAAATGGTTTGTGACTGCGTGTATTTTTCTAGGAAGAGGGTCTACAAATGTCAGATTCTCCTGGGGGTTTGTGACCCAGAAAGCTCAAGAATCACGAGTTTAGAAGGAAGAACCTAAGACTTGGGAATCACATAAAGCTGGGCTGGAAGCCCAGCCTGCCTCTCGTAGCTACACTACCTGGAAAATCACTTAACCTTTCCAAGCTCGGTTCACTCATCTGTAAAATGACGGCGGTGACGGCACAGGGTTGCAGCCGGGACCAAATGAGAACTCTCAGGTAAGGCCCTGAGCACACGCCTGGTAGGACGTCATCAGCTTCACTAACTGTTACTTTCCTTCCGTCCACCCCCAGCTTCTGCCCGGCTGAGCCCTCTCTCGGAGCCCAGGGCAGGTCCAGCGTGGCCTCAATAACCCAGGCTAAGAGACGGACACTGCGCTTCCAGCCTGGGCCTGGCCCAAAGGGAGCCAGAGGCCTCCACCTGGTGCAGTGGGAGGTGCCCGCCCTGAGCTCCTCTCAAGGAGGGGGCCCCTCCAGGACACGGGGACTAGGATGCCTTACCCCCAGCCCTGGTTCTGCTGCAGTCCCTCCTGGCTGCTCCCGCTGAGGGTGGCGCTCACGGTGGCCGGGGTGGTGATGGTCGAGCTTGTGGTTACGGAGATACTTGTAGTTGGGGCTGACGTTGGCGCCGACTTTGGGGCTGATGTTGGGGCTGCTACAGAAACACAAGTCAGAGCCAGGGATCTCTCTTCTGGCTCTCGCCAATCCATTTTAGTTTGATTTCACACAAAATACTCACTCAGGACAGAGGCAGGATGGAGGACCCTGGGCCCAAAGTCTCCCCAGGACCTTCCTGGGCCAAGGGAGCAACTCCAGACAGGACACTGGTACCACCCCCAACAGTCCTGATGCCACCTTGCCGAGGAGGTCAGGGCCCTCCAGAGGGCCCCTGAGTCACCTCAGCCGCCCCAGCCACATGCTGCCTGCCAGAGACGTCTGTCTACACTGCAGTTCTCCACCTGCCCCGGCAGCTCCGGCTTCTGCGGGGCTGACCCACAGCACCCTCCTCTCTCCTCTGCCAGCTCTGCGCTCTCTGCCTCCCCTTGCCCAAGAAGCACCTTCCCATCCCTCAGACAGAGCGGAGGTGCAGCTCCTGCAGCAGGCATCAGGGCTCATTCACTCCCTTCCTCTCTCTCTCACACACTCACACACACACTCACACACACACTCATAGTTTGCTCCAAGTCTCTGATCTGATTGGCGCCTCGGCTATTCCCACTTGAGCCTCTTCAGGTGGCCCTGGTGCTGGTACAAGGGGAGAGGGTGCGTACAGCTCACCTGGCAACACTGACACCTCAACCTTGAAGGTGGGGTCAAGAAAATTTCCTTGATGCCATGGTTTATTGATCCCACACCAGTAAGTTCCTATGTCAGCCTCTGTGAGGTTCTCCAAGGTCACGGTGAAGGTGAGGTTTTTGGGGTGATCCCTGATGGACACGCGGCCGCTCCTCACTTCTTTCTCTGACTCTGTGGTTTCCACAATCTTCGTCTTCCACGGTGGCAAATGTGAGTTTTGGCACCAGTATTTGTTATGTTTTCTGAATTGCTGCTCGTACCGACACTGCACGCTCAGGGATCCCCCCACGGTGCCGGTCACAGTTCTGGGGCCACTCAGAGACAGAGAGCCTGGAAAACACAGGCGAGTCCCAGCTCCTCATCAGATGGGCCTGGGTCTGGGGCACCCTGGGGGTCACCCCTCTCAAAATCCCCCCATCTCACATCACTGCCCCCATCAGCCAGATCACACCTTGAGTGCCCTCCCCTTCCTGTCTGTCACCCCCAAGACTTTGACCACAGCAGCCCCTCCCTCTGGACCCCAACCTCCCTTCCTGCTGCCCTTCCCGCCCCTCACTGAGCCCTCCCACGTCCACGCTTGCCCGGACCATAAGAACTCGCCCCCAAGCACCCTGCTCTCCCCTCCCCCACGGGCCCCCCCCCCCCCAAGCCCTGAGCATCTCAGGATTGTGAGGAACTGCTCACAGACTGTCTGTCCCACCAAGGGGGTACGAACAGGGCAGAAAGAGGGCTGCCACGAGTTCACAAAAACACTGGACACGCTTAGTAAATTTTGTGGATAAAAAGTCATTCCCACACACAAAAAGTTGACTGATAACAGGCCTCATTTCTTCCTGGGTCTTACTTCCGTTTGCCCAGCTCCTGTAGCCTTAATTTTCAAGGAAGGTCGTTCTTTATTTCCAAGATTTATGTCTGCATTTTCCCAAACGTCCTTAGAGGAGGAACTGGGAGAGGAAGGTGCGCGTGAAGCTGACATTGGCCACCAAGCGGAGGACACACTGCCCCGGGCGCTGTGCGCACAGCCCCTTGCCGCCCTCATGATTCTGTGGTCAGGCCCCCAAATTGGCGTGTGGGGGAGGTGTGGCTGGCTCTCTTTTCCTAGAGTTAGGACTCCTTAATTTTACTTGCTTTTCCAGGTTCTTAAATCCCTCACTTGAAGACTCTGAGACCTCTCAAATGTGGCTCCAGGAGGGCAGGGGCCTCCTTCTCGTATCTTCCGTGTCCACAAGTGCCTGGCGCGTAGTAAGCCCTCAATAAATACTTCATCGTGAGCCCCTCCTCTACCCCATCCTGGATCTATGCCCACAGCTGCCCAAAGCTGGCCACAAGCTCCAGTCAGTCCCTCTCCCAGGGGCCCCTCAGGACCTCCTCTCCTGAGCGTGCAGATGCCCTGCAGAGAAGGCCTCCCCAAGCCTGTCACACGTGTTACTGAGATCACTAGCCATTGCCAAGGCGAAGTGGAAAGGACATCAGAAGCAGCTGGGTTCACGTCTCGGCTCTATGACACATCAGCTGTGTGTTCTGAGACAAGTTACACAACCTCTCTGAACTTCAGATGCCTCATCTGTAAAGTAGTGAAAATTTACAGGCCTCATATGGCATTTGGGGGCATTGAATGAAAGAATGGGTGTAAAATGCCTGGCAAATAACATTCGGTTGAACCATATGAAATTGCTGATATTCAACTATTTTTGACCAAGAAAACAGGAATTTTATAAGATTCAATCTAATAAAAATAGATAGCCCTCTGTCTGGCCAAATTCAGAAATGAAAAGAGAAAATAACCACAGATACAGAGAAAATGGAAAGAATTGAGATGGTACTTTGCAGAAATTCTCTCCAGGGAAATGTGTGAAGCTGGATGAATTGTGATTTTCTAGAAAAACAAACCACTACAATTGACACATCTCAAATACTTAATACCTAAATGTCTGTTCCAGCCTTCCTTCACTCCAGATGCTGTTGTTGGTCCCCACGTCCTAACGTAATTCCCTCCCTCTCCTCAGCTGTGAATTATCCTTCTCTGCCCGGGTCTTGGCTCCCTTCCCTGATCTGGGCGACCCCATCACGCCCACCCAGACCACCCTTCCTGTCTGTCTCCAGTGTCACTCCCCTTTACGTGCTCTCTCTGTCTCTCTCTCTGTGTCTGTCTGTCCCTCTCTCTCTGTTTCTCTCTGTCTCTCTGTCCTTTTCTCTGTCTCTTTCTCTCTCTCTTCCTCTCTCTCTCTCCCGGTGTCTGTCTGTCCGTCTCCCTCTGTCTCTCTCTCTGCTTCTTTCTCTTTCTCTTTCTGTTTTTCCATCTCTCTCTCTGTCTCTCTCTCCTGACTCACTTTTCTCCTCTTAGCAACAACAAAAATAAACCACCCTTTTGAGGACATCCCACAACTGAAATCTTGGGTGAAAAAATGTCACCATTTCTGCCAAAAGATTCTGCACCTGTGAAGGTGACATTATAACTTAGAGATGGGGGTGGGGGGAGGGTCAGAAAACCTTCAGCTTACTCCCCCCACTGACCTGGAACGATAACACTTACGTACAACCCTCCCCATTTTGCTCCTCTCTGCCTTCACGGGTCCAACACCTATCACCCCCGCTGGCCAGAAACACAGGAGACCGGAGACCACCCAGGCCGTGGCCGGGGGCCTCACTGTTTCCAAACCTCTTCTACCAGGATGTGCCTCTGTTGTCCTAACATTTTCCTTTAGGATCACAAAGTCTCAGCCCACTGAATCCCAGATAAAGGAACCAATCCCCAACTCAAGGAGTCAGGAGAGGAACAGGTGCGTACACACCCAACCCAGGAGGAAAGAAAGAGTAAAGCCAAGGCAGGAATCGGCGAATTAGGAAACAGAAGAACAGCGGAATTAGTACGTACATTAAAAAACTGATTTTTCTTCTGGGAGAGACAGACAATAAAACAGACAGTCTGGTGGGTGGCCAAATCAAGAAAAAGGGAGAAGCTACACCCACACGATTAAAGAGAAAAACAACCAGGGTAATTTTCAAGTCTCTACAAATGAGCCTGTAAACTTGGATGAAACTCATGATTTTCTAGGAAAATATAAGTTGCCAATCTTGGCCCAGAATAGAGTTTTTAACGTAGACCAATAACGATGAGTGATATCAGACAGTCCTTTCCCAGCGCTGACTATGTGAGGTGACGTGGTCATCGTGTCACAATGTAGACATATATCAAAACATCACGTGTACACCAGAAACATACACAATTGTTGCTTGTTAATTATACCCCAATAAAACTGGTGGAAAAATGCAAAAAAAAAAAAGATTTATTTCCCTTTCGAGAAAAAAAAAGGAGTCAAACCCAGACAGTTTCACAAGCTAGTTCTCTCAAACCTTCAAGGAACAAACAATTCCAGTTTTATTTAAGCATTTGCAGAGAATATAGAAAGAGGAAAACCTCCCTCATTCTTTTCGTGAAGTCAGCTTAGTATCAAGACTAAAATTGGGCCAAATCTCTTTTTTTTGGTGAGGAAGATTGTTGCTGAGCTAACATCTCTTGCTAATCTTCCTCTATCTTGTGTGGGATGCCACCACAGTGTGGCTTGACCAGCGGTGCTAGATCTGCACTGGGGATCTGAACCTGCGAAGCCAGGGCGCACGAAGCAGAGTGCGCCAAATTAACCACTGCACCACCATGCGGGCCCTGGGACGAATCTCTTAATATAATTCACCACCTTAATAGTTCAGACAGGGGACTAGAGACAGACAGGGGAAAGGAACCGAGAGCTCAGTGAGGGCAGATCCCATGAAAACACAAGAAAACCCAAGAAGTCAGTAGACAAATGAATGGGGAGAGGATGACCAGTTTCCAAATTAATACACAGAAAGCCATAGCTTTCCTATAAACAATTGGTTAGCAAAAGAATCAAAGAAAACACGCAATTTATAAGCAAAACAACCAAAAAGATTTAAAGTATCCTAGGAATAAACCCAATCAGACTGTAGGACCTGACTGGGGAGAGCCGTGAACACTATTGAGAGGCACGGTGGATAAATTCCCCTAATGGACGAATAGGAGGGTTTATCTTCTCCCCGGAGAAAGTTTCTCTGCCCTCTGCTGCCTTCTCACCCCCTTCCTCTCCCCGCTGTCCCCATCTCCCTTTCTTGGACATGACTGACCCCCTGGCACCCAGGCCCCCATCCCCTGAGCTGCCCTGGCCGTACACCTCCATGTCCCTGAGACCATGGCCTGCTGCTCTCCAGTCCCCATGCTTCCTCTACACCCTGCCTGGGATGTGTGACCCGCAAGGGAGCCTCCTGTCAAAACATAGGCCCTTCGGCGCGCTCAGCGGCAGCCACCCTCCCACCCACTCTGCTGCGTCCTGCCTCTCAACCTCTTTCCTCCTGCAATAATTCTCCCACAAAGCCCCTCCTCCACGCCCCACGGTGGCTCATCTAAGTTCAAGCTGACGCAGAAGGAGAGACAGACCCTCGCCCCTTCCCCTCCCGGGGCTCTGGTCCTTCTGTCTGTCCATCTTACCTGGTGGACAGAGCGCCCCCCGTTCCGAGTTCTGTACGGAGTCCAAAGTCAGGATGCTTCACGTAACATCTCCCCTGCGGCAGGCCCTGTCTCTCAAACCCCCCCTCCCACCCACCGACCCGCCCCCCGGCAGAGTTTTAGTCCAGGGCAGCCCCTCACCTGGGACCCAGAGAAGCAGCAAAGCTAAAGGCAGCCACACAGCCCGGGACTGCTGGGTCATCTCTCCAGCACAGATGTCATCTGCAATTGCGCCAGACCCCAGCTGGACCCAATGTTTCAGTCCCCTCAAGGAGGAGGGTCAAGTGTCTGTGGCTCCCGCTTCTGCTTTTCTTTGTGCCGCGCTGCTTCCTGGTTCAGCTTCTTTTTGATTCTGCTCCTAGAGCTGGTCAGAAAATGGAAACACGGGGGGAGGCAGAGCTGCCAGTGGCCAGGGCCCCCGGGTCTGTGCACTTCTACTTAACCCTGAGTGAGCCACAGTTTCCGTGGATATTTCCAGCGAGGGGACCACCCCCTCCTCCCCAATGGCTCCCAGACCTGTGCCTCCCCCTCTCTCACATCCCCCAAGACCACAGGGCCAACATTCCTTCTAGGCAGGCCCAATAACTCCTCCTACTTCCTTGTGGTCCCCATGTTTTGGTAAACGTCAGCTGTCTCCTTTTGAAATAATAAAAGGATGACCTGTGCAATTAAATGTAGGAATGTAACAACAAATTTTACTTAAGAGGGACATATTACACTATTGTCAGGGTCTCATTAAGGCACTTAGAAAAATGAAAAGTTGGTAACCAATTCCCTTGACAGTGAGCTCCCAGGAGATGAAGACCTCAAGGATCGGGGACTACAACCTGGGAACTTTGCTTATTGGAAAAGGCATCAGATAAAGACTTTGCTACCCCGTTGGAAAGACCCTTATCAGCGATTATTGACTAATCCACGTGCTGCAAAATTAAACGGAGTAAACCCAGGGATTCATGTAAAAACGTCCCCTCCACCTGAGTGGACTTCAATTCCTGTTGCTGATATTTGGCTCCAAGTGACTAAAACAAACACCCCAAAACCAGGATGAGAAGAAGACGACAAATCCCAAGATTGGCAAAACCTGAGACACAGGACCAGGCCAGAGTTCCCAATGTTACGTCTTCCCCATTTAAATCCTTGGAATGCACAAATCATGTATCTACGTGATAACGGCGATAATCACCCTCCTGAGGCCATGAGCAACTCCGATCTTCTCACGTGATGCAGATTGCCTTCCTTCTGTTTTCACTTGCCTTCTTAATATCCTTTACTGCCCTATTGACCATTGCCACCTCATACTTCACGCCTTGTTTTCACCGCCTCTAAATCTCATGTAAAATAAGCTAGAACCTCATCATGAAATTCAGCTCTAATAATCCTTTCCTAATAACTATCTAAAATTGTTTAACTAAATTGCCCATTAATTAACTACAAAATGTCTGGGATCTGGACGAGTGCTGCCTCATGGTGCTTATACAATGAGCCACATCCACTTCGCACAGCCTATCTCACTCTTTAGTCCCAACTCTACAGAAACTCTCTGAGAGCCAGCCTTACCAATTGCTGGACATGTGCAAGCGCAAACCACACGCACGATATTCCTGACCCAGCAGCATGGCCTCTATTGTTAGAAGGTTGGAGGAATCTAACCAGAAAAGACGTAGAGTTTTCCTATGGCATTTTTGAAAATATCTATCAGCGGCCCTCTGGAAAACAAGCCCCGGATATTAATTCACTTCTTTGGACCCCTCCAGCTTACCGGGGTGTCTGTCTCACCTGAATTTGGGTAATCACCCATAATCTTTCCTTGTGCGTTGAAAACTTAAATGGCACTGGAAAAACTCCGGGTTATTTACCACTTATTTAATATTTGTAACTTCACCCTTCTCTACGATTGCACTGATCATGAATTCACACCTCGCTGGGGTTCAGAAAACCATTATGATGTTGCTTCCCTTGATGTGTCTTTATGGTGGGGAGACTCCCAGAATAATGGAACTGGCAATTGGGAATCTGACATATTCCCTTTAATGGGCACCCATTGGAGTATAGATCAAAAATCAGGAGAATGGTGGAAATTAAGTAAAAACTATAATAGCCTTAATGACACTCAACAATTGACAACAAAATTCAACCAGCTGAAATCAATCTCATCTTTTGCTTCAAAGTTGTAGAAAATTTCGCTGTTCCTATAACCATTGTCACAACACTACTAGTCCTAACTACTGTGTCCTCTGTGAGAAAGATTACATTTCTGCCCATAAGATTCCCTCTTTTTTTTTATTCTTTTTTTTTTTGAGGAAGATTAGCCCTGAGCTAACATCTGCCACCAATCCTCCTCTTTTTGCTGAGGAAGACTGGCCCTGAGCTAACATCCGTGCCCATCTTCCTCTACTTTATATGTGGGACGCCTACCACAGCATGGCGTGCCAAGCTGTGCCATGTCTGCACTGGGGATCCGAACCGGCGAACCCCGGGCTGCCAAAGCAGAACGTGTGCACTTAACTGCTGCACCACTGGGCCGGCCAGAAGATTCCCTCTTTGGAACCTAACAAGACAGTCTGGGCACAGGGACCCACTTATGCCTTATCTCTCGAAAACACTGGATACATTTTTCTGTGCGGCTCCAATATTTTTTCCACTCTCTCCATTTCCTAGAAAGGATGAAGTGGAATAGTAGCACTCACCCCTGATGCTGCCATTAGAAAAAAATCTTGGGGCTGGCACTGTGGCATAGTGGTTGAGTTCGCGTGCTCTGCTTTGGCAGCCTGAGGTTCACAGGTTCGGATCCCAGGCGTGGACCTAGCACCGCTCATCAAGCCATGCTGTGGCGGCATCCCACATAAAATAGAGGAAGATTTGCACAGATGTTAGCTCAAGGCCAATCTTCCTCAAGCAAAAAAAAAAGAGAGAGAAAGATTGGTAACAGATGTTGGCTCAGGACCAATCTTCCTCACAAAAACCAAAAACAAAAACAAAAAACCTTCCCTCCACTGCTCATATCCCAAATCTCAGTGCATTCTCATATCAACTCAAGAGAGGTGAAAGAAACTATGACCTTCAGGGACATCCTACAGACAACCCAATTATAGCTAAAACAGGAATGGGCTATGACTTTGCTAGAGCATTATTTCCCACTTATGGGGTAATTGACCTTGAAAAGGCCTTTTGTAACCTCTCCCTCGTGATGGCTTCAACCTTCAATGCCACCCAGCAAGCTATCGAATATCAACAGAGCCAAATGGACGGTCTGGCAGCAGTCGTCCATCTAAGTCGAGGAGCTCTTGACATCCTGGCTGCTCAACAAGGGGGCACTTGTGCACTCTGGGAGAAGAATGTGGCTTCTATGTAAATGAGATCGGTCGCTTAAAACAAGAGCTAAAGGTCATGAAAGATACCATAAATCCTCAACAACATAGGTCACACTGCTGGCCTCCTAGACCACTTTGACCTGTTTGGTTGGTTACCCTCTGGGCTCGGAGCTATTTTGAGATCAGAGTTGCAGGCCTTACTAATGATTATTGCTCTGATTTGTTCAAACTTTGCCACCTTTAACCTGGTAATGATTTGCATTTCATGATGCTGTACGTCTGTCTCTGCTGCTAGAGTGATGGTTGCTCAGCGACTTGAGATGATTGATCAATCTTGCAACTCTGAGCAAAGAAAGGACTTGATTCTTTTCACAAAAATTGTGTGTAACACTAGTTTCCTGACTGCCTCCTTATTGCTCGGATGTGGCCACTTCAAATATTATTTATTGGTTTCTTATTACTGTTACTATGGTTGTTCTATAAACGTTATAAACAATGTTATTGTAGAAGGTCATAGAAAAGCACATGTACAATATTTGTGAAACAATTTGACTTAATTGAAAGTATATATCACCCATAAATATGCTTCCCCTGTCAGTGCATACTTCTATGATTATCAGTTATATTTGACTATTTACCCCAATGTGGATAACTGGGCAAGTCAATTAAAATAAAGCCCAGCTCCAAGGGACATGATGGACTTGGGGCAGGCAGCAATCACCCTGGCATCAAGGGACAATTTTCTGATCATCAATGCTTTCTATCAAAAGATTATTGATCAAGGGGCTGGCCCCGTGGCCGAGTGGTTAAGTTCGCGCGCTCCGCTGCAGGCGGCCCAGTGTTTCGTTGGTTCGAATCCTGGGCGCGGACATGGCACTGCTCATCAGACCACGCTGAGGCGGCGTCCCACATGCCACAACTAGAAGAACCCACAACGAAGAATATACAACTATGTACCGGGGGGCTTTGGGGAGAAAAAGGAAATAATAAAATCTTCAAAAAAAAAAAAAGATTATTGATCAAAAGAGTAAAATGATATAAGAAAATGGTATATATTGAGGTGTATGGGAAAACCATACTGCTTTAAACTTGATTTGGCCTAAATTTTATTTGAACCAAAGAAGCCACACTTACAGCCTGTTAAACATACACTGTACATCTGCTTTAATCATTATCCTAAAGTAAAGACTGTGTTCTCTGAAGATAAGAATTGATGCCTCCCTTCTCGTGAGGCCAATACTCTTTGAAGATAAGTCTCCCTTCTCGTGATACCAGAGTCTGTTGACCCACTATGTACATGCTAACCTGGAACAAAATATCTCTGTGAACGCTTGAAAGAATGTACTCATCATGTTGATGGATGTTTCTTTGTGCTGAAAACCGCTCTTGTCCAGAGCACTTTCTTCCCTTGCAAAGACTGCGACTCCTGGGCTATAGTCCTCAGTTTGACTCGAATAGAACTCTCTTCTTTTCTTTTGCAATAGAATGATTGTTGATTACTCACGGGGACAAGGCATTGCCATGGTCTTGAATGTCAAGGCCAAAAGAGGGACGCAGCAGACTCAGAAGCAGGAGGCTGGGTTCTCCTGTGGCTCGTCCACTTACCTCCAGCGTGACCTTGAGCAAAACCTGTGCCTCCTGTAAAATGTCCATAATAATAGCTCCTTTGTGGGAATAAAACATGTAATATTTATAAAAATATTCAAATGTGAAACAATGATGTCCTTAGGCCAATTTTTTCCTAAGGGCATGCATCTTTACTTTAATGAAAGGCACAGGAAAAGAGGGTTGGCTAGGGAGAGGGATGCTGTGCAAACAGCCTCTGGGGTGTGATTCTCCTTAGGAACAGAGAAACACCCCAACAACTGGGGAGAGGAAAGGGCCAGGGGAATTGATCCCATCACATCATCCTGCTCGCCCCAACCGGCCCACAGACACCAAGGAAGAAACAAAACGATGCAAAATTGCTCCATGATGTCAGAAAATTACGGAAGGGCTCTTTCCCGGCGGCTCCCTACTAACCACCAGCAGATGTGACACAGGGCAGATCAAACCCGACGGCGGAGCCCCCTTCTCAGGCCGGGTCCTGCAACCGCTAAACCTCTCCTCAGGTCCGGGGTCTCTTCCCAGGGTGGACGCATGTGCTCGGAGGCCGGTGGGGAGCGGTGTGGACGGTGGCGGGGGAGGGCTGTCTGGGCAGACTTGCTCCAGCAGCACTGAGTCCTGCAAACTGTAGGGGCCCCAGAAAAGATCTGGAAGTGGTTGAGCTGTAGAGCTCTCAGCAGAACTTCCCTCTCCAAGGCAGCAGGGTCTCAGAGCCGCCCTCTCCCCAGGGCAGGGTGCGGCTCCCCATCTGCTCTGCCTCTTCCTCAGGCGAGGGGGCTTCAGGGTGTGCCTTGTCCCCTGTGGGTGCGGCCAAGGGGCCAAGAGGCTGGGCACTGAGGGCTGAGAAGTAGGAGGTGGCCCGCACAGCTGTGGCTGCAGAAGGAGGAAGAACTTGACAGCCTGGTGAGCTGGTGATGAGAGGGGAGGGGAGGAACTGTGGTGGTTTTGTCGGGGTGCTGTTAAAAGATGCAAGATCCTTGAGGCAAAGGGACCGGCTCTGAATGAGAAGCAGTTGGGGAAAGGCAGCGGGAAACGAGGGCGGAGCACTGGGAGCGCCTGCTTTCTCTTCTCCAGGATCCTGTGTGAGACCAGCATCCGTGGCCTGACCTGGCCCAGTCGGGCCTGGCCTGCCTGCCTGCTGGACTTTCGGGGACTCCCACACCCCACCCTGCTGCCCAACTCTGGGGAAGCTACTCTAGCATGATGGGACCCTCCAGGGCCCCGGGCAGCTTGATCAACCCAACAACGTGGAACTGTGCATCCCACGGTCCCGGGGCCACAGTCCACAATCAGCTGGTCATGACTGTCCGTAACGTGTTCTCCTGCTTAGTCCTGGGCTCGCTGTGGTCTAGACGGAGAGGAAGAGGAAGCTGTGGGTCAGCAGATGGGTGGCAGTCTTGGCCAGAGGCCTAAGAGCCCTCACTGTCCTCTGGAGGACTCCCCAAGGCTTCCTATCCACAGAGCCACTGCTCCGTGCAGGCCCTGACCCCCATGACAGGTGCCTGGAGAGAGGACCCAGGATTGAAACCTGGTCTGACAGGGGTCTGCGGAGCTCAGCAGGAGCACCCACGGGGGTGGGCTCAGGAGGGAGCATCCACCTGGGGCTTGCTCCTGGCTCTCCCTGAAGAGACAGTCTTGGGGCTTCGTCAATGTCACAGTCATGGCTGGCCCTGTGGCCAAGTGGTTAAGATCATATGCTCCGCTTCAGCAGCCTGGGGTTCCCCAGTTTGGATCCTGGGTGCAGACCTACACACCACTCATCAAGCCATGCCGTGGCGACATCCCACATAGAAGAACTAGAATGATTTACAACTAGGATATACAATGATGTGCTGGGCTTTGGGGGGGAAGAAAAATAAAAGAAGATTGGCAACAGATGTTAGCTCAAGGCCAAGCTTCCTAATCAAAAAGTCTACCTTAAAAAAAAAACCCAAAAAACTATGCCTTTACCTTCATATCATATCTGTAATTGGTAGATTATATATTTTTTTTAAAATGTGACGGTCACAGGGATTGGGGTATCCACAGAGGGAGGGCTGTGGATGACTCCTCAAGTCGTCTCCTCAGAAGATGCCCGTGCCTTCTCAGGCCTCCCGCAGCCCTGTCCCCTGCCTGCGCCTGTACTTGATCATTCGCTCTGCGTGCCTTTGTTTTCATGGTAAGACTTCACGAAAGCAGGGACCACGGCAGCCGCCACAGCCCCAGGCTCACATGCCCAGCGCACTTGTCGGGGAAGGGAAACCAGGACTATGGATAGATACAGAGAAGCCAGGCCAGCAAGGCCCGCCTCGTCTTCCTGCCAAACTCCACCCCCTGGCGAAGAAAGGCATAGAACTTGCAATGGTGCCAGCGTGTTAAACCATCCGACCGAACACTTAAGGTTTGTGCGCTTCCCCTGAGTTACACAGCGACAAAAACTAGGCTCAAGCAGAGGCCGGCCATCTGCACGCCTGGAAGGGGAGGTCTTGGCAGCGTCAAAGCTGCTCGTCAATCAACGCCCCCTCCCCACTCCCCAAGGGTGCACAAAGATGGCAGCGTCTAAGGGAGCAGCCGCCTCCCAGCCCTGGCCTTCGCTGTCTCCTGAATCACAGGTCATACCCTGGCATCTTTCCAGGGAGCGGGCTGGGGTGGGAGGCGGGGGAGGGGAGCCAGCCACAGGAGGACCCCTGACTGTGACAGTGGGGACAGCACAGTACACCATGGGGGAAGGTCCGGTCTTTGTGTCCTTGTCCTGAGCTGCATCCTAGCCGCATGCACGTCCTCTCTCCGTCACTTTCTCCTTCTGGGAAGTGAGAATGCCACCGCTCACCCCGCCCACTTCCCGGAAAGCTTCCCACGAGACCAGAGATGTGAATTTGTTTATATATCACTCAAGCTGTTGTTTACGGAACTCCAACCATGTGTGTGTGTCAGTCTCTGCTCCTCAGAACTCAGAGAGATGTCCGTATTAAACCCCAGACTTCTGTCCACTGTACCATGACTCACGAGGTGGGTGACCACACTGGGCAGGGAGGGAGTGGCTTTGAGAAGGCAGTGGAAGTCGCCCGAACGGCTGACCCAGGAGCATAATGAGAAAGAGGATGTTGGGCAATTTGGGCCTTGAGAACCCAAACTGACAAACTTGCCAGGGAGTCCCCGCTTACCCTGGCCTCCCCATCACCACCGCCACCTCCTCCTTCAACACCCAAGGGACTGCCCCAGGCTGGACAAACGCACAGCAGTCCTGTTGGCTCTTGGCCCTGTGCTGACAAAGGGTAGGGGCTGGATGAACGAGCACGCAGTCGGTTCTAAAACTGCTAAGAGTGGGCACATTTGGCCCTGAGCTTGAATATGTGAGTTTCTGACACTCTGGGGATGACCCCACCTCCCAAGCCCTCAGGAAGGCCAGAAGCTGCCTCACACACACACACACCCATCTTGATCCTGCTGCTCATGTGTCTCAGCACCACAGCAGCCTGCCCACAGACGTTCCCAGAAGCCGGTTGAATGTGTGTGTTTCAGGCAAGCCAAGGGTCCGAAGGACCTTGTAACTGGTGAGTGCCAACTAGAGATGGGCTGTGTCTCCATCCCTGTTCCAAGGCAGCAGGTGAGGATTATAGGTGCTACCTGTCAATGAAAGTGGAGCCAGGGCTGGTCTGGTGGCCCAGTGGTTAAGTTCGCACGTTCTGTTTTGGCGGCCCAGGGTTCGCCAGTTCAGATCCCAGGTGCAGACATGGCACTGCTTGTCAAGCCATGCTGTGGTAGGCGTCCCACATATAAAGTAGAGGAAGATGGGCACGGAGGTTAGCTCAGGGCTAGTCTTCCTTAGCAAAAAGAGGAGGATTGGCAGCGAATGTTAGCTCAGGGCTAGTCTTCCTCAAAAAAAAGAAGAAAGAAAGAAAGTGGAACCAAATGTGTGTCCTTGGCTTGCCGGGAGCCTCACGTGCTCTCTTCGTTTCTTTCTGGTTCCCTGGGCCTTGCTGAGATCCAGAGAGGTGGGCCCGCTTCCATTTTCCAAGTCTCAGTATATCACGAAATAAGAGATTCTAAGAGAGGATGAATGAAAATCAGAGCATTTAACAAGTCAAAGCCTTTAACATGCAACACACACATATAGGGCAACAAAACTGGACTATTTTTCAGACAATTACAAGATTTACAAAATTGTTAATTCATAGCGCAGGCTGGTAAGGAGACCCGAGGTAGAGTTATGGGAAGGGTGCCTTCCCTCCTTCCCAGCAGGGGAAATCTCATAAACTCTTGGACTTTAAGGACAAATTCACTTAGAAACGATGTCAATACCAAGTTTGAGGAAATGTTCTAAAATTGGGTTCTGGGGGCCGGCCAGGTGGCATGTTCACACGTTCCACTACAGTAGCCAGGGGTTTGCCAGTTCAGATCCCAGGCGCGGACCTAGCACTGCTCATCACGCCATGCTGTGGTAGGCGTCCCACATATAAAGTAGAGGAAGATGGGCATGGATGTTAGCTCAAGGCCAGTCTTCCTCAGCAAAAAGAGGAGGATTGGCAGCAGATGTTAGCTCAGGGCTAATCTTCCTCAAAAAAAAAAAAAGAATTGGGTTATGGTATTGGTTACTCAACCCCGTAAATTTACTAAAGCTTATTGAATTAAGCATTTATTTATTTATTTTAAATATAGTTCATTTAAAATGAGTAAATTTTAAACCAGAATTGTCCGGCCACGAGCAGCCCCTATCGCCATCTGTTGGTGATTGCTAGAACTGCCTGCTTTCTTGGGCAGATCACTGTTCCCATCTTCCCAAGTCGGGAAGTGGAGAGATTTATGTGTGCAATCCAGGTGTGTGACAGTGATCCTTCCAGTACACCAGGAACAAGGAGGAAGGCTCCAGGCCCTTGGAAAGAGGATCTGGGGGCTTCAGAGAAGCAGGATGGCTAACCTGTTGTGGAGGAGAAGGTGAAAGGAGATCGGGCAGAGGTCACAGGGGAAGAAACAGGACAGGGTCCAGCCCATAGACCAGGCCACCCAGGAGGGATGAAGGATGCCAGGGCTCAGCCTCCGGGCTCTCTTGAGTTCCTGGTTTGTTGCCAAGGAGAGCCAGGGGTACTCAGATGCCCAATCAGACCCCCAGCTCTGAGGCTGACCCGGGACTGTCCAGCTGCCCCATCACGGTGAGCAGGATGTTACTCCACTTCCCGCCACGGCTGAACTGTTCTAGAAGGGGCGCAGGGCAGAGGCTGCAAGTGGAGGGGGCGGGGACAGCAGCCTCACCTCCGGGCCTAGGAAGTCAGAGACGGGGAAGCGGGTCTCGCGTCTCCTTGCCCTCCTCTCTGGGTAAGGTTCTCCACCACAAGGTTCTGGGTTTGAGGCCGCACCACCCCAAGACAACCAGCTGACAAGAACCCCTGCCCGAACATGGGGGAGGAGGACCCAGGGATGAGACCTTAAACGCTGCTGAGGTTTTCAGCTCTAGAGAATAGGAGGCTCGACTTTTGTCAGGGGCAGCTCCAGGGGTCAGAGTGTGTGCGGCGGGGGGGGGGGGGTAGAAGAAAGAGCACAGCGCTGTGGGGCCCGGTGGGGGGGAGCAGAAAGGGGCACAATCCTGATACGGCTTCCCAATCCCGCTGACCACACTTGCTTACACAGAAGCTGGCAGGGGCTCAACCCTGGATGCTTATGAGAACCTCTTGCAGAGTTTTTTCAATGCCTGAGCCACCTCCCCAACCTCCCTCCCCCTTTTCCCTACCCAACTGTTCGCTGAGGTGCTGACTCAGTTGGGCTGGGTGGAGCCCTGGCATGGCACCCCTGCCCTGAGGAAGGGGGAGATGCAGGATGCTGCAGGGGAGAAAAGAGGTTCCAGACAGACACTGGACACACCCAGGAGCGATGGAGGAAGTGCAGAAATCAACCGGGGACTTGATTTCTGGGAGCCACACTCTACCCCGGACCCCCAAAATTCTCCCCAGAGAAGGAGGGGCTTCTCACAGGAGGACTCCATGTGACAGCAAGGCCTGTGGCTGTGGGACCTGGTGTCCTGGCCCCAACTCTTCCACAGGATCAGATTCATAAAGTTGGATCAAAATGAATGAATGGATAAACGATTGAATGGATGAATGGATGCTGGGAGTGGTAAGAGCATGGACTCTGGTTCTGACTGCCTGGATCTGAATCCCCGCCCTGCTGCGGACAAGCGCTGTGACCTTGGCTGAGCTATTAACCTCCCAGAGCCTCAGCTTCTCCGCCTGTAAAATGGGGATAATAATTACACAACTCCCTCATGTCCACACTCCATAAAGGTTTGGGTTGTTGTATCCGCACGGCCTTTATCACACCTGCCATGGTCACCGCTGTGTTCACGGCAGCTTGTGCCTCTTCCCAAATGTCTAACAATTTGGGAAGCCAACAGAACAGCATTCCTGGTCCTCACTCCTCTTCCTGTCAGCTAGGACTTCTCCTTTCAAAGGCCCAGCCTGCCCCTCCCCACCAGACTTTGTTCAGGGAGCCCTGTGCCTTCCCCAGGGCCATGTGACCTCACACGTGGATGGGTTGCCCAGAACCAGGGGACCAGGACTGGTTATTCCGGGTTGACTGTTCCAGCCAAGATCTGAGATGCTGCCCTACTCTCAGACTCCACCAGGGGGCACTCTACGCCCAGACATCGTTTATTTGTTTACTTGACAAATATTTAATGGCTAACCTACCTTGTGCCAAGTCGCGGGCCCAAAGATGGGGACGTGAAGATAAAAATACAACAATTCTCCTTTCCAGGAGTTCGTGGCTTAGCGGGAAACATGAAAACAATGACAGGAAAACAAAAGATCACTGAAAAGGTGGACGTGGTCCTCAGGTCAAGACAGAAGTCACAGTGGCTTGGGTGAGGGGGCCGTCCCTGCTATCAGACACAGGAAATGGCACAGACAAGTGGCTGGGGGGGTCTTGGACCTCAGCCCTGGGCCCCCATCTCAGTCCCACTTGACCTCCGTCCTTGAGGAATTCTGGGAGGAGGATGCACAGAGCCCTTGAAAATTCCAAAAGGACATCTGGCCTGACCCCAAATGGAGCCTCAGCCATTGAGAGGTGTTGGGGGACCAGCCTGAGGTTGACTCTTCCCTCTTCTGCCCCACATACCCTGCCCCCACCGCAGTGCCCAGAGAGGTCAGGAGGTGATTGTTTGAAAGCTTCCCCTGTTCGCCAGTCATCCAGCTCCTCCAACTCTCCCGAGCAGCCTCTACAGGACCGTGAGGTCAGCGGTGGGCACGGTGTGCAACCCACCTAGGTCTCCAGCTAGGGTCCCAAGCTTGGCTGATGTCACAGACACCTGGGGTGCCGGGCCCTCCTCCTGCATCAGCTTCTCCGGGGCTGGGACTGGAAGTCTGTCATTTTAACAAGCGCCCCAAGATGATGCCCGCAATCAAACAAGTTTGGGAAACTACCGTGCAGGATCTGTGGAATGCCTGCCGCTCTACCTGTGCTCAGAGGTGACGACAGGACAGGACAGGATAGGACCGTGCCTTGCGCATGGTAGCCAACTCAACAGATATTTGCGGAAGGAAATGAGCTGGCGGGAGTGGGCTTCAAGGGCTCTTGGTACCTGCACAGGGGTATGGAGATCGGCAGCTGCGCAACGTCCCCCAGACAGTCTCTGGATTCTTCTGGGTTTCCAGAGGTTGGAGACATTAGGGTGGGTGTCCCATCTAGAAGGAGGGCCCTGGAGTCCTAGCGAAGACTTTAATGCTGCACTCACTGTGCCCCTAGACCCCTGAGCATCTGAAATATTTGTTGAAGCATGTATGAGCCACGGAAAGGTAACTAATGGTTGTAGCAATCCAGATTCTTCCGAAGTTGTCTAAGCATTAGTCTAAGCATTAGTCTAAGAATAGACTAATGGGGACAGAGTAAGGTGGCTCCTACTACCTCTTTGTCATGGGTGAGGTTGTACACCGTACAGCTTGGGTATGCGTCCTGCCCTGGGAGGACTGGGTCCAGGCCCGTGCCCTGGCAGACTGGATGGGGGAGGGGAGGAAGGGGCTGGGAGATGGGAGACCCCCGTGAGGGGGAAGTCAGTCCAGGGAGAGGGAGGGAAGGTGAAGGGTGAAGAGGTCATGGCCAGAGGAAAGGATGTCAGGATTTGAAACATGAAAGTAGAGGGAGTTCATAAAGAAATTCATGACTGTCAGGAAGATAAAACCCAGAACTTCCAAGGTGAGGTCAAACTAAAGTGAGATCTTCCCAGAAGCCCCTGAGTGCCCCTTCTCTGCCGGCCCCAGCTGGCCCTTCCACCGTCGAGTCCAAGGGCAGCCAGAAAACCTTCCCCTGGTTGTTGTTGGGACAGCCAAGGCAGGAGGCGCATTTTAAAAGGCCCTTGCAACCGGGAATGAGGGGTGGGGAGCGGGGAATGACACCTCCTTTCTGCCCCCACAAGGCTGAACTTCATTTATAATCACCACAAGCCAGAAACTGGTCGAGAGGACTGGGTGTCCCTCACGCCCAACAGCTGGAACACAACTGCATTCAGGGGTTACCTGCGGGCTCCTGCCCTCCCGCCTCCTTCAAGATGCGAGTCTTCAACCGCTTGCCCTGGTGGCCTTGGGCTCAGAGCTGGCTGGTGCTGCCCACTCCTGGAGGTGACCAACACTTTCGGTGGTGCCTCTGAGACCCAAGGTGGGGAGATGCCCAAGGCTTTACGGCTTTCCCAAGGTGGGACTGTGGCCCCGCTGACATCTGATCACAGCTCTCTCCCTTGCCTGAGATGCTGAGTGGGCAGTGTCTTCCCCATTCTTTTATTAAAACATGAAAGACGAGAAAGCGCGCTTTCTAAACAGAGGGACTTCTCTCTACGTGTCTGCTCGCTGCTGGCCCTCCCTTGACCCAGATCTGAGGCCCGTATCAGGAAAGGGCCACGCAGACCTCACTGTTCTTGGCTTATGGACAACAGGTCATTGTCTGTTAGCACCATCTGCTTTCAGGGAGTCGGAGGAAAAGACTCTCAGCACAGTGTGGGGGAGTCTCAGCCCCCGCGTGGGGGTATCCTGTCAAAGGACATATGCAGGCGGGTACTTGAAACATAACAGCCTCATCTGCAAGACTGCACTCCCGAAGGAGGTGCCCTGGGGCCCCTTCCTGGGCGCTGCCCCAGTCCTCGAGCCACCCCGGGGACTGCCTTCACTGACGGGGCCAATTGCATCCCCTTGTCCCCTCGACCCCTTCAAGCTCGTCCAAGACTAGCCAGGTGTTACGGCTGAATTGTGTCCCTCCAAATTCATATGGCGAAGTCCTATGACCTCAGATTTGGAGAGAGGGTCTTTAGAGGGGTGATCAAGGTAAAATGAGGTCACTAGGGTGATCCCTAATCCAGTATGACTGGTGTCTTCATAAAAAGGGGAAGTCTGGACACGGAGACAAGCAGAGAGGGAAGACGACGTGAAGAGACACAGGAAGAAGCCAGCCATCTGCACGCCAAGGAGCGAGGCCTCAAACAGGTCCTTCCTTCATGGCCTCAGAAGGAACCAACCCTGCCGACATCTTGATTTCGGACTTCCAGCCTCCAGAACTGTGAGACAGTAAATTTCTGTTGTTTAAGTCACTTGGTCTGTGTCACTTTGTCAGACAGATCCTAGCAAACCAATACATCAGCTTCCCTACACACTAGTCCCCGTGGAGAACGGACCTTCTAATGCCTCAGAAACGCCCCTCTTGACTTGCATGACTATGACCGAGAGAGACTGTCTCAACTCAGTCCATGCTGTTCCTTTCGGCTCCGCTTTCCAATCTGGGACACGCCTCTCCCAGGTTAGCCCTCACCCCCAGCACAGGTGCATTGACACATGCACACATATGGGCTGGCTTTGTCCTTGCAGCCCAAGAGTCTAACTGCACCTTATTGATATGGGAAAGTAGCTGTCTGTAGAATTCGTGCAAAGAGTAGTCAGTTCCTCCAGAGACGTCAGACACGTAGCTGAAGTGACACGGGAAGGTGGAGTTCACGGATGAGAGGAGGTAGGAGAATTGTGCGCCAGGCAGACTCGGGGGCCAGGAGAGAGTTCAGTGTGGGAACTGATGTCACTGAGAACAATGGCAGAGAGCAGCCTTTAATAAATATTGATGAAGAACTGTTGAATGAATGAATCAATGAGCCAAGTGTTATTGTCATGTCTGTGTTGTCTGCCCTGCGGGACATGGCATGTTTTATAAGCATGAGCTACATGCAGAGACACCGCAAATGGCATCAGCACGCCGATCTGTTCCATGAATGCAGATCTAAGTCAGTCTTCTCAGAATTGCAATTATCCAGCAAGCTTGTGGCGGAGGGGTGGCCGTGGGGTCCCTTGCACCTACCTGCCAGGAACACACACTGCCTTCCCCAGGCCCCCCCATCCTCCTCAAAACTCCTCCCAAGGGGAGAATGCTCTGGAAAAATGAGGCAGGATGAAAGTGGGCCTGCCTTTCTTGGAGGGAGGATGAGGATGGAGAGGGGTGACTGAGGACCTGCTGTGGGCCTGGCCTTCGCGACGGCCGTGCAGTGACAACACAGGCTGATGGGGGCGCTGTACAGGTCAGCTCACTTTGGAGCTCCTTTTCTTTCTTTCGATCAGTTTTTTTTAATAAGTAATTTATTTTCATGGAGAAGGAAAGAATGAGAGGAGGGAAGGAAGGAAGGAAGCCGGGAGGGAAGGAGAAAGAAAACAGTAAAAAGTCTTCCTGTCCCTCGAAGGCCTGGTCCCAGGGACCCACCCCCTGCCCTTTAACCTGGTTTTGGTGCCCTTTGACTCAGTATGCAAATCCAGGTAAATATGAATATCGAATATCGAATAGCGAAGGGAGGACTATTAAAGCCTTCCTCCACAAGACTGAGATTGGATCTTTTTGAAAAGTCTGCTTTGTGTGTGTGTGTGTGTGTGTGTTGTGTTGGGGGAGGTGCCCCATTTTGCCTCCCCTGTGGAGCGAGCAGAGGCTGAGTCCTGCCACGTCTGGTAGCCCCAAGGAGCGGGGGCCACAGCTGAGCTGCTTCTGAGCAGGACCCTCAGTCCTGACAGCCCCTGGGATCAGCTGGCGGCCTCTGCCCGCCAGGCATCCTCCTCCAGCTTCTCTCCATGAACGCGAGGCTGCCTGAGCCACACATCGTGGGAGTCTCTTTCTGGTGCCCCAGCTACTCTGACTGCTGGTGACAGAAAAACCTCGGAGTGTCCTGCATCCCCTGTCCCAGGGCCCCGCTCAGCACCCACATCAGGGCAGGAGCTGAGAAGGTGTTTGCACAGTGAGAGGAGCTGGCCGGTCACATGCAGCCCAAATGTTGTCAGACTAAGGGTCACAGTCCCCAAACTGGCCTGAGACATCTGTGAACCAGTGGAGAAGGGGGACCCAGGAATACCAATGTGGAGTCCCGGGCTGGCAGGGACCTCTGGCTCCCACCCCACTGCCCTGTGTGCAGCTGGCTCATGGCCCATGGTAATACCCCAGAGGAGTGGTTCTCAACCCAGGGGAGTTCATCCCCAGGGGACATTGGGCAACATCTGGAGACGTTTTTGGTTGTCACAACTAGGGGGTTGGTGATGCTACTGGCATCTGGTGAGCGGAAGCCAGGGACGCTGCTCAGCTCCTCGAGCCCACCCCGGAAAGGACCCAGTGCGAAGCTGAGAAACCCTGCTGGAGAGGCAGACCCAGGGCAGCGGGGGCTCCCTGTGCCCAGCCGCATTACACCCACCCGGCCAAACATAGCGAGCTAATGAGCGCAGCGGGCCTCCGGGCAGGGATTTCTCCTTTTGTTAACAGGGACCTGCTTCTCCGGCCCTGCTTTGTGCTGGGCCCCGAGATACAGGGATGAATGGTGTATGAATCAGCCGGGTCCGGGGCTCGCAGCTTGGGAGGGGGCAGAAAAAGGGTCATAAATGACAGCAATCCCTGGAGGGGAGGCCGAGTGGAAGGACCTGGTCTTGGCCGGCCCAGAAAGTGGGAAGGGGACACTGCGACCGGCCGCCCCGAAGCAGGATAGGGGAGCGCGGGCGGGCGGCCTCCCAGCCCCTGCAGGAGCGGACACAGCCGGACTGGGCCGGCTGGCCCAGCGGCGGGATCAGGTTGCAGGATGTCGGGGCGGGGCTCGAGGTGGGGAGCAGGAGGCCGCCTCGGGTTGGCCGCGGGCTGGGGGGCGGACCCTCGCTGGAAAGTGACGTCGGGTGCCCGAGGCTCAGTCGCCACCCCACCTCCCGCCACCCCAGGTGCGTGGGCGACAGTGGGGCGGCAAAGGGAGTCCGCAGCCCGCGCCCTCCCGCCACTCGCTCAGGGCAGGGCCGCAGCTGAAACGCTCCGTTAAGATCTCCATAAGCCCTTCCCGGGCCTCCTGTCCCCGCCGGCCCTCTGGTGTCGTCTGATGGTGAAGGAGCAGCTGTCGTCTTTGTGCGCCCGCCTGGGCCGGTCGAATCAGAAAAGGGCACTTCCTCTGGGGCCCTGGCTTGGAGAGCGGGGGGCGGGGGCGGGGGCGGGGGGCGGGGGCAATCTGGGAGCAGCCTGGGCCTCCTGGCACCTCTGTTCCAGGCACGGCCAGGCAGTGGCCCTGTCCACCCACTTTTGCTCCAGACCTTGAGTCGAGGCTGCTGGGGCGTACCCTCAGCACAGCCCTGTGGTGAGGTCCCCTCTCAACTGCTGGGGGCCCAACTCCAGGCTTAGGCAGAGCTGGAGGCTTGGGGTCCATTTTACAGGCGAGGAAGCCGAAGCAGGGTTAAGGAAGCTGCGCAAGGTCAGGCAGATGGTAAGAACCAGCTCCCATGAGGAGCCCTGTTGACAGCAAAGGTGTCACTTGGGAGGGGGCGCCTGGTGGAAGCAGCGTTTGCCTGCCTAAGGCCAACGTGGATCTGGGATGGAAGCCACCATCCCCACTCCCACAGGAGCCCTTGGGTCTGATCTGGCAAAAGAGAAGTTAGGCTACCAGCTCCCCCACCCCCCACCCCAGAGCACAGGGACCAGATCTTGCTCATCTCTATGTTCGAGAGTAGGCACGCAATAGACATTTGCTGACTGGCTGAAAGCAGTTCAACCCTAGCTCTTCAGCCTGGCTTCTTGACTTCCTGTGCCCCAGGGGACCCTCTTAGCACCTTTATTCTTAATCCCTGCTAGTCAGGGTGTTGCCGGGTCTGTCCTCTCCTCAACATCTCCCTCCAGTTGTGGCAACCTGCCATCCCACTCCCTTTGGTGACCCAGTGCATGAGGGACAGCAGAGGAAAGTGAAAGCGTGGCACCTCCAGGGCAGAAAACTGAGATCTGGCCTGGAGACCAGTGTGTCTGAGCAGGAAACACTGGGCGGCTAGCTCCTGGATGCTCTGCCTTGGCCGTGTCCTTTAGGAGTGACCTTGAGGGGCTGGAACACTAAATGTGAACTCAGAGTGTTAGTTCTTCCATTTTACAGATGAGGAAACTGAGGGAGGGTCAAGAGAGCTGCCCAAGGTCACACAGCTAGTGAGCAAGAGGCAGGATGGGAACCTGTGGCCGTCTGATTTCTGGGTCACATTCACTCCTCTGCAGAGCTGCCTCCTTCTACAGGGGTGGTGGCTCTCTGGTCCTCACCTCCTTCCCCCTGGGTACGTGTCCCTCTCTCAATCATCTGCACCCCACACAGGGACCCATCACCCCAGCCTCCTCCCATCAGCATCCTTTCTTTGAGGAAACCGAGGTCAGACCTGCGCCCTGAGCCCAAGGAGGATGAGGTCAGAGCATTACTGGGCTGGTGCAGATGCTAAATAATTCATGCGGCTGCTGTGAGCAGGGGCTGCAGCTTCCAGAAGGGCCCAGAGTGCAGACAGCAGACAGGAAACAGTCTGGTCACCCGCACCTGGGCCTGACTGCGTGTGACACATCCCCTGGGGCTAAAGAAAGTGCTAGGTTTTGGAGAACGGGTTAGAGGGCTGAGACCCCTACTAGCTGTGTGACCAGGGGCGAGTCACTTACCTGTTTCTTGTACTTTAGTGAGCCGAGGGGCCCTGAACAAGTGTGGGAACCATATGTGTAAACTGAATGCTGGATGTGGCACTTGGTGGGTCCTCCTGACCCAGAGGCGGTGTTCATCATCCCTTGGGCCCAATACGCCTTCCCACGAGCCCAGTATTCCACCCACTGGTGCCCCCCAGCACGCCAGGCAGCAGGACTGTGATAAGGTGGTCCCCGTCTCCCGGCCCATCCGACCTCATCCCCAGGCCTTGGGTTTGTGGGGAGACTGGCCTCGGGCTTGGCTGGTTTGCGAGGCCTGGTTTCCCCTCTTAGAATAAACCCCGCATCGAGAAAAAGGTTCGCTGGAATCAAAGAGCCTTTGTTGGTCTAGAATGTAGGGAGTTGGAGTCAAAAATATGTATTCTTAATAAATCCCAGGAAAATTCTTAACGAACACACGGATTGAGTGGTAGTAATCCCTCACAAATGGAGAGCAGGTCATTTAATTCTGAGCACTTGTGAAGTCCAAACTATGCTGCTTTGAGCTACAGTTTGACAGAAATGGGTATGGAACTTACCACGGTGGTGGCCTGGTGTTCCCTGAACAGGGTCTGGGCTATTCTGGTTTCTTCCATTCCACACTTGTTCACGATGCTGCTGGACCACCCTTCTCTGTCTTCTCCACTTGGCCAAGGACCGGAGTAAGCAGGGCCCCAGGGTAATCCCGAATCCCGGCAGGCCTGCCTCTTTTAGGAGCCCATCCCTCCCTGAGCCTCACCCGCAGACCCCCAGGGGACTCAGATCATAAACAAACCCGCATTCACCCCAGGCTGCTCCCCCAGGCCACCTGGCGCTGCCAGGACTCACGTGGGACTTTCACCTTGAAAAGCGAGAGAGGCCCTTTATTCACTGTAATGGATCTTGGGGCCACTGGCCTAGATCAAGAGAAGTCTGAGGCACACAGAACTCCCTCTTCTCTTCCATCAGAGGGAATACTCCACTCATGGAACTGAGCGAGCCAGTCCAACGGATCGGCGAATGGTGGTGGTGGTGGGTGGTCACACTCGAGTGTACATCCTACTTCATTCACAGGGCCTATTCACCCAATTTAGCTTTGGAAAAATACTCCAGTGACAAAGGCACAGGCTGCTGGGGCGGGGGGTTAGCACTGGAGAGCTGTGGGACCGACTACAGGGTGAAGTCGCACACAGCCCAACTCGCAGCCGCTGCTCTCGTCTCGGCACCCAGGGGTGTCTGGGCTGAGGTGTGCCTGGGCACACCTGGGGAGGGTCCCTTTGGACCAGCCATCTCTGTCTGGTGGGCGAGGGCAGGACAAAGCTGCAGAGTTCCCACGAGTCTGGAGCTATGCACATCTCTATCCTTGGTGCCATCATCACGTAGGTCCCAAGGATGCTCCCCACTTCCCTGGATGGCGATCAGGACCCTCTGGAGCAAGTCCCCAGTGAGGAGAGCAGTGCCAGCACACCGAGGTGCCCAAGGTGAGGTAGAAACCTATACATCTGCCCATCAGGAAATGGCACAATCTTCAGGCCCAGATGCCACTCATGTAAGGGGCCTCCCCAAGTCCCACGAGTCTCCATCTTGGGAGAGGCCCAGATGCCAATGCCATCTGGTCCAGGACTCTCAACTGGTCCTTGAGAATACAGCCCCGATCCCTGCCTTGTGTCTTGATGGGACCCAGTCCATTGAAGCTGGGGAAGGCGTGGGGTCATGGCGCAAAGGGGCTCAGATCCAGGACCCACAGGCCGTGAAGGAAAGCAGTGTCTGTCCAGGCCTTCAGGAAGCTCTGCCCCAGCTCAGTGGCCTCCTATGGTCCAGGTGGTGGCAGGAGGCCTTGGTGAGAAGGGCAAGGGCCAACTTCTGCCATGGCTTGGCTCCAAAGACTCGGAGGAGATTCACCTAGGCCCAGAGCAGGACAAGCAGATGCTGGACACCAAAAGATGGCCAGGAAGGCCCATGGTGTGAAGACAGGGGCACCTGAGGATGGCCATCTGGAGAAACCACAGCCTAGGGACACAGGGAGTGTGAATCGGGGAGAGGGTTCAAGACAGGGATGGAGGCAGGCCCGGGGGTCTGCAGACGGCTCCTTGTGGCCTCAGTCACTTGGGGACCAGGAGAGGCTGGGCTGGGCAGCAAAGGGGGTGGCCACACGCCTCAGGGTTTCACAGGGCCCCCGACTCGGTCCACTGCTCCAGGTCGGTAGCCTCCAGTCCCTCCCAGCTCCAAGGTGCCGGGTGGGCCCTGCTCAGCCTGGACACAGAAGAATGAGGACATCAGGGCGACGTGCAGTCCAGGGAAGAGGGCGTCTACCATCTCGTTTTATTTTGTGGGGACTGAGCCTAAAGTAACCAGAAAGAACAAGAGTCAAAGGGGACCCTACCGCCTGGTGCCCAAGCACTGGTTTTTACTAAAAAAATTGTTTTGAGTACCCAGGGGAACTGGTGCAAATTGACATAGAAGGAAAAGTTTGGGAGAAGTTGGATTTTTTAATTCCGGCAACCTTTCTCTCCCTTCCAACAGAAACATTTTTTTTTTCCTACAACGGGTGTCAGAAAATAGCTTCTGGCAAGTTGGGGAGAAACATTCCCAAGCCTGGGAGGGGCGGAGAGCCTTGAGCCAGTGTCCAAGGGTCAGGAGCCCAGGCCACTGCAAGTCAGAGTCTCGAGAAAACCTAGCTGGTCCTGGTGTGGCCACTTCGAGGCTGTGTGGCCTCTCTGGTCAGTGTGCTCACCTGTAAGGGGGGGGGGCCAGAGAGCTGTACAGCTAACCTGGTCCCAAGGCCCCGTCTAACCCTAAAATGGTAGGGTTCTGGAATTTCACCTCTGGAAAGGGGTGAGAATAGTGGCCTTGCCCATATTTTGGGGCAGCCACGAGGATTAAAATGAGCCGATGTGGAAAGGCTCTGTTTACTGTAAAGGATGAGTAAATGGGCATTTTAATTCCTGCCCAGGAGTGAAACCAACCAGAACCTGGCCCAACCTTCCCACCTTTGTAAACCCACTCTGTAAACCAGCCCAGTCCTCTGAGCCCTTCCCTCTCCCACATATGCACAGAGTGATCTAACAGCACAGCCACCTCGTCCCCTGAAGGATCTTGACTACCGTTGCAGCTGAGAGGGGCTAACATTCGCCCGTCTCCCGCACAGACACACTCCGCTGAGCAGCCTGCTGGTGGACCCGCCTTCGCTGCTTGGTCCCCGCATACGGCCAGTAGAGGGGGGTCCCAGAGGAAAGCTGCCCGATTTTAGACAAGCCCAGATGCTGGACGAGACCCTAGACAGGAGCCAGACCCAGAAGTTCATTCTGATCACGACACGGACACAGAGACTCAGCTGAAGAATCTTTCCCTGGGCAGTGGTGCCAGCTACACGGCTGCCAGAAGGAAAATCCAGCAGCAGTGGTCAACGGGAGCTGGATGTGGAGGCAGAGGAGAAAGGAACCAGCCCCAGTGACAGTGGAGGAGTGGCTCATCAGAAACCGAGAGCCCAGGTCAGAAACGACATCCCAGAGGAAGGGTTAATAAAGCAGAAACGTCTTTATTAGGCACCTTGTTCCTCACAGAGGAGCAAGACTCAGGACAGACACACCTGCGAAAACTCTCGAGGTTGCAGGAATCTCTCCAAAGACTCCAGAGGACGCAGGTGCTGACTGGCCGCCACCCCAAGAAGAACACTATTTGGCTGGAGCGTGACTGCCGAGGTGACCCTGGCATGAGGCTGGGGTTGGCTCCTCGACTCCACAAACACTGAGGAGTGGGTGGGGGGCACCCGGGACACCCACCCGAACATTGGCAGACAGGGAGGGCCTCCGGGCTGAGGCACGAGCTGCATTGAGCCAGCGAGGGGGCGGGTGGAGAGCTCAGGGCTCCTGGGCAGTCCCTCACGGGGTCCCGAGGGCCCTCCCCAAATCTGCATGCCTCCTGGCGCCAGCTCAGTCCCACACGTAGGGGTTTCTAAAGACCTGAGAGTTCTTGCCGTCTTTCAGCGGTGTGGCGGCCTGGTGGCTCCGGGCCACATACATGTCTTCGGCCCGCAGCGTCGAGTTGGCACTGCCCATCACCTGGCTGTTGGCGGTGGCCCGTGGGAGGATGACGTCGTAAGCTCCTTCGGACTGGAAGGAGGAACAGGCGGTCTCACAGCCAGGTTCCGCCAGGGCGGAGGCACACACGCTGCTTCCTGCAGGGCTGTGCCTGCCAGCTCCCCTCCCTGTCCCCCCAGCTGGGCCCCGGGGGAGGCCTGGGATGGACGACTCCACCTCTGGAAACGGAGGGGCTGCCCTCTGACCTCAAGCCCCTTATCCTACCCGGCCGAGGGCCAGGCCTCTAGGCTGGGGGATGAGGTCCCTGGTCACCTCCCACGGTCCTGGGGCTTCGCATAGGGCTGGCCCCGTTCAAAAGGATCCCCTTCTCAGGCCCCCTCCTGCTCTCCATTCCTCAGGGAAACCTCGGGGCCCAACGGAGGGCAAACCACACGGGGCTGCTCTCACCCGTCTGGGCTGCCCTCCTCCAAGACCCTCACCCGCCTCTTCCCAATGCCACGCCAGCACCAACAACATCACAGCTGCTAGTGTGCCTGCCCAAGGACACCCTCCTGTCAGGCCCTGGGCCTGTGCACACAGTCCTCATCTAGGAGTCTGGGCTGGCCAGTCTGATATGGAGACTTAAAACCCCAATTCTCTGCCTGGAACCAGGTTAGAGCTGCAGAGGTCCTGGTCTTTGTGGGTGAGAGACGCACGCTGCGGGGCGCAGAGGGTCTTGAGGCACCCATCCCAGCTCCCACCCTGGAGGGAAGGCGAACTCCTGGCCCTGCCTGCCTTATCCCCATGGACGGAGCTGCCACCAAACCCTGCAGCTCCAGGGCCCCAGGTGGCCTTCAGTCAACTCAGACTCGGGTGCTCTCCCCTCCCCTTGCAGCTCCTGGAACATCTAAATCAGCGGTTCTCAAACTGGGGTGTGCGTCAGAATCACCGGGACTGTTGAGTTAAGCCACACCCACACCTAGCGGGGCCACACCCAGTGACGGGCTGGGAAATGCTGAACAACTTGGGGGAGGTGGGGGAGACCCAATCTGGAGTGTTTGCAGATTCCTGCGGGTGGTTACTCCCATCGTGGCAGATTCCAAGATATCAAGGTGACATCACCAAAGAGATGCTAGTAACAGGTCCCCACCACACCAAGGGCCCCACCTGACTGGCATTTTTAGCAAGTTGCAGGTGATGGTAATGCAGGGGGTCTGGGGACCAGCTTTTGAGAACCACTGTATTAGATAAAATATCCCTTAGTCCCGGGGAAGCAGGACTCAGTGCACACAGGTCAGTGAGGGGTAGCAAGGGCGGGGCACCCTGGGGGGCTGGGGGCCACAGACCCTGCTCACCTCCTTCAGAGACTCCTGCCCACCCCCACTCATGGCCATGGCCTGCTCTCCACGGCCCGGCTACAGGTTCAGGCTCAGGGAGAGGCAAGGGGCTGGGGGTGGAAGTTTCAGAAGCATTCGCTTCACCCTGCCCCCCAGGCTCCCAGCGGGGAGGGGGATGAGAAGGCCGCCCTGCTGACCTCCCTCCTTCCTGTTCCCAGAGGCCTGCCAAGGAGGGTCACTGACCTCTCCCCACAGCGACTGCCAGCCCGGGAGAAGGAACATACATGGAGGGAATCTAACCCACCGTCTTCCTGTTCCCACCCCCCATCCCCTTGGCTAATGGAGCATCTGGTTTCCAGAACCCAGGGGAGGTATGAGGTCAAGAGCTGCTGCCTGCTGGTGGGGGAGGGGAGCCAAGGCCCTCTTGGGACAGCTGTGATTGGGGAGTAAATGCCTACCTAGACTTGCCATTTGGTCCTCTATCCCTTTGGGGGCCCCAAGAATGAGCCCACCTGGCTGAGACCCTCCTCTGTCCCTCCCTAAGCTGCTTAGGTAAAGCTGGCAGCTCCCACCAGCTCAACGAGAGCTCTGCATCCATGTGGCCCCAGGCAGCGTGTGACACCCGGAAGTCATGGGTAGGGCCCACCGTGGTGCAGCTGAAGGCAGCAGATACATCAGCTCCAGGCAAGGGGCATTAGGAGCAGGGCTCTGGGTTCCCTGAGGCTGATGCACCAGATGGAGATGCCTGCCTTCTCCCTGCCACGCCCCCGCCGCCCACACTCCATCGGCCACACAGCCCTCCCCACTCACCCACTGAGGCTGGGCTCTGTGGCCCACACTCACCGGGCCTTTGTGCATCAGGGCCATCTCGGTGGGCTGGTACACGCTGGTCAGCAGCTGCCCATTGTACCCGCTGTACGGTGACACTGGCCTCTTAGCTGCAAGAACACACGGGAGCAGTTTGAGGACTGGGCTAACAGCTCCCTTCCCAACTTCGAGCAAGGCTCCCCAGGGGACAGGGACAGGGACAGGGGCTAGGCTGGTCCTGGGGTAACATCTAACCCAGGGAAGGAGCCGGGCCAGCTTGGAGGTGCGAGTGTGGGTGTGGGGGCCCCTCCGGAGCCCAGCACCCCTTTGTTCGGATACATGGAGAGCACAACCCTGCTCACCTTCCCCAGGGCTTTCCTGCAGTTTGGGACTCCCGCCCCCAGCTCAGAAACGGCTTCAGTCAGCAACCTTCACATCCCCATCCGCCCTCCGGGGCCAGAGGCCAAAAGGGGCACACGGGCCTTCGGCTGCCTTCCAAGATGGCTAGCCTCCAACGCTGGCCTCTACCGCTGTGGGCCCGCTGCCAGGCGCTGGGGTCAACACAGCAGAGACCCCACCGCCCAACTCCTCACGTCTTCGCGGGGCAGAGCTGGGTGCTGATTCCACAGGATGCCACAACCCAGAGCCCCGGCAGGGGGACTGAACGCACATCCTGAGCTGTGGCCCCTTGGCAAGTCTCCAGAGCCACGTTCAGCTCCAGGAAGACTTCTTCCTCGTGCCTTCGGGCACGTTGGTTTCCCGATCTGTTCCACCCTGCTGGGCGCTTCCAGGGTGTCTGAGGAAAGCTGCTGACTAGCCCCTGGGGCCCAAGAGCCAGCTGGGCCACAAGGGCAGGCCCAGCGGATGTCCGTCTCCTGCAAGCTGATGGCTCCGCAGCTCCGAGGGACCACGACCCTACAGTGCTTCCTAAGTGCCGGGCTCACTCCATTGATTTTTCCATTTAGAAAAAAAATAAAAGCAAAAAAACCCCTCAGGGGCCCAGAAGTGTTTGCCTTGAGAGGACAAAGGCTGAGGATGACATGGCCCTGACCAACTGGCGCACGGTCAGGGCGGAGTGTGGGCGGCTGAAGCTCCTCCCAACACTTGTCCACAAGCCCCTCTTCCCTGCAGCTTCATCAGTGCCCCCCGTTCCCACACACACTCAACTGGGCCCACCCACCCTAGCACTCTGCCCTGGTGGGGAGCACTCAGTGGTTGGGGGAGGGAGCACTCAGCCCCGGTGGGCAGATCGAAGATCAAGGGCCCAGCAGGACAGGGTCACTCCCTTCCCCAAAGCAGAAATCCTGGGGATCTCAGTTTGTGGCAAAGAGGCAGAGAATTTGATTCTGGAACTTCCCCTGCCTCTGACTCTGGCCTCTGACAGAGGTCCCTGAGCCGGGGCTTGACAATCAATTAAGTGCCTTGAGTCCCCAAATATCTCCATCAGCACAGTCTGAGGTCAGGGTCTGGACGGTGAGATTGTGTCCCTGGCTTCCCTGGTCACGGCGGACGAAGGGGCCGTACACAGCCAGCAGGCTACGAAAGCAAGCGAGACGCACGCGACAGGACACATTAGGAAAGCGCCTGGCAGAGGAGGCACTCAATAAATGCCAGCGGTCCTCACAGTTAACAAATGCCAGAGAAAGACTCCTTCCTTGGGGGCCGGGAGCTTGTCGGGCCAAGTCTCCGGGAGAAAGGCCACCTTCCCCTCCCCCCTCAACCCCCAAGCTGATCCGCACGCGGGGCTGGGCCCAGACTGCATAGGCTTCACCTCACTTCCTGCCTCTCCCGCCTCTGGGACGCCCTCAGCTCCACGTGCCGAGGCTCTGCGGCTGGCTGGAGCCCCCAGAGCTGGCTCCTAAGAAAGCGCCGGGCAGGAGCTTGGGGACCAGCAGGCTGGACAGTGGGTGCTGCTTAGATCAGTATGTGGCATGAATGCTTTTATCAAAAAGAACAAAATTTTAACTGAAAAGACTTTTAAAGGAAACTAAGACAACTATGGCCACGTACATAATAGAAAAGCAAGTTCTGGAAAGATAATAATACCAGTAAAATAATAGTAATACACACAGCTAATAGCTACTACTTCCAGACTAACTGCAAGTGCCAGGCACAGGCACGAGTGGAATCCTCACGAGAATCCTATGACGCAGGATCCATTATTATCCTCATTTTACAAATGAGGAAACTGAGGCATGTGGAGGAAAATACCAATCAACAGTCCTGGGGATGGAACGGGAAGCAATGGGGTAGATCTGGGGAGACGGTAGGAGAAACTGTTTTATCTGTAACGTTTGAAATTTTACAGTGAAAGTATATTCATGAATTACACGAGTTTTGGGAAAAAAAATCTTTTAAAACTGGAATTTAGGGATTTTAAGGCAGAAGGCTGTAGATAATCTTGAGAACCTTCCATTTTGCTCGAGACTAGCTCCCTGTCCTGCAGTAAATGACGCCGAATAAAAGGGGGCACGGGAGGGAGGCCGGCGACCCACCTGAGGCTGGCTCGTCCATGGAAAAGGCCTTGTTCTCCACAAACATGCTCTGGCCTTTCTGCTCCTTCAGGATGGTCTCGTAGCCCACGCCCCGCGTCGGGTACATGTCCCCCTGGTAGCTTTGCTCCGGGCTGGGCTTGGTCACCTGGGAGATCTCAGGGATGACATAGAAGAGGACAAAGGCCCAGGCATTGGCGCCGAGGGCAATGGCCAGCGTGGGGTCATCCCAGGCGGGACTGTGGTGCTGCTTGTTGCCGTAGGTGTACATGACAATCCACACCACCCAGATGGCGATGGAGGTGGCTGTGGTGAGCAGCACAAAGACCCCGTGCTTCCGCCAGCGCTTGAAACGGCCACACAGGGCGGGCCAGGCCCCCATGAAGGCGCCCAGCAGCAGCAACATGACATAGATGAGCGCCATGACAAAGTCCATGTTGGCAATGGTGCAGGTGGAGACGGCGGCCCAGCCGGCACTGCCATTGCCCAGGGCGCCCGTCTCACCACCTCCCCGGACCAGCGTAATGATCAGCCACTCCATGTTGATGATCACCTCCACAAGGGTCAGCAGCAGGGCCATGGTGAAGATCACCCAGCCCCGGGGCCCATGGTTCTTCCGGGCCAGGAAGTTGAGGGCAAAGACGTGGGCCACCAGGCAGGAGAAGCAGATGGCAAATAGGACCCCGAAGAGGAACTGGCGCGAGGCACAGGTGGAGAAGTTGGGCTTCACCACGCAGGCAAAGACGAGGCAGAAGAGGCCCAGGGTCCCCAGCAGGAAGAACACCTGGGTCCCCAGAAGGCTCCGCTTCTTGGTGTCCTGCACAAAGGGGAGGCTGGCAACCAGGATGATGGTGAGGACAAAAGTGGTGACAATGCCCGCCACAGCAACTGCCTCCAAGATGATGCCCCAAGCCCCAGAACGGTCACACAGGTTGTAGTAGAGGGGGTCGAGGTCCGGGCTGCAGCCAGGTGGGGCATGGTCCTGGGCCTGCGCCCCTGGGAATAGGAAGAGAGGCAGTCCCAGGCACGTCAGTAAGGCTTTGCGGGTGGCCATTCTGGCTCTGAGGCCAGGCTCCAGCTGGGTCCCTAGAGACAGAGGAAGAAAAGACAAAATCAGTCTTCCAAGGCCAGACTCTGCCACACAAAGTGCTGCTTCCCCCATCCCGATCTGAGCAGATGATCTAAGTTGATTATGACTGTCCCTCTGGGCTTCAGAATCCTTCTTAACACAGAACTCCTGGCAGGCATTATCAATTGCCCAGAGAGGCAAATGAGAAGAAACCCATTTGTCATCCCTGTTCCTAGTCACGGAAAAGAAGGAAACCATCACTGAATTTTCAGGTCCCTTCCCCCGCCACCAAGCATAACCTGGGTCCAAATACTCCCTGAGCTCTTGCAGCTGGGGTTGGGGGGTGAAAGGGCCTGTGAGCAAGTCAAAACCAAGCATGCCAGAGTTCAAGAGCCCAGATGCCCCCTCAGCTCTGTCCCTGGGATGCCTAAGTCCACGGGGAATCAGCCAAGCATGCATTCACTCCTTCAACAAATATTTAACAAGCACCTGTGACAGGCAGACCCTGCCGCCAGAAACAATGAGGAGACAGTTGAAAAGTTCTGTCAACACTTGCCCCATTCCTCCCACCACCTCCCTTTTTTGCCTTCATTTCCCCACTTTGCGTGCCAGCTCCTCTTCAGAACCCAAAGTTCTTTGTCTAGCTCTGTCGCTGGAGTCAAGGATAAAATAAACGAATTTCCCAGCTAGGGAGTTAATGACAATGCAAAAAGTCTGCAACGAGGCATTAACATTTTAAAAGCAAGAAAGGGCAGGGGCCTAGCAAAAGCCAACGGAATTAATCTCTAAAGGAGGCCTTGAAGGCATGGTAGCTAAGATAGGAGAGAGATCTGTATTCACCCCGGGAGGGCAACTTAAGACTCCCGGTCCTCACTCCACCCGTGCGACCGCGGCTCCACCAAGTGCTGTAGGTCCAAAGAAAACCACCCGCCTCTCCTCCACACCAACTGGATCTCCCTTGCGAAGTGGAGGTAAAGAATGTGGCAGGGTGAGAGAAATTAAAGACCAAATCAGAGTGTTTTCCAATCAAAGACTGTAAATTCACCTGGAAAACAAAATTTAAATGCTCTAAAAAGCAAGTTAGAAATTCCAAAGTTCTATGAAATGCAGGTATTCCACATTTAAATCAGCCCTATGTTCGAGTCACTGGTGGTAACCCTGCCTGGTCCTCCCTCACCTTGGGCCCAGGAACTCTTCAGAAAGCGAGCAACCAAGCTTTCTGGGCTGAAAGTGACCGCTGGTGGAAGCTCGGGAAGGATGGCCGGACTCCTCCCTCCCCACCCCCTCCGTCCTCCTTTGGGGACATTGGCACAGTTGACCCTCTTATATTTTCACCATTCCCTGTAACTTAATTTCTCATAGGCAGACAAAAATCCTAAATCTCAGTCGATGGACACTGTGTCTCCACAACTGATAAGCAGACGGGCCCAGCGACTAAACCAGGAAAAATGAAACTTGTAAGTTAAGTGAAATTGACAATTTCAAAAAATTTGAAATTCGAAAAATAATCAATTTTCAAAGTCCTTTAGGATATTCTGCAAGCCCCTTGAGAACATTTTAGGTATCTCAGCTACCTCCTCATTTTTTAATTCAGCTTGCTTTTCCCCCAAACACCACCTACCGTTAACGCTTAGTAAGTTAGCCTTCTTATGAGAATTAACTATTGTTTTCCTCAATAACTGGCACAGTAACATAACTAGTTTCTCTTGATTTCCAATGCAAAAGCTTAGTTCCCCTGCATTGTGACTTAAGCTTTTGTCGGACTTTGTGTACCGTAAATCAGTGAGGCACGAGCTGTATTTACAAGGGCTGGAGAGAGGAAAGAGAGCCGGGATGGCTAATGGGTAAGGAGGAACACTGAACCATTCCGGGCAGGGCAGACCCTTGATGGTAACAGGCTCTGAGATCCTAAGCACTCAGCCCCATCTGGGGCGTTTTTAGCCCACAGCAAAGCAGGCAGAACTTGGGGTGAAGTGGGAGATGTGGAACCGACCCCCGGGAGCAGCCGCCCAGCCTCCGCCTCCAGGGATCTGCACACCCTTCAAGGCTTCTCACCCACCTCCCCCTCCCAGCTCCCAGTTTAGAACATGCAATTATTCTAAATCTGCAAATATTGACAAGGCTCAGTTGTTGTCAGAGTAGTGGAAAATACACAGATGAACACACACAGTCCCTGACTTGACAGCACGTAAAATCTGAGAGGACAGAGAAGGTAGGTCTCCAAGACACTATACAAGGTAGAATATGGTAAGTGCCACACAACAGAATTTACCTCTGGGACAGAAAAAGGTACTAGAGGAACACAGAGGAAGCTCTTCCAGCTGAAGGGGTCAGAAAAGACAGACTGGAGAAGACCTTTCAACTGTATTCAGTATTTAATGAAAATGCACCACGTTCCAGATACTCCAGCAAGACGGGGGACACAAAGAAGCTAAGCCTTGAAGAATGAGCAGGTGAAGGGGGCAAAAAGGAGAGGAATAAAACATAGCACAAATAAAAGCCTTGAGATGAGCTCAAGTTCAGAGCAAGAGAGAAAAATCAAGTTCACCAAGTAGGAACTGAGTTTGCAAAGGGAGTTTACGGCTGGCTGGCAACAGATGAGAAATGCTACGGGGAAGAAGTCTGGGGCATTATTCTAAAGGCAACGGGGAGCCACTGAAGGCTGTTTTTAGGAATGATGGAGGCATAACCAGGGTTGTGCTTTAAGACTTGCGTCTGGCAAAAAGCACAGGCAATCGATTTGTTCAGAACACATTCACCCTGGTTTAAAGATCGAGGCCAAAGGTCAGGCACAATGGCCAGATGCAAGAAATCCTTTCCGAGACAAAATCTAAGGCCTGGTTGGAGGTGGAGGGAGAGGATGCTAAAACCATGCTACAAGTTCAAATCTGGTAATGGCCCGTCATTACAAAAGACCAAGCTAGGACCCATTGAATCCGTCTGCCACTCAATCTTCTGGATCCATCTGGCTCTTAGAAATCTGTGCCTGTACCCCCTGGATCCGGCAGCTCACAGGCACTTGGGCCAGGTCCAAAGAAGCTCCATAGCTCTCACCCCAATTTCCTCCTAACTTTGCTGTTGACCCTGGACCTCACCCTTCAAGTCTCGTGTCTGTCGGCCCCACCAATATGAGAACTTCGAGGGAAGTTAACAGGAGCCTGTACCTGTCCCTCCCCCTGAGCCAGGCACCACGCTGCCCAGCGGCCCTGAAACTCCCCAGCCCCAGAGGAACCAAACCAGTCCCACCCTGAAATGTCCCATCCCTCCATTCTCCTGAAAATGGCAGGGCAAGTGGGGAGACAGGAATACACCAACTCAGGTGGGGAAATCGGGCCAGATGGGGCTGGCTCTTGTCCACGGCCTAGGACAGCGACTCCTGGAGGCCAGCAGGAGACTGACTTAAACAGAAGGAAGCTCAGAAGAGCTCAACCCAGGCCCTCCAACCTCCAGGAGTGCAGATTCAGCCAGTCCCCTGATGCCACTTAAGGTGGTGGCAAAGGGGGAAGGACTTTGATGCAAAGGACCAGCTCCTTCTGGAGACTCGCCCTCCTGTGGGTCCCTAGGGACTGCACTCCAGCCCAAGTCTTCTGAGATGGCTGGAATCGTGTGTGTGCGTGTGTCTCCCCCACCAGGCTGTGAGGTCTGAGGGTGAACAAGCCTTGTCTGTCTCAGGGCGTCTGCAGCATCTAGCACCATGCTCGAACACAGCAGGCATTCGAAAATCACTCATCGAACGGACTCGGCGTCCGTTCCTCCCCGATCCCACTCCTGCCTCCTGCATTTTGGAGTCACATCTTCTGCTTTAAGGTTCTCAGTGGCCCCGAGGAGGGGAGAGGGAGGGGGACCTCCTTCTGCCCCATGAATTCCATCCCGCCCCCCACCCACGGCTGCAGGCCAGCCCAGCCTCAGATTATTTTCTAGACAAAAGGGCCCTTTTGCTTCACCTCCCTGGAATCGATAATACAAATATTTTTAATCACCTCTGAAATCGGCCTTTCCCCAGGCTCAGCCACTCAGCCCCCAGCTCTGGTTTGAGTCAGCCCAATCCAGTTCCAGAACCCCATCCCTCCCTCCCTCCCTCTCCAGGAGCAGAGTGGCCTCAGCAGTGCGGTGGGCTCAGAGGCTGAGCCAGCCTGGACTGGCTCCACCCAGGAAGGAGGAGGCAGCCAGGCCCCCTCTGCCTTGTGCGGCCACCATCCACACAACAACCTGAGAACCTGAAAAGGGGGCGCCAAGGGCTTCACACCGCCACCCAGGTCTGTCTCCCAAGCTCGAGAGTAACACAGAGACCCACAGCCAGTGGTTACCTTCAAGGGTGCCAGGACCCTCTGGGAGGCACCCAGGCTCACCCAGGGATGCCACAGAGCATCTGCCACCACTCAGCAGCCTATCAGGAGAGATGGATGGACTCACTGACAGCTTTCCCACCTCCTCCCCTTCTCTCATCCATCTCCTACTTTCTCTCGGCCAGTTGGGTCCTATGATCTTACTCCTCTGTCCAGGGGGCTCTGGTGTTTAAACCAACCAATAAGAAGAGGAACCCGAGATGCCTGTGCCTGTAAGGAGTTACCTCAGCACCCAGGTTGAGGGACTTCTGGAACTCCACCTAGACGTCCACACTGAGTGTGGGTATTTGGGCCAAAGTTCCCTGAGCATTCTGAAACTTGGAAGTCTCAATCCACAGGCCGCTCTGGAATGCGCCCCACTCCCCAACAGCACTCCCTCCCCCAGCCACAAATGGAGGCACGTGGGGGAACCTTCAGGAGCATGAAACCCTATTTCAACACATTCTGATCCCTCTGCTTTAGGATCGAAATGGCGGGATGTTTAAATGATTGAGTTTTCCAGGGTGTAAAGCTGCGGCTGGGGATGGAGGGTGCTGCAAAGGGCCCTGGAAAAGCCGCGGGCGCGGGCGCGGGCGCGGGCGGGGGGCGGGGGGTGGGCCGGATCTAGAAGCCAAGCTTCTGAGTTTCTCTAAGTAGAGGCTCTTTGACGGTCTGAAATTCCAAACTTGCCGCAGGAAGATTCTGAGCCATCCACTCCCCACTCCCCTCCCCTCCTCTCCCCACTCCTGGCGTCTACACCGGCACTCCCCTGGGCGTCACTCCCCACCTCTCCCCACTCCTGGCGTCTACACCGGCGCTCCCCTGGGCGTCACTCCCCACCTCTCCCCTCTCCTGGCGTTTACACCGGCGCTCCCCTGGGCATCGGAACAGAAAAAGCAGGGTAGCCAGCCTCTCTCCCCCATCTCCGCTGGCCACAGAAACCTGCCCTCCTCATCCACCGGCAGCGGGGGTGGAGGGGGCACCCCTTGGAAACCCCGATGGTGGAGTTCTTTCCCCGCCCCCACTCGGGGCCGCAGCGCCGGGCTCTCCCCACACCCAGTCCCCAGCCTGCTCGGGTTTGGAAACTTTCTGCACCCGAGCGGAGTTGGCGAGGCATCCTCCGCCCTGCGGTTCCCCACCCCCGGGCCTCTGTCCTCGCCCACCCCGCGCTGGCCCGACCCGACTCTTCCGGGCGCCCAAGGGAGGGCGGAGCGGGAAGGCAGCAGCCCTTACCTGGGACGCGCCGCCGGCCCGGCTCCGGCGCGGGGTTTGGGGCCACCTCCAGCCCCTAGCGAGGCGCGGGCGGGGCGGGGGGAACTGAGCGCAGGGCGCCGGGCCAGGCCCAGCCCTGGCCTGGGTTGGCGGGCCCGGGCGGGGACTCAGGGCGCGGGGCCTGCCTCTCCCTGGGACCCGGGCTAAGCTGGCTGCGCTCGGTCGCCGGCTCTCGCGCTGGCCCCCCGGCGCTCGGCTCCTTTCTCTCGGCGAGGGTGGGCCGGCGCCTGCATCACCGTGACATCACCTCCATTCAGGCGCTTATCGGGCGCCCGCGGCGCTCCAGGTATGTGCAATCCGTTTACACAGTAACAAAGCACGCCCGGCCCTCCCCCTCCGACTCACCTCCAGGCTCCAGCGCACTTTCCGGCCGGGGAGGGAGATCAGAGTTTTCTGGCGAAGCTGGCGTGTGGGTTGTTGCTGTTTACTGCCACGCCCCCACAACGGGCGCGCGCACACTCCCGCGCACTCACTTTCTGGACCTGTCTCTCTCTCCGGAAAGGGGGTTGGGGTGGAGGCCAGCACACCTCGCGAGCAGCCTCTCCCTCCCCGCATGTCCCAGCGCGCGCACACAGACACGCGCGGGGGCCACCTTGTTGCGTCTCTCCGTGGTGGACACTTAGCCTTTGTCACCTTCGTCCTGGCTCTCCCGTGAGACACACGCCGGGCACAGTTGGCTGCTCCGGGCTGGAGCAAGGCGTACACTCAGACACAAAGTCTGTCTTTGTCACGCCTTCTGCGCCCCGTCCCCTCCCCGAGCTTGCACACGTGGACGCACCACACACTGAGTGTCTGCCTCTTGCATGCGCGGCCCTTCCCCGGCATACGGGTCCCCAAGTGTGTGTGAGAACGCCACCGCGCACGCCCCTAATGCCGTGGGCCGAGCCCAGAACCTCTCGGCACCGTGGGCAAACTTCGCCCCGGCCGGACTACCCCGCGCCTGGGCTTCCTGAGACCGCTCCAGACACGGTCCAACTCAGCGCGCACTCCCCTCCCCGCGTCCCGGTTCCCTGTTCCGACTTGTCCTAATTAGCCTTCACGGTTCTGTCCCCCGGGGTACAGTGTTTAACCCGGCCCCCGCGGCCTCCACTCCGGGACGCGTCGGCCCTGACTCTGAGCACTGCCGCTCCCGCCGGCCTGGCTCTTGTCCACGAGTTCGGGGGCCCCTCCCTGGGATGGGTCTGCGGGCTGCCACATTTTCCCCTCCCGGCCCAGGAATCAGCAGAGAAAGAACTGCAGAAAGGGGAAAGCAATCCAGTCTTGGGCCTCCCCAGCCCAGTAAACAGGAGGAGATTTTCCGGCCGCCTTCTCGCGGGGCTGCCGGCTCCGCGGGAGGTGGGCTGCGCAGTGCCTGGGCGCCCAGCGGGGCCTAGTTAGCAAGCGCTGGAGGCTCCGGAGGGGCCGCGCGCACCGAGAAGGGAGAGGTTGTTGGCCCTGGCTGGGGCCCAGGAGACGCGGAGGGAGGGCAGGGCGCCGGGTCTCCGGGGTGCCCGTTCCCGTGACGCGGAGTTGCCTGGGGGATCGCCAGCAGCGCGGTCGGAGCCACCCGGCGGCGGGGTGTGTTTGCTGAGCCGGGAGCGCCTGGCATGGGGTGGGGGAGTGGGGGGGAACCGCAGGACGGGGGGAGGGGAGGCAGCCGGTCACGGACTAGGGGGTAGCAGGGGGAGGCAGGGAAAGAGGAGAGGTACCTCCTGGGCTGTTTGTTTTGCGCCCCAATCTATGACGACCAGCAGTGAAACTCTATGAATCACCCGGACCTGCCCGAGCGATAAACCTCGGGCCCGCTCCTCCCCTCGCACACCGACTTGTCGGACGCCAGGAGGGAACGTCTGCTTAGCCGCCGGAGCTGGCGGTGGGGCCCTGGTTTTCTAGAACCCTGTATGCCTTCCTGCGCCTTGCGCTCGCTGGCTGGTCTGGGAAACGCGGCCAAGACTCAATGGTTTCAGTTCGTTAAGCGGAAGAGCGCGTTTCTGCTGCAAAGCTGTGCTTTTCTCCCGGTCTCCCTCCTCTAACTCCACCCCCAACCCAGTCTCCAGGCCCCCGTGTGAGGGTGTGCAGGGCCTCGTAAGGTCCAGGCATTTGGGCGCCCACCCTGGAAAGGCAAGCGGAGGGTCAGACCTAAGACCAGCAAGTCGCTCAGTGGTTTTCATTAAAGAGGCAACCAATGCTGGAGTGGGCTTAGAGGAGGGGGCGCTCATTAGCATATGTGAAATGCCAATTCGAGAGCCAGGGGGCGGTGGGGCAGAGGAAATGTTCTCGAGCCTGGGAAGCTGACCTCGTGGAGGGGCAGGGGGAAGTGGGTGCCTGGCCACCCACTGGGAGTCGTTGGGAAAAGAGGCCTGGACACTGCAGCGGCTGGGCCCTGCCCTCCGCCAGCCCTGAGCGGTACACAGCAGCGGAAATGGAGGGCGGTTTTCTGAGAACTGTTCCCTCTTTCTCTTTTCACCTATCTCACTCGGGAACAGGATGCCTTCAAAACAAAGCAAGAGCCTTGGGGCAGGTGACCTGGGCCTGGTGCGTCTCCTTTAGTCCCCTGAGGCCTGTGCCCCGCTCCGGGGTGGGGAGACTGGAGGTGGAGTTCAGGAGAGCCCCTCCCCCACTCCCCGCAGTCAGATGGCCTGGGGGCTGTTGGACACTAGCCGGCTTGCACCGGCTAGAAGGGAAGTTCTGTGGGAGAGGCTGCCGCTTTCCAAGACTCCAACTTCAGGGTCACAGCCCTCTCCAAATGCCCTTCACCGGATTTAATAACCCAGACACATAGAAACCTTTATGAATTCCCATTTTCACCAAAAATAACACTTTGAGAAGTGGTCACCTATGGGGAGTACCCACCCACTGTGCAGAGAGATCCTGGAGCAATGGGCTGTGGAGGAGTGTGTGTGTGTGTGTGTGTGTGTGTGTGTGTGTGTCCCGATAATGTGCTGGGTTCCTGCTGGCCACTCAAGCTACTTTATTCATCAAACTCTTCCTTCTTTGTACTTCAAGAGTCTAAGCTGCTGTCCAGGCCCAAGGGTCGGGAGCCACTCTGCCACCTGCCAGCAGTGTGACCTGGGCAAGTCACTTCATCTCTCTGAGCCCCACTTTCCTCTACTATGAAAAGTTCATGACACTGGCCAGCCCGTGGTGGAGTGGTTAAAGTTCTGTGCGCTCCGCTTCACTGGCCCCGGTTCACAGTTTTGGATCCCAGGCACGGACCTACACCACTCACCAGCCATGCTGTGGAGGCAACCCACATACGTAGTAGAGGAAGATGGGCACAGATGTTAGCTCAGGGCTAATCTTCCTCAAGCAAAAAAAAAGGAGGAGTTTGGCCAAGTGGTTAAGTTTACATGCTCCACTTCGGTGGCTCAGGGTTCGCTGGTTCAGATCCTGGGTTCAGACCTACACACCACTCATCAAGCCATGCTGTGGCGGCATCCCACACAGAAGAACTAGAATGACCTACAACTAGGATATACAACTATGTACTGGGGCTTTGGGGAGAAAAAGAAAAAAAAGAAACGAGGAAGATTGGCAACAGACGCTAGGTCAGGGACAATCTTCCTCAACAAAAAAAGCATACCTTAAAAAGAAAAAGAAGGGGCCAGCCCAGTGGCACAGCAGTTAAGTGCGCACATTCCACTTCGGCTGCCCAGGGTTTGCCGGTTCGGATCCCGGGTGTGGACACGGCACCGCTTGGCAAGCCATGCTGTGGTAGGCGTCCCATGTATAAAGTAGAGGAAGATGGGCACAGATGTTAGCTCAGGGCCAGTCTTCCTCAGCAAAAAGAGGAGGATTGGCAGCAGATGTTAGCTCAGGGCTGATCTTCAAAAAAAAAAAAAGAAGAAGATTGGCAACGGTTGTTAGCTCAGGGCAAATCTTCCTCCCCCCCCAAAAAAAGTTCATGACAACACCACCCCCACATCTTGCTGTAACATCCGGATGGAGATGCTTCTAAAATGTTCCTCACACAAGCCTGGCACTTAGAGCTGCTCAGTGGTCAGCCTCTCCTTTCCTGGTCCACCCCCTCTGAACTTTAGTCCTGTCAGTTAAAGAGACCTAATAGTCTTTCACCCAAACTCTTGTAGAAGCTGCTTCTCTGACGTTTTTCCCGTTCTGTTTTACCATTGTCAGAATGGCCCTGCCATGCCATGCTCTGGGCCTTCGCCTGTGCTGTTCCTTCTACCTCCAACATCCTGTCCCTGCCACCCTCCCTCCTCTGTCTGACCAAAATTTTTTAAAACTCTGCCCTGCCTCAAGGCTCGGCTCCAATGTCCCTCCTCTGTGAAGCTTTCCTCGCCTTCCCCAGAAAGAACCATGTGAGCCCTCTGCTGAGCCAGGGTCTTTTACGCATTTGTTCATCATTTATCCTAGTGTATCTTAATCAGACTTCTCAGTGGTCGTCTCCGGGTTACACTGCGCCCTTCTCCAGAACAGGAGCCTGTCTCTCTCATCTTGATGTCCCCGGCACCTGGCGCAGAGCGGGGCGTGCGGTAGATCCCTTGTTCTGTGGTCGGAACCATAGCAGCAGGAGTCGAGGCACCCCCCTGGAGGGTAGCCCCCTGCTGACCATCCCCCTCACAGCGGGGGCCTTGCAAATGCCCTGCCCACCTTCCTGGGTAGCAAGCAAGCCCTGGTGCCTGCTGGAGAGGCCCACCTCGCTCAGGCCAGAAATGCCCTGCCTTCAGAGTACAGGGTAGGGGGCCTTGGCAGCCCAGCTTGGGGTGCTGGAGGAGGCCACTCCAGAGGGCTAGAGGTCAGTTATGCTCCCCAGAGAGACTGCCCTTGGCCTGCTGGAGTCCTGGATCGAAGTTTCAGCTTGCAGAACCTCTTTCGGGAGCCACTTCCTCCTCGGGGAGGTGGGAGGCTCGCTGCCCCCTCCTCGGGGTTCAGTGCCTGGCCCCAGTGGAGCGAGAACAGTCCCTTGCTGGGCTGAGGGTGGGGCTCTTGGCTCCCTGACAGGTGGGTGCCTGGAATCTTGTGCCAGGCGGCTGGGTGCCCCACCCCCGGCTGGTAAACAGATTTTGCATTTGGCCTCTTCTTGCTCCCAGGCCTGGCATTAACTGCTTACTGCCCGGGCTGCAGTGTCTGGCTGAGTCTCCTTTTCTCTTAGGCTCGTAGGACTGCCTGCTTGGAGCAGCAGGGACCACCTGGTTTTCTGAAAGGACCCAGGTAACAAGGTGGCTCCTTGAGAAGCAGGAAGCCAGGGGCCAGGGAGCAGGAGAGTTAAACCCTCATTCTCCACAACCGGCTGCCCATGGGTGATCCCTCTGGAAATGTACCCAGAAGGGGGCTGGGGCAGAGCCGGCTGGAATGCCACCTGATGCTGAGCCCATCCACAGTGGCCACAAAATCTGCTTCTCGCTAACCCCGCTCCTGTCCACAGCTCAGCGGCCACTGACTGACTCCCTGTGGAAGGAGAGAACTGGGCCTTCTGAGCCGCCCAGGTCTGCACAGCCTCCAACCACAGACGGAGTGAATCTAGGAACCAGGGTCAAAGCCGACAGTCCAGGGATTCAGGTCGCTCAACCCCCCCCCCCCCCCCCCCGCTTCCAAAAACAAAGAAATGTGTACATAGGCAGCGTTTAGCTCCCCCTTAGCTTCAGGAAGAGTCTTGCCCCAAATCGGAGAACATTTCGGGGGTGGGTAAACCCTCTACCTCCCCTCAGCGGTTACACGACCCCAAACTGATGACCCCTGCCCGCAGTCTCCCTGCCATTCCCCAACACCTCCAGTCACCACCCCCATCCAATGTGGAGCATTCCCCGACTTCACCCTGGCGCTCCCTCCTCAGAACACCTTCCCTGCCTCCTACTGCCTTTATGTGAAAGACCAAACTCCCTCGCCCGGCATTCAAGGCCTCTGCAACCTGCCCGCAACCTGAGTTCCAGCCTCCTTTCCCTCTTTCTCCCCACAGGAAATGGCCTCTCCAGCCTGAGAGCTCAGCTCCGAGTCTGGCCACTAGGCTTGCCTTCCTGTGGCTTCACTCACGCTGTCCCCCACTCTCAATCCAGGATGAGTCTCTGGGTTTCTCTGAAGTCATCCCCCTTTAAAGGCCTCTGCTCCTCCCAGAAGCTTCTCCTGGTGACCCCACCCCCTAGTCCTGCTGCCTCTGCTCTCCTCGAGCTCCTGTCCAGCGCTGCTCTGCGGTGTTAATGACCTCTGTGCACAGGCATCTTACCTCCTCAGTTCTGAGATAGGCTCCCTGGGGAACAGACTCTCGATTTCAAGCCTGTCCTTGCCTGCGGCTCCCGGGGTAATGCCTTATACATTCAATAACACTGGCAATAAATATCAAGGGAATGACCGGATTGATTGAGAGAAGCTGTCTCCTCCTCTAAGGGGAAGGGGAGGGCCCAGGGGCCGGGCTTGGCCTTGCTGCCCTCATGAACCCGGCCCTTAGACCCCCGGCTCCCTCTGGCTCCCAGAACCCCAGGCCAAGAAGTTCAGAGAAACGCTGGCTAGTCTGATAGTACGATGACCAGAGTAGCTTCCCTCTGCATAGCACTGTACGATTTTCAAAGTGTCTTTTCTATATATTTGGTCTTTACGACCCTCTGAGTTCAATAAGGCAGATATTATTGCCATTTTATAGATTTAAAAACTGAGGTTTGTAAGTGCCTAGCCACAGATTAGAACCCATTTGTTTAACTCCACTGGACTTGCCCTTCACCGTGCTACTCCCCAAAGCGCGTTTCTCATCTCTTGTATCGCTCTTACGTTTTCTGCCCTATGATTGTTTATTTATGTGTCTCTGTCCCCACCAGGGTGTAAGCTCTTTGAGGGAAAGGTGGGTGCCAGATCCATCTTTGTGTTCCCTTGGGACCTTGCCCACAGTAGGGCCTCAATAAATATTTGCCAGGGAATAAAGAGATGAAGGATCTGCACGGGCCTGCCCAAGAGGACAGTGGCCCCAGAGCACACTTGGTGTCAAGCCAGCAAACTCCCGTCTCAGCTCCCTTCCCTTCTCCCGACAGCCCCTCCACCTTCAGAAGCCAGCCTCCTGGAGACAGCACTGTGCTGGGGAGTCGCCTGGCCTGTGGCAGGGCCGTGTGTCTCCCTCTCTGCCACTTCTTCCTTCTGCACCCTCTTCTCTTGGTGGCTGCTGGCTCACTATGGTCACGTCCTCTGTGCACACGCTGCAGCCTGCCCTGCCTTCAGGGCTACTCAGCCCTTCATGAGCCTCACCAGCCACCAGCATAGTTCTCTCAACAGTGCTCAAAAGACCCGGTCGCTGCCCCCACCCCCTCGCCTGGGATTTGAGAGAACCCCTGACTCTCGAACTCAGGCAGGACCCCAAGGGGGAGAGCCAGGGTGCCAGGGGAGAGCCAGACATGCCCACACTCACCAGAGATGGCGCCTCCAGCAGGGCACGGCCAGCCAGCTGGCTTCTGGGTGGCGTCCAGTCCCAGCTGTTCCGGGCACTGCCTGGGGTTTGACTCTGTCTCCCTCGCCGGAAGCCCAGCTGCGGTGCAGCCTGAGCTGCCGGGAACCTAGCCGCGCTATTCTGGGAGTGTGATGGAGCTCCAGGACGCCTGGCAGCAGCTGAAATTTCAGCCCCTTTGGTTTCCACGCTCTTCTTCTCCTCCCCTCTGATGATAAGGCAGAGTTCAGTCATTATGCAAAGTTCAGAACCACTGATGGTGCATTTGAGGGTCTTAATAGCAGCTGTGGTTATGCTAAAGTGGGACCTGGCCATAAACAGTCTATACTTCAGCCCTCTGATGCAACAGCCCTCATTCTTGCTGTCACTCTCTCGGCCTATAGTCGTTTTCCTTTAGTTTTACAATTTATCTTCATACCCACCCTGCAACGTTAACCCATTCACAGGCATTCTGTTCCAGGCTCTCCTGGTGAAATCCAAAGATGGATTTCCTCTGAGGACCCTTTTTCTTGTTTTCACTTGAGACTGCGTGATTTGATTCTCCGGTGTAAGCCACAAAGTATGAAGACTGAGTTTGGGTGACAGAACATTAGAATCATAATCAAACCCACCTCACAACAAAGCTCAGCCCCTGTGATAACCTGTTTCTGGATAGCCCTCCTAGACGCCTCCTGAGACTCCGGGAACTGGAGGCCAGGATGGAAAGAGAGCCCACCCAAGGTCACACAGTGGCGGGTGTAAAGCTGAAGCCTGGCCTTTTGACTTGCTGTCATGGAGCCATAGTTTCAGAACTGGGCGGAGCAGCAGAGTCACCCAAAGAGCATGGAAGCTGCTGCTCTGTGAAATGGGGTGACGGTCCCCGCCCTGCGTGACTGCTGTAGCCATTACGTGAAACCACACACCCCAGAGCCCCTGGCCCCAGAGTGCCCAGTGACCGGGAGCTTTCTGGTCCCAGGCTCATTTGTCTCTGCTGCCCAATCTGTATAGGGAGAGAGCAGCTTGAAAAAATGGTGATGAAGCTGGTCCTTAGGCTTTCTCAAACTTCAGCACACAGCCTCAGCATCCGTTGCGGTGTTTGTTTAAAAAGCAAATGTCTCGGTCCCATTCTGGATGTTGAATTTGAGTCTCTAACCAAGAAAGCTAAGAGCCTGTCTTACAAAATCTGTGCCCACCCCCCACGAATGAGATTAATGAGGCACACTGACCTTGAGAACCAGCGAGGCTAGTAAACCAAGGATTGTTCCAGTGCACCAAGGGGAAAGGAAGAAGAAAGAGAGGCAAATACAAAAGGTGTGGGTGCCTCCTGAAGGATTCTGTGTCCTCACACCCAGGCGGCGAGGGCTCCCTGCTTCATGGGGAAGGAGGGACTTCGGAGGATGAGCCTCAGAGGGATGGAGCCAGGGTGGGGGAGCGAGGAGCCGATCCACAAAGGAAGTGCTCCAGGAAATGAGGGCCCTGCCTAGCTCCCTGCCTCCCCACACCCTCCTTTCGCCCTCCCTTGCTCAAGGCTTGATTAAGGATCAGTAAGTCACTGTTCGACTTCCCCTCCTTTGTCTTGCCCTCCTGCCTCTTTCCCAAGTATGTTCCAGCCCTGTCTGAAATCATCCCAGTTAGGGCCCGGGTCCTCGGAGTTCAAGGCTCATCACTGTCACAATCTCCCAGGAGCTTATTAATACTATAGATTCCGGAACCCTCCCAGACTCTGTCTTTTAACAAGTGCTCCAGGCAATGGTTGTGTCTAATAAAGTTTGCAAGCCACTGAAACACAAATCTATCTTGAATACAAGCAGACACTTCATAGGAGGATAAAGTGATGAGCGGAGCTGACTGGAGGGCATGTGGTCAGAGAGCGGTCTGATTAAATGGACGCACTCCTGGGAATGGGGTTTTCGTGGGGAGAGAAGTAGCAAGAGTAAATTAGCACGTGGGGGGCGGCTCTGTAGTGACAAGATTTGGCCAGACTCACATGATCTGAAGGCCCCGTATTCTTACCTGTTAGAAAGTAAGGGTCCCGGAGGTGGGAAGCGGGCAGAAATTAGGAAGAAAACATGAGCCGGCCCCAAAGGCAAGCCCTCACAAACGTTTTTTTGGACATGACCCCTTGTAGGTTCCGTCTTCCTGGAGGCCAGAGACAGTTATGGAATTATTTTCTGCTGGTGTCTGCTCTTGCCCCTTTGCACCCAAACTCCTCTTTCTAGAAATAGTAAGGCTCCAGAACCAAAGTGATGTGGGGCATTTTAGGTCATGGTGATGTCGGGGAGGGAAGAATAATTTTCCCTCTACCCTTTTAAGTTATCTGCTGGGAACTTTGTAACAAAGGACACATTAACAAGAGAAAAACAAATAGAAATTAATCAACATGTACGCATGCGAGATGTCCGGGGAAAAATGAGTAACTCGAAGAGGTGGCTTAGAATACAGACTTAAATATCACCTTCAGCTAAAGACAAAAGAAAAGTGTGAGGGAGGTCAGGAATGGGGAGGTGACCAGGAAAAGTGTGGTAAACAAGAGTAAGGTTTGTTAGGCAGATTTCCGTGTGTGCCTTCTCCATTGATTAGCTTCTCATGGTTTAGAGGCTTCCTTCTCTTCCTGGTGCAGAGAGCAAGACACCCTTACGAATGGAGATTTCCCTTATAAATGCAAATTCCCCTTACAAAAGGGTAACTACACTCTGTTTTCAGAGCTTCTGTGTCTGCTGTTTCTCAAAATAATCCTTATGCCGAAGAGGCCTATTCTGGAGTGGCTGCCTTCTTCAGTGATGATGTAGGAAAAACCACACCTAGTAACCTTCCTTGATGTTTTCCAAAGGTCTACACCGCCGAGAGGGTCATTAGAAAGCCACCAGCACATCTGGAGGTTCTTTGCATCCAATTTTCATAGGCAATCTTGCTCATTGAAAGGTAGGTTTCAAATGCCACTGCCTTTTCTTATTTCTGCTCTTTTTTTCCTGTGCCTCGCTCACCACAACCGTCCACTATTTCCTGCTATCAGATGTGGAGCAGGAGCCACAGACTTAGAGAAAAAAGAGGAGTGGGCATTTGTAGGGGGGCCCGTGGCTCCGGGGCCTCTGCTTGTCCAAGGTCATCTTGATCTGCTTAAACTCGAGTAAAGCAGCCTGTACAGTAGAAATTTACTCCCGACGACCCTTTCGCCCTAATACCGTATTGCATTTCAAAACAGTTGCCCTGCCCTCTTGGCCATTTCCTAACTAGGCTGAAAACAGTGGCTGGTTCCCTGTCCTTGGACCCGCTCTGGCAATGACACGTGGTCCGGAGAAGACTCCCTCAGACGGTGCCCAGCCCACGTGCCTTTCTAACTCCCCTCCTCCAGGGGCTGTGGGGTTCTCTCCTGAGACCGGGTCCAGAGCCACAGTCTGAGCAGCTGGCTGTCCCCCCGCCCCAGCACAATGTGCACGGCCTGCTGTTGACGGTGCTTCACCACTAAAATGGCCTGCTCTCGGGGGAGGGGATGATAGAAGTTACAGACTCACAGAGTGTCTGACTTAGCCAGCCACTCATTTAAACCATGAGCACTGTGCAGAGAGTCAGGAGGGACCTGGGTTCAGGACTCAGCCTGACCACTGAGTAGTTGGCTGTGTAGCATGGAAATGTCTCTTCATCTCTCTTGAGCTGCTTTCTCACCCATATAATAACAATAACTAATGTTTACTATATATCAGGGACAGTCTAAGTTATGCATTAACTTCTTTGTTCCTCCCAACAACTATAAGGTGGATACAATTATTCTACCTGATTATACAGGAGGAAACTCAGAGAGGCTGAAGTAACTCCTTCAAGGTCAATAGCTAGTAAGTGATAGTCTTAACTGCTATGCATACTGCTGCCTCTGTTGAGATAGGAAACAATGTATTCACTCTCTGGCGCTGTGCCACAAAATTTAGCACATAAAGCAGTAAACATTTATTACGACACAGTTTCCTGGTCAGGAATCATGGAGTGGATTAACTGAGGGGTCTGGCTTGGCATTTCTCGTGAGGCTGCAGCCAAGATGTCAGCTGGGGCTGCAGTTCATCTGAAGACTGGACTGGAATGCGAGGATCTGCTTCCAAGATGGCTCCCTCACCTGGAGCTGGTTGCTGGCTGGAGGTCCCAGTGCACCACGGCATGGACCTCTGCACAGGATGTTTGAGTGGCCTCAGGACACGGTTTTGGGCTTTCCCCAGGGCAAGTGTTCCAAGAGAGGGCAAGGCAGAAACTGAAACGTGGTGACTGAGCCACGGAAGGCACACGTTTATGTCTACACTATCTTATTGATTACACAGGTCAGCCCTACTCAGTGTGGAAGGGAGCTACACAAAGAAGTGAATACTGGGAGGTGGGACCATCAGGGCCGTCTTGGAGGCTGGCTGTCACAGATAGTAACATATAGCAACTCACAGAGTCTTTGGGAGGATCGAATCAAAGAATAGGTGTGAACATGCTGTATGAGTTTGCTCCCACTGCTGTACCACAAAGCAGGCTGCTTAAAACAACAGAAATTTACATGTTCACAGTTCTGGAGGGTAGAGGTCCAAATTTAAGGTGTCCGAAGGGCCATATTCTCTCTGAAGTTTCCAGGGAAGAATCCTCCCTTGTCTCCTCCAGCTTCTAGTGGCTGCTGGCAATCCTTGGCGTTTTTTGGCTTGTAGCTGCATCACTCCAGTCTCTGCTTTGTCTTCATGTGGCCTACTCCCTGTGTGTCTGTCTCTTCACATGGCCTTCTTATAAGGATCCCAGTCATATTGGATTTAGGGCCTACCCTAATCATGTACAATCTCATCTTAACTTGATTGTATCTGCAAAGACCCTATTTCCAAATAAGGTCACATTCACAGGTACCGGGGGTTAGGACTGCAACAGGTCTCTTTGAGGGGGTGGCACAGTTCAACCTAAAACTCCTGTACACGTATGACGCAGTATTGTCTTCGGTGGTGCTGGTAGAAATAGTGATAATGGGAGCTGACGGTTAGAAGGGCCAGCCTAGTCAATGCCATTGTCATTGTGATGGAAGCACAGGTGGGCATTTCTTTAGGTCACTTGAAAGTCCTTGATGTCTCAGCTATTTTCCTAAACCCAAGCTGCTGTCTCTCACTGGAACTTCCTCATGGTTTCCAGTGGATTCTGGATCCTGGTCACAGAATTTGTCTTTATCGAATTCTTCCTTGCACACTCCATTCTGCTGAGACTGATTCTGCTCCAGAACTTTCTCGTCTGACTGCCCCAAACATCTTCATGGCCTGTGTCTCCCTCCCTGTTTCTGAAGCCACCATTTCTCGAAAAGTTGTTTCTTGTCAGAGTCCTGGCACCCCTCCAAGAAACACCTCTCAGCCTCTCAGTCTTGGCACTCACTGACTCTTCAGCCAAGCCAGCCACTCGGCGATAAGGCCAGAAAAATGCCAGCTGGGAAGTGGTTTCAAGTTCCAGCTTTGCCTCCAATCAGCTGGGTGACCTCTGAAAAGTTCTTCACCGCTTCCTACCATAGCTTCCTGATTTGTTGGGTCCATTTCTTCAGATACTTACTGAACACTCCCAATGTGCCTGGCATGAGGTACAAAGGAAACCGAGTTATGGTGCTTGTCTCCGAGACACTCATAATCTAATCAGGGAGACTAATGTCCACTGGTTGCTGAGATCCGGGCTGACAGCAGTTACAGGAGACAACGGACTCAGTGAAAGCTGGGAAGGGGGCTGAGAGAATTCAGGAGGGAATGAGAAGAGGTGAGAGTTGAGCTGGACCAGGAGCAACGGATAGAAAGTCAGAGGCGGGCGGGAAAGCAGAGGGAATGGCATGAAAGGACACATGGAGGCTGTCGGTCTTGGTGCGTTCAGAAAGCAGCAAGTAACCCAACTGGTTTATAAAAGGAACTACAGAGGGAGAGAGGAAGACTGGAGGCTGGTGATGAGGGGGAGGCAAGGCCATGGCGGTCCTGACCTGGCCCCTGAAGGGGATGCCTCCTTGGATCCAGGGTTGGTGGTCCAGATGAAAGAGGATGGGGAGTGATGGCACTTAGGGTAGAGAAGAAAAGTCAGATGCTAGACTTTTTATAAGCCAGACCCTCCAGAACTGATGGCTGAACCGCTGTGAAGTGTTTGAGGAGAGACATGCAGGGTATCCACAGCGCCAGGCTGAACTAGATGGTTCCAGTTGCAGATGTCAGAAACAGGAGCTCTTAGGCCCAATTCAGCCTACAGATATGTTTTCTTTTATCCACTTTTTTTTTGATTGTCGTTGGGGTGTTTTTTTTTTTGTTTTTTGAGGAGGACTAACCCTGAGCTAACATCTGCCACCAATCCTCCTCTTTTTGCTGAGGAAGATTGGCCCTGAGCTAACATCTGTGCCCATCTTCCTCTATTTTGTACGTGGGACGCCTGCCACAGCTTGGCTTGATAAACAGTGCGTAGGTTCGCACCCGGGATCCAAACTGGCAAATCCCGGGCCGCCAAAGCAAAGCGTGTCAACTTAACTGCTGTGCCACCGGGCCAGCCCCCACCCAATGTTTTAAATTTGAATTGATTGCTAGAATTTAAAAATCAGATTTTACATAAAAATCTGGACTTCCAGTTTCTTTTAGAAAACTGGCAGATCTGGCAGCTCTAGGTCCACGTTTCTACACAACCACCATCAGCTGGAGCGCCTCAGTTTGCCCCACTCTTTGCCACACCCTATTGTCTCTCACACTCAGCCTTTTTTTCATTTATGCTGCCTACCTGGCCCCTGTCAGCACTGAAGTTTGCAGCCCCTTTTTCAAAACCTATTGCCATTGCAGATGTTCATGTTTCTACGAAGCATCGTATTTCGGTTACGCCAGTTCCAGCTGGATGGTGATTTAATCTTAAATCCACACAAAATTTTGGGGGGCAGAATTTTTGGCCATCTTCTGCCAAAAAGTTGAATGATGAAAATTGGAGGGAGGTAAGCTGAACTCCAAGATGAAGAAACCGCGGACCCCCCCAGGTCATTCATACTTTTGCTTATCCTTGTTTTATGTGAACTTCACTGTAAGGAACTAAGACAGGTAGACAGCATGCCCGATGGCAGGCCAGTCTGCTCTGCTTCCTGCCCTGATCCTCTGTCTGCTCCGGGTCTCACTCGAGCTGTGGCAGATAGGCAGCGTTCATCATCCAGAGTCCTGATCCCAAAACTTCTGCATGCTCCTTTCGCATCTGATCCAGGAGCCGCGAATACAGCTCCCATCATGACAGCAGGGGGTCTGAAGCTCCTCCAGCCCCCTGTAATGGTTTTCTGGGGCTTCCATAACAAACCCCCACCAAGTGGATGACTTCAAACTGTAGAAAGTTACTCTCTCACGGCTCAGGAGGCAAGAAGTCCAAAATCGAGGTGTCAGCAAGGTCACAGACCTCTGCAGCCTCTGGGAGAGAATCCTTCCTTGCCTTTAACAGCTTCTGGAGGCTCCGGGCATCCCTTGGCTTATGGCCACATCCCTCCAGTCTCTGCGCCTGACTTCACATGGTCTTTTTCTCTGTATCTCTGTGTCTTCTTCTCTGTCTCTTATAAGGACACTTGTCATTGGATGTAGGGCCCACCCTAATCCAGGATGATCTCATCTCAAGATCCATATCTTAATTACATCTGTAAAGGCCCTTATCCAAATAGGGTCACATTCTGAGGTTCCAGGTGAACATATCTTTTTTGGGGGAAGGGAGAGACACTATTCAACCCACCAACCCCCCAACCAATTCTGTTCCAGCTTTCTATTGCTGTGTAGCAGATAACCCCAAAACTTCGTGACTTCAAACAGCAGCCACCATTTTCTTATCTCTCATGGTTTATTTGGGTTAGGAGCTCGGGAAGGGCTTGGCTGGGCGTTTCTGGCTCCCTGTCTTTCACAGAGCTGCAGTTGGACAATGGATGGTGCTGGACAAGCATGGAACTGAGGCAGCTGGGGGCCAGCCAGGCACCTTCCCCTCTTTGTGTGGCCTCAGGGCCTCTCCATGTGGCCTCCCTATGTGGCCCGGTTTGGACTTCCTCACAGCATGGCAGCCTCCGGGAGGTCAGACTGCTTCATGGAGAGCAAGGCAGACAGCTTGTATTTTGCCATCTAGCTTCCAGAATCTCCAAGAGTCACTTCCCCACCCTCTTTGGTTAAGGCAGTCACAAAAGCCTGCCCCTCCCCTAGGTTTACAGCAGCTCTGCAGCGGGGCATCTCATCTCCGTTTACAGATGCAGAGACTAAGGCTCAGCAAGGTGAGTAATCGCCAGGTTATTACAACCAAGGCAGAACCACCACGGAACTCAGGAAGGCGACTTCAGGGCCAGTAACTACAACACCTGCTGGCCGCCTGTGGTCCGTTTCTCCTTCAACCAAGACAATGGGCCTGCCCGAGCCCCAGATGCGATCCAGCATGGTTTGGGGGTGACAGGGATGCAGTGGGAAGGAGGCCTATGGATGGGTAGCCAGGTGACCTGGCTTCTAGCCCTGGCTCTGCCACTCCCATTTGTGTGGTTTTAGGTAGTTTCCTGTTCTGTAACAAAAGGAATGATGCCTGCCAGCTACTTTCATGGTTGTCACGGGTGAAATGAGGTTCAATATGTTAGAGTGCTTGCTAAGCTGTTTAATGCTCTTCAAATAAAAGGCATTGTATGTCTCTTTGAGTTCCTCAGAGTGCCATGAACATCCCAGCTGCTTTACAAATATTTGCTGATTTTCATTTAAAGGTTTCCTACCAACACCAGGAGGAGCAGTGCCACCCAGCGGTCCTGCCCTGTGACCAGGGCTGGTTACCAGAGAGTCAAATTGTCCATGGGGACTGTGGACTTTGGAGCTTGGGGTTCTTGTTGCCCCAGAGTAGCCAGTGAATGAGACGGGGGCTGGAGATGAAGGGAGGAATCTGTCAGAGTATTCCTATCATTAAGGACCGTGTAAGCGAACTAGCGCAAAATTAGTGGCTTAAAACAATGATTTATTTTTCTCTCTTGTGGTTGTGTGGGTTGATGGGGCTTAACTGGTGGGTTCTCCCTTGGTGATGGGGTGAGGCGCCTAGACAGGTGCCATCAGAGAGCAACCAGGAACGTGGTCATAGGAAGACCCAACGGTGCTGGATGTCCAAGATGGCAGCTCAGGGCTCCTCCGTGTGGCCTCTCTCTCCAGTGGTATGGCCCCGGCTTCTTAAATGGCACCTCTTGACTCCAAGAGCAGGTAGAAATGGCCAGTCCTCTCCAGGGTTGGGTGCGGATCTGGCTCAGCATCACTTCTGCCGTATTCTCTTGGTTCAAGCAGTCACAAGGTAGCCCGCATACAAGGGGTGGATGGATGGACTTTACCTCTCGATGGGGCAGTGGCATATATGTACAAAGAGGGCAGGAATTGGTGGCTGCTCCCTTTGGAGGCAAGCTACCACCCAGAACAAGGGACAGTCCCCACTCCTCAGCCTTCTGAGCTGCCCAGCTTAGAAGGACTGTTGCTATGACAACATGGGAGGCCTGGTTCCAGCTGGAGTGTGGGAACAGGAAGAAACTCCTCAACTGAAAAGCCCGGGGCAGTCCCCTCCCCCTGTCACCCAGGTGCTGCTGGCTTCTCTGGACAATAGGACTCTGGGCGGGCACAGGCCCTGGGCACCAAGGTCAGGGCCACAATATGGAGGTCTGTCTGTGGCCAGCATCCAGCCTGGCCTCACCCCCCAGTCCTGACCACAGCTCTGACCCAGCAGTCGGACGGCGTCGTGGGAGTCGTGTCTGATTGTCCGCTGGACCGCCGTGCAGACACAGCCCTGATGTGGGGGTGGAGAGGGCAGCCTGAAGTGGGAGAGGGAAGCCGACCAGACAGTCCCTTCATTGCCCTGGCTACTTCCCTTTAATAAAGAACTTGTCACCAGCACCGTTTATTTGCGGTTCTCAGGCAGAGAGGAGATGGAGCCTTGCTGGGCCAGCCTCGCCTCTCCTAATCATTTCCTGACTTCGCTCCCGTTCCTGGCTCCCAGCAGTGGCTTCCTTCAAACTTGCGTTACACCTGCCCGCTGGCTTTCCAAACCAGCACTGGCCCGCCAGCTGACTTCTCCCTTCCTGCGTCTTTTCCTTGTCCATTTGTCTCAGTCTACGAGCATGGTTGGGGACCTCAGAGTGTGCTGGGACACCGGGAACCACTCTCTAAAGTTCAAAAGGTCGTGGTGTATTCATTTCCTGTGGCTGCCGTAACAAATTACCACAAACTGAGTGGCTTCAAACAGCAGAAATTTATTCTCTCCTGGTTCTGGAGGCCAGAAGTCCAAAATCAAGGTGTCGGCAGGGTTGGTTCCTTCCGAAGGCCCTGACGGAGACTCCATTCGGTGCCTCTCTCCACGTTTCTCATGGCTCCCAGCAGTCTTTGGCTTATAGACACATCACTCCAGTCTCTGCTCCATCTTCGTGGCCTTCTTCTCTAAGTTGCCATGTTTCCCCTTCTGGTTCTTATACGGACACTCTCATTCGATTTAGGGTCCATCTTCGTCCAGTATGATCTCATGTCAATCCTGACCTTAATTATATCTGTAAAGACCCTATTTCCAAATAAGGTCACATTCTGAGGTTCCAGGTAGACATGAATTTTTGAGTGACACCATTCAACCCAGCACATGGGGCCATGGGATGTTCACCCAACAACCCCCAAAGAATCTTTCCACCCAGGACTGTCAGCTTTCCTGGGAAAGACTGGCAGGTGTCCAAGAGACAGGGCCCCAACTGAACTCATGGTGGCTCAGAGGCCACTGTCCCCTTCCTCTCCAGAAAGTGAAAGCACACTTGTGCCAGTGGGGCTGCCTCTCTGCCCCCTTGTCTGCAGAGGATCCCAAGCTTCCTTGTCCATGTCTATTCTTTTCTTCTTGTACATTCACTCTCATGGTTCCCCTTTGACTCTGGCTGAAGCTGTGCGCCCTAGGGCAAGTTATCGCTTCTCTGAGCCTCAGTTTCCTCACCTGTAATGCAGGAGTATAAGAGCTACCTCATAGGCTTGCTATGAGTGTTAAGTAAGATTTAACTTAGCAGTTCTTAGCACAGGTCTGACACATGGAACTTGCCCAGTGAGTAAGCTGACAGTCACAGCCACAGCTTTGGCCCTGCCCGTGCAGTCATGCACCGCATAGCCACATTACAATCCACCATGGACCGCATATACCAGGGTGGTCCCATAAAATCAGCACCATTCAGCCTAGGTGTGCAGTAGGCTATACCATCTAGGTTTGTGTAGGTCACTCTATGATGTTTGCACAATGACGAAATTGCCCAACCACAGATTTCTCAGAAGGAATCCCGTCTTCAAGCAAGGCTTGACCGTATGTGTTAGGTGCTACGTTAAATGCTTCACGTGGCTTATCTAATCTAAACCTCAGGGCTCCAGGAACCAAGTACTATTTTTATCTCTATTTTATAAAACAAGGAAACTAAAGCCTAGAGAGATTGAGTAACTTGCCCAGGGTCATTCGGCAGTAAGTGATAGCATCTCTGAGGCTTGAATCTCCTTTTTCCCACTGTAGCCTGATGGTAAGTCCAAGGCGATGTGGATAAGAATGAAAACATCTCTGCTCCTGGGCCCCGATGGGGAGGCCCATGGCTCCCCCCTGGACTTCAGCCTGTTCTCTAGTCTCACATACGGCTTGGAGGCAGGTCATTCCTTGTTCATCTCTGAAGTGGCCTACCCTGGTGATTTATGGAGCCACAAACGTGTGTTCACTGGGGAGGCATCTGTTCGGGTTTAATTAAAGTGGGCTAAGGTGAAGTGATTTACGGGGTGTGTGTGGGGGGGGTCTGTTCAGCAAACATATGCCTCCTCCCCCCGCTTACAAACCCTCCTCCTCTCTGTAGCGGTGGGCAGCCAGGATCTTAGGGAACCTGGGATGGCTACTGCAGGTCTGGCGGAGTATAGGGAGGATGGGCAATCCTAAAGGATGCTCAGACCTGCCCTAGTAGGGTTCTGGTGAATTAGAGTTAGGGTCAGCAAACTACACCCCACAGGCCAAACCTGGCCCTCTGCTTGTTTTTATTAATAAAGCTTTATTGGAACACAGCCACGCCTATTTGTTGACATATTGTCTGTCTGCTTTCCTGCTACAATGGCGGATATGAGTAGTCGTGTTTGAGACCACATGGCCACGAAGTTGAAAATCTTTGCTATCTGGCCCTTTATGGGAATCTGCCGACCTCTGAGTTAGGGAAGCACTCAGGCTGCTCTCTGCACAAGAAGATTTCTGTCTGGGCTTGTGTTTGGGCCGATAGAGGAGGGAAGAGGTTTGTGTTTTGGGTAAGAGACAGTCTTTGGAGAGAAGGTGTTGGTGTCTCTCCTGACCTGACAGGCTAGACTTATTCAGGATGAGAGCAGGTCGGGGTCTGAAGCGGTGCCGACTCAGGGCCTGCCCTGACTCTCCCACTGGCCCCTCAGCCGCTGCAGCCTCCAGCAGAGAACTGCTGGCTCCCTCTGCCCCCACATCCCCCAGGTCCCGGGCAGCCCTTGAGGACAGGACAGAACTTGTTTCCAGAAATCTCCCCACCAACATGTCCAAAAATGACTTCGGAGCCTGGGGGCAGGCAGCGAATTCCGGTGGGGCTGAGAGCCGCTGTAACCTGAGCTCAGCTGCTGAAGCGCCTGGTCTATGCAGCCTGCGCGCCACCCGCCGGAGGCTGCCTGGGCTCCCTGCCACCCTTGCCTCTCTTCGCCCTCCAGGGAGACGTCCTGGGGGCCTGCCCTCCTGTTGGGGGCAGAGCGCAGTCAGTGGGGACTACCCCTAATAGGAACAACAGTGGTCTCCTCATATAGTCCCTTTTCTTGCTTCTGGGGTATCCCAAGTTCTCCGTGGACTGTGCCCCCAGCCACTTTCCCAGATCTGGGAGGGGCTGTGAACAAGGGAGGGCTTGTCCTGAGCGGCCTCCAGCCACACGGGACAATCAGCCCCCACACCCACATACAATGAGCTTCAAAACAGCAAATAAACAAGTGCAAATGCACACGGCCCCATTCCTCCTCGCTGCCCAGTGAAGGTGTGCCAGCCCCCAGCTGTGTCCTTGGGCACTGAGTACAGTTGGCCCAGGCTGGCCCCAGCGCCTGCTGAGCCATCAGCACGTGCAGAACCCCGGGCAGGAAGCTGGCTCCATGGGAGGATGGCCTTGGCGCCCGGCCCCCCTCGCTCTGGTGGGCTGCTGCCCCAGCGATTGATTTTCTAAAATGTGTTCTGTGCTGACTCCGTTCTGTTCTGCAGTGTCCCTCCCTCTGGCACCTCGGTGCCTGCCTGCAGGCTGGTCTGGCCAGACCGCCAGGGAGGAACATATGTTCTATACCTGGGGGCTGGGAGCGAGGAGGAAGGAGCCACATTCACGGCCAAGGTAGAGCCACACCTTCCCTTTCTCCCATCCCCCTTAGAACCCAGGTCCCCAACCTAGCTGATCCCATTGGCACCCTTGGACCCAGAGCGCCCATGCTGGGCCAAGTGACCACCATAGGCTCAGAAGAGTAGCCTGCAGCTTTGCAGGGCAGAAAAGTTTTTGAAGACCACCAAATGCATGATGAATTAACATATTTAGTCACTGTGAACATTTACAAACTTTTTTTAATCACAAAAGGAATTCATACTTGTTAAAATTTTGAAACAAGATCAGAGTTGTTTGAAGATGAATGATGTCCCCATGACCCCCCTTCCCCGCTCACCGCCCCCATCCCATTCCCTAGAGATGCCAGTTTGGGCTGTCACTTCCCAGATGTTTTCTGTGCTTGGTCATTAAGAGTATTGCTGCAATTCCATGAGATGGGCGGGTCAGATAGCGAAGTTGCCACTTTACAGGCAAGCGAAATGGGGCCTGAAGAAGTCAAATTCTTTGCCCCTGTTCTAGCAGCAAGAATAGAGGACCTGGGGGCCGGCCCGGTGGCGCAGCAGTTAAGTGTGCACGTTCCACTTCTCGGCGGCCCTGGGTTCGCCAGTTCGGATCCCGGGTGCGGGCATGGCACCGCTTGGCAAGCCGTGCTGTGGTGGGCGTCCCACATATAAAGTAGAGGAAGATGGGCACAGATGTTAGCTCAGGGCCAGTCTTCCTCGGCAAAAAGAGGAGGATTGGCAGCAGGTATTATCTCAGGGCTAATCTTCCCCCCCCCAAAATAAATAAAAATAGATAAACGAATAAATAAATAAAGCTACAGTAACTGAGACAATAGATATTGGCAAGTTGGTAGACATCGTCAGTCAATGGGACAGAACAGAACCCAGAAACAGATCAACCACAAAGAGGCCCAACTGACTTTTGACAAAGGAGCAAAAGTAATTCAATGGTGAAGGATGGTCTTTTCAGCTCTTGGTGCTGGAATAATTGGACATTCATACACCAAAAAAAAAGAGCCCTCAACCTGAACTTCACAGTTCACTCAAAATGGATCATAGATCTAAATGTAAAATTACAAAACTTTTAGGAGAAAATCTTCATGACCTGGAGTTAGGCAAAGAGTTCTTAGACATGACACCAAAGCACAAAAGAGGAAAAGGATGACAAGTTGGACTTCAGCAAAATTAAAACTTTTGCTCTGCAAAAGACATTGTTGAGAGAGTGGAAAGACAAGATGCAAATCACATATTTGACAAAGGATAGATTTCTCTTAGATAGATCCACAGTATATAAAGAACTCTCAAAACTCAACAATAAGAAAACAAACAACCTAATTAAAAAATTGGCAAAAGACTTAAACAGACACTTCACCAGAGAGGTTATACAGATGGTGAATAAGCACATTGTCAGCCACTAGGGAAACGCAAATTAAAAGCATAATGAGATACCACTACACACCTATTAGAATGGCTGAAATTAAAAAGACTGACAACAACAAGCTCTGCCTAAGATGTGAAGCCCCTACAACTCCCATACGTTGTTGGCGGAAATGCAAAATGGTAAAGTCATTCTGGAAGACAGTTTGGCAATTTTGTATGAAGTCACACATACACATACCATAGGACCCAATAATCTTGGTTCTGTGTATTTACCCCAGGGCAGGGTTTCTCGACCACAGCGCTGTGGATGTTCAGACCAGCTCGTTCTTTATCGTGGGGCTGTCCTATGCACTGTAGGATGTTTAGCAGCATCCCTGACCTCTATCCACCAGAAGCAAATAGCACCCTCCACTTGTAAAAATCGAAAATGTCTCCAGGCATGGCCAAATGTCCCCTGGGGGGCAAAATTGCCTACAGTTGAGAACCGCTGCCCTAGAGAAATAAAAATTTTTGTTCATACAAAAACCTGTGCACAAATATTTATAGCAGCTCCAGTCATAATCACCAAAAAATGAAAACAACCCAAATGTCCTTCAACAAATGAATGGATAAACCAACTCTGGTCCACCCACACAATGGCAGAGCACTCGGTCATAAAGAGAAGGAGCTATTGATGCGTGCAACAATGGAGATGAATCTCAAAGACCTTCTGAGTGAAAAACTCCAGTCAGTAGGATTTACACCATAGAATTCCACTTCCGTCACATTCTCAAGAGGACAACCTGCAGTGACGGAGAACAAACACGGCGGTGGCCAGGCAGGGGTGGGGGTTGGGAGTGGGGAGTGGGGAGGGAGGGCGCGGCTCCCCAAAGGGAAGCTTGAGGGAGGGTTTTGAGGCGGTGGACCTGTTCTTATCCTGAATGCGGTGGCGGTCACACAAATCTAAATGCCAAGAAGCCAAAGAAAGGCAACAAGTCAGTTTACTATATGTTAATTAAAAAAATAAACAATATTAATAAGAAGAACAAGGAAGGGGAGACTGAATTAAGAAAATGGGTTCTTCTTATTAATGTTTTCTTTCTTTCTTTTTTTTTTTTTTTTGAGGAAGATTAGCCCTGAGCTAACATCTGCCGCCAATCCTCCTCTTTTTCTGGGGAAGACTGGCCCTGAGCTAACATCCGTGCCCATCTTCTTCTACTTTATATGTGGGACGGCTCTCACAGCCTGACTTGCCAAGCGGTGCCATGTCCACACCCGGGATCCGAACCGGCGAACTCCAGGCCTCTGAAGCGGCAGGTGTGCACTAAACCGCTGCGCCACCGTGCCAGGCCCTGGCCCCTTTTTCTTTAAAGGGTGATGTCCCTTCCACTGTGTGAGGACACAGCAGACGTCACCTACTGTGAGCCAGGAAGTGGGCTCACACCAGAACTGACCACGCTGTGCCTCCGTCTGAGACTGCCCAGCCCCCAGAACTGCTGAAATCCACACACTGGTGGGTTCCTTGCTCCCCTCACTAAGCCGTGAGTTCCGTCCACTTAAAAGAAAGGGTACCTTTGTTTTCACATGAAATACAGTTCCCCTCGTCACTCTCCCACCCAGCTGCCTCCTCCATGATAGAGCGTCTTTTTCTAATTTACCTGTCTAGAGAGGGTGCCCCTTTTTTCGTGCAAAGCTACCTTCCTTTTGACCAAGATGTGCACTTGCCTGAAGGAGACCCCTTTAACATTTGCAAAAGGCACTTTAGGCTATAAAACTGTAAAGTTTGCGTAGAGGCAGAGAGCTGCCCAGCAGGCACTCAGCTTCCACCTGCAGATGGGGTCTCTTGGGGGACAGCCAAGCAGCGAGAGGGACCGCACCTAGTTCTCTGAAAGACTTGGTGGAGCAGAGCAGAGCGGCCCTGACGGGCAAGACCCCCCACCTCCAGACCACCATGTGAGACAGAAATAAACTTTTATCTTTTTTTCTTTTTTGCTGAGGAAGATTCACCCTGAGCTAACATCCATTGACAATCTTCCTCTATTTTGTATGTGGGTCACACCACAGCATGGCCACTGACAGACTAGCAGTATAGGTCCACACCTGGGAACTGAACCCGGGCCCCTGAAGTGGAATGCACTGAATTTAACCACTAGGCCACTGGGGCTGGCCCCTAAACTTTTATCTTATTTAAAAAGAAAACGATACATAGCTAAAGGCTTGTGTTCAAACCTATTTAGTGGGGAAAGATAGAGGAAAAACTGTCATTTCTTTCCCTTCCTCCCTCCTATTTACCTTTTTCTGGTTGACCGTAATTTCCAAAGGAAACAAACCTTGGCTATTTAAGGGAGGTGGGGGCGGGGGTGAGAAGGCAGAACCGGGCTCCTACAGGGGACAGCCGTGGCCATCCTCCTGTCTCTGCTGGCCGAGCTGGCCTGGATCTCTGTGCAGAATCTTAGGTCCGTTGCCTCCAGGTTGCGGGGAGCCAGAGCAGGCACAGGAAGGACAAGACAGAGCAGGAGCAGGAGAGGGAAGGAGAAAGCACGTCCATTTGGGCGAATGCCGGGCCGGCGGGCTGACGGGGCAGATCGAACGCTGGAGTCGATGCAAAGCACTTTCCTTTTGATCTGGTGAGATTCTAAGACCAGCAGCAGCCCCCAGCGGGGGGGACTCCAGGCTGCCTGCCGGAAGCCTGGCCCGTTTGTTCTTCTAGGCTACTGTTTTCTTGGTCCTTAGCTCATGAAACTCTCACCGCAACGCTCTGGAGTGGGTAGCACTATTGTTCCTGCCTCACAGATGAAGCAACTGAGAGCTGGCCCAACAAGCAACTTCCCCAAAGTCTCCCAGGGAGGATGCAGCTGACCCAGAATCTGACATCATCCTGATAGCACAGCTGGTGCCTGGACCAGTGTGCACTGAAGGGTGGATCATGTCCTAGGTGGAAAAGGGGACAGCAGTGACTTGAGCCCCCAGGGCTCTCCAGCCACAGGGGGAGGTAGAAAAACACATGTGAGGAGGAAAACCTAGATGCAAGTCCTGGCTCAGCCACTTGCTGTGTGGCTTCTGAAAGATCACTTTGCCTCTCTGAGCCTCCTTTTCTTCATCTAAAAAGAAAGGACTGTGCTGAGCATTGGCTGTGGCAACAAAAGTGACGCATTTTGTAAAAGGTAACATGCCACGTGAATTAAGACGGAACAATCTCTCCCGTCCACCACCTCCTTCTGTCCCGGAACTTGCTGGTCGCTCAAGATCTGGGGTCATTGCATTCCATTACAGAGGTGGGGCCCACATATTTTAAACTGCATTTTCAGGCCGGCCCAGTTGCTCAGTGGTTGAGTCTGCACGTTCTGCTTTGCTGGCCCGGGGTTCACCAGTTCGGATCCCGGGTGCGGACATGGCACCGCTTGGCAAGCCATGCTGTGGTGGGCGTCCCACATATAAAGTACAGGAAGATGGGCATAGAGGTTAGTTCAGGGCCAGTCTTCCTGAGCAAAAAGAGGAGGATTGGCAGAGATGTTCGCTCAGGGCTAATCTTCCTCAAAAAAAGTAAATAAAATAAACTTAAAACAAACTGTATTTTCTTCTTCAATAGGTAATCTATTCACACAGTTCAAAAATTTAAAATTATAAAAAGGTACATCATGAAAACGCTCCCGTATAGTGGATGAAATCAGTCTGGGGGGGTCTCTATCCAGATGATATCCCTTAGCACACCATCCAGACGAGCATACAGGCTGTTTCTCTTTTGCCTTTTTTTTTTTAAATTTTTTTCCTTTTTCTCCCCAAAGCCCCCCGGTACATAGTTGTATATTCTTCATTGTGGGTCCTTCTAGTTGTGGCATGTGGGACGCTGCCCCCGCGTGGTTGGATGAGCAGTGCCATGTCCACGCCCAGGATTCAAACCAACGAAACACTGGGCTGCCTGCAGCGGAGCCCGCGAACTTAACCACTCGGCCACGGGGCCAGCCCCATCTCTTTTGCCTTTTTGACCAGATGGTGCATGCCAGTCCATTTCTTCATTGAGAATTGAAGCCTGCCGGCCCCACAGCCTGCTCCTCTCCTGCTTTGCTGTGCTTTTGTTTTTGCACTTTGCGTTAGCCCTGGGACACGCTTCATATCTGTTCACCAGGTCTTAATGCTTTGTTCTGGCCACTGTATTCCATCACCAGGGCATACCATAAGTGTGGAATCAGTCCCCTATGGAGGACATCTCCAATCCCTTGTCCTTCTTGTCAACAGTGCCACCTAGGTCGTTTCACAAATATGCATTCCCAGCTGGACGCCACATTTCCAGAAGTGGAATTGCTGGGTGACAGGATTTGTGCGCGTAGTAGATTGCTGGTTGCCCTCCATGGCGGCTGCGTGGGTTCAGCATCCTGCCAGCAGAGCATGAGAGCGCCTTTCCCATGCTTGCCAGCTCAGCAAGGCATCTAACCTTTGATCTTCGCAAATCTGCTAGGTGGAAAACGGGGTCTGGGTGCAGTTTTCATTTGACTTCTCTTATTCTAAGTGAGGTTAAGCATCTTTTCATCACCCAACTCTGCGTCTAGCCTCTTTCTCTCCATGCACAGTCTAAGGCCATGGCCTTGCCTGCTACCCCCACTGCAAGATCCAGGACTAGATTCGTGTTTCTGTCTGCCAGCTTCTTGCTGAGTCACTCTCAAGAAGGAAAGGGCAGCAGGCTCAGGTTATTTCTGCCCTGGGAACCATCCGGAGCTGCCAGTCCTAGGAAGACCTTGGCCTCTGGCGTTCCCTGTGGGCATCTGGCACTCACGTGCACTGGATCATTGCACCTGTCAAACCCGGGCTCCCTGGTCCCCTGGGAGAGATGGGGGCTTGCAGGTAGGGATCAGGTCTGACATGTTTGCAAACTAGGCATGGAAAGGACCCAGCTAGATTCAGAGAGGGAACATTTGGAAGGAACCGGTGAGCAAAGGCCGAGGACATAAGTGACAGAAAGAGGAACCAGGCCGGGTGCAGAAGAGGAAGGATTTGAATTATCGGAACGGACTTTGGGCAGGGAGGGTGGTAGCCACAGCCAAGGGAGCGGGGAAGCTGGGCAAAGATTCTCACCAGAAATCTCTAAATGTGACCTGCACCGAGACCCGGTTGCTCAGGTCATCGCCACTTCAGGGTTAGTACCAAGAGCTGCCTGGAATTGGAAGAAGAGACTCCCCTCGGCTGCACATGGAGGATTCAGGCCACTCGTGCGATCAGGGGGAGGTGTGGAGAGGCCTGGTGGTCCTTGCTGACCCTCTCTGAGTGGGGTCTTGGCATCTGTGGGGTAGCCAAGTCAGGTCGTTGTCACTTAATCTCAGTGCCACCCTATGCACCTGGCTGCATCTTGCTCACAGACAGGAGAAACCAGGAGGAGCCAGTGGCTGGATTCCTGGGCCCTGGGGAAGCTGCCGCTGTTATTTCCAGACTCAAACAAAAAGCAAATTTGCGCTGGAAATTGCTGAGGCAGAGTTGTCCTCGAGCCGTTCAGAGCACAGGACTGCTGTGTAATTTTATGACCCCAAATGGGAGCTGGGCCTCGGCATCTGTGAGCTACAGCAGAGCCCCCAGCCTGTTCTAGGGTTAGGGTTAGGGTCCTGTCTGCTGCGGCTGGTGAGCCAGAGCTGCACGGCAGCTGTGGACAACGGGCAGGGCTCCCTCTTATCTCGGACCCCACCACAGTCCGTTCCAGGACTCCCCAAGCTGCTGCTTCAGACCTTACATCCACCAAGCATGGAGACTGCTGCTGCGGCAGGAAGCACCGTCCCCGGGCAGCGGGCAGGGTGGGTCTGCCTTTCGCAGGAGCTTCTCAGAGTCTTCCCAACGCCACATCACAGAGTTTTCAAGAACAGCTGCTCCAGAAGCTCTCCTCCCCCACACCTCAGCCTCCCTGGGGGAAAGGATGAAAAGTTGAGGTTGTCCCTGAGGCCACCAAGAAATGCTTAATTGCTTTCTGAGAGAATTGTCACCTCCTTCTGGTTTCCTCCATTCCCCCACTCCACCTCTTCTCCAACCACTAGAAGCTCTTGCTAAGAGACTTGGGGCTGGAGCCGTGGCTCCCTGGCTGCGTCCCAAAGTAACCAGGAGCCCGTGTGCTGAACAGCAGCTCACTTCTCTAAATATATTGCTGCACCACCTTTGCTGAAAAAAGAGCTCTGTGTTTTGGGGAAATAAATGTGCATTTTCCTGTGAGCCAGACACTCATTGATAGCAGATGGATGGTGGCCCAGGCCAGCTGAGTCAGCCAGACTTTGGAGCAAGCAGACAGTGTGAACCAAGACAGGGATGGGAACCAGCCAAGGAAAGTGAAATACAGGGACATTTGGAGGCTTTCATCCCGGGACTCTAGTCAGCACCTTGTGCAACTTGATTCAGTTTGAGAGCCAAGTAGAGGGATGTGTATTGAAAAGGGTAGGCAAAAAGCAGTAACAAATAGACCTCAAAATCTATCATGGCTTAAATACCCTAGAAATGTATTTCTTACTCATATAACAGGCCAAGGCAGGTGTTCTTGATTGGCCAGTGGCTTTCCTCCACTTGGGACCCAGGGACCAAGGCTCTTTCCATCTTGGGGCTCTGCCTTTCCTTGGGGTCTCATTGTCATTTACATCCAACCGGCAGAAGAGGAAGGAAAGTATGAGAGAGGAACACTCTCCTCTTATGGCGTTGGCTCAGAAGCAGTATACATCTCTTCTGCTCATATTCTATTGGTGGGAACTAGTCACACGACCACACCTAGTGGCAAGGGCAGCTGGGAAATGTAGTCTCTGCTCCTTAGCGACAACTCTCTTCTGTGAGAGGGAGCAGGGATTTTGGTGGACAGCTAACCGTCTCTGCCACAGGGTGAAATTAAGCCATCTAAGTCACAGGACCAAGAGAGAGCAATTTCTAACTTTTAAGGGACTATCTGAAAGAATGGTCTGGATCTTAAACTAGGAAGTCCTGCTTAGGTAACATGCTAGAAGGGGTTTGCTCTTGTTAAGGCCTGGAAGATCCAACAGTATCAGAAACAGGCAGAAACATAGGCAAAAGTTAGCAGAGAAGCAAAGGTATACGAAACCTGGATAATTAGGCCTAAGAAGCTGTGCTATTCACCGGCAATTGGTCTATGGATAAACAGTTTGTGCCAAACTTGCCAGCCAGAGGATTAGAGCCGGGGCCTCTGGCAGAGGCTACGTGTGGACAAAGGTTTGGATGCCTGTGTGTGGAGGAGGGGCACGGCCAGAGGGCAGATGAGGTGCAACCCCAAGGTTGTGGGTGAAACCAGAATGCTGCCTTTTCCTTCTCACCCAGGTTAACACACAGGACCTGGGCCTCCAGTGCGCAGACACCAATATTTGTTCTCTATCTCTGAGTAACAAGTCCTCACCAACCTAGAGGCTTCATAACACCCATTTATTAGCTCAGTTTTGTAGGTCAGAAGTCTGGGGTGGGCTTCACCGAGTCTCTGGTTAGGGTCTCAAGGCCAACATCAAGGCATTGGCCAGGCTGAGCTCTTATCGGAGGCTGTGGGGGAGAATCTGCTCGCACGGTCATTTAGGTTGTCAGCAGAACCAGTTCCCTGTGGTTGTAGGACTGAGGTCCCCGTTGTCTTGCTGGCTGTTGGCTGGGGGTCTGTCTCAGCTCCTAGAGGCTGCTCTCAAGTCCTTCCTCCGCATCTTCAAAGCCAGTGACGGAGCATCAAATCCTTCGTGTGCTTGGAATCTCTGACTTTCCTTCTGCCACCAGAGAAACTCTCTGCCTTTAAAGGGCTCTTGTGATGAGGTCAGGCCCACCCAGAGAACCACTCTATTTGAAGGTCAACTGATTGGGAACCTTAACTCCACTGCAAATCCCTTTTGCCATATAATGTGATATAATCACAGAAGCAACACCCAGAGATGGAGATCTCGGGGGCATCTTAGAATTCTGCCTTCCACAGGACCTGAGGCTTTGCGTCTGGGGCCCAGAGTGGCATCCTTTGGAGCTAAAGAGACTTTTGTCTTCTGGCCAAAAAGCTGCCCCACTTGGTTCCACCCAGCCATGGTGGGGTGGCCGACAGGCCTGGCCCCTGCTCTTACCATAAAGACGGGAGATATAGGAACAGAGAGAAAATGCACCCCACCCACCCGACACCAGGTTCCTTTTTCTGAAAGCCTCATAGGAACCTGACCTCCCTAAGGGGAAGCTCAAAAATGCACAGAGAAACAAAGCCCGGCCCTGCCATCAGGGAGCTCACCCACTAACGGCCTCCACTTGCCCCCCAACACCCCCCATCTTTGCACTCGGGTCTCACGCCTTGAAGAGAGCCCCAGAGTTGTCCAGACTCCCCACTATCTGCCTCACCCTCCCTCACACCCCCATTAGTGGTGGACAGGCCTGGGCACGGTGACTTCAGGACTTGGCAGCTCCCCTGGCATTCCCTGGCCCACCTCCTGGCCACCCAGATGGTGCCCAGCCTGGAGACGCAGTTCCTGGGCTGTTCCCTGCAGATGGCCTGCCTTTGGGGAGGGCAGAGGAGAGAGGAGTGGGAGGCCCTCCCACGGGGGCCTCCTGCAGCAGCCTCTCAGCCTGGCCTCATCCCTCACCTCCTCATCCCGCCTCCGGCCTGTCTGCTGGCTGCCCGCTCCCTCAAGGGTCTGCCCTTAACATGTTCCCAGCACTTTCTGGAACATGTTTTGAGCTCCTTTCAATGCCCCTTCCTGTAGCAAGGCCAGGTGGGCAGCCTCCTCTCCCCGCCCGACCTGGGGCCTTCTCCCCTTCAGCTATTCAGGAATGTAGGTGCCTGCAGAGAAAACCACTAAAAATATTTTCTTAGCTGCAGGCCTCTCCCCTGGGCCCCAGGGCACAGAAGGACCCTTTGTGCAGCTCCCTCTCCTTCCCGCCCAGGAGGTGGCCTCTGAGCCCCACCTCACATTGGACCTGCGTCTCCCCTCCTGTTGGCACGTTTCAGGGCCTGGAGGACTCTTGGTCAAACAACTTATCCAGAGCTCCCATGTAAAGCCGTCTTTCGGGCCTGTGGCCTTTCCTTTCCCCTGGGACCACGCAGAAGGCAGCAAGTGACATGGCGGGATCCTCTGCAGGCCACCAGGGGTGTGGGTGGTGAAGGGTCCAGGCAGCACTCCCGATTCCTTGGGGCCCAGACGCTGCAGAGCTGCTGGACAGGATGCGCACAGCAAGGACGCTGACTGGTATGCACAGATGTGAGCTCTGCCTACTCGGAATGTCAAAGCTGAAAGGAAGGCATCCGATTGGCCAGATTGTTCTCATTCACACACCCAGTATGCGTTTCTCCAGGGTGTGGATAATTACGTCCATTTGTCAGGCACTGAGCAGGTGCTGGGAACCCAGTGGTCCACGGGATGGCTCTGCGCGAGCACAGCTGGGAGAGGGAAGGGCATGGGGGGAGGCAGGGCTGAGAGGCTGGGAGGCCAGACCTGAAGAGCTGGCGGTGTTGAGGAGGCAGGACTTCTTCCCTGGGCCATAGGAAGGGGTTTTGCAGTGACAGGCATGGGGAAGGAGGTCTTTGCTGCAGGGAGAGGAGGGGACGAGCCTGGGGGAGAGAGGTGGTGTGCGGGGCCCCCTGCTGGAATCCTGGAGAGGTGACAGGCCTGGGGACCAAGGCTCCCTCCTTTCCATAAGTACCAATAATCTACAATTGAGTCCATAATGAAAACCAAGTGTGCCCTTGGCCAGATCTGATTCAGCATCAGGCAGCTCTGCCGAGGGAGAGTTTACTCTTCCAGGTGCTGTTGCTTTCTGCATTTTCTCGTCCTGTCTCCTCCCAGGCCCTCTGGCTTCTAAACAGGTTACAGCTCTCTCCTCTCCTGGGGCTCCAACCTCTTTACATCCTCAAACCTCCGCTTTTCCCCTCGTTCTCCCATCTGCCCAGCCCACATTTGGCTTTTTTCTTTCCTTAGATTTTCAGGGACCAAGCCCTCTGCTGGGCACCTTTCTGAAGGCAGAGAGGAAGCTGAAGGCCGTGGAGCTGCTGAAATGTCTTGAAGGCTGCGTGAAGGGCGCTGCCCACTCCCCTCGCTCCTGCGAGGGGTCAGAAGGGCACTGACTGGGGAGGTGAGGGGCCAGTCACCCCCCTTCCCCGGGCTCAGACTCCCGACACACGGCCGCACGAGAGATGCGCAGGTTGAGTGCATGGTCCCCAGGCTCCAGGATTCAGAAGTCTTTATAAGGTTGGGACCACACCCCTCCTATATGGCCCCGGGAGGTGTTTAGTCATCTAGAAGCAGAAGCAAGCTCTTGGAAAAGTCAACAGCCACACCTCTTGCTCCTGTGAAATCCTCTTCCTTCCTGGGTGTGGCCTTTCTACCCCGAGGTCGAGGTCGGAGAGGAACTCAGGCTGGAGGGGGAGCCTGGAGGGGGAGCCGTGGCCTTGTAGACCTGCACCCACATTAGGAAATGATTTCTTCTGCTTCTTTCTTTCCACAAGACCAAAGCCACCGACACCCACCTGACCAGCATAACCCAGGGGAGCCGGCCTTACTCCTGGCCTCTCTTGGGCTCAAACGAATCTGGATAGGTAGTGTCAGATTACTCTGTTGGCACCTCACATCACAGATGTAGAAACTGGGGCTTGTGGAGGCCTGGGGCCAGCACAGGACACACACGGGCAGCCTGGTCACCTGACTCCCTGGGTCACCTGACCCCTCAGCCCACGGCCCTTCCCTTGCAGTGTGATTCTCCCTACACGGAAAATACTCTTTACTGTCTAACGTGATATAATCATGGAGTGACTTCGGAGGACAGGGATAGAGATTGTGGGGCCACCTTAGAATTCTGCCTTCCACAGGGCTTGAGGGTCTTGTCCCCCCATACCCCCAGGCCAGCTCCTGCGAGGAGCTCCGCCATCGGCTGCCCCCTCACTCAGAATCCCCAACACGTGGATTGAACAGTGAGGGGGACGGTGGGGTAGACAACCCCAACCCCGAGGGCAGACTGCTCCTGCCCTCTAGAGGCCGGTTCTCCTCCAGCCCATCTGGCCCAGACCCACAAGTCTCAGATTGTGGTTTCAACTTCCAGCTCAGGAGCACAGAGCCGTTTGCAGGACGCCAGAGGGGAGATGGCTGAGAGCTGGGCCCTTCTCATTACAGGTGCCTCATCTGCCGGGACCTGGCACTCTCCTTTTGCATTTCTACTTGGTTCCCTCACTGACATAAAGATTAGTGTGCATTCATTTAATAAAGATTTATCGGGAGCACGCTCAAAGGCCTGGCATAGGAGCTAGAGGCTGGGGGCGAGAACCTTGCCTTCAGAGGACTGAGATGAAAAGGTGTGTACACAGAACCAGTGGACTCCTGTCCCAATTCTGAAACGCACTGGCTCTGTGACTTTACTAAGTCCGCTCGCCTTTCCAATTCCTCATCTACCTGCCTTAAAAACTGGGGTAAGGGGCCGGCCTGGTGGCTCAGTGGTTAAGTTCACCGTTCCACTTCGGTGGCCTGGGGTTTGCCGGTTCAGATCCTGGGTGCGGACATGGCACCATGTGGCAAGCCATGCTGTGGCAGGCATCCCACATATAAAGTAGAGGAAGATGAGCACGGATGTTAGCTCAGGGCCAATCTTCCTCAGCAAAAAGAGGAGGATTGGCAGCACATATTAGCTCTGGGCTAATCTTCCTCAAAAAAATAAAAATAAAAATAAAAAACGAAAACCCAAAACTGGGCTGATGCTTACAGGCTGTTGGTGAGAGATTGAACATACAGGTGGGCAATGGTCAGACCATCTATAAAAATAGAGCTCTAACCCATAGTCTGCGGGAACCGGCCCAGGAAACTCGCCCCCTGTCTGCAGGCACAGCCCAGGAAGGGGCCAGCTGTCTATAAGCCAGACTTGCAGGAAATCAGACCACTATCTTGAACGACTGCTCCATAAGCCAAACAACAACCCCTGTGACGGGGTCCCCACATGGCCAGGATCGGATTAATGACTGGCAGTTTCCCTAATCTCGCCCCTGCTCCCAAGTTAGGACCAATCAGAGACGAGCAAATATGTGCCTAACACTCACATGGGACACACGCTGCTGGTCGCCCCCCACAGCTTCCCCATGCCGCCAGCCTCCCATCAGGGCTCACCTGGGCCTCCCTCTGTCCTGCTATAAAGCCTTCCCACCCCCCGCCCGCCCCTGAGTCCCCGCCAAACGCAGGTGATGGTGGCTTCCTCCTTGGATAGCAAGCTTGGAATCAACAGCCTTTGCTTATTCTCATTTAAATGGCCTTTGTTTATTCCCGTATTGGGGTCAAAGGAGTTAGGGAACGTGAGAGAGTTGGTTAAGAGCCCAGAACCCTAGGGACGGGAGATGGAAAGATTTGCTGTAGAAAGTTTCACGGTGGGGACCAGAGGAGGGGAGCGGCTCCAGCCTCCTGACCTCACCGTCTGAACTTGCTCTAGGTGACTGACCTGAGCTCGGGCGTGGGCGGTGTTTGGGGCAGCCAGGCCTGTGCTCCTCACGCGTGGCCATGTGAGCCCTGTAAAGACAGACCCCAGGGCCCTTGGCACTAGAAGTGTCAGCTGTGGCAAAGTGGGGCAAACAGAAGGAGATGAGGCTACCAAGGACCGCCAGGGTGGGTGGCTCTCTGCGCCCATCCTCAACCATCCCTTCCCTTCAGACCACCTCTGGGTACGTGTCCAGAGCCTGGAGGGCCACCTCTGAATCCCTGGACCCAAGGCTAAGCCCCCACAGCACACGGTGATCAGTGGGCAGGGAGAGCTGAAGCCCCAGGCCACGAGGCGGTGGAAGCCCAGGGGGTGACAAAGCATTGTCTTGACATGGCCTCCTCCTCAACCTTCCTTCTTCACAGACGTGCTCCAGGGGCCACAGAGAGTGTGAACATTCCCTCCCTCTGTCCCTGGGTCCCTCCATCCTGGCCTCGCTCTCTCTTGCACTGGTCTCCTAAGGGATCTCCAGCCTCCTGACCCGCGAATCCATCCTCTATAATGCCATCGGCAGGATCTTTCTAGAACAAAATCCTAAGAACCTTCTGAAGCTCCACCCACCATACAGAGAGGCCTCCAGTGCCGGCCCCAGCCTCCAACTTCGTCTTCTACCACCCGCCACCCTCTCCCACCCGCCAGGCTCCAGCCACACCGAACTCCTTGCTGTTTTTGCCAGACTCCAGAGTTGGAATGAAGGGCTGTGTGCTTGTGTGACTTCCTCTTGTGCCTGCCTTCTAGATCTGGGCTCCATGCTGACTCGAGCCTCTCCCTAACCTTGCACGATGGTTGGATGTACAGAATCTGGAGATAAACAGGCCCAGACCCAAGTCCTGCCTCCTCCACTAACTAGGTGTGTTCTTTGGGCAAATTGCTTCACCTCTTTGACCCTCAGTATGTCCATGTATAAAATGCACATACTGATGCCCGCCTCCTGGGGTTACGTGAGGAGTCTATGGGATGGTGCTTATAAGATACTGAGCCGGTGCTTGGTGCTTGGGAGATGCTCAGCAGATGCTGCCTCTTCCGTGAGATGCCCCCCGTGCAGCGAGCTGTTTCTTCCTCTTCTGCTCCGAACTAAGATTTGGGTGCCTCATTGGAGTCTGAGGAATTGACAGTGGAAGTGACCACAGGTCCCATCTAATCCATCTTCTACGTTTTGCAGACAAAGACAACTGACACTCCGAGGTTGGAAACGACTTTCCCAAGGTCACACAGCGTCACACAGTGCATTGGTGTCAGAGGAGGGCCCGGAACCCAGGTCTTCCGGTGCCAGCCCGGTATCCTTTCCACCGCATCCCACTGCGACACTGGTATGCCCTTTGCATCAAACTGCAGAGCAGCTCACATGTGTTCATCTCCTTACTTTTAAAGTCTTCCCCCAGAAATAATCTCAGGTCAGATAGTGTCCTTGTGGTTTGTAGAGAGGGCACTCTGGGGAAGGGTTAGTTGCCTTCACAGGGGTTGGTGACACAGAAGGTTCTAGAAGAGTGGTGCTTCCTGGTCAGGGGAATCGAAACAGACTAAAACCGGCAATGACTGGCATGCCTTGGTAGCAGGCGATCCCTGGATCTTTTCTGGAAGGGCCTGCGCTCACTCTGGCAAATTGCCTCCCATCTCTCTCTGCTGGCGGGGGGGAGCCCACACCCAGAGGTGCCAGTTGCCCAGGACTCAGTGGGTGTCAGTGGGGTCAGGGAACTGAGTTCTAGGACAAATGGGAACCTCTCTTGGATCTGGCTGAGCTGCTCTATTCACCTGGGGAAGACGGAAGGGCCCGTGGGGAGGATCAGCCATGGGGGCCAAGCCGGTTGTCCTGGCCCCTGGTGACAACCCCTGGGCTGAGAGGCCAGATTTGCAGAATCCCGGTCTGGGGAGGGTGCAGACACTCCAGTTAAGAAACAAACAAGCAAGCTACAAAAAAAATTGGGGCCGGCCCGGTGGCACGGCAGTTAAGTGTGCATGTTCTGCTTCCGTGGCTCGGGGTTCACCAATTTGGATCCCGGGTGTGGAGATGGCACCACTAGGCATGCCGTGCTGTGGCAGGCGTCCCACATATAAAATAGAGGAAGATGGGCATGGATGTTAGCTCAGGGCCGGTCTTCCTCAGCAAAAAGAGGAGGATTGGCAGCAGTTAGCTCAGGCTAATCTTCCTCAAACAAAACAAAACAAAAAACGAACAAGCAAACAAAACATCATCCCTGTGAATTGAACATCCCAGAGGTCGGAGACTTGAAGGAATTGGATTGCGTTGTTCACAGGTTCCATCCCCTTAAAGTCAAAAAACACTCAGCAATCAGCCCACCCAATTACTACTCCACCTTGCTCTCCCTAGGGCAGGGCCCTCAGAAGCACTTTTGAAGGAGAACTTAGAAAAACTCTTCTGCCCTGGCTATCCCCCAACCCCCTCCAATCCACCCCCCCCCCACCCCTGTCCCCAAGTTGTGGCCAGATGAGCCTCAGGTGACGCCTGCTATTCCAAAGTGGAAATGCAGCTCCCAGCCACAAAGCTCACCAGCCATCTCATCTGCCACCACCTCCAGCCAGCCGGTGGGCCCCTGGACCAGCGGACACCCTGCTGCAGACACTCAGGTCCCACGCTCCCTGGTTCCCTGCCCGGGGCCCACATCGGGGCTTTCTGTGCAGCCCTTGCAGTAGGTGGAGGAAGGACCTCTTCCAGCAGGCCCGGTCCCATCGCACTCGTCACCAGTAAGCCCCCGTTCCCAGGCCTCTTCTCCACAATCCTCGCATGTCCCTGGGAGACTGCATCGCTTGGTTCTTCTCCCATGGAAGAAGAGAAACACCCTCCCCCCACCAGGGCCTCGAAGTCCTCTCTGAGGCCACAGCCTTCCATCGAAAGCCAGCTCACACATCCCCTGCTCCTTCCACTAGGTCCTCTCCCCTCCCACCATCCCACACCCCCTCACAGCACCCCTCCACCACCCTGCGAGTGGTGTGGCAAATCAGGGCGACAGTGCCAGGCATCTTGGCTTCCTCTCCTCCTCCAGGCGCTGCCTGCTAAATATACATCCAGGAGGAGTCCGGACAGGAAACACCACAGACCTCGTTAACTCTTCCACCTCCGGCAGCTGGGAGTGGGCAGACATGGGGGGCGGGGGCCTGGCAGTCCCCTGGGAGGGGCGCCCAAGGCCAGATTGGAGGAATCACTGCCCAGGCCCAGCTGGAGGGGCGAGGACCAGCCCCTTACACCAGGCCTGGAGGATGGAGTCCTGCGGTGGGGTAGTGGGGGTGAACTGTGGGAGAGAGACCACTGTGCCCTCACTGCCCCCTCCCCGCTCCCGCCCAGAGGAGGAAACTGAGTCAAAGGAGGGCAAGTGGGACTCTGTTGTTTAAATCTCCTGGAGGCTGTAAGGCTAAGTCAGGCCCTAACCCACTTTCTCCAGAAAGAACTGAAGGGCTCTCCTTTCACCAAGAAGGTGAGGGAGTGCCGGGCAGGCGGCCCAGCTGCTCCCCAGGTGAGTCACCTTTTCAGGCTTCTTCAGCAGAGGTGTGAAGGCCTGCACCCTCCCACTGCCCTGACTGGTGGGCGAGCGCCCCAGCATGGCACCCCCAGCCCAGGCAGGCCTGCCTGCCTGCCCGCCCGCCCACCCACCCAAGGTGCCCCCAGAGACCCCCCAGGCCTCCTAGCCAGGAATGCGGGGCTGTAGGCTGGTGAGGTCGGCACGGCTGTGGCGGGGGACTGAGGTGGGGCAGGCAGAAACTCTCCTTCCTGCTTTGTGACCAGAGGGAGGAAATCAACAGCAGCTCCTGGGGAGGACACCTCCAGGAGCAGCAGCAGGCATGGGCGCCATCTGCCCTGGGTCCCATGACTCCCTGGGGGGTTGGCAGTCTCCTCCCTCCTCACCTTCTGTCCCCTTTTCCTCCACCCTTGTCATGGGGGCTGCTGCCAAGGCCCAACCCCCCTTGGAAGATAGGATGCCCCAGTGTCTGCCCTGGCCAGGAATGGCAGGGGGCCGTTCCTGGTGGAACTGGACGGGGTGGGGCGCATGGGACCCCAGAGGCACTGACTGAGACCCTGGGGCTCTGAACACAGGCAGGCCGAGCTCCCCATAACTGGGAAGGCAGTTCAGCTGAATCTGAGGCCAGCGGGAAGGGCTGGCTGGACCCTGCCAATGGAGGGTGGAGGGTCGAGGGCGATGGAAGGGCCCTTCACACAGTGTCACATACAGGAAACCTTTCCAATCACCAGAATGATCTGAGAAAACTGCAGCAACCTGTGGGCCTCCTGGGCTGGCCAACCCCTGGGTGGCGGAGGGACGTGGCTTCGGGGTGGAGGAGAGTGACAAGAGGAACAGCTGAGCCCTCCACCCAGTTGCTTCTTGCTGGCTGTGGGCCCCAGTGCCGGCATAGTTTCTTTGCAACAACTTGGATCTTCCTATAAATCCGGCTTAAAGCCTGGCCCTTCGGCTCTCGGGCCAGTCCATCCTGCCGGTCCTGCAGTGCCCCCTGCTGTCTGATCCCATAGTGACAGGCAAAAGGGAGAGTTGGGCTTAAGGTCCTCTGAGGAGCTCCAACTCCTCCACTGACAAAGGAGGCAGGCCGTAGGGGGCAGCCGAGATTCCCAAGACACCCCCACATCAAAGACCATCCTGTTGCCCCTGCCTGCACACCTATACCTTGGCCCACAAAGGGGCTCAATGTTTAATCCAGACAGCGTGGTCTTGCTCTCCCGGGGCCCCTCCCCTGGGCCTGGTCGCTGAAAACAGCAGATCCTCCAGAAGCCTGTCCCCCTGTCCCCATCGTGCTCTCTGCCACCCCGCACCCTGGAGGGAGGTGCTCAGCTGTGGGTCCCTTTTACCCAACCAGGCTGCCTCTTTTTTGGGACAAAAGGAAAAAGGGAAAAGAACAGTAAACACCTCCAGAGGAAAGTGCAAGTGAGCTGAACGTAAGGGTGAGGCAGCGGCCGGGACTGGGCAGTGAGTGCCCGCCCGCGGTGTTGACATCCAGGAAGTGCTAACGGGGACCCTCCACCACTGCTGGAAAGTTGAGCGAACCCACGAGCCTAATGCAGGGAGGAAAATGCTGTCGGAGGCGGAAGCAAGCAAGAGAACCGAGGAAAGCTGGCAGACCATGTACTTACTTTCCAGCCGGAGGAAAGAGTGGGTGGCGGAGGGAAAAGGGGGCCAGCAGCCCAATCACGATATGAAAATAAAGAAAACTTTTCTGAATGCAAAGGTCCTCTCAGTGTGGAATTGAAAAGATCTATAGCAGACTCTGGGAGCTTCTTAAAGAAAGACACTTGTCTGCGGACACCTCTTCGTCAGGGTTTAATCAAAAATGTCAAGATCTTCCAAGCACCCGTGAAAAAAGGAGAGGTCGGGCTTAAAGACACAGGACTGATGGAGAATCCTGCTACACTGGCCAGAAGGAAGAGAAAGGTGGAGGGACACGTCATCCCAACCTGAGAGAAACATGGATACACAGCCAAACTAACGTTTCTCTTTAAAATAATCATAGTGTTACAGGCTGAATTGTTCCCCCGCACCCCCAAATTCACAGGTTGAAGGCCTAACACCCCTGGACTGCAGAATGTGGATTTAAAGAGGAAATTAAGTTAAAATGGGGCCATTAGGGTGGGCACTAATCCAGTCTGGCTGGTGTCCTTATAAGAAGAGGAAATTTGGACCCACAGAGACACGACAGATGCGCCAGCACAGAGCAAAGACCAGCTGAGGACACAGAGAGAAGACGGCCGTCTGCAAGCCAAGGAGAGAGACCTCGGAAGACACCAACCCTGCCCACACCTGGATCTCGGACTTGAATGTCCACCAGTGTAAGAAAATTAATTTCTGTCGCTTAAGCTGCCCAGTCTGTGGAACTTGGTATGGCGGCCCTAGAAAACTAATACACACAGATATACAGACCCGAAAACAACTTGTCAACCAACTTCCAAACCAGCAAAAATCCTACATAGGCTTGCGAAGAAGTGAAAGATGCTTGAAATATACCTGCCCTCCAACATTAACAAAGGGTTGGTGACGGAACGGAGGATCCACGGACAAACCGGACAGCGGAGGGGGAACTGTAAGAAGAAACAGAACTTCAGAAAGGAGTTCCGTGAGCCGCAGCATTTCAGCAGATGGGCTGGTGGAGGCCACACGTTTCGTTGCAGCCCGTGCTCCTCCGGAAGCCGCTGAGAGTTGAACGATAAAAATGCATAAAGGAAACAAGAGCAGTTCTAATCACACTTTTCATTTACATTTCAGTGACATGCTTATAAAGGGATGATGTCTTCGTTTTATCAAAGGTTACAAAAATGTTAAAAAGAAATGGTTACCTAACGCATTTTATTAGGAAAATTTGACATCGGTTCTCAAATCTGATAAGCCCAGGACCACAAAGTTATAAGCGATGCAAAGCTGCCCCACCTCTAATCTTCTGCACCTGAGAGCACCTGAGGGCTGATGGGCAGAACAGGCACTGAACCAGGAGCCAGCAGACTTGGGTCCGGATCTCACTGTTGCCCTTGATCAGCTTAGGGCCACGTGCACATCCTTTAACCTCTCTGTGCCTCCGTTTCCTCAGTCTATGAAACGGTTACAATACTCAGGACACAGGGTTCATTGAAAACACTGATGTCGCCTCAGCCTGTGTGTACAAGTGAAGTCACGTTAATATTAACACCCAGGTTCTGGCGGCTCGAAGCCCCCACCTGTGCCAAACTCCACCTGTCACAGTAGAGCCCGCCACCTGTTTCTGGAAGTTCCAGTTGTCACGGGTGCTCAGGAACGAGGGAGTGGATCTTTCTGTCTCCTCGAGGACAGCCCACCAGCCAGCTGAAGAGGCCTCCTGTCATTGGTCTTGCCCCAACCTCGGTTGCCATCCCTGAAAATGCTCTTCCCTGATACTTGGTGCCTCCACTGCAGAGTCCCCAGGGGTTTCCTGCAGAATGGGAAGAAGGTCCCTCCTCCACAGTGTTCCATTTGGTTCTGCATCAAAAAGGCACCTTTCTTCCCAGTGCCTCCTTCTACAGGGTGGACCTGGCCCCTCCAGTGAGCTGGGGGAGGCATCATCTCATCCTCCAGTAACCCCTTCTCCCCCAGGGTACCCACACTTGCACCTCCTCCTCCTTAAGCAAGGAACGAAGCCCTGATGATCAACTCCTGCCCGTGGACACATCTGTGTGCACAAGGGGGAGTCCTCCATGCCCAGAGCCACTCAGGGTCAGCCCAGACCACGCACTGTGGCAGAAATAGTGGGACTTACAGCTCCTCCATCTTTTCTCTGAAACTCTCAGACCAGACGTGTCTCAGAATTCAGAATCTGAGCCAGCCCTGATGGCCTAGCGGTTAAAGTTTGGCGCCCTCGGCTTCAGCAGCCCCAGTTCTGTTCCCGGGTGCGGAACCACATCACCCATCTGTCAGTAGCATGCTGTGTCAGCAGCTCACATAAGAGAACCAGAGGAACTTACAACGATACACAACTATATCCTGGGGCTTTTGAGGGGAAAGAGGAAGAAAAAAAAGAGGAAGATTGGCAACAGATGTTAGCTTAGGGTGAATCTTCCCCTGAAAAAAAAAGAGAATTCAGAATTTTTCAGAATAGAGGAGGACCATGTGTGGCCTATGCTGTGTATGAGATCTCGGTTCTAGCAGGGCGTGTGGCTGCCGCGCATAACTACACCCGTTGACAGTCTGCAGCGGGTCGCAGGTAGCAGGACTGCGTCACGACAGAAATCCTCTTGCCTCAGTTCAGGTCAGGTTTTGCCACTAAATGTGTTTGTGACAAACTCAGGACAGATTTTCAGAGCTTTTTGGAGGCTAGAATTGTGGATAAAGGATTGAGGAGCTGCCGCTTCCTGCTTCTGGGTGTGGCTGTGTCCCTTCCTGGACATCCTGCTCTGGGGAGAAGTAGAGAGGGAAGGAGGAAAGCCGAGCATTTATTTGGCACTGACAGTGTGCCCGGCACACATCAGGCTCTTTTGCCCATGTTGTCCCATTAGGGGGCTGGGTGCTGCTGCGGGCCAGGCCTGGACCTCCCATTCGGGGGAAAGGTCAGCTCGGCCTGACTGGGCAGCAGAAAGCAGCCCCAGCTCCCTGCCGGCTAATGTGTTTACCCAGCGCCTGGAGCAGGTGGGAGGTCCATCTGCTAATCTCTCCCAGCTGCCCCTCTGGCTGGTATCACTGCTGAAAGGAGAGCAGGGGCCCTGGAGAGGCTGGGGAGGGGCGGAGCAGAGCCCCTCAGGGTCTCAGATCAGCTGAGCCATGTCCTTCCTCCCTGAGATGGGGAAAGAGGCCTTTCTCCAGTGGAGAGGGCTTGGTGGGCGGGGCTGAGTTATCCCTTCCCCTCCTCCGGGGCCCCTGGGCTGACAGGTATTTCCTTTCTCTCCTGGTCACAGCCGTAGTGAAAACCGCAGGCCCAGGGCTGATCTGGGCGCCTGAACCTGTTCCGGCTCCAGGGCAAGGAGTTAAGGGAATCAAACCAGGATGCTTGAGACCCAAGGGGGTTGTTGCCCCAGGGCTGGGGCATCAAATCTGCTTCAAGAGCACCCCCTTTCCCAAGGAGTCCCTTGCCCATCACTCCGCCTGGCATGTTTGGTTCCCTCAGCCCAGGAAATGCCTGGAATCCTGCAGAATCTTGCTTTTCACCCTGGTGTTGCCACTGGAAACCAGAGAAGTGATCAACTCAGGGAATGAGAGGTGGGCTCCAGGAAAGGGGGTGGGCAGAAACAATTCACATTCATTCATTCTTTCTTTCCATCCATCCATCCAACTTTCCATTCATCCATCCATCCATTCGTCCAACATTAATTTAGCCTTCGTAATGTGCCCAGCGAAATGTCCCTTGCAAAGGAAAGCCCATAGCAGCTGACATCATTAGCCTGTACCTGGCAGAGCCCTTTCCTTGTCCCAGGAAAATGTAAGCTAATGTAAGAGTTGGAGAACTTGTCCTCCCCTCTACCTCGGGAGCCACCCCCAAAGGAAGGAGCCTCTTTCCCCACCCCCAGACAGCAAGTAGGGTATTGATGAAGTCTTGTGGGCACAGGCACAAATGCCCCAGCACATCGGGCCCTGAGCCACCCCAAGCTCCCAGGCTAGATCCCTCCTCTACAATTCTGCCCCTTTTAGGAGTTCTGGAGGCTTCAGCACAGGCTCCACCACCATGTCCTCTGGCCGGGCTCCCAGAGTACAGACCAGGCGGGCATCCTGGATGACCTCTCGCACAGTGGCCCGGAAAGTCTTGCTGACAAAGCAGTAGAGGCCAAAGTTGACGGCTGTGTTGAGCATGGCTGCCATGTTGGCCACATCCAAGGCCAGGTGGACCCTCCAGTCCCGGTGGACAGGGGCCACATACAGGTGGTAGAGCATGACAAAGATCCGGGGTGCCCAAAGGAGGGCAAAGAGCGTGGTGATGCCCAGGAGGATGGCTGTGCTCTTGCCTACCCGGGGCCGCAGCCCACTCTGGCCCCTCCTCCGTAGTCGGCAGATGATGGCCGAGTTGGCCACTAGGAAAACGCCACAAGGGATGAAATAGACGGTGAGGCAGTGAGCCCACTTGAGGACCTTGTCCAGCGTGCTGGGGGGGTCTGTATCCCTCCACACGTCCAGCCACCAGTAGAAGGGGATGCCAGTCAGCAGGGCAGCACTGAGGACAATGGCGATGGCCCGGCGGGCCCGGCCTAGGGATGAGGCGGCCCGATGGTGCAGGGGGTGGCACATGGCACTGTACCGGTCCACTGTGAGCAGGACGGCGATCCAGACGGAGGCGTGGTTGGCAGCGAACTGCAGGATGTTAGCCGTGCGCACCACAGCCTGGGGCACCTCTCGGGCCAGCACTGCTCCCTGCAGGAGGAAGCCCACGAACACGATGACCACCTGGGTGACGACGTCTGAGGCCGTGAGCGCCAGGAGGTAGTAGTAGGAGGGCTTCCTGGTCCTGGCGGCGAGGCGGCCCAGGGCCACTGTGGTCAGGAGGTTGACTGAAGACCACCGAGGTCACAGAGGGGAGAGGTCAGAGGCATTAGAAGGGCTGCTCAGACTTTGCCTTCCAAGGTGTCATCACAGTCCCTCCCCATCTGCTTGTGCCGGAGGCTGTGCTGGCTTCTCTATTCCTCTCTCCAGGCCCTTCTTAAAACCTACTTTGTCAGGAAGGCTAACCAGATGAACCCTGCTCTGTCCTGTGGTGTTCCCCTCTCCGTCCTTTTCCAGTATTCCACGTCCTCTGTGATGGGGGTTTCCCTGGCAATGGGCGGGGGGCAGGCAGTATTCCCCAAGGCCAAGACCACCTATCCTTTCCTGCATCCATACCCCCACCCCGACCCCCAGCTCTGCTCTCGATGGTACTGGAAGCTTTGGACTCAGCTGAGGGCAGTCCTGCGCAAACCCAGCTATCCTAGGACTGTGCCCACTGCTGGGGTAGGAGGGGGCTGTCTGCTTGCATGAAACCTTGGGTTTAGCTCAAGCACCCCAAATCCTAGCCCCTTACCTTTACTCCTCACTATGCTTTGTTCCCCGGTGACCCAGATCACCCCCATAAAGGCAAGGGGAGCCCTGGGATCTATGGTCCTGGGTCTCGGGGGCCAGCACAGAGGATTGGCACCCATCAAAAGAGGACTCTAATTTCTGGCCTGCCAAAGACCCCGGGCCCCAGCTCCCCACTCACCAGGCAGCCCCAGGCCCAGCAGGATGCTGTAATAGATGACAGGGATAACACCAGCCACACATGGGGACCTCTCTTGGATCTCCGGCCAATGGCTTTCAAGCTCCTGGCTCAGCCCACTGCCATTGGGTGTGGGCAGCGGGGTCACTCTTGGCTGGCCATCTAGGAAGGGTGGAAGGGCGAGGTTAGAAGATTATGTCTCCTTCCAGCCTGACCTGGCAACAGCCCCACCTTGGCCCTGACCCTGAGGTCCTTATTCATCCCTGCTGTGTGCAGACCCCATGGTCAGACCCGGTCAAATGGCAACCTCTATTGTCAAGCCCTTCCCAGCCCTCCCCTGCCCCCGCCAGCCCCTGAGTGGCCAGGCTTCCCCATTGAAGGGAAGAAATCCTCAGTGGTGGCGTTTCTTGATAGAGACAAGTTCTCAATTGCATTGCTCCCAGTGGATCTGCAGCCTGGAAAGCAGGGTCCTGAAACAGGCTGCACCACACAGACGTGGGCAGGGGCGGGGAGTGGGGGGCAGGGGGCACTTGTGAAAATACAGGGCCCTGAGCCTCACTAAAGGCAGTCTGAGCCAGAAGGTCATTCCAGAAGGTCTGGAGTGGGGCTTGAGCAGCTTCCTGGGTGATCATAACCCACCATGACTCTCAACAGTTGCACAGCTTTACTAACATAGCTCTTTAAGGAGAGATGTCACCAGGGTGCTCTCTTTTCTAAGCTAAAGAACATCCCTATTCATAGGTTAGCCCTACTGGAGCTAGAATGGCCTTGTTTAAAGATGGGGAAACTGAGTCCAGAGGGGTAAGGTGACCTGCCCGCGGTCACACAGCTGGCTTGTGGACCGTCTGGGAAGAGGACGAGCCACGTGCTCTGCCCGGCTCAGTCACGCTTTAGGTCTTTGGGTTTTACCTTCCAGCTTTTGATTTCCTGCGGAAGCTCCACCTCCACCCCCACCCCTAGCCCACCCCTCATTCATCCTCAGCTTCGTGCTCCCGTCCCCAGCCTCCAGATTCCTTACCTGTCCTTCCACCTTACTCCCCTCACCCCCAACCAGTTCTACATACTTTACCTGTCTCTCCTCCCTCAAGCCTCATGCTCCTGGGTCCTGAGTGCTGGGTCACTTTGCGGCTTTTTCTGGGGGTCCCTGCAGCTCCCTCCCAGCATCGCCAGCTGCTCCCACCCCCACAAGGCTCTCCAAACAGCTGTTTGCCCCACGGTTCTTCCAGCGGCACTGAGCCGTCAGGGTAGAGAGCTGGACTAGGGGGAGGAGGGCGGTGGAGGAGGAGAGGGTGGGGCCTACGTTCAGGGGAATGAGTCTAGACAGCAGATGCCACCTGGAGCAAACCAGGATCCCCGAGGGTGCACAGGCAGGGAAGGGGTCAGGCTGGGAGGGGGGCCTTGGGGTGGGGGCAGTGAGGTGAAGAGGCAGGATTGGGGCTCTGGAGAGGCTGCCTCGGGCCCTGGGCACTCTGGGAACTGACGTGGGCTCAGCAGGGCGGTCACGCCTGGGGTGGGGGGCACTTTAGGGAAAGACAGAAGGATTCAGGGAGCTAACTCTGCAGGCACCAAAGAGAAGAGGGCACGTCTGCAAGGAGAGCTGGGTAGAGGAGCGGCCGCTGTGGGCAGGGCCCAGATCTGGAGAGAGGCCGCATGGGCCGGTTTGCAGAGTCAGTCCTGCAGCTGAAGAGGGCGGTGGGACGAGGAGGAGGCTACCTGGGGGGCTGCTGGCCTGGAAGAATGGTGGAAGCTGTGCACAGTGGTGGCGGTGACCACCGGGGAAGCTGCCCAGGCTGCCAGCAGTGCTGGGAAACCAAGACCCAGTGGCTGCCCACAAGCTGCTGTTTTCCTGGCGCTGGTGAAGTGGGCCATCTCTCCGGGAATATCAGTCACGGCAAATAAACACCAGCCGGTGCGGCGAGCACTCTGGGGAGGCTGGAATCTGCACCTGGCTGGCTGCCCCCGACCCTGGGGACAGCTGACCACTGGGACAGTGTGTGAAATGACTCCGGAGGAGAGCTGAGGCCCAGCCTGGAATTGCTTTCTACCCCTGCCCTCTGGGAACGTAGCTGAGCTGGCTTCAGAGCTCCCTAAGTCGGATCCCACCACTGGGGCTGGAGCCACCTCAACCTCACCCCCATCCCCGCCTCCATCCCCGCCCTGGGCACTCACAGCCAGGCCTTGCTGCTCCCTGGTGACCAGCCCTGACTCTGCTGGCCTCTGAGAGTCCACTGGCTTTGGCCAGGTCCCGGGGGTGGCACAGTGGGACTAGAGCAGGCACTACTCACTCAGGTCCCCAGGCAGAGCGTCCGGGACACCAGCCCCAGAGAGCGCAAGTAGCACCAATAGGTCCCCAGGCTGCCACCTCCCTGCACCTCGAGGCTATGGGTTGAAAAGGCCACATGTGAGGGCTCTACCAACATTTACTGCACACCGACTCCGTCCCTACACTTGTCATCCTCATGGCAGCGCCACAAGCTGACTCTGGTTACCTCCATTCCACACCAGAGGGGACTGAGGCCACAGAGCTAGCATGTGGCAGTTGGAATTCGAACTCAGGTTTGTCCCTCCCCGAGAGCTGTTTGCTTGTCACTCCCTCACACAATCTTCTCTGGAAGAACAGGAGCGAGGCAGGGAGAGGCCACAGTGAGCTCAGGCTTCACGGAGGAGGGGATGTGGATCAGACGGACAGCACTCAGACAGGGAAGGGCATTCCAGTCAGGGGAACAGCATGATGGAGGGTGCTGAGGCAGGAAAGTGGGGGTGCGGCCATGATGGGACAGCCTGGTGCGGGGGAAGCTTTCCACAGTGTGTGAGTTACTTCAGGGAGATCCCTTCTTGGTTATCATTAGCACATCCCGAGTACGTGGGGCGGGAACGTACTCTCAGTGTTGGAGGGCACCCTAGCTCAGGAAGGAGATGTAGGGGAGACTGCGGTCTCGGCAGGGCTGCCCCTCCAAGGTGAGTATTATGCGGTCCAGTGTCTGATCGCCCGCTCTGGAGGTTCGGGGACTCCTCAGCCCACCCCGAGCTGGCAAGAGCTTTCTGTTGCTTTTACTGCACTCTCTAGTCCTTGCCCACCAGGGATCGGCTTCCCAGAAAAGGCAGCGTGGGGTTGTGGAAAGAAAGCGGAGCAGAAAAGCGCCATTTGAATCCTGGCTCTGCCCGTCCCGGCCATGAGACCTCAGACAAGTCACTCAGGTTATGAACATTCTTACCTCCAGCAGGAAGTAATTCCCCTCTCTGGGAACTGTTCCTGCCTGTGAGCTCAGCAGACTTGCTCTCAAGGAACAGTGGAGATTCCAGATCCCCAGAGCAAATAAAACGGAGCGTGGCAGGTCATCGGTCTCAAAGGCCGTGCAGGGCGAGATTCCTCTTCCCCACTCCAAGACTCTCACACATCACACACATGCATGCACACACGTCCATGCACACACACACCCATGCACACACATGCATACAGCCCATGCACACACACGCCCATGCACACATGCATACAGCCCATGCACACACACGCCCATGCACACATGCATACAGTCCATGCACACACACACCCATGCACACACATGCATACAGCCCATGCACACACACGCCCATGCACACATGCATACAGTCCATGCACACACATGCATACAGTCCATGCACACACACGCCCATGCACACACACGCCCATGCACACACACGCCCATGCACACATGCATACAGTCCATGCACACACACGCCCATGCACACACATGCATACAGTCCATGCACACACACGCCCATGCACACACATGCATACAGTCCATGCACACACACGCCCATGCACACACATGCATACAGCCCATGCACACACACGCCCATGCACACACACGCCCATGCACACATGCATACAGCCCATGCACACACACGCCCATGCACACATGCATACAGTCCATGCACACACACGCTCATGCACACACATGCATACAGTCCATGCACACACACGCCCATGCACACACATGCACACACGTCCATGCACACACACGCCCATGCACACACATGCATACAGCCCATGCACACACACGCCCATGCACACACATGCACACACGTCCATGCACACACACGCCCATGCACACACATGCATACAGCCCATGCACACACACGCCCATGCACACACATGCACACACGTCCATGCACACACACGCCCATGCACACACATGCACACACGTCCATGCACACACACGCCCATGCACACACATGCATACAGTCCATGCACACACACGCCCATGCACACACATGCATACAGTCCATGCACACACACGCATACAGCCCATGCACACACATGCATACAGTCCATGCACACACACGCTCATGCACACACATGCATACACACACGTCCATGCACACACACACCCATGCACACACATGCATACAGCCCATGCACACACACGCCCATGCACACACATGCACACACGTCCATGCACACACACGCCCATGCACACACATGCATACAGTCCATGCACACACACGCCCATGCACACACATGCATACAGCCCATGCACACACACGCCCATGCACACACATGCATACAGTCCATGCACACACACACCCATGCACACACATGCATACAGCCCATGCACACACACGCCCATGCACACACACGCCCATGCACACATGCATACAGCCCATGCACACACACGCCCATGCACACATGCATACAGTCCATGCACACACACGCTCATGCACACACATGCATACAGTCCATGCACACACACGCCCATGCACACACATGCACACACGTCCATGCACACACACGCCCATGCACACACATGCATACAGCCCATGCACACACACGCCCATGCACACACATGCACACACGTCCATGCACACACACGCCCATGCACACACATGCATACAGTCCATGCACACACACGCCCATGCACACACATGCATACAGTCCATGCACACACACGCATACAGCCCATGCACACACATGCATACAGTCCATGCACACACACGCCCATGCACACACATGCATACACACACGTCCATGCACACACACGCCCACGCACACACACGCTCATGCACACACATGCATACACACACGTCCATGCACACACACACCCATGCACACACATGCATACAGCCCATGCACACACACGCCCATGCACACACATGCACACACGTCCATGCACACACACGCCCATGCACACACATGCATACAGTCCATGCACACACACGCCCATGCACACACATGCATACAGTCCATGCACACACACACCCATGCACACACATGCATACAGCCCATGCACACACACACTCATGCACACACATGCATACAGTCCATGCACACACACGCCCATGCACACACATGCATACAGTCCATGCACACACACACCCATGCACACACATGCATACAGCCCATGCACACACACACTCATGCACACACATGCATACAGTCCATGCACACACACGCCCATGCACACACACGCCCATGCACACATGCATACAGTCCATGCACACACACGCCCATGCACACACACATGCATACAGTCCATGCACACACACGCCCATGCACACATGCATACAGTCCATGCACACACACGCCCATGCACACACATGCATACAGTCCATGCACACACACGCCCATGCACACATGCATGCACACACGTCCATGCACACACACACCCATGCACACATGCATACAGTCCATGCACACACACACTCATGCACACACATGCATACAGTCCATGCACACACACGCCCATGCACACATGCATACAGTCCATGCACACACACGCTCATGCACACACATGCATACAGTCCATGCACACACACGCCCATGCACACACACATGCATACAGTCCATGCACACACACGCCCATGCACACACATGCATACAGTCCATGCACACACACGCCCATGCACACACATGCATACAGTCCATGCACACACACGCCCATGCACACACATGCATACAGTCCATGCACACACACGCCCATGCACACACACATGCATACAGTCCATGCACACACACGCCCATGCACACATGCATACAGTCCATGCACACACACGCCCATGCACACACATGCATACAGTCCATGCACACACACGCCCATGCACACATGCATGCACACACGTCCATGCACACACACACCCATGCACACACATGCATACAGTCCATGCACACACATGCATACAGTCCATGCACACACACGCCCATGCACACACACACCCATGCACACACATGCATACAGTCCATGCACACACACACCCATGCACACATGCATACAGTCCATGCACACACACACCCATGCACACACATGCATACAGTCCATGCACACACATGCATACAGTCCATGCACACACACGCCCATGCACACACATGCATACAGTCCATGCACACACACACCCATGCACACACATGCATACAGTCCATGCACACACACACCCATGCACACACATGCATACAGTCCATGCACACACACACTCATGCACACACATGCATACAGTCCATGCACACACACGCCCATGCACACACATGCATACAGTCCATGCACACACACACTCATGCACACACATGCATACAGTCCATGCACACACACACTCATGCACACACATGCATACAGTCCATGCACACACACGCCCATGCACACATGCATACAGTCCATGCACACACATGCATACAGTCCATGCACACACACACTCATGCACACACATGCACACACGTCCATGCACACACACGCCCATGCACACACATGCATACAGTCCATGCACACACACGCCCATGCACACATGCATACAGTCCATGCACACACACGCCCATGCACACACATGCATACAGTCCATGCACACACATGCATACAGTCCATGCACACACACGCCCATGCACACACATGCATACAGTCCATGCACACACACACTCATGCACACACATGCATACAGTCCATGCACACACACACTCATGCACACACATGCATACAGTCCATGCACACACACGCCCATGCACACATGCATACAGTCCATGCACACACATGCATACAGTCCATGCACACACACACTCATGCACACACATGCACACACGTCCATGCACACACACGCCCATGCACACACATGCATACAGTCCATGCACACACACGCCCATGCACACACATGCATACAGTCCATGCACACACACGCTCATGCACACACATGCATACAGTCCATGCACACACACGCTCATGCACACACATGCATACACGTCCATGCACACACACGCCCATGCACACATGCATACAGTCCATGCACACACACGCCCATGCACACACATGCATACAGTCCATGCACACACACGCTCATGCACACACATGCATACAGTCCATGCACACACACGCCCATGCACACACATGCATACAGTCCATGCACACACACGCTCATGCACACACATGCATACAGTCCATGCACACACACGCCCATGCACACATGCATACAGTCCATGCACACACACGCCCATGCACACACACATGCATACAGTCCATGCACACACACGTCCATGCACACACACATGCATACAGTCCATGCACACACACGCTCATGCACACACATGCATACAGTCTATGCACACACACGCCCATGCACACACATGCATACAGTCCATGCACACACACGCCCATGCACACACACATGCATACAGTCCATGCACACACACGCCCATGCACACACACATGCATACAGTCCATGCACACACACGCCCATGCACACACACATGCATACAGTCCATGCACACACACGCTCATGCACACACATGCATACAGTCTATGCACACACACGCCCATGCACACACATGCATACAGTCCATGCACACACACGCCCATGCACACACACATGCATACACGCTCATGCACACACACACACGCACACGCTTCAGCAATCCTTGGACTAAGAAAATGAGAACAGACAATGCCTGTTTTTGGAAAGCCAGTTTCTAAATCGTTAGAGGAGGTTCAGGGATAACGGACATTGGAAATAGCAGGGGTTGGGGCCTCTCAGAGATGGGGAGTCAGAGGTGACCCCCCTGGGTCTTCTTGGTAACCTGGGGCCTCCCGAATCCCTGCACACTTGAAATGCCACCCGTCTAACTCTAGTGGGGAGATCTTAGCTTGGGGTGGACAGGACAGTTGTTCAGGATGCTCAGAAAATATTCGTGCCCTGGCTCCCAGGTGGACCATGGCAGATTCCAGTGCAGGTGGCTACACTTCTAGGAAGACTGAGGCAGAGTCTCAGGAGGCTGGAGTTGAGAAGCTTGTGTACCAAAAGACTGTTTTCTGAGTAGCGCATTCTCTTGTCATCATCTCTTTATCATCAATAACATTCCTTTTGAAAAGCGTTATGCTTGAAAGCCAGGACGCCCTCAGAGGCCCAGATCACCCCACCTTCACAGTGAGGCTCCGTCTTGCTGGGCTGGGCTGGGGAGGTGGGGCAGCCCACAGGAAGGGCAGGCGGGCAGCCAGTGGGCGAGGGATGGTGGAGCTGGACAACAGGAGCCAGGAGTGAAGGGCAGGGCAGCCGGGAGGGGTTTCCGCTGGGCTGGACAGCTTCATCTCTGCCAACCCGGACGAGGCAGGTGCCAGACCCAATTCCTGCTCTCTCTGTGGCTCCAGAGAGGGGGTGGAGCTGTCGGGTCTCGCTGCACCAGCTAGGGGCAGAAATCAATGCATCGAGCTGGGCTCTGGGATCCAGAGAGCAGGGGAGGGTGGGCTCTGACCCATCCTGGTCAAGGACTTAGCCTCGGTAGAAACTCAGGAGCCCCCACTTTAGTTCATCAACCTGGAAGAAGTCCCTCCCAGAAGATCTGGGCCAGGCCCCTCTCACTCTCGGTAAAGGTGAGGCCTCAACTGCACCCACCCACACCCCCTCCCCCTGGGCTCTAGACCCCACCCTCCTCTCTCTGTTCCCTCGGTTTCAGAACACTCCTCTGCACTAACTCAACGAGACTGCGACCTAGCTCTCTGCCTTAGTTTCTCCTAGTGTCAAGGTGGGCACCAGGTCTGCTGTGTGTCTCCTTGGAACTCTGGGAAGGGAAAAATTACAGTTGGAAGTTGGAAAGAAGCTATAAAAGCAGCCTTCCAGCGAGGTGAACCTAGAGACCTGAGGCCACTTGAGAAGGGGAATTAAAGGAAGGAAGTGATGCGGCAGCCAGGTGCCCACCTCAGCATCTCCAGTCTCCACCCCCAGGTTTGGGCTGGCTGTGCAGGGGGCTGGGCTGCCTGTTGAGGGCCCATGCAGCAGTGCACTGAGGAGCGTCCATCTGCTCTGTGCCCAGCCCTGCCATCTTGGTTCACTTTGACCCTGGGGCGGGCCGCGGTCACAGTCACCTTGGAGCCTCCCTAAAGGCCTATCACCCTCCGCAGAGCATGCCGGGAACATTCTTTAACAAAGAGCATGAAAACCCCATGTTACCCCACCGGCCCCTATCCAAGACTTTTGCCCTCTTCGCTGGAGAGCCAGCCCACCCCAAAATGGGAGAGGGGGAGGGGTGGGAGCCTAAGCTGCCTCTCCCCTCTCCTCTTCCAGGCCCTTCCTTTGCAGCCGGCTCGCCATGGCACTCCAGCCAGGATGCTGCCAAGCGTGCTCCGTGCCAGGGCGGAGGCTGCGCCTGGGGATTGGGGGAAGGGGGTGGGGACCCTCTGGGCTGGCGCCTGCCAAGGGTCCTGGAGACCCTTGCCTGCCCTTTGGAGGGCCTAAAACTTCCCAGGAGAGGAATGACTAGCTCTGCTGGGTGGTAGGCGATGTGGGGGAGGGTGCCGGATCTGTCCCCCTCGGGGGCCCTCGGGCAGCACAATAGCCCCTGGGGCTGCCACTCTCTGGCTTAAGTGGTTGCCCGGGCAACAGCTGGGGCCAGCTTCCACCAATCCATGGCAGAGGCTTGGTGGGGGGAGGGAAGCCGGCTGGGAAGGGGGGTGCTCTCCCCTTGCTGGATCCTATATAAGGAGGAGAGATGTGAGCGGAGTGGTCTGGGCTTCGCTGTCCTTCCAGCAGACTCGGAGGTGGGGCACAAAGATGCTTAGGCTGGGCTATGCCAAGCCTGGGTCCTGGGGCAGCTTCTGGGCCATCCTGACCTTGGTGGGCCTGGCCACTCGTGCAGGTGAGTGGGCAGTGGGCAGGGTGAGGAGCAGGGAGGAGGGGCAGGGCCTTCCAGCCCCAGCTACACATGGCTGGCAGGAGGCAGTGTCCAGCTGGCCAGGACAGACTTGACTGGATCAAACCGCTCATGGACACTTCTCCCCGGAGGGAGAAGGGCAGCCTGCCTTGGACAGGAGGGGGGTTGGGCCGGCAGGCAGGGGTCTTCATGACAAGAACACCCTTTCACTGTCCATTGTCCTAGGCAGCTGGACCCAGGCAGAAGCCGAATGGGGTGCCATCAGCATTCAGGTCCTTCAAAGTGACAGCTTGGGGAGGCGGGGCTGAGAAAGTGACCACCTGCTCCTCTCGCCCTCCCTTTCTCCCTCTGTCTCCCTCTCTTACACATGCAGATGCTCTGTTCTTGTGTGAGTCTTCTCTCCAAAAGTCCACACGTGCCACAGGCGTGCATGTGTGCATGCATACGTGCATGTATGTGTGTGCATGCATGCGTGTGTGCATGCGTGTGCATGCATGTCAGATATCCCCTTGCCTCCCTCTGTGAGGTTCCTTACACCGTCCTCAGCTTGCGGAAGCTGATGGTAGCATTGTCTGTCACTGAGTTTTCTGTAACTGAGTGCATGTCCCCATCTGACCCTCACGGCGTCCCTGGAAACATGGCAGAAGGACCCAGCCTGGCCAGCCTGGAAGGGGATGCCTACCTCGACATGCAGTGACTGCAAGAGTCCCATTCCAGCACCAGGTGTACTTTCTCTGGTCCCCTCAGGCTGCCGGATGAGTGTGGACTTCTGTCTCACAGATCGGGACTCAGGGGGGCAGCTGGGTCTGGAAACAGCTTCCCTTCCATGCCTGCAGCTTCGGCTCATGCTCCACCCCTCTCTCCTGCCACTCAGTGCTCCAGTCCCCTACTCCGCCCCCTGCTCCCGGCACGCCAAGCTCATCCTCTTCAGCCTTTGCAGGGCTGGTTCTCTGCCTGGATGCTCGTTCTCCGGCTGGTTCCTTGTCACTTCTTCAGGGAACCTGTTCCTGGTTCCTGCACCTAAAGTAGCCTCCACCCCCATTACTGTCACTTCCCTGATTTAGCACAATCTGAAACGACAGTGCTTATTTGTGTACTGCACGTGTCCTTTCAGGAGCATCAGGACCCGGCTTGTTTTGTTCACTGCCATATTCTGAGCTCCTGAGAGAGCGTCTGGCAGGCAGTAGATGCTCAATAAATATTAGTGAAGGCACCACTTCTGACAACTCCTCCAGGGGGTTAGGTAGACGATTCTTCAGGAAGTGAGCAGTGGGGACCAAGAGGTTCCTCAACCCTCAGCCTGGGGATCTGGCATCATGCAGACCAGTTCTAGGCATCCTGTTCCACGCTGGTTCATGACTTCTCCCTGCCAGGAATCCACCCCCTTCCAGGACCATCCTCTCAGGGTCCGCTCAGGGTCAGGTTCACAACCTTCCCCATTGGGACATGCTTGTGTGCACACACACTCATCCACATACTTCATGGGCACAAACAGGTGCGCACACAGCCTCCCCAGGCCCTCCTGCCCTCTGCCCACACCCAAGCACACCCGTCTCCAGCTGGTCCCTCTGTGCCCCTAGATTGCGGCCCTGAGCCTGGGTGTCTTTTCAAGCTGTGCTGTGTTCCTGCTGCAGCCCAGAAAGCTGACGTTGGCGGGGAGGCAGCGGGCACCTCCATCAACCACTCCCAGATGCTGCTCCAACGCTTGCAGGAGCTGCTGAGGCAGGGCAATGCCAGCGACGTGGTTCTGCGGGTGCAGGCTGCAGGCACCGACGAGGTCCGAGTCTTCCACGCCCACCGCCTGCTGCTGGGACTGCACAGCGAGCTGTTCCGGGAGCTGCTGAGTAACCAGAGCGAGGCGGTGCTGGTGGAGCCCCGGGACTGCGCCGCCGTCTTTGACAAGTTCATCAGGTGGGGAGGGGAGAGGCTGGTGGGGGGGGGAGCTTCATCTCTTCCCAAACCCCTGGCTCCTCCACTCCCAAGGTCAGGGAAGCCCTGGCCCCTTAGAGGGCCTGATGTCCATTCTCCGAAGGTCATTAGGATGCTGGTACCACCACCTCCTTCATCCCTTCTCCCACCGTCCTCTGGCAAAAATGCAGCACGACTCCCCTGCCCTTGCCTATAAGCTCTGCGTGGTTGGAGGTCAGTTACCAAATGCTCTCAGAGCTGTTTCCAAATGGCGGCCAGGAGAGCTTTCAAAAACCAGATTCCTGGATTGTCAATTTCAGGTTTGGGGTTGGGCCCAGCAGTTGTTTTTCATTTTAAGGCCTCCACGTGATTTTGATGTCTGTCCTGGTTTTGAACCACAGAGCTAGGGAGCTAAAAAAGTTAGCTAGCCCACCCAGCCCCCCTTCCTGCCAATGCACTGCACAGGGGGCACCATTCACACTGTAGTCTGAGAAAGTAATCCTGTTTTAATGGCTTAGACAAGATGGCTGCAGAATTCCAGTCATCACTTCCAAGCTCCAAGCAACAGGAAGAGGGATAGAACAGAAGGGCAAATGGGTCCCCCCCACCCCAGAGTTCTATTTAACCAGCCTTCCCCCAATCCCATATTGTGCCTCCACTCATATCTCACTGGCTAGATTTAGTCCCATGGCCACATCCGCAATCAGGGAGCCTTGAAAACATCTTTCATTCCCAGAGGCAAACATGGGGCCGCACCGCAGGAGAAAGGGGAGACACAGGTGTCAGGGCAGGTATCTGGCAGTTGCTGCCATTACCCCATTGAGCGTGTACCAGTAGGGACTGGCAGGAAGGGTGAGCAGGGGGACAGCAGAAGACAGAGGCAGAGAGGGAGCCAGCAAGAGTGATAAGGGATAATGAGAGGGGAAGACGGTGAGAAAGATGAGACAGCAAGATAAGGGGAGGGGAGAATGGGATCACCCTGCGTGGACCGCCTACTTTGTGGCAAGGACCGCTCATCCTCCTCCAGCTGTCACAATAACCCTGTTAGTCCCCGTTTCCTAGATGATTAGCTTAAGGTTCAGTGAAGGTGAGCGACTTGTCCATTCTCATAGCAAGGAGGTGTAGGACATGGATCCGAACTCAGGCTGTAAACCCCACAACGGCAGGAGCCGCGTCTGTCTGGTTCCAGCACGCAGCTCGGCACCTCGTGGACGCTCAATAAATACATGCTATTTCCATGTCCCCGCGAGAACGGGACAGAAGAGGATGTGAAGTAGGATAGGCATGGGAGGGTCCTCGAGAGGAAAAGACAGGCAGCCTCGAGGCCGCTCCTCTCTTTGTGCCCCGACCACGAAGCTCTCCACCCAAGGCCAGGTGCCCTCTGGACACAGAAAGCGGCTCTGGGTGGGGTGTGGGTGGGGGGGTGTGGCGAGGCGGCTCCACCCTGACCCCGCCCCACCCTGCGCCTTTCCCTCAGGTACCTCTACTGCGGTGAGCTGACCGTGCTGCTGGCTCAGGCCATCCCCCTGCACAGGCTGGCCACCAAGTACGGCGTGGCGTCCCTGCAGCGGGGCGTGGCCGACTACATGCGCGCGCACCTGGCGGGCGGCGCGGGCCCGGCGGTGGGCTGGTACCACTATGCGGTGAGCACCGGCGACGAGGCCCTGCGCGAGAGCTGCCTGCAGTTCCTGGCCTGGAACCTGTCGGCCGTGGCGGGGAGCGCCGAGTGGGGCGCCGTGAGCCCCGAGCTGCTGGCGCAGCTCCTGCCGCGCTCGGACCTGGTGCTGCAGGACGAGCTGGAGCTGTTCCACGCACTGGAGGCGTGGCTGGGCCGCGCGCAGCCGCCCCCCGCCGTGGCCGAGCGGGCGCTGCGCGCCATCCGCTACCCCATGATCCCGCCGGCGCAGCTGTTCCAGCTGCAGGCGCGCTCGGCCGCCCTAGCGCGCCACGGCGACGCGGTGGCCGACCTCCTGCTGCAGGCCTACCAGTTCCACGCCGCCTCGCCGCTGCACTACGCCAAGTTCTTCGACCTCAATGGCAGCGCCTTCCTGCCCCGCAACTACCTCGCGCCCGCCTGGGGCGCCCCGTGGGTCATCAACAACCCGGCCCGCGACGACCGCAGCACCAGCTTCCAGACGCAGCTGGGCCCGAGCGGCCACGACTCGGGTCGCCGGGTCACCTGGAATGTGCTCTTCTCGCCACGCTGGCTGCCCGTCAGCCTGCGGCCCGTCTACGCGGACGCCGCGGGCACCGCGCTGCCCGCCGCGCGTCCCGAGGATGGCCGGCCGCGGCTCGTGGTCACGCCGGCCAGCAGCGGCGGCGACGCGGCGGGCGTGAGCTTCCAGAAGACGGTGCTGGTGGGGGCGCGCCAGCACGGCCGCCTGCTGGTGCGCCACGCCTACAGCTTCCACCAGAGCAGCGAGGAGGCGGGCGACTTCCTGGCGCACGCAGACCTGCAGCGGCGCAACTCCGAGTACCTGGTGGAGAACGCCCTGCACCTCCACCTCATCGTCAAGCCCGTCTACCACACCCTCATCCGGACCCCCAAGTAGAAGAGGGGGGCCGGGGCGGGGCGGGGGGGAGCTCGGACGCCTCCGGGCTGGGGAATAAAGGTGTGGCATAGATGGCCTGGGAGGAGCCCGTGGAGTAGAGGTGCCTACACTGGCCTCCAGGTTGGCCAGGCACTGGCGACGTCGGAGTTGGGTGGAGTCCAGGCGAGGGGCGCTAGACCAGATGTCTGCTTTCAGGACGCGATTTCGCGGCTGATTTGAAGGCAACGCTCTTGGTTGAATAAAGCGATGCTCGCAGAGACCGGGGGATGACTGAACCACCTAAGGAAGACCAGCCCAAGGACGGTTCCACAGGTCTAGGGGTTCCCCGTCTTTCATTAGGTTTTCTGCGAGGACCCCGACCCCGACGCAGAACAGGGCAGGGAAGAGTACCCAGTGGTCAGCGCTACCCCCGAGCCTGGGAAGCCCCTGGAATCCAGTACCAGGGGGTTCCTCACTTTGAAGCCGAGGGGCTTAGCTCTTAGCTGGGCAGTTTCTGAGCGCCAACTTCCAAGGGGTAACCACCTCATTTGGGTAGTGAGGCTTTCTGCCCTCTGGGCCACCCCAAGTCTCTGACCTCTGCTGTGGGTGGTGGGGGGGGCGGGGTCGTGGGCAGCGTGATGGGGCATGAGTGGACCTTGCCAGCCCCACCCACCGTTCCTGGGGGCGGGGGCTCAGGGTCTAGAGAAAAACCCCTTCCTGCCGGGGTGTGTGGGTTCGTGCTGTGCAACCAGTGTGTGTAGGGGGGGAGTTGGGTTGAATCTTCACAGCCCCCCCCCATATTCCAGACAAAGTCTAGTTTCCAACACAGCTGTCAAGACCCAAATGGGATTTTATTGTTAAAAAGGAGGAGAAAAAGCCACTACTAAGTAACAAAACCAGATTCCCTTCCCCACCCCAACCATAGTATGGGAAGTGCCGTTGGCTCCTTCCCCAACCCTCCGGGATGCCCATGCCCCAGGTGTGGGCCCAGGAGCCCTCTCCAGCCAACAACTGCCCCCATCCCGAGACCGAGCCTGGCCGCAGGTCCGTGCAGGGTTTTGGCAACAGAGTCTGTCCAGGGCTGGGAGGCCAGGGAGCCCTGTCATCCTGGCTGTGCCTCCTGGCTCACCTCCCTCGCCGCGTGGCACTGCAAGCTTGGAAGGGTGGGGCAGGCACCCTCACAATTCCTGGGGTTCAGGAGCCCTGCCCTTCTGAGGACCTGAGCTCCCGCTCCCAGGTCACCGCCATCTGCCCAGCCTCTATCTCCCACTTCCTGTTAGAGCTCATTCAGTCCTGGGAGCAGGAGGGCCAGTTCCAGGCAGGCCCCTCAGTTACGCCGGGGGAGTCCATCTTTGCCATGGGTACTTGTGCCGTGGGGTAGGCGGGGCCCATGGGTAGCCCGCCGGGAAACACCAGCTGGGTTGGAGGGAACAGCAAGGGGTGAGGAGTCCCCAGGGCCTGCAACAGGGGAAGGGCCAGAAGCAAAGGTTTAGGAATACCTTCCTGTCCCCTCTCTGATCACCCAGTGGCCTTGAACTCCTTAACAGCACAACTTCAAGATGCCAGTCCCACAAGTATTCTTCGAGAACCCCGTTTCCAGCAAGGGGCAGCTATAGGGGCAGGGAGCTCCACATGCCTCCTCCCTGGGCTGGCCAAGGCCTCCCCTTCCCCATTGCCCCATTGCCTCCCTTGCTGGTACTGACCCGTATTCTGGCTCAGAGGGAGTTTGACCTTGGCCAAAGGCAGTGTGACCTTTCCTAGATGCCGAATACCAGGGGCTGGGTGCTCGCACACTGGCATCCTGTGGCCCGAGATGCCCTCCATGGGACGGGGCCCCAGGAGGTGAGTCTTGGGGCGGGAGAGCTGTGTTGGTTGGAAACAGTGAGGTGAGGCGGGAGCATGAGGATCTTATACAGGGATCTCCCCCTGCTATGATGCCAGCCTGGGGCACAGAGGCATGGAGGGTGGTGCAGGGCTGGTGCAGGTACCTCTGGAGGAATCCAGCCCTCAGGCCCCCACCCACAACAAAGGCGCTCAGACACCCTACCCCCTGCCCCTGGCCTCACCCCTTGCCCTGTGACCTCAAAGGACCGGGACCTCCGCTTCCTTCTCTTCGCCTCCAGCGACTCCTCCCGTTTCTTGCCCAGGCTTTTCTTCTGGCCATGCAGCCAGGGCCCAGGGCCGTTGCCACGATGCTTGGCTGCCTGAGATGGGGCCTCGCCCGTGCTGCTAGACAGGTTGTCCTCGCTGGCAGCGTGCTGCAGCGTGGGGCTGGGCGGCCGCTTGCAGGCCAGCGGGCCAGAGGGCCGAGAATCATCAGCCTCCCTCAGCGAGTGCAAGGACAGGCTGCTGCGCTCCGTCGCGGGAGCCAGCAGGTGGCGCCCCTCAGTGCCCAGGGCCCGCGAGCGCCGCCGGGCGGCCTTCACTGAGATGCACTTGGTGCTGGTCAGGATCTCCTTCCTTTCTGCAGCGGGACAGGGGGAGCATCCAACCCAGGGTCAACGTCACATATTCCTCCCCTTCCTGCATGTCCACTACCCCTCTGCCAAGGCAGAAATGAGAAGGGGCCAGAACGCCCAGGTTTTGATCCCAGCATCCCCACCTGCTTGCTTGCTATTTAAGAAACTCGGGGCGAGTTTCTGAGCCTTATTTCATGTGTAAACTGGGGGTGGTAAAACTAACCCCACAGGGTTACCATGAGGATAACTGAGAGAACGGGCTTAGCCTATGGCCAGGGGCCTGGGATTCGGTCTCCATCTGCTATTACAAGTGTTACTGAGTGGGAAGGGGGGACATGATCCTAAGTGCCATGTGTTCATTCTGATTCCTGACTGTGCCCCAGCTCTCTGTGTGTCCTCGAGCAGGTGGTTAATCCTCTCTGGGCGTTGGTGCCTCCCTTTCTAGAATGGGTAGCACCATGCATGGGTGTTCAGCAGCGCAGAGGGCAGGAACGGGCTTTAGGCTGGGTGATCTGAGCAGTTTAGTCAATGCCGGGCTCAGGCCACGGGGCAGGAAGGGGGCACACCTTTGTGGGACAAGGGGATCTCTGACAGATTCTCGCTGCTGTTGGGGGAAGAGTTGATCCGGCTGCTCAGGCTGACCAGGCTGTCCTGAGTGGGGGCCTGTGGGACGAGGTGGTTGGGAAGAGAAAGGCATTGAACACAGCAGGGACCCCATGCCCCACTCGGCAGAGATGGTGGGGCATCAGGGGTGGTGGCCGTTTTGGAAAGGCTCCATCCCAACCATTGGGTGTCCACCTGTGCTCCCACCCCCACCAGTGGAGCCCATGGGGCCAGTAGGTGCTCAGAGCTCACCTCCTGGGTCACCAGGCTGCCCATCTGGATGGGGGGCGGGGTGGGCACAGAGGAGCTCTTCACCTGCCAGGCCCGGGGACTGGCCTTGAACACGCGGTTGGCTTCACTGAGGTTGGCAGAGGAGGATGGGTGGTTGTTGACCAGGTTGGCCCCACTGAGGTCCCACCCCCACCCCAGGGGACAGCTGTTTGTGTGAAGGGAAAGAGAACCCAGGAGTCCTGGCTCCAGACCTGTGCCACCTCCTCCCTTTCGTTCCTGCTTCATCTGCCCCAGTTAGCCCTAATCTGGGTTGGCATCGCTGGGACATGGTGCGGCGTCTGGGGCTCAGGCAGTGGGACTGGCTGGAAGTGGCTCCTGGTCTCACCTTTCTGGGCTGAGCGGAGGGAAGATGCTGTTCTGCAGGCGCTGGGCCTCAGAGCTCTGCGTCTTCACGCTCTCTGGGTCAGACTCCGGGGTCAGTGTGGTCCCTGCTGGGGTAATTTTGGGCAAGGAGCTGTCCTGGGGAGGGGAAGTGGGGCATCGGGGGGTCAGTCAGAAGACTTGGTCCTGGCCCAGGTAACAGCACAGAGTGACAAAGGCACACAGGGTGACCAGAGCTGTAAGGCAGGCTGGGAGTCCAGGGAGGGCCGTGCATTTGTGTTCCAGGTCGCAAGGGGTAAACTGTGGTCTGCTAAGCATCTCCAGTGGCACCGCCTGATGGCCTGGTCTCCTGGGAGGGCATCTGGGGCCATTTGTGATATCTGATAGCCAAACCTGATGCTCAGACTCTGGGTGGAGACAAGTGCCAGAGAAGAACGCCCTGGGATGGAGACCTTACTCAGGCTTGGCAAGACTTTGGGTGGGGTAAGAAGGAAAGGGAGTCAACTCTTCGGGATGCCAGCCAGCTGGGTCCCATCTCCATCCCAGCCATCTGGCAGGCATTGCCTTGGGCATCAGCCCCTCCCTCAGCACAAGTGCACCTGTCCCTGCCCAGGCATGCTCAGGCTCCCACCTGCAAGGCCCTAGAGGCCACCCGGTCCATGATGGTGGCCCGCTCCAGGCTGCCCTCCTCCAGCTCCCGCAGGTACACTTCGTAGAGCTCCTCCAGGTGCTGAGGGACCGCCAGGTTGTAGTCTGCTGGGGGAGGGGCAGGGCTCAGCGCGTGCCCTCGGACCCTCCGCTGGTCCATAGGGCCCCTGGGTGGCTCCGGCGCTGGAGGCGCGGGCCCTACCGTCAATGATCTGCCGTTGGCCCTGGATGATCTCGTCGCAGAGGCTGCGGTGCTGCTCCAGGCGGCGCACGGCCTCGCGGCGGTGGCGGAGCGCGCCATCCCGGAGCAGCGCGTGCGACTGCATCTCGGTGTTCTCCACCTCCAGCTCGTGCACGCGGCACAGCAGGCTCAGCACCTCGCGCTGCTCCTCGGAGCCGATGCGCCGCGGCAGCGTCTCCTCCAGGCGCCGGCCCCGCGCGCGCAGCTCGCGGCAGCGCTGCTCCAGGGCCAGCTGGGGGCGGCACCGGGTAAGCGCCAGGCAGCAGGCGAGGGGCCGCTCCGCCGCCCAGCCTGTCCTCGCCCCCTCCAGTCCCGGACTCCAGGCTCCGGACTGAAGCTCCATTCCCAGTCCAACCCTCGAAGGTGTATCTTGGACCTTGCAATCAGGGGCTGCTCCTACGTGGCCCCTCTGTACCCACAATCTTGCCTCCCCGACCACAATCTACCCCTGGAACCAGCTCCGTGGATATCTGCTCAAGCCCAGCCCATCTGATGCCCTCGGGGCTCACGGTACCCTGAAGCCCCCTGGTTTGGGTATGCTCCCAAACAGAAGGCAAAGATCTGTTATCTGGAAAGCCCTAGTTATAATATTGGCTACCATTTTTTGAGTCCTTAGTATGTGAAAAGCATTTATTTGATCTTCCTAGCAACCCCATCCCCCCCCCACACACACACAAGGGCTGCACTACTCCCATTTTACAAATGAGTAAGGGAGGTGCAAAGAGGTTAAGGAACTTAGCAAGGTCACCCAAGATTGGTGGCCTGAGTTCCCAGGTCTCATGCCTCCCCACCCTGCCCTCAGCCCCAGCCAGAAGGCTCGGGCCTCCCAAACCCACTCTTCCTGCCCCCCAACCCCTGGGCACCTTCTGCTTCCGCATCTTCTTCTGCTCGCCCACCAGGGCGGCGATGCTCTCCCGGGCTGAGGCCACCTCGGGCGGCTCCAGGATGTCTGGCTGGTCATCGCCCATGTCGGAGTCCTTCTCACTGTCGTCCTTGGTGTAGGACTCCTTCCGCTGCTCCTCCCGCCATTTGAGGGCCCGGCGTGACTTCTCGTGCTCCCAGCTGCCGCAGCCCCACCCCCAGGGAGACACGGGATTCAGGCCACGGGGGACAGGACACAGCGTGCAGTTACAGGCCCAGGCCCAGGTGTGGGCCCTGGAGGGTCCTGGGCAGGGGGTGCTCACCCGGCAATGGTGAGCAGGTGGCGGGAGGTGTCGATCTGGACTTCCATGGCGTGGTTCTCCAGCTCCAGCAGGCGTCTCCGCACGTCCATCTGCTCCTGGAAAGCGCTGACGAGTTGCTCCCGCAGCTGTCCCATGTCAGCCTGCTCACCTGGCCCGCTGTGCAGCTGGACCTCGGCTGCCCAGCGGATGGGGAATGGGGAGGTCAGTGGAGGAGGAAGGGTCAGGCCAGGAGAGTCTGGATCCATGTGGGGCTCTCCCTTCTCCTTCTTCCCAAACCACTTCCCATCCAAGCACCTCCTCCAGAAAGACCTCCTAGATTACTTCCTCCTCCCACACCCCACTTCCACATTGAGTCTTCAGGCTGTGGCCCAAAGGTGATTCCCAGCTCCTCTGTACGAAATGGCTTCCGCTAGCCCTTATAGCACCTTTGTGTTAACCAGCAAAAGGTACCCCTTAGACACTTTACCGCCATCTGTTGGAAAACCATCCATAGCAAATATGCAGGTCTATGAGAGACTGGTGGTCCTTCCGGTGATCCGGGTATGGCTTCACAGCCCTGTATGGCAGCTCTGACAGTGATGCCCTACACAGCTCAAGTGTCTATCACTTATGTGATCCCCCCAATCTTCATGTCAACTCCCTGAAGCAGAGATTGCGATTCCATTTTACAGCTGAGGGACAGAAGACTCAGGGCAGTTGAGTGACTAGCCCAAGGCTACCCAGCCAGAAAGAGCCTGAGTCTGGACTTGAACCCAGCACCGCCTGACCACAGAGCAATCTGAGACAGCCTGGAAGGGCTGCAGGAGACAGGCTCCCACCACACAGACCCACGCACACACCTTGGACGTGGCGGATGTCGCCCCGCTCCAGCCGGCCCCGGGCCTGGCCCCGCCCCCCCTGCTCATCGATCTTGCACTTGAGCCGCTGGATCTCGCCCCTCAGGTCGGCGATGATGCTGGTGTACTGGGCGATGTGGTAGGAGACGTTGAGCAGGTTCTGCTTCACCTGCGGGGTGCACAGGATGGGGGCAGAGCGGGGACTGTCGCCCCAGGCGATGGGGCCTGCCTGCGGGGTCTTTTTCTTTCTCCTCCAACCCCTTTCTGGATGACAGTAATGCCCTCCTTGCCTCCAACCCCACAACCTATCACACTACATGCCTCCACCAGATCCATACTCCTAAAATGCTGCTGCCCCTGCTCATCAACCAGCAGTGGCTCCCTATGGCTTGGAGGAATATCCTAATTCCTTCACCTAGTGTTGAAGGTCCACTGATCTCTCTCTCTGGATTTTCTGTGGCTTGCTGCTTTGTCATGAACATTCTGCTCTAGCCGAGGAAACATCCTGCTCCACCGCCACCACCCCCCAGCCCCCCCTGCTACAGACACCATCTCCTTTCTGACTTTGGAACCTCTGCCCTTACTGCACCCCAACTTCTGGAATGTCCTCTCCATCCTTCAGCATCCTGCTGAAGTCCCCAAAGAGCTCCCTGGGAGCCCACCAGCCCACCTAGTGTTGCTATCATTTACTTGCTATTAGTAACATTTTGTACTATCAGTTAACTGTTTCATGGACATGTCTTCTTCCCCATTAAGTTCCTTGAATGTTGGAATAAAACATAAAGGACCTGGAAGAGCTGCTGGCAAAGTGCCGTGCTGGGAGAATGTTCCTTAAGTTCTGTCTACACTTATCCATTCCCGCCCCTCCACACATACAGGCAGAGAGACTTCCTGTTGGAGAGCAGGGATTCCAGCACATTTACTGGGAAACCAGGCAGCCCCGGTTCTAAGCTCAGCGCCCTCACTGCCCAGCCGGGAAGTCACTTAACTTCCTTCAGCCTCATTTTTCTCCACCGCAAAGTGGGGATCAAGTGAGATGACATGTTACAGGGCTCAGGGTAGGTGCCCAACAAGGGTCACCTCTATTCTGACCATTTGATTAGGTGCTTTGAGAATGTAAACGTCTGAACGAGCATCTGAGGATGAAAACAGGAAGATGGCGGGGGATGGGGCCGGGGACCACAGACACTGAACTGTACACGAAGGGGACCCTCAGCAGCTGTGGGCTTCCTGGCAGGCAAGCAGGGGCTGAAGGTGCAGGGAAGGGCACAGGGGGACAGTCGACTGGGGAAAGAGGCCAGTGCAATGGTGGCTGGTTCCAGAGAGAGTGGGGAGGGATGGCAGGGCCTGGAATCAGTCCAGGGGCTCCAATCTTGGCCGAGGAAGGCATGCCCTGGGGGGACAGACAGGGCCCTCACCCTGGTCTTGATGTTCTTGGCCCGGCCGGCGTAGGTCAGGGTGTTCCGGGACTCCTCAAAGGCGCTGCTCGCTGGACTGATGTGGGCGATCATCACCGTGCGGCTGTTCCCGCCCAGGGAGTCCTGACCGGAGGGGGCGGGGCAGTGTCAGCCGGGGACTGTCCCCGGACCCTGCTCTTGCAGGCTGTTCATGACGCCCTCCATGGCGTGCCTTCCCTCTCTCGCTGTCTCTCTCTCTCTACTCACATACACACGCACACACACACACACACTCACACTCTCACAGGTCCTGGTGCTGAGCATCACGTGGACGACGCCCCTGAGTCCGGATTTCCCCTCCCCCTCTCCTGCCCCTCCTTCCCACTTCCAGTTTCTTCTCCAGAGTTTGCATCTGAAAATTTCAAGCATCCAGGTCAGGGCCTCCTACTTTCTCTTTCCCTCCCCTCATGCATGAGAACCAGGAAGGGGAGCCCTGTGGTTGGCTGGGAGCCAGAGGGGAAAGAGCCCATGGGGCCCGGTGCCCCCTGCCATCTCCTCTGGCCCCCCAGGTCCCGCTACCCCATTTCTGACTGCTGGTGGCACTCCTTGGCTGGAGTCAGGATGGGGGATGGGAACCTCTGTATGAAGGTTGACTTTGGTCTGTGGCCACCCCCTGCCTTGCCCTGGGCTTGACTGTGCCCCGGGGCCATGATGCAGCTGAGTGACCGTCAGTACGATCCTTCACCTCTCTAACCATCAGCTTCCTTGCTTTTTAAAACGGCAGTAACTGTGCAACCGTCCCACCACCCAGCTGGTGGGTGCAGTGGTGATGGCAGGCTGACGGCGGGCGGTAAGTAGATGACGGCTGTGATATTGGGCCAGACAGACCTCTGTTTAAATCCCACTGCCAGCACTTAGCCTCTTTGTGCCTCAGTTTCCTCTTCTGCAAATGGCCATAGTCATCCCCCTAACCCACAGAGTTGCTGACAGGATGAAAAGAGCTGAGGGGGGGCGGTGAAGCGCTGAACACAGAGTGCAGCCAGTAGTGAGCCCCCAGACCCTGGGCTCTGAGCTGAGGCCAACTGTGCACCTGAACCCCCAACTCCAGAGGATCCAGGTTCCCTCAGACCCACAGCCCGGGGGTGTCAGGTGCAGCTCCTTTCCCTCCCTGCCACCCAGTCTCTGCCGAGGGTCCCCAGGTAACACACGATACACCCAGACAAATCTGAATTTCAGATACACAACGACTGATTCTTTCAGTATAAGTATGTTCCAAATACTGCATGGGATGTACTTATACTAAGACAAATTCTGTTGTTCACCTGAAATTCAGGTTTAGTGGGGTACCGGTATTTTCACTTGCTAAACCCGGCAGCCCCGTCCCCGAGGCACAGTGCTCAGGCCTGGCCACGGTGGTACCTTCAGGAGCCGGGTGAGCTTGCTGTCGCGATAGTTGATGTACTTGTTGCCGCTCTTGTCGCTCAGCGCATTGATGCAGTTGCCCAGCGCCAGCAGGGAGCGGTTGATGTGGGCCCCCTCTTTCATGCGCTGCCCACGGTTCTGTGTCTGGGGGGCGAGCAGTGGGCGTAACTGTGGCCTTATGGGGCGGGGGACGGGTCTCACCATCAACACCGGGGTTATCCCTGGTTATAACCCTTCCCTCTCCCTCAGGGCTGTGACATGCAGGCATGACTCCAGGGGGCCTTGTCCCACCCTCCCCCCGGGGTGGTGAGGGCATTTGAGAAGCTAAGAGACCTGGAAGGCTCTGAACAGAGTGAGGACTGAAGACTGAGGCTTCGAGAGCGGGGCTGAGCCTGGCTCTGCCCCACAGGGCTGCACCTTGCCGCTTAGTGCACAGGCCGAGAGGGATGCGGAGGGAGGGGTCGCCCCAGGCCTCAGGGAGGGGGGAGGGAAGTGTGTGTGAGGGAGAGAATATGTGAGGAAATAGGTGTATGTGGGTGCGTGAGAGAGAGTGGGAGAATGAGTGTGCGTGGTGTGAGAGTGTACGTGAGTGGAGAGCACCTGTATGCATGCGCGTGTGAGGGTGTGAGTGTGCGTGGTTCCTCTCCTTGGGCCTACAGGACAGTGTCAGGCCGAGGAGGTGTCTGCCCAGCCCTCCACGGCAGGGCGCCGCTGGCTCACCCTCTGCCCTGCGGCTCCCCCGTGCCCCTCCAGGGAGCCCTCCAGCCTGACTGCGAGAGAGGGGTGTGCTTCTCGAACCCCACCCTGTTCAAACTCAGCCCCACATGTTCAAACAGGAAACCCTGTTAATCCTCCCGGCTGCTGTCCTGTTCCGTGCATTTTCTTCGGGGCCAACAGTGACATCACCCAGCCTCATCGCTCAGGTGACCACGAAACCTCCAAGTTTGCCTGCAGAAGGGGGGCCGGACCAAGGCCAGAGCCAGGCAGCAGGCTCCGTGCTGGGGGACAAAGGCTGTGAGAGACGGGGGATGGACCTTCTTCTCTCCTCAATGATTTTGGCAGGGCCCTTGCCCTACCCCAGCCCAACAGCCAGTCCCCCAGCCCCGGGGGCACAGGCCTCACCTGGGCTGCACGCTCAGAGCCAGCCAGGTCGATCATGAACAGACGGCCCTGCCGCACCTCCTGCAGGACATTTGGGACCCGGCTGCGCTGGCGCACGGCGACCTGGAGCACGGCATGGGAGCGCGAGGACGTCTGGTTGGCGGCCGTGGGCTCCTGGGTCCTCTGCCGGTTCCCCTTCATCAGCAGCTGCATGACCTGGGTGGGGGGAGGGAGCAAGGTCACTCTTGGGGACTCAGGGGATGCTCCCACAGCCTGCATCTGAGAGGTTGGGAAAGGACCCAGGCGGGGGGTGGGCCAGCCCTGGTGTGCTGAGGGGCCTGGGGAGGTCAGGGTCTATGTGTACAAGCGGAGGCTGGTTGCCTGGTTAGTCCCCCAGGGTCAGCGCGGCTGGGGCGTGGGGGCAGGGGTGACAGTCCCCCGCTTGCTATCTGTCGTCTGCCCAGCCCCAGCCCCAGCCCAGCTGAGCAGGCAGCTGCTCCCTCGCTGAAGTCCCCTGCCCTCTCTGTCCCTCATGGGTGAGTGTCCCTCTCCATTGTCCCGGCTGGCTGTACAAGACTTGCCTCTTTGGCATTGATGGTGGAGACCTCGGTGATTCCAGCCACCTGGACCACCCCTTTGGAGTCCTCCCTCAGCTCCAGGTACCCCAGGGCGGGGTTCAGCAGGTCCCGGATCATCTCGTTGTAGATCTGATGGGACGGGATGGGGACAGGCATGAATGGGAGACTAAGGGTGGGAGGTTCAGGCAAGGGCCAGGTTCCCCATCCCTCCCGAGCAAGAACGGGATAGGAGCTCACCCGTTCTGAGCCCCAGCTCAGGAGCCCCAGGCTCCTCTCAGGGAAACCCTGGTTAAAGAGAAAGACTCTTTCCTTTCTATGGGGTGAGAACGAGGGAGCTTCAGCATCCACAGGGAAACATCGGGCTGTCAGAGCTAAGGGTAGAGGAGGCATTGGAACTAAGCGGCACTCCCTTTGCAGGTGGGCTGGGCACTGGGCAGAGGACAGGACCTGATGGACAGCCAGCCCTGCTTGTTGCTAGGCAACCCTCACGCTACTTCTCCCCCTCACCCCAAAGTGCGTCTTGCTGGCTGAGTCAACACCGTGCTGGCTAGAGTGGCTGCTGGCAGCCACGCCTCACTGCCCTTCCTGTGCTGTCACCCAGGAGACTATCAGCTCCTGGAGAGAGCCGGAGCAGCCGGGAGCCAGATGGAGTCCAGCCCGATGGCTCTCCCACCTCTTGTGGCCTCTGTGTGCTCCCACCCCAGCTGTCCCGTTGCTGCTTGGTGGTAGCACTCCCACGGGTGAGCACCAGGGGCTGTGGCTAGGTAGCGAAGGCTGGCAGGTTCAAGCCTGTCCATGTTCTGACCCATACCCACGTACACAGAGTGCCGGGAGGCAGCCTGGCAGGGTAGACAGGGTTGGCTTTAAGGAATGGGCCCATGAGGATGGCGAGGCAGCGAGTTGATTGGGAGGGTGACCGAGCTCTGTGCTCAAGGACAAGGCTACTTTGAGATGTGGCAAAATGGGCAGGGCTCAGCTTGCAAGCCCTAGGGTCCTGAGTTTGAATCCCTGCTCCCTCACTCACTGTGTGACGTCCTAATTGCCTAACCTCTCTGAGCCCCAGGTTTTCGTAAAATGAAGCCAAGAATATGCGTGCAGGAGAGCAGGAGTGACGAGCACCTCAAGGAAACTGCCCAGTGACCTGGCCCCAAGGAAGCCAGTCCCATCCTATGGGCCTCTTGTCCATGCCGGGGTCGGGGGAGGGCTCACCTCCAGGTAGGACATGGACACCTCATATTCCATGTCGTTGCTGGTCTCCTCAATGGCGTGGAAGAGGTCATTGAGGGTCCGAACGTAGATGCCGGGCTCGTGGTCTGTGCCCAGCATGGTGTAGGTTTTCCCACAGCCTGGGGCAGAACAGGGTGGTGGGTGGGCAGGGTCGGGCCAGGAGCCAGGCCTTGCTGGGCAGGGGCTCCTGGCAGCCCTGGGTCTGTCCTCAAGGCTGGGCCCTCCCAGAGAGCCAGAGAGGTGGGGGCAGGGAGGATGGCGTGGGGGATGGGTAGGGATGGGGCTCTGCGGCTGGAGGGTCTCGGGTTTGGATCAACCACATCCTTGATTCCCGCCTCAGTTGGGCCCAGACCAATTCTGTGATGGAGGACGAGGGGGCTTGTCCCTCAGGGGGGACACCTGGGGCATGCAGTCGTCTCCCACGCTCTGGGCTCCCCCTCACCTGTGGGGCCATAGGCGAAGACAGTGGCATTATAGCCTGAGATGACGCCTTCAATGAGGCTTTTGGTGGTGGCCTGATACACCATCTCCTGCAGGGAAGAGGAGACCGTCAGGGGCCTGGGGCACAGGCAGGGCAGAACACACACGCCCACTGGCACGTCCTGGGCCCCAGCATAAGTGGTTTCTGTCCCTGGAGCCCTCGGCCCTAGAGAAGTGGGAGTGGGGAGTGGGGGATGGATGTCTCTGCTTTCACCCTGTAGGGGGACGCCAGTCTGAAAGAGAGCTCAGGACACCTGAGACTCCTCCCCCCACAGCTGGCTCCTGGCCCCCAGCCCCAGGGACGCATTCCATCTGCTCCTGGGAGCATCCCGCAGATGCGTGAGTAAGGGGTCCCTGGGAGGGTGTCAGCTTCCCCGAGACTCTCCTCCCAGCACCAGATGGGTTTCAAGGGCCTTCCTCCAGCTCCCACAGGGCCAGCTGCAGGGTGTTCTGTGTGGGTGCCTGAGTGTGCACGCTGACCTGGATGTGTCCAGGCAGGAGGCTGTGTGCGCGACATGCAGGCACGCGCACACCTGCATGCATGGGGACGTGGTGGGGTGGAAGCTAGGGAGCAAGTGGTGGAGGGAAGGCTGAGGGTCAGCGGCGGGTCCCCTAAGGGCTCCCTCCTGAGTGAGGCAAAGGGTAGAGAGGGGCTCCTGTGTGTCCCCAGGCCCAGGCCCTCCCTCACCTGGGTGGCAGTGAAGTCAAAGGCCACATCAAACAAGTAGGACTTCTCCCGGGAGCGGTGTGCCCGCAGGATGTCATCAGGGTCCTCCATTGGGTCCATGAGAACCACCATCTGCAAAAGTCCCCGAGGGGGGCCACTGGTCACCTGGGAGCCCCAGGCCCACACCGATGTCAACACTCACCTCACTCGGGCAAGAGTGGGAGGGGCTGGAAGCCAGGCGTCCATGGCCCCAGGCCCAGCCCTGTCCCCATCAGCTCTCCGGGTGTCTGGTCTGGGCACTTGGCCCTGGATGCCCAGAGGGGAAGCCTCCCTAACAACTGACAGTGTCCCAAAGGAGCGGAGAGCGCCATGGTGCCCCAGGCCACATGGGCCCCAGATCTGGGTCCTCTTCCTCGAATGGCAACACCGCGCCCCTCGTGCCTGTACCACAGGAGGAGTCGCAGTAACAATGGCTCGCGTTTATTCAACATTTATTTTGTGTCAGGACCTGCTTTAAGCACTTCATGTACATGAACTCGTTAATCCCCACCACAAGGCCAGGCAGTGAGGCCCACCATCCTTCCCACTTTACAGATGAGGAAATCGAGGCCCAAAGAAGGGACTTTCCCAGGCTCACACGCTACTGAGTCAGGGAGCAGGACCCAAAACCCAGGAGCAAGGCCTGCAGACCCTTTACCACCTCACTGCAGCCGTGCCACGCCCGGGACCCTGCCCTGCTGTCCTGTCTCCCCTCTCTTCACCCCTCCTCATCCCTCCACACCCCTCCACGCCCTGCCAGGGGGTAGACCCAGGGGCGGGGTGAAGAGCCCCCTGGGAGGGGGTTGGGGGTGCGCTAGCAGCGGCCCTCTGCAGCCTTGAGCCTGAGCTGGGAGTGGAAGGAGCGGCCCCAGGGCTAGAAGCTAGGACAAGGGTACAGGTGGGCCTGCCCCAGCTTAGGCTGCCCTCCCTGCAGGGTAGGGGCATCTGTACTCTGTGTGTGTGTGTGTGTGTGTGTGTGTGGTGGGATATAGAAGGGGCCTGATCGGACTCTTCCTCTGCTCCATGGGTGACCAAGGGACCCATTTTCCAGAATAATCTCTGCACCCACTCCACGCCCAGCTCCACTCTGCCCCTCTCTTGGTGGCCTGGGTGTGCTCAGCCTGGTCCTGGGCTCTGTGGGGAGACGCAGAGGAAGGAGGCCGGATCCTGGTAGGGGGTTCCTGGCCTAGGATAGGGATGGGGAGAGAGACAGTGTCTGGACTCATGGAAATGCCAGGAAACACTGGAAGAGGCATGGGAGGGCTGGAGTTCGGGGGTAACAGGGAGGAGGGGTAAGTCAGGGCACGGTCTGCATGCCTGTCCTACCTCTCATTAGTGGTGGCCTGTGTGAGCAACCCTGCCCGAGCCTGGGCCTCCTCCTCTGTCAGGTGGGACAGGAGTGCATCTACCTGCGGGGCTCTGAGGAGCCCGTGAGGTAAGGTGTGCGCTGGGCTTGGGCACGGGGCGGGCACACACTGAGTGCTCAAGGGGCTGGGCTCAAGGGGCTGTTAAGAGGGACAACTGGGGTGATGGGACACACACCATGACTCTGCTGTCGGGTTGAGGACGGCGACCCCACGCTCACCGTGGAGGAGCCACCATGATGCCACAGCCTCTGCGCCTGCCCGAGGCCCCTTAGGAGCCGAGCCTCCAGGTTGGGTCCCTGCCCCCGCCCTGGCTGCCCTGTCAAGGTGTCCCCTGAGAGTGGCTGGCACCTTTAAGCCCTGCTCTGTGCCTGGGAGCACCTGGGCTCGCGCCAGACAGCCAGGGGAAAGAAGCCGGGGCTGTGCTCTATGGCTGGACGGTGGTCTCAGCCAGCACAAGCCTCACCGGCCCCCTCACTCCCATGGGGAGGGAAGGTGGTAAAGAGGAAGGGTGTGGGCAGCCTTCGCTCCCTGCCTCCTCCTCCTGGTATGTAATAACAATATCTCACCTTCACTGAGCCCTTTCACGTGAATTCATGATTATTATTCTCAGACGGGGAAACTGAGGCACAAAGTCGAGCAGCTAGGAAACGGTAGGGCCAGGGCTGGAGCACTGGTAGTCTGGCTCCCGGGCTGGCACCCTGCCCACCATCCTGCACCTGCTCTCACACACCCGCCCTGGCCCTCTGTTCCCATGGAGCCTTGTGGGGAGCGGGGCGGTGGGAGTATTTCCTGCCCAGGCCCACAGCGGTAGCCCCATGCCAGGGAGGCCACAGCACCCACTGTGTGTACTAGCCCTACCTAATGTGACCTGGTGATGAGATGCTGGCCACGGAGGTAAACTGAGTCCTAACAGAGGACAAGGCATGAGGAGAACGGCCTGTCCCAGGGCCACCCAAGGTTGCAGAGACAGTGACTGTGCTCCCTTGGTGGGTCAGCAGGGAGCCAGGGCCAGCGACAATCCCGAAAAGGGCTTGAGAACAGACAAGGGGTGAGGGGCAGCCACTCCAAGAGGCAGAGGGGCTGACGGCGAGGCAGCAGGAGGCCGACCTGGGAGCCTGGCCCAGCTCTGTGGATTCGGGAGATCTGAAGTGGGTCACTCCGGGTGCACCCCCATGAGCGCCAGGATTTAGGAGGCCCAGTCCTGGGAGGGCCACAGCCTTGGACTCCCACCACGTTCCTCTGAGCAGTCTGCGTCCGCCCTTCCCCACCTGGACTCCTGCAGTAGGTCCACACCTGTGCTCACGGCATCCAAACTGGCCCAAGGCCCTTGGGGTCCCAGCAGAGCCCCCTTCTGGGATTCTCAGTGGAGGAGGGAAGGGAGGGGCGTAAGGCAGCTCCCAGGAGCCTGACCCCAGGAGACTCACCCAGAAGTCTCAGCCAATCGGATGGGATTCCGGGGAAGCCAGTTAGAGGGGACGCTCCAGACAGACTGGGCTGGCAAAAGAACGGCAAAGAACGAGGCCCCTGGCCCAGGCCCCTCACAGCTTGCCAAAGGCGGAGGGCCACAGTGAGATAAGTGCAGGGCCTCTGGGCCTGTGCTGTCCCCTGGGCTGCCCGGCCACCTCCTCAGGGCTCCAGCTCCAGTGTCCTCTAAGCTTCTTCCAGGATCCAGTTCCTGCCTCAGGCCCTAGAGCCGGCAGCAGGAGTGCTGATCGTCAGACCCCCGTGAAGATAAACCCGCCTCCAACTCCCCGGGCGTGGTCCCAGTGGGAGGCAAGAGAACCTGACCAGCCGTTACCAGCTGTCACTCCTCGGGTGCTGGTGCTCCTGTGGGCGTGGGCAGGGCCAACGGCCTGAGGGACACCTGGGGTCTGCCAGTGTGGGGCAAAGTGAGCAGCATGCAGTGATGCCCATCACTCACTGATCACCTTCAAATGACCTCCAGGCACTGCCAAGGTCAGGGGACCCTGCGCCTTTGGTGTTTTTGATATCCAGGCTCCTGAATCAGTACACTGTCCGCACGGCTGCCATGATCCCCTCTTAAAGAGGGCTTTGTCTGGTCTCCATCTGCCTGGGCCCCGGCCCGCGCCCCACCCTCCAGAGCATCACCCCATCCCTGTCCACTCTGGCACACAATGGAGCCTCCAGCCCCTCGGCCAGGTGAACCGGAGCTGAGCCATGGAGGGCTGGAGAGGGGCGCTCTGGGCTGCCCCGGAGAGCAGCACAGGAAGCTCAGGCCAGGTGGACACGTTTGCTGGCACCTGCTACACACCAGGCATTAAGGGAGGCCCCGGGGAGAGAAGGAGACATGTGGCTTCCTGCCTCTGACACTCACAGTCCAGTGGGGAGCAGATCGTTCTAGTAACAGGTGCCGGGCTACAGGAGGCAATGGGAGCACAGAGCAGGGGTGCCTGCTCCAGCCTGACCACCAGAGGAAGGCCTCCTGGAAGAGGTGGCGCCAGCACTGGGTCTTAAAGCATGAGCAGGAGCTGGCTGAGAGGTGTGAGGTGAGGAGAGTGTTCTAGAGAAAAGCATGAGCAAGGCCACGAGGTGAGAAGGCGGCCGTGGGCAGCGTTCTCAGCTCAGAATCACCAGGGGTCTGTGAGAAACGTGGGGTTGGGAAGAGAGCTCAGGATTTCCCCTCCTGTCCACACCACCAGGAATCTTGGGAGCACAGACCCCAGATGGCGGGCCCTGCTCCACGATGACTGGTATCCTTATAAAAAGGGGAAATGGGGACACAGAAACACATTGAAGGAAGATGATGTGAAAAGACCCACGGAGAAGATGACCGTCTGCAAACGAAGGCTAGGGGCACACACCAGAGTCTCCCTCACAGCCTCAGAAGGAGCCAACCCTTCGGACATCCGGCCTCCAGAACCACGTGTGAAAGAGGAGATTTCTGTTGTTTATGTCCAGTCTGTGGTCCTTCGAGACAGCAGCCTTTTGAACCAATGCAGCCCCACCCCCAGCCAGGCTGGCCTGCTGCAGTGGGGCGGGTGAGGGTGGGCCCTGGGCGGCCCCTCCCTCAGCCTCCGAGGTGGAGGCTCAGCGGGGGCATTCCCTTGCACAATCCCCAGGTCATAAATCTTTATGCCCACAGCACGCTGAGCACCTGCCTCTGGGAGGTTTCAAGGGGGACGCTGCTCACACAGGAGCACAGGGGCCCTCCCTTGCGGGGGGAAGGTGGGGTCGGGGAGGGTGGGCAGCTTCATGGCAGGCTCTGTCCCCGAGGTTCCAGGCCTCCTTACCCACAAGAGGCCTCACGGCCCCCACTCCCAGGCCCGTTCTTAATTCAACATGGATTTTGCCCTTTCCACGATTCCAGACTTTGAGCCCCGAAACCCAAGATCGGCCAGGGAAGTGAGGGGCTTCAGGCTGGGGGAGGGTGTCTAATCTGTAAACTGTGTTTCCATTAGGGCCCAGACTCCTCCCGGCCTCTCCTAGGTGAGAAACACCGTGAACAAAGCATGTCAGGAGTTCCCCTGCCCCACACCACTAAGCTGCTGGTGCTCAGATCGGCTTCACAGTTTTTTTATTTTTTAATTTTTTTTGTGAGGAAGATTGGCCCTGAGCTAACATCTGTTGCCAATCTTCCTCTTTTTGCTTGAGGAAGATCATCACTAAGCTAACACCTGTGCCAATCTTCTTCTATTTTATGCGCGACGGTGCCAGGGTGGCTTGATGAGCCGTGTTAGGTTGCACCTGGGATCCAAACCTTCGAACCCCAGGCCGCCCAAGTGGAGTGCGCAAACTCAACCACTAGGCCACCAGGCTAGCCCCAGCTTCGCAGTTTTAACCGGCTTCCTTCTGGCCTCCAAACGGCTAAACCTCGACTGGGGTATCTCAGTCTTGGCACTACTGACACTTTGGGCTGGATCATTTTTTTCGGGAATTGGCCTGTGCACTGCAGGGTGTTTAGCAGCATCCCTGGCCTCGACCCACTTGATGCCAGGAGCACAACCTCCTCTCAGCAGTGACGTTGTGAAATGTCCCCTGGGGAGCAAAATCGCCCCCAGTCAAAAATGTCTGATCTAGACTATTACTCCTCAAGCCTCCAAGGCTGGCAGGAAAGATCCTGGGGAAGGGGGTGCCACAAATGGGGTTTAGGTCCAACGTGGCTGTGTGACCTTGAGGAAAATGCATCACCTCTCTGGGCCTCAAGTTTTTCCCAGTTGGAAGTCAGGGAGGACCCACAGGGCTACCGCCTTGAGAGAAGAATTCATTCCAAAACCCACAGCCTACTCAGGAAGCCCCAGCAGAGAATCGGAACCTGGGAAGGCCCAGCCTCCAAGACTTCATCTCCTGTCCAGGGAGCCAGGCCCACAGCCCCTTTAGTCTCAGGGTGCAAACAAGACATAGCAAAACAAAAGCCTGATTCCAGGGGGATGTCACCTCATAAGGCTGTTTCTGGATTTTTGTTTGCTTTTTTTTAAGAAGGCGAATTTGATGCTGGTCACATTTCTAGGTGTAAACGTGCCATCCTGTGAGTGCTCAAGAAAGGAGACGTTGATCCCAAGAAGGGTGTCCCTGGGCCCTGCCAGCCTTCAGAATAGATAGAAAAGACCAGAAGGGAACCCGCTGAGCTCATAAAGCCACCAAGCCCCAGCTGGCTGCTTAGGGAAGAGCTACACCTGGCTGATGTCCCGGCCGGGTCCCCACCAGCCTACAGAACTCTAGGACCCCAAGGCCTGGGGTGAGGGGAGGCGTGACCTAGAAGTCAGTCCAGGGCTGCATTCTCACGGGTGTGCACACGCCTTCATCAGAGTCCCCGAGGGAGCTTGTAAAATGCAGATTCCCAGTACCGCCCAGATTCACTGACTCAGAATCTCTGGGGAAGCGGGCCCACAAACCTGCCTTTTTAACCAGCACTCTTGCCTCGTGCGCATCCAGACGCTAAGTGGAAGAATCCTTGCACCCTTGCAGCATTATTCACAATAGGCAAAAAGTGGAAAACAACCCAAACATTCATCAACTGAGGAATGGATAAACAAAATGTGGCGTATCCACACTGTGGAATATTACTCAGCCACAAAAGGGAAGGAAGTTCTGACACACGCTACAATGTGGATGAACCTGGAAAATATTACCCTCAGTGAGAGAAGCCAGACACAAAGGACCACATATTGCGTGTTTCCATTTATATGACAAGTCCGGAATCTACAGAGACAGGAGGCAGATTAGTGGCTGCCTGGGGCTGGGAGGGGGCTGGGAGACCGGCAGGCTGATGGCTGAGGAGTGAGAGGTAAAGCATCCTTGGATCCTCTCCCAGTCACTATCCGCCAGGCTCAGCTCTTTGGGGCAAGAGGATCAAGAAGCACCCAGATGGTGAGTGTGTAGGGAGCACACCCCGCCCCCCCAAGGCAGGCAAGTGGGCTAAAGGTGGGCTGCCCCCAGCAGTCACTGTCCCTGACCCTCGGCATTGGTCACCTTAGACTCTATTTGTCTTTCACCATAGCCTCCCGTTTGTGTGGCCCAGCCCTCCCTTGCAGATCTCCCAGAATCCTCTCGACGGCTCGTGGGCTGGGTGGGGCAGGTTCTTACTGTCCTGTCTTCTGATGAGGAACCAGGACGTGGAGGGCCTTTGTGTGGCTCCTCAGAAAGGACCCCAGGAGCACAGGGGGTGACAGTTGGGCTTTGAGGAGATAAAGGCTAATTATGGGATTATACATATTGTCAGGCGATTTAAATCCTGTAGATAAACACGGTCTGGAAGCCGGGAGGAGGGCCAGCGGGCTGTGGGCTTGGCACGGGCGGGAGGGGGTGGGAGGGAGAAGGGGGCTGTCCTGGAGCTGCTTCTCCCACCTGAACTTCTGGGCCCCACCAGCCTCTCAGGCAGCCCCCCAAACTTTGTGGTCCCCGATGGCATCCCTGAGGGGTGTGGCATCAGGGTCTGGTCCCATTCCAGATGCTACTAGGAGACTGAGCTCCTATGTCGCTCTCACCCCAGGAACACATATGTGTGGAGGTGACCATCTGGGGACCACCGGACTCAGAGCTCTGACACAGGAAGCGGGAAGGCTGGAGGTGGGCCAGGTTTCTCCTACCTGGGGCCTGAAACCATCCCGTATTTCAGCACTTGAGATAAACTAACATCTATTAAACCCCTACTGTGTGCAGGCACTGGGGTAAGCACTGTGCAAACATTAGCCCACAGGGACCCCTAAGGAAGGCATCATGATCACAGTCCAGAATTGAAAGAGGTCCTGAGACCACAGGACTGCTGAGGCACCCGAAGTTTCCCTTTACAAATCCCAACCCTAACTCCAGCTCCCCCGCAATCCAGCACACAGGCCCCTTGTCCCCAGAGCACACTCTGCCTGTGGGAGGGGCCCCCTCGGCAAAGCCCTGTTGCTGCAGTGTCCCGCGTCTCCAGGAGAACAATGCCCAGCTCTAAGGAAGCCTGCCTAGGACTGCACACAGTGGCTCAAGCCAGCAGGTGACTGAGTGCCCTCTCTACCTCTCCCCACTCAAGACCCACCAACTGGTGGCCTTGGACAGCCTTTGCCTCCCTGCTGACCACCAAGGGGCTGGGCCCTCGATAGTGACCTCTGGGCTGCCCTGCTCAGCAGCTCCCCACCCCAGGCCCCAGACAGCACCAGCAGGGGTGTAGTAACCCATCCATGACAGAGGAGAGCAGAGCCCAGGAGCCCAGGCCAGAAGAAGCTGGGTGGGGGAGTCCCTCTGTGGGGCTGGGCCACACAGGCCATAACGGCCACAACCAAGGGAGCAACGAGCAGCGGCTGGGTAAAGAGAAATTGCGCATCCCAACAAGACGTCTTCCTTAGAGGAGGCCGGGCACTCGGTCCCAGCGGCACCTTTGCCGGAAAGAGAGTGCACAGCCAGGTTGTCCTGAAGACACTCCCAAACTCACTCCACTGGCCCACCGGGTTCCAGACCTCAGGAGGAAGGAGCAGAGCCACAACCGACCGGCTGGCCCACCGTGAAGCTGACCAAGCCTGCACCCCTGAGCCTCTCTCAGGGCGCATAAGGCAAGCCTGGGGGGCCAGGGCCACAGACAAGCTGTCGGGGTCACTGGAGAGGGACGGAGGGCTGGGGGCAGGGGCTGGTCAGAGGGGGAGACACGGGAAGTCGGCCGCCCATTTGGCTTCTTGGACTCCTGTGTCTTTGCCTCCTGCTAGCCTGGGCCTTATTTGTCAGAGGGATGGAGCAACTGAGGGACGGCTGGCTTTTCAGTTTCCCAGCCGGCCATTTGCTGTGGCTACTCCCCAGCTGCAGGCCAGGCAAGTGCATCTTTGCACCCAGTGGACACAGAAGGGGCTGGGGCCAGAAGACCAGGCTCTCTGCAGGGCCCGGAGTCTGTGTTGAGAGCCCTGAGCCCACGCTGTGCAGACAACCTCTGCATCTCCGAGCTGACAAAGGAGCAGCCCTGTTGGGACTGCCCGGCCCGGGACCTTCTCGGAGGTGCAGCTCCGCCGGGTCAGGCCGGGCCCTCCCCCTCCCCTGGCAGGGACAGAAAGGGGCCAGTGTTCCCCGTGCGTGGGCACACGGCAGCTGTACCCTAGACCAGAGCATTCCCATCAGCATCTGTTAATATCCACAGCCCCCACTCGGCTGGGAGCCAGGGGCAGCCGAGAAAGGGCCATCATTGTCCCAACCCTGAGGACCTGATACTCTTGCGGATAAGTTGGACAAACAGGGAGTGGCCTTGTCTGGAAGGAGGTTTCCCCTCCCGAGTTCTCTGGCTCTTCACGGCTGGCCTCTCTCATCAGCCAGTCCAGCAGCCCCTCGGACTTCCAGTTGCTAACAGATGATGATAATGCACAGCTATTAAACTCCTACTGTGTGCAGGCACTGGGGAAGCACTGTGCATACATTAGTCCACAAAGACCATCTAGAGAGGGCATCATGCTTACTGTCCCCACTTACAGAGGAGGCAACTGAGGCTCCCGGAGAACCTGCCCAAGGCCACACAGCTGGGGAATGGCAGAACCTGTCCCCCACGCCTGTTACGTGAGTTAATCCTGCTCCTGCGGGGCCTCCCCAGCTTAGATGGGGTCTTCCCAGGCATCCCCTGCTCTCCCTGAGGACTCTGAGGAAGGCTACCCTTTTCCAGGAGGGAAAAGAGGAAGAGGAATCAGGAGGCTGGCCCCAGCCAGCTCTGCCGTGCCCACGGCTCAGGGCTGAGGGAAGAGGCGGCAGTAGGCACCTGCCCCCGGGGAGCCCAGAGGCAGGCAGGCAGCGCAGGCTGTGCTGTCCACCTCCGGTTTGCTCCTCTTGGCCCTTGGGCTTCCTGAGTCCAGCCTGCCAGCCCCAGGCCCAGGGCCAGCTGGTGCCCGGTTGTGCCTTTCTCTGTATCGTCAGTGCCACCCCAACTTCTCTGCCACTGTGATGAGCCCTGGCACTAAGGAGAAGCTGGAAGCAGCAGCCACTGAGCTGAGGCAAGCGATCGCCTTGGGCTCCCCATAGGCCATACCACTGTGCCTCTCCCCACCCCAGCACCTGAGTCCTCAAGTCCCTACCCAAACAGACATCCTGGCCGGGGTTTACAGAGTGTGCGAGCTGGCCCTGCCCATGTCTCCAGCCTCATCTCACACCCCTCACCCCTTCTCTCTCCTGCGAGAGCCACACTGGCTGCTTCTTGGTTACCCAAGTATATCACAATCCCTCTCACCACAGGACCTTTGCACATGCAAGTCCCTCTGATTGAAATTTCTCTCTTCATGCACACTCCTAATTACTTCTTATCCATCCTTTTTGTTTCAGCTCAAGCACCATTTCCTGAGGGAGCGCTCCCTCAGTTCCGGGGCTAGGTCAGGTCCTCTCTTACTCTTAGAGCATTATGCACATCTGTTTGTGATTCAGTTCTTTGACTAATGTCTCGTCTGTCCGCACCGGACTGTGAGGTAATGGAGGGAGGACAGTGTCTTATCTGTGCACCGTAGTTTCCTAGCTCCTGGCACTGTCCCCAGTGTGTTGTGGGTATGTGATAAATATTTATTGCCTCCTATGTAAACAGAGGTGGGACTCGTCCTGCCCACCTCATCACGGTGACATGAGGACCAAGAGAGCAAATAGACACACAAAGACTTTGCAAAACATGAACACTCTGGAGGTGGGCTTTGGGTCTAAACCATATAAATCTGGGCTTGCGGGGTGGCAGACATATTCAGGTGGGGAAGTCATGTCATGGACACATGGAAGGTGTGTGAAATCTTAGGGCTAGACTGAAGGGATCAGGGCCCACCCAGGCAAGGGAAGCTTTCCGCTCTCCTTGGATCAATCTAGGAAGCCTTCCTGGAAGAAGAACCCCAGTTTCCTTGACGATGTGGCCAACTGCCCAGTCAAGAGTTCAGTGGGTAGAGGAGGATGCTGCTGCAAGCACGCCAGATGTGAGCAGCCCTCTGCCCGACCCTGCAGCTCCCGGCCACGGAGCCGAGTACCTGTTCATCCACTTTGTGGGCGATAAGGGTGGCTCCCTCCTCCAGCTCTGCCACGCTGATGGGCCGGACCCGGAGTGCCACCTGGAAGGGAAGTCCAGGCCCCAGCGATTAGATGGAGAGGGCCATGCCAGGGCACAGAGAGGATGCCAGGACCCCAGGATTCCCCCTGAGTTCTCTGTCCAGCCACCCCGGCCCTCCTTTGTCTTAAGGAAAACTCAGTGGTTCAAGGCCACCACCTGGGTCGAGGGCAACAAGTCCACAGAACGTGACTGTGTCTGAGTCTATGAATTTCCCAGGAGCCCGTGCCTCTGGGAGAGCCCCAGGGGAGAGAGCTGTCTGCTCCTCCAGGCTCCAGTGGCCCGCCCAAATTAAGCACGGCAGCTCCCCTGGGGTTTGAACTTGGATCCCTCGGCACTGGAGCGGGCTGTCTGTGCGTCTGTGAACGACGCTCTGCCCCTGAAGGTGCCAGCACGGTGGGCGGCAGATGGGGCTGGGGGCCCTGGTTTCGTCTCCTCCTCCTAACAACCTGTGACCACATTCCCACCTGAGGACAGGCCATGGGGGCTCCCTCCTCACTCTATTCTCCAGCCAGTGAGCGATGCTGGCTCTTGATCTTGTGCCTGGGTCTCCCCGAAAAAACAGAGAGGGAGAGTGTTTCTTCTTCTGATCAAAGGGAAAGTCCTCCTGGGTGTGGGGGGTAACTGACGGGCCCTAAGCAGAGTGAGAACACCGCACTCTCAGAGGGACCTCCACTGCCCATGGGACCATCTGTCCGGCTTCCTCAGCCAAACTCCACTGGTGGGAGGGGAGGACCCTCTGTCCCTGCCCCAGGGTGGCGGGTGGGGGCACACCCCACATGCCAAGGCAAGCCATTCTCAAAGAGACACTTCTAAACCGCCTGAGAGGATGCTCCAGAGGCTGGGGCTTGCTTGGGGGCTGGGCCCGAGGCTCATCTTGGGAGAGAGCTCGCCCTGCAGAGGCGGGTGTCTCTGGGGGTTGCATTATCCTCCAGTTACATCACCACCCACCTGCTGGTGATGAAGGCCCACTCCCAGATCTCAGAAGTTAAGGGATAGGATGGACTGGGAAGGGGTGGTGGCCTTGGTGTCACTGAGTCTTCCCCCTTATCACACTGACCTGCCACTACTGATAATCAGGAATCTGTCTTCAGTCTCTACCTGGCCCCTATGGCCCCCCCACACACCTCTTCATCTGCCCCTGACGTGGGCGGTTCTGGGGGCCATCTGGGCTGCTTCCAACACTTCTCTGAAATATTTAGAGTTCTGGCTTGGACAGCATCTGCGATGCAACCCAATAACCAGCCACCCCCAACCCATACCAGCTCCTCTGGCACCTGGGGTCCCTAGTCTGTCTGTTTGTGACCCCACTCCCTTTACACTCCCACCCCACTGGCCCCGGTACCCTCTGTTTCACTAGGATATTCCCACCTTCCTCCTCCTGGCAGGTAGGTCAAGCCCACCCTGCCCCTGGCTTTTCTGGATCAGAGAGCAGAGTCTTGCCCCAGAAAACCGTCTCTCTGCACAGGTTTTGGGGATGGGAGGGGTCCCCTGGCGGGAAGGTGTAAAGTGGGTGTGGGGTTGAAGGCAGGCTAACTTTAAAGGCCTCACTCAGAAGGATGGCCATGAAGCTGTCCTCCTCGACATCCAGGACCTCGGGAAAGTTGCTCTGGACAGTCGGAGCCCCTGAGCCCGAGCCTCCTCTTCGAGGCTGGTGAGGGAGGCCGACGGAGAGTCTGGGTTCCGGGGCCAGGGATGGGGGCGAGGAGGAGGGTGACGGGGTCTCACCATGAGTTGCTGGTCCTTGGAGTCCCCGCCGTCCTTCATGCTTGCGGCAGGTGGAGGGGCTCAGGCCGCGACGGCGGGCATGGCCGAGCCGCACTCCCGCCGCCGCCGGTCCCCGCAGCCTCGCCTGCGCCGCTGCTGCCTGACAACCCGAAACCAACAACGCGCCCGCGGCCAAGGGCGCTGACCGGGAGGCGGGGCAAGGGGAGGGCCCGCCGGCGCCGCCCCCTCCAGAGCCCCCGCCCCTCCAGAGCCCCCGCCCCTCCGCGCCCCGGCTTGGAGTTGGCCGCCTCCGCCGGGAAGGCGTCCGAGCCTGCGCCGCTTTCCAGGCGAGTGCCCGCCGCTGCGAACCCCCGGCCCTCGGCGCGGCCCTGCGTCCCCCGGCGCCGCCGCGTCCGTTTGGCAGCTCTCGGCGCCTCCCCGCGCCCCGGCTCGCGGCCCGGCCTCCTCTCCCACGGCCCTGCAGGGGGCGCCCGGCCGGCCGCGCGGCTCGCTGGACAGAAGCGCTCCCTGCCCCTCGGGCCTCGCACATCTGCTGCCTGCCTGTCTGTCTGTCTGTCTGACCCTCGGCGTCTCCAGGGCGGCGGCTGGCTGCCGTGTGTTTCTATGGGCGCTGCGTGCATCGTGGCTGTGGCTGGTGTCTCTGGCGTGGTGTCTTCACCCATTGCCCAATGACAGAGGGGTAAAGAGCTGTTCCTTTGCCCAGGCTGCCCAGCTCAGTGGTGCAGGGGAGCATCTATATATTACTGGGGGTGTGTCACGGAAGAGCCGGGTCAGTGTACTCCACTGTAAACAAGGCCCTCTCGGTGAACCCAGAATCTAGGTCAAGACGGTTGGGTCTGTGTGCCCTCCTGGCTCCCTGCCTGCTGGAAGAGCCACAATACAGTGCAAGAAAGGATAGGTCAAAGGCTGCAGTCTCCACTGTGGGTGATAACACAGTTACACACTCAGAGCACAGGGGAAAGATTCCCCGCCCCAGGAGGCCCCCGGAAAACAGGATTCCAGTCCCAGCTCTGCATCCAACTTCCCAAACCGCCTGGCGCAGGTGTTTCCTGTCCCCTCTGGGCCTCAGTTTCCTGGGTGATGGTGCAGCTCCTCCTGTCTCTGATGGTCCACCCTGATTGTCTTCTCTTGCCCCCGCTGAAGCTGAGCCAGGCAGCCCCCCTGCAAAGACTGGGCGAGGGGACCCCAGTGGGGTTCACGGCCCGTGGAAGGAGCTGGGTAAGGAGGAGCCGCTCCTCCCCCCGGGGTTTCTCAGACGGCCTGGCACACATCCAGAGGCGCAGCACGCTGCCAGCCTGTGCCCTGGGACGGGCTTCCCCGGTTGCCTCCGAGGAGCCTGTGTTCGGTATAGTTATTAATGAACAGAGGCAGGAAGCCGCCCGCGGCCTTGGATTTGATAAATAGATAAACCAAGCGAAGCTTGCTGGAAACCAAACACTCCTGCAGGCGTCCCAGGGCTCTGTCCTCTTCTCCAGGCCGGGCTGCCCGCCAGGCTGCACACCCAGGCTGGCTGGTGCTGCACGAGATTCAAGTGAGTCTGAAGATGTGTCATTTGGATAGAAATCGCCCTCCCGGCTTACGTGCAGACCCTGAAACTCATCTATTTGGATCAGCCACAGGAGGCCCCTGGTCAATTGGACTATAGCTGTTTTTCTCTCTCTTTTGTTCCTCCACGTGCGTAAGTCCCACCCAGGATGGACCATGGCGGTGAAACAAGAGAAGCTCTAAGCAGGAGGGCCCAGCCCATCTTCCTTGGAGACTCCTTGCAAAGTCGTCCTATTCTCCAACGTTCCCTCCGCTTCGCTTCTGTGTTTTGCTCGATGACCCCACTGCCCTCTAAGGGATTTTTGAATTCCTCTTTCCTCTTCTCTTCTGCATTCACGTCCTGGAGGTTCCACTTCTGTAGGTGTTTCTCCTCGTTGTCTGCTCCTGGCCACATCCCCGGCTCCACCTGTTATCCTTCTCATCAGGGCAACACCACAGCTTCTTGCCAGGCTCCCTGCCTCAAAGGGGAGGCTCCCACATGGAAGTGAAAGCAGATACCTCGCTTTTCTTTTCTCTTTTCACCACCTCCTTTCAGCCCCTGCCCAGCCTCGTCTCCTCTCGCACCTGCCTGCTCGCTCGGCAGACTCAGGCTCCTTGTTTGCTCCCCAATGCGCACGGCTGCTGGCTCCTACTTTCTGGCCTTTGCTCAGGCTGGTCCCTCTGCCTGGTACACCGCTTCCAACTTCCGTCAGATTTCCCTCAGAGCCCTCCTCTCCTCCACAAAACTCTTCTTATGCCCTTAAAGGGCCATCAAAGGAAACCCCAGGAGGGCGGGGACCCGGGACTCACTTGGTGAGTGCTCAATACGTCCTCCCACATACTAGTACCGCCCCGGAATCTGATCGCTCATCCAATCCCATTGCTCTGTCCCTCCTCTGCATCCCCGCTGCCACTGCCCACAGGCTGAGACCCCGCGTGTCCCATCTGGATGGCCACAGCAGCCTGCATAGTCTACCTGCCAGTTCCACTCATCATCGCTCTAAAAGACAGATCGGCCTTGTTCCCTCACTTGCCATGGTTCCCGACTGCCTTCCGTGTGGAGTCCGCCCCTGGCCCACTGGCCTGGAGTCCCCGCCTTCTCGATCTCACCTTTGGCCCTTCCCCTCCTCCCCGCTGCTCTGGCCCCCACCCCCGGAGGTCCACCTTCTGCTATTTGTCTGGCTAACGCCTTCAAAACTCATCTTACGCATCCCTTCTGAGTTCCTCGAGGTCTTCATTCATTTATCTGAAGTTTCCAGCAGGCGAAAGCTCCCTTACTTAATGAAAAGGCCACTGCTGCTCTCCTGAGAGTTGACATCATCAGTGACCGTTATTCCCACGGTGCGAGGATATTTCCAGTCAGAGGTACGTGATGTTCTCATCTCCCTCCAAACCCACCTGCGGTTGGAACCTACTGGTTTCGATGAGCCCTGAGCACTTTCTAAAGCCCTGTGACCCTCTAGGGCCCAAAGGACCAAAGTGATGTCCCCCCCGGTGTACCCCACGTCCCCCTCCAGTCCCCGTTGGTAAGCTGGACATGGCTGCTTTATAGCTTGGGAGTTGAAATGAGAGTAATTGGGAAACAAAGCATCCATTGAAGATTTTTCTCTTAAGAAGCCCCAGCAGGGGGACGGCCCAGTGGCCTAGTGGTTAAGTTCACAGGCTCTGCTTTGGCAGCAGCCCGAGCATGAACCTACACACCACTCATCAAGCCATGCTGTGGCGGCCTCCCACATGCAAAATAGAGGAAGATTGGCAGAGACGTTAGCTCAGGGACAATCTTCCTCACCAAAAAAAAAAAAAAAAGAAGAAGCCCCAACATCCTCTTCCAGGTTTGGGGTTCAGATGCTGAAGGGCTCCTGAGAAACCACTTCACATATCATCCTCGTAGCTCTTCTGACTAACCCAGAACTTGCTGCCTGTGGGTGAAGGCTGTCTTGGATGGCTACCAGAAGCTTCTCCGTGAGGGAGGTAATACACCCTGACTGAGCATTCACTTTGAACCCAGTTGTGGTGGTGTCATGCGTTATTTCATTTACTCCCCTAAGTAATCCCCCGACGTAGGTTAAGAGAGGTGCAGAGAGGTGAGTAACCCGTGGCCGTTGCCCAGCTCCAAGCTGCCATCTTCTCTCGCCCCATACCCCGACGTCCTCCCACCCAGGCTCTGTGCGGCTTCCCTCCGGGCCGGCATCCTCGAGTGGTCTGGGGATGTTGTAAAAATACAGATCTGGTCATGCCACTCCTCTGCTTCTCCGTGATCTTAGGAGAAAGGTCAAAATCCTCAAGGGGAACTTCAGGGCCCTGCCCGCCTGGCCCTGAGTGTTCTCCAGGCTCCTTCCCGTCTCCCCAGCCTTCTGCCACCTCGACTTCTCCCAGTTGGCCAAATGGAGCAGCACCAGGCGACTTCTCTCCTCTGCCTGGGGCGCCCTCTCCACTGTCCATCCCCATAATCACAGGTGTGCATACACGTGCTCACAGATGCACACGTGTGCGTGCACACAACCCACCTGGCTGCCTCCTGCTCATTCTGGGTCTCAGCTCGTTGTCATTTTCTCACCGAGGGCTCCCTGACAGCTCCCTCTCCACTAGAGTGTAAGTTAGTCCCTCCTATTATCCCTCTCATAGCACCCTGTACGTTCCCTTAAGGTGTCACTTTGTACAACCGTCATTCTATGTCTGCGTATTTGTCAGCTCTCTGTCTCTCGAATTAGCGGACAAGCTCTGGGAGAGTAGAGTCTGTCTGGCTTATTCACCACTCTGTGGCCAGTCCCTGGCACAGTGCTGAGTGAGGGCAACGTTACCCAGATGGCAAGCGCCTGAGCTGGGTGCAGACTTCAAGCCAGACCCTTTCACCTGCCTGTAAGCTCCGGAAAACCCTGCCTCTGTCCACCATCCTCAGCTTCATCCCGCAGGCCCTTGGCACACAGGGTGCTGGCTCCTGGGTCTCTGGTTCTGGGAGCCAGGGAAGAGCCGAAAGGGGGTGCTGATCTGACTGTGTGTGCAACCAGACTGTGTTGCCACTCCCTGGGTGTCAGTGTCATTCCGGGGGCCTCTTTATTTTGCCCCTGGGTGCACTTTACTTTGTTTTTAACAAAGGGCAAGAGGGTCCTTCTTCAGAGTCCTGCCCTGGACTGCACCCAGCTGCCCCGCAGAAGGGAATGTGGGACAGTGATTCCTGTGGGAGCCCACTGGGCTGTCACGGCTGCAAGCTGAAGCATCGTCAGTTAAGAGGCACGTTTGTCCGTCAAATCAGCTGAGCAGAACAGGTTCAAGAGAAGCAGCACACCCTCCCCCAGGTGTGCACCGTCAGGAGGGACCTAACTGTGCGGTGGACGGTTGGGTTCGGCCGCTGCTCCTGCCACTTTCCGACCCTGCTTGGATGTGTCCCCGCACCCAGGCCTGCCATCGGCATTCCACGTTCCGCATTCCACGCCTCCAGTGCCGGGGTTTTCCAGCGGCCTCTGGTTCTCCCATGGGTGGTCTGCATCGTGGTTTTGTTTTGCTCCCCTTAGAAAGACTAAGCAACAGGTTCCCAGTGAGGCTGGTGGATGAGGGGGTGAAGGTCACGGCTGTGAGGATGGGCAGCAAGGGCATCGCAGCCACAGAGCTCACACCCCCTTTGCCCAGCGATGTCTGCGGGGCCCTCCTCTCCTCTCCCACGCCCATTCCTCAAATGCCATCCTGGCACAGTGGCGCTCTCTGTACCCATAGCGAAGGGTTTGCAGGCCCCAGCAGTGGCCTACCTTTGCAAGCACAAGCCAAAGGCCAAAATTCTGGTGCAGCAACAGAACATTCTCCCTTGGAGCTCATCATCCCAGGAGCTCACCAAGGGGCCCGTCAGTGTGCCTGCACTAATGCAACAGGGAGCTATGACTTCCTCCTGAGACATTTCATTTGGAGAGATTTTCTAAGTCAGGTTTCTCGACCTTGGCACGATCAATGTTTTGGGCTGGCTCATTGTTTGTGGTGGGGCCTGTCCTGGTCAGCAGCAGCCCTGGCCTCTACCCACTGGATGCCAGTAGCACCCTCCAACCAGTTATGTCAATCCAAAATGTCCCCAGACATGGCCAAGTGTCCTGTATCAGGGGCAGAAATCGCCCCCAGTTGAAACCACTGCTCCCTGGGCAGCTCCACGGCCCCCTGTGTGCTTGCACAGTGAGGGGCCGATCACGGGAGATGGTACAGAGCAGGATGTGTGACATGTGGGCATCCTCTGCCTGGGTGGCAACACGGGGCAGGGAGCGGAGGTCCGGCTGGTCCACTCCTCTTCCTGGGACACCTGGCAGTGGCCTGCGTATGGAAGCTCTAGGGCTGGGAGGGTGGGCCGAGGTCCAGCTCTGCGACTCGCTCCCAGGAGATTCAGGCAACTTACTCCCTCTCTCTGGGCCTCGCCTGGCACATCCAGAACTCAGGGATTAAAGATGGTGACAGCATTCCTTCTGGGGGTATTGAGACGATCAAGCACTCAATAAATGTGACCCGCCATGATTATTTTATCAAAGTCTAGCCACAGTGGCAACTCAATGTTTTTTTTTTCCCTTTGGGCACAAGGGGTAGCTGGCCCTGGGTCCCTCCCCAATAAGATTCTTTTTTTTTAAATTAATCAATTATTTTTTAAAGATTGGCACCTGAGTTAACAACTGTTGCCAATCTTTCTTTTTTTTTTTTCTTTCTGCTTTTTGTCCCCAGATCCCCCCAGTACATAGTTGTATATTTTTAGTTGTGGGTCCTTCTAGTTGTGGCATGTGGGATGCCACCTCTGCGTGGCCTGACGAGCGGTGCCATGTCTGTGCCCAGGATCCGAGCCGGTGAATCTCTGGCTGCGGCATCGGAGCGCATGAACCTAACCACTCGGCCACGGGGCCGGCCCCTGCTCACTAAGATTCTTAACACGAGCATTTTGTAAAAGGGCACTTTGGGTCCCTGTCAGGACCACTGACACCCACAGAATGAACGGTGATCGGCGGACTTCTCCTGGTGCAAAGCTGGCTCTGAGGTGCCTTCTCGTCCTACCGACGTTCCTGGCAATGGTCACCGAGTCCTCTGTTGTTCTGTGGCTTCAGGGCAGCCCACTGCCCATCCTGGAGCCCCCGCGGGCCCTGCACGGTGCCCAGCCCACCGTCGACTGCTGTGCAGGGGCAGGAATGAGCTTTCTGGGCTCTCGTCCCGCTCTGCCCTTCTCTAGCTCTGTGACATGGGCAAGTCCCCCCACATCTCCCAAACCTGTCTCTTCCTCTGTAGAGTGGGGACAGTCGGAGTGCAGACCTTCCAGGGACTTTTGAAAAGAATTACATGAGACAACATGAAAAGCTCTCAGCGCAGGATGCACAGTAAGCACCAACTGTTGGCACTGTTATCTTTAATTTAATTTTACAAGGATTAAGGTAATAGAAAGCTTGCAGCGCACAAGAATAACCAAGCTCGGCTCATCCTTCTACACTCACCCCCGGAGGTAACATGCCCGGAGGAGTTACTTGGCAAGAAATTTCACAAGTGGACAGACTTTCTTATGCCGAGTTATAAGTGGGTGGGAGGGTCAGTGAGGGAGGAGGAGGAACCCCTCCCCCCAACCACAGGGCTTTCCGGGGGCCCCACCGTGGCTGTGGCGAGCCTAGTCAAGGCTTTGCAAGCTTGTGAGAGAAAATGATTGTTGGGAAAGCTCTTGAGAAGCTGAACCCAAGGGCCCATGCAGGGCCAGGCTGAAAGGCTGGGTGGGACTGAGTTGGCCGGGGTGTGCCCAGGGTGCGCCTGGGTGGCTGAGACGAGGGACACCAGCTCAGGGAAGAGCCCTGTCCCTTCTCTCCCTCCAAGGGGTCGCTGGGGACTCGTCTCAGTGAGTCTGTTAGGCCAGTGATCTGTGCGGCCTGGGGGCTGGGTCAGGGCCCCTGTGCTCCCCCTCTCTGCCCCCGCTTGTAAAACCAGGGCAGCGCCAAGCGGTGGGGCTGCAGGCGGGGCTGACCTGCTAGGCCGGAGTCTCCTCATCGTCTCCTTCTTCCTCCCCTTCGTCCTCTCCCTCCACTTCCTGGTCCTGGTCCTGGTCCTGGTCTATCTCCAGACTCGGTTGTTTCTGCCAAGAAAAGACAGCGCAGAACTGTTGGAGGGGACAGGCCTCCCCTGCACCCCAGGAAATTAACCCCCGAAACCAAAAATAGCTAACAGGCTGAGGCCTGGACTGCTGGGCGCCCAGAAGACTGTGCAGCCAGCGCCATGGCCGTGAGGGCCTAGCGGGTGCTCGGAGCCAGCGGGTGCAGACGGCGGGCACGGCCCTGGGCGTCCCACAGACCCGGGTATAAGTCCTGCCGCTGCCGCTTGCTGACTGGGTGACCTCGGGTGAGCTCCTCCTGGGCCTCCTTGGTGCCCTCCTCTGTAGGGTGGACATGATTCCCCACAGGGCTGTGGCCGGCATGGGAAATGATGGGTGTAAGGCCCCAGCACTGTTTTCTCAGCTCCGACCCCAGAACTTCTGGCCAACTGCAGAAAACGAGGAGAGAGGCAGGAACTGTGTGGCTGGCAGAGAGGGAGGGGCCAGTTCTGTGACCCTGAACCCGTCTGAGGCTCGGCTTCATCTAACGCATTCTGGCTGCTGTGAGGAGCACATTTTGGGACCTCCAGGGCCAAGCGCAGCATCTGTCAGTGCAGTGCCCGGTGGAAGGTGGTTGATGCTGGCATCGCCCCCTGGAGGCCGGAGGGCCCAGTGTGTGGGGGGATGAGCTGTGCTGTGGGTCCAAGCCAGGCCTCCAGTCTCGCCTCCGCCATCAATGGAGGGCGCTCTCTGTCCCGCCTGTGTCACACAGAGAGCATGAGAACAGAGCCGCTCCCATCCAAGCACTTCTGGCAGGAATCACAGCCTGTCCCTGCCCGCAGTGGGAGGGAGACACAAGAAGGAAGAAGTCGCAAGATGGAACCGATGATCTTCTCCATGTGCCCACCCATCTTCCGTCACCATGCCCACTCACTAGTGCCCGAGAATGTGCCACATGGATGTGCATGCAGGGCCGGTGTCCTGGCGGGCGCCCCGTGCGCTCACACGGGCCCTGTGCACACAAGGGCCTCACACTTGCTTTCAGGTTCTGCTGTCATTGTCCTCAACTTCTCAATACTTTTTGACAAGGGGCGCCATGTTTTCATTTTACACTGGGCCACGCCCCTAATTACGTAGCAGGTCCTGCTCACAAGGGTAGGTGCTGGCGTACATGAGCTTGTTCTTCCCCTTCCGTGCTGTTCTCTCACTCGTTCACATCTTGGCATCTTATCTGTGGGCCCCTAAAGGGGATGACCCAGAACAACAATGCCTTTTCTTCCTCTGTCCCCCGGGACAGAAGAGGGCCTGGAAGCTTTATAGCTCCATCTCCTCATTCTCCAGATGAAAATTCAGGAGCCACAAACTGCAGTGACCAGCCCAGGCGTTACAGCTAGAAAGTGCTTTAGAGCCGGGGCCACGGACGGATGAGCTCAGCACAAATCACCCCCTGACACCAGGCGGCATAAGCAGGACGCCCTCCACACCGCGGATTTCACAGCCCCTCCTCCAGGGGCCCCGGGGCTCGCCCATCTGACAGCTCACTTGGCCCGGATCCTCATTCAGTCGGTACACGCATGTTCAAGGAGCCTGTCGGGGTGGGGAGAGGATTCCAAGAAGCAGAGAGCACGCCTCCTATTCTCAAGGAGCCTGAAGTCCGTTTGAAGACAGGATTCCTCTGGAGGAAGGGAGGAATTCCTCCCACTTGCCAAATGGACAGGTGAAGTCCACCTGGGAAGGCTACTTGCTCAAGGTCACCCAGAAGGTCAGCAAGCAGGCAGAACGCAGGCGCCCTGGCTCCCACCCAGCCACCCAGGCCCCGACTCGAGGCCCCTACAGGCTTGGACTTCTTCAAGGCTTCCGTCTCCCTCTTCTTCAGCTCCGCGAAGATGACGTTGAAGAACTCCTCCTCGGCTTTGGCGACCAGCTCCTCCAGGTTCACGGCAGTCTCCTCCTCCCTCAGGTCGTCGTCCTTGCCCTCCGCTTTGCCTTTCTCCTTCAGCCTCATCTCTCGGTGCCTTGCCTCCAGGATCTTCTCCCGCCGGGTCTCGCGCTCAAATATCTGGGGGTACACAGAGAGGCTCGTGGGAAGAGGGTGGGCGGCCAGGGGCTCCCAGCACAGGGGCCAGGCTGGGGTCTCCTGGCTCTAGTCAAGACGGCCCCCAAAGAGATCTGTACTCAGGGCTAATGGCGAGAAAGGAGGGCTAACTACAGGGGTCGGAAGGCAGGAGCAGGGACACCCAGTTACGCAGTTCCAAAGAGTTCCAAGAACAGAGACGAAGCGTGAAGAACGCCATCTGGCCTTGTGCAACGTGGCGGCCGTGGGCCCATGAAGGAGCAGCTCAGTGGCGGGACCACAGTCTCAGGAGGAGCCAGGAGGCTCTGGGCACCAGGGGATTCAGCTCCTCAGCGAGCCCCACGGTAGGGCTGCCCGCCAGGATGGGTGCGGTGACAGATCTCAGCCCCCCGCACCCTCCCCCAGAACAGCCCCATCCCGGCTGTCCTCTCTTTTGGCTTTCCTTTAAGCCTTCCCTTGACAGGTTCTGCTGCAAAAAATATATTGTCTGCAACTAGACAAACAGACCTAGTCAAACCACTTTGATTTGCAGCCGAAAAATGAAGCCTGGAGGGGAAGAGTGACCTGCTCGGGGCCACTTGCTACGTAGTGGCTAAGCCAGGGCAGAGTCAGACCTCCTCACACCCAGTTACTGTGCCCATTTCAGGACACCAGGCTGCCTCCCCCAAACGTCCACCCATTTCCCAGGAGGGGAGAGGGAGGGACCACAGTTTCTTCTCTGACTGGCCCGGCCTGCCATGGGGCCAGGTCAAGACCTCAGTGGAGGGCCCCTCGTCCTGGCACTGGCCACTCACAGAAGATGCTATGTTCTTCTCATTCCTCTGCAGCGTGCAGAGCCCATGCGACACTTCCAGCAGTGTGGCTGTCCCCAGCTTGGAGCCACAGGCGATGAAACCCCCGTTGTCCTGCACCCGGAGGCAGAAGAGGGCCTCGTCACACACCTGTTGGAGGGTGAGCCAGACCCGGGCGGGGAGAGAGAAGCAGAGGAACCCTTTGTCTGATGATCTGGCCTCCGGGGAGCCTTAGCCAAGCGGCCGTTCAGATGCCCTGGGTGACTCCCCGGGCGCCGCAGGATGAAGTTCACATTGGCTGTCAAGACTCTTCGCCCCCAGCCTCACCTCCCACCTTACCCCACCCCTCCAGTCCAGCCCACATTCATCCTGCAGTTTCCCAATCCCCCCGTCCTCCCGTAGCCCCGCCAGGCCAGTGTCTGGGCTCTGGTGATGCTAATGCGCTAACGTTAGCTCGGGCTGGAAGGGTCAGCTGCCAGGAGCCTGCTCCCCAGGCTTCTGAAGGAACAGGCCTGGCGGGAGGAGAGGCCAGGCATCGGCTTTTTGTCCTTTTTAAATTTCTCCCAGGGGATTCTGCAGCCATCAGGGCCTGAGAGCCTGGATATGTGGGGACGGGGAGGTGGACATGACCTTCAGGCTGAGGGCGGGGTCACAGTGCTTGAACACAAAGTCCCAGATGTCCAGGGTCCCGTCCATCTTGGTGGTAAAGAAAACTGCCGGCCTTACGGGGCTCCAGGCACCATCGGTGAGGTAAGCCATGTGGTACCTGTGGGGAGCCGGGAGCCACCAGTCGGGGACGGCTGTGGTCAGGAGGGACAGAGAGGCTGCTGTGCCACAGCCTGCTCACCCAGCTCCTCCAGGGTCTCATTGCCAGGCAGGCAGTTTCCTTGTGTCTGACTTCCAGCCATGCCAACCTCACCCACCCACCACTCATGGTATGCGCTTTAAAGGGCTCTGGGTACGTTCCCCCCTGGGGCTGGCCCCTGGAGTTGCTCCACAGCTCACTCCAGGGAACAGACACTTGTTGCTGGATCTGGGCCCAGTTCCCCAGGCGTGGGACTCACTGAAAGGACCAGAGGAAGGACGCGCCCAGAAAAGTTCACAAAATTGAGCTTAGAAGAGAGTTAAACTTCCTACTTGGTTTAATCCAGATTTTCAAAGATTTCTGCAGTGGAGGATGAAATTGGACCCTTAGCTTACAGCATATACACACATCAAACTTAAACGTACCACCTAAACCAGAAGAAAACAGAGGGAAAAAGCTCCTTGACATTGGTCTTGGCAATGAATTATTGGGTGTGACACCAAAAGCACAGGCAACAGAAGCAAAAAGAAAGTGGGACCACATCAACATAAGAAGCTTCTGCCCAGTAAAGGAAACAGTTGACAAAATGAAAAGGCAACCTATGGAATGGGAGAAAACATTTGCAAACCATCTATGTGATAAGGGGTTAATATCCAAAATATATAAGAACTCATGTAATTCAACAGCAAAAACCCAAATAACCCAATTGAAAAATGGGCAAAGGACCTGAACAGATGTTTCTCCAAAGATGTACAAATGGGCGACAGGTACATGAAAAGGTGCTCAACATCACTAATCTTCAGGGAAACACAAATCAAAACTATAATGAGATAGCACCTCATGCCTGCTAGAACAGCCGTTATTAAAAAAACAGAAGATAACAAGTGTTGATGAGGATGTGGAGAAAAGGAAACACGTGTGTGCCATTGGTGGGAATGTAAATTGGTGCAGCCACTATGGAGAATGGTATGGAGGTTCCTCAAACGATTAAAAATAGAACTATCATATGATCCAGCAATTCTACTTCTGGGTATTTATCCAAAGGAAATGAAAATAGGATCTCGAAGAGACCCCTGCAGTCCCATGTTCACTGTAGCATTATTCACAACAGCCAAGCTACGGAAACAACCTAAATGTCCAGGGACGATGAACGGATAAAGGAAACGCAGGGGCCAGCCTGTGGCTGAGTGGTTAGGTTTGCACACTCCGCTTGCGCGGCCCAGGGTGTCACCGGTTTGTATCCTGGGCGCAGACCCAGCACTGCTCATCAAGCCACGCTAAGGCAGCACCCCACGTAGCACAACCAGAGCGACCTACAACTAGAATATACAACCAAGTGCTAGGGGGCTTTGGAGAGAAGAAGAAAAAAGGAAAATTGGTATATACAAACAATGGAATATTATTCAGCATTAAAAAAGGAGATCCCGACATTTACAACAACATGGATGAAGCTGGAGGACATTATGCTAAGTGAAATAAGCCAGACCCAGAAAGACAAACACTGTATGATCTCACTTATATGTGAAATCTGAAAAAGTCAAACTCATAGCAGCAGAGAGTAGGTTGCCAGAGGCTGGGGGGAGGGAGCAACGGCAGGGTGATGGTCAAAGGGCACAAAGTAACAGTTATACAAGGCAAGTTCTGGAGATCTACTCACTGTACAACCTGGTGCCGATGGTGAACAAGATTGTATTGTACAATTCAAATTTGCTAAGAGAGCAAATCTTTGTTGTGTTCTCATCACACAGACACACACAAATTAATAATTATAATAAAGGAGGTGGGAGGGAGGTGATGGATATGTTTATGGCCTCGAAGGTGGTGATGGTTTCACAGGTGTATACTTAGGCCCAACTCACAGAGCTGTATGCATCAAGTATGGACAGCTTCTTGCATGTCAGTTATACCACAATATACACTATATATTCATACATATATATGAGATGAAACTGTCAGGACTTGGATATAGATGATGAAGCAAGAAAGATGTGAGAATATGTCCTAGATTTCCTCTCATACAGACAATTGGTGGAGCTGGAAATGGACTGGGTTGGGGCTGACAGGAGTGGGAAACCGATATTGCAATAAATACATAACAGAGTGTGGTGCTTGGCAGCTGAAATTTCTTCTCAAGAATGTCTTTTGATATATCTTTTTGTTAATGCCACTATCTCCTTAACATAAAATTCTCAAAAAGAAAATGAGTATAGGGCCGGCCCGGTGGAGCAGCATTTAAGTTCGCACGTTCTGCTTTGGCGGCCTGGGGTTCGCCAGTTGGGATCCCGGGTGTGGACATGGCACTGTTTATCAAGCCATGCTGTGGCAGACATCTCACATATAAAGTAGAGGAAGATGGGCACGGATGCTAGCTCAGGGCCAGTCTTCCTCAGCAAAAAGAGGGCTAGTCTTCCTCAAAAAAACCACAAACACTAAACAAAAAAAAAAAAGAGTGAGTAAAATAAACATAATGATGTCTATTTGAAAAAAAAATTCTGCAGCGACACAGCTGTAACTGGCCCCGTGGTGGCCAAGCCAGAGACCACATTTCCCAGCTTTCTTTGCAATTAATTGTGTGGACAGCTAGGCCACAGGGGGAGAAATTGTCAAGACAAAAGAAACTATCTGGAGATTTTTGACAAACAATAATTTTTAGTATAAGTATGTCCTCAACATTGCATAGGACATACTTAAAAAAATCACTCTTTGTTTTTTCTGAATTCAAGTTTAACTGGGCATCCTGTATTTTTATTTGTGAAACCTGTTCAATCCTATGCAGGAGGAGAGGGAGAGAGGCACACAGGCTACAGGACACAGGCCTGCCAACGCCCTCCAGGAAGGAGCCCGGAGAAAGGCCTAAGGAGAGGGCGGGCTCTGCTCATGTCCAGGCTCCCGTCTCCGTGAGCACACATCCCGCCTGCCTGCAGAATCCAAGGAGGTTGGGAAGGCTCCACGCCCACCCGGACTCTGGGTTGGTGGCATCAAGCCCTCTAACTTGCTATGGGGCCTGGAACAGAGCGCCGCCCTCTGGGCCTCCATTTCCACCCCTGCAGAACAGGGACATTGGACCAGACTTCTGCTCCAAAAGCAAAACTGGCTGAATCATAAGCCTGGGGGAGCTCCTCAACATGCCCATTCCTGCGCCAAACCCAAGATCCAATACAGCAGGACTCCACGGCTGGGGCCCTGGAATCTGGATTTAGAATAATAACTCCTCCCAGGAGATCCTGATGCAACTAGGTTTGGGAACCACTGGAACCGAAAACGCCCGCTCGGGTCCACGGTGGCATCAACATTGCAGGAGTCTGATTGCATGAGCTGGAAAGGAGCCCCAGATTCACACACACGAAGGCTAATAGGGCACCCGCCCCCAGCCCCACGCCTCGGTCTGCTCTCTTGGTTCTGCCAGCTTTGTGGCATCTCTGCGGGACGTGGCTCTCCCCGGCTCACTCAGGGGCAGAGGGACCATCCCGAGGGGTCTCAGTCTCACAGCACCCCGCTGGCCTCTCTCTGGGCAGGCTGGGCGAGTACCCAAAGCTTCTCTGTTCTAACTTTAGTGCTCACAGCTCTGTCCCAAGCTCCCTCCCCGCCCCCTCACAGGAGGGGAGACCCACCAGGCTGTGCTGATGAGGGGCCTAGATGCTCAGTCCAAGCTGCCTGGGTTCAACCCCAGCTCTCCTCCTCACCAGCTGGAAGACCAGCAGCAAGTGGCTTTGCCTCCCCGTAGTTCAGCTTCCTAACACAATGAGGCGATGGGAAGAGCAACGCTACCTATGGTTGTCTTGAGGGTTAGGCAAGTTAACCCATGGCTGTTATTACTACTAACCCTGGCGGTTTGAAGCATATTCCTTTGTGAAGTGGCTGAATCGAGCCATTTCCTAGCATAAACCCACATGTTTGTGCAGGAGTGTCGTTCTCCATTTTCTGGGTGGACACATGGAAGCTCAGGGTACTCCTGGGGTGGGCTGGGGAGGGCTCCATCCCTCCCATTCCCAACCTCCTCCCTTACTTGGTCCACATGATGGACGACTCCCGGCTGTCTTCTGACCAGATGCGGGCGGTCCAGTCACCGACGGTCAAGAAGTTCTTTGGGTAGAAGGGATTTCTCTGGAGGGCATAGATGGGACCATGGTGGCCTGCGAAGGTGCACACGATCTTCTCAGCCGACGTCTTGGCCTTGCGGTTGCAGGAGATGACGATGCCCTGCTCGGTACCCACCATGAACTTAGTTGGCTGCAGAGGGAGCGACACAGGAGTGGAAGGCTCCATGAAACATCAGCATGGGGCTGAGCCGGCATGGCAAGCGGTCTGCTGGGGAGGAGCAGGAGTGAGGGGGTGGGGTCTGAAGGTGCTGGAAGGACCCTCGGTTTAAGCCTCTGCTCAGGCTGTGCCCCACGCACTCCTGGGGAGTTGCCCCACTCATCCCAGCCTCATCAGATCCTACCCTTCTTTAGAACCGACTCAAAGACCCCATGCTTAATGAAGCCCTCCATGACTTTCTAGTCCCTGGAGAGTGTCATCACTTTCTTCATGTAGCATCGTTGTGTCCACCAGGCATTTTGCCATAAAGATCCTGAATGTCAGGACAGATGAAGTAATGATTGAATGAATAATGTAGAACATGGATCTAGAAGAGCTCCCCCCCAGCCTCCAGCTACTCCCTGCAAAATTGGGCCCTGTACCCGGGTGTTCACAGCATCTTTATTCACAATAGCTAAGAAGTGGAAGCAACCCAAGTGTCCACTGACTGATGAATGGATGAACAACATGTGGTGTGTATATACAGTGGAGTATTATTCAGCCTTAAAAAGGAAGGAAATTCTGACGCATGCTACAACGTGGATGAAGCTTGAGGACATTATGCTAAGCGAAATAAGCCAGTCTCAAAAGGACAAATACTGCATGATTCCACTTATATGAGGTACCTAGGGTCGTCAAAAATCATAGAAACAGGAAAGTAGTCACCAGGGGCTGAAGGAGAGGGAGAGAAATGGAGAATCGTTGTTGAATAGCTACAGTTTCATTCTTGCAAGGTGAAAAAGACCTGGAGATCCATTGCACAGCAATGCGAGTATACTCAACACTACTCAGTTGTACACTTAAAAATAGTTAAGATGGTACATTTTATGTTATGTGTTTTTTTACCACAATTAAAAAGAAAAACAAATGGGTTACAAGTTGAGGGTCAAAGGAAAGTGAGGAGACACAGCTTGAGAGGCCCAGAAAAGGAGGTAATGAACTGCAGGGCTCCTGCAAGCTGGTAGGGAGATGGGCTAACTGCATCCGGATGGCCCATCATGGCTCCAGCCTCAGACTTCTCGGTGGGGTCGGGGTGGCGAGCCTGGGCCTTCCGGTCAGAGCCCTGCACTGGAGCTCCAGCTTCACTGTGTTCCAGAGCATGTGACTTACTCCATTAAGACTCATTTTGTTGATCTGGAAAGTAGGGATAATAACATTACCTCACAAGATGGCCATGGATGAGTACACAAGCTCATCGTGTAAGGCAGTTACGAGTGTCCAGCACGCAGTATGCACTCAGCGACACTGTGGGGAGGTGGGGACTAGTGGCCACAGGGTCATTACATCTAGCGCTTGGCCTAGAAATCCCTGATTCCAGAACAGAATGTTTTTCTGAGTCCTCCTCAGCCCGACCTCCACGTCTAGGGTTGGGGTCAGTTAAATCGTCACCCACTTCACCCCACCAGCATGCATCCCCCAGTTCTGGGTGAGGACTCCTGGGGCAAGGTGAGGCCAGAGCACCTGCACCTCCCAAGGGTCTAGGAATGATGTCACATGACCCAGAGGCAAACCAGTGACAACCCAAGGGGAGCCAGGCCTGAGCCTCAGAGGGACATAAGCCAGGAAGCAGCCCAAGCCAAGAGCCATCTGGGAAAGTTGTTTCCCCGCTTTGGAGGGAGGCTTCATTGGCTGCTTCTAGAAGCTTCCCTCCTCTGACACATTCACATTACTGCTTTGGTATTTCTTTACTGTTCCTCCTCAGTTACTAAGTGCCTTCATTATGCCTGTGCTCTGGCTTTCCGAGGAGCCTACTCTGGTCTCATTTCCCTTTCCAACGCCTCCTGCTTCTTCCCAGGAGGTGAAGTGACCCACAAAGGGTCCTACACGGGGCAGGGGCAGGGGCAGGGTCTGGCCTCCTGATGTTGGTCCCGGGCAGGCCTCTTCCCATAGAATGAGGCTTTTCTGGATTCCTGTCCTGTCCAAAAGATTACCTTCTGTTCAGCCCAGACACTAGCCGAACGGAGACTTCCTGGGAATTAGCACAGTTTCCTTTCTCAAGAAGCTCTGCTGCCCCCTGCTGGAAAGTCATTGTAAAGACCGCACAGGTCCAGGACGACCATGATTGGATGGTCCTCCCTGGCTTAGTCTGACGCCCAAGGAAAGCAGCAGCGCCCCCGGGGCCACAAGCGTCTGATACACTAGCCACGGCTGGTCCTTGGCTCCCGCTGCCCCGGCAATGGAAGTCGGGAAGGGAGAGGAAAGGACGCTCACCAAAGTAGACTCGAACTCCAGGGAGATGGCCCCCAACGCATTTTCCAGCTGCTCCTTTTTGGTGATGTCCATGATCACCACCTCAGTGGGCTCGCTCATCTTCCGGATATCCCACCACATGACCTGACGGGAAGAAGGGGCGACTTGGAGACCTGAGGTCCCTTGGTTCTGGCTTTTGCCTCCCATACCCGCTCCAGCTTCCTGGGGTCAGTCGCTTGGAACAAAAGGGTGTGTGACAGGGGCTACCAGCAGCCCACAGGAACAAACGCGCTTTGAGAATGACTGCTCTGGTCCATGGTCCCAAGCCTGGCTGATCGTCAGGTCATGGGCAAGCTTCACGAAATCCAGGTGCTAGAGCCTCACCCCAGAGCTCCTGACTACAGTGCGCCCTGGAATCCGTAGTCCTAAAGGCTCCCCACAATGTGGCAGTACGTGGCAATATTATAAATGCACACATCCTTTCACCCAGAAGTCCCACTGCCGGGAATGCATGCTGTAGATGTACCTTCACATGCATGCGATTGTCTATATACAAATCCACTCTTGGCTACATTTTTTTAGTAACAACAAAATATGAAAATCTACTTAAATAAATTATGGCATACCCAATGCAGTCCCTGACAGGCGTGCGGCTGCGCTTTATGAAACATGAAATCATCTTTAAGAAATGCTAAATGAAAAACATCAAGCGCAGACCAACGTGAAAGGTGTGCAAAAAGAGAGCGAAGAAGACAGATGTGTTTGCTTCTGAAGGCAGACGAAGCAGCCGCCGCAGGTCGCAGGTGGGCGCCTACGGGGAGAGGTGGGAGGCTTGGGGGCAGAGGTGGGAGGAAGGCATTTCGCCGTCTGCCCTTTCATACCTTTCGGATTTTGTTTTGCATGAGTGCGCTGTATTACCCGTGACTGTGTTCCCCACGCCCTCACCCCGCACAGCGCCTGGCCGCTCGGTACCTGCCCGTCCGTGGATGCCGAGAAGCATTCTGTGCCCGTCTTTGACTGCAGCCAGATGGTGCCGTACACGGGGTCTCGGTGGCTGAACTCAATGGTGGACAGCTCTGCCACCAGGCTGCCCTTCCGGGTGTCCCAACAGGCTGGCGGGGAAGAAAATGAGGGGGAGGTGAACTGAAGCACAGGCTTCCTTCCCCAGTGCAGGCAGCAGGGCTAGAGGGATGCTACTTTCTTTTGGTTTAGCAGGCATATGGTTTTATGTGGTTTTTTAGAATCAGGGCTACATTCAAACCAGCCTGAGTTTCCTGCCAGCCTCCCAAGCCCCCACACAATCTCTGCGGGAAGACTTCCTGAGCACATGCTCCATTCATTCCATTGAGCCCCTGCCACATGTTGGGTACCACACTGGGCCCCTGGAGAAGCTGCTGGGAATAAGATGGACATGGTCCCTGGGAGGCAGGGAGGGGACCTGCCAGTACAGCCCCTGCTGTGATCACTCTGGTGAGGGACACATGGACGTGGTCAGGGAAAGCTTCCTGGAGGAGGTGAGAGGAAACTAAGACTGCAGATGAGCCTACGATGGAGGGAGCCCGGTGAAGAGAGAGGAGCGCCTCCGCCACAGGACAAGGCTCGGCAGGAAGAACCTGGGGCAGAGCTCTCCTGCATCCACTCCCTCCTTTTGTCCGCTGTACCTCTGCCCCCTCTGGCGGGAAAGAAACCCACAGAGGGAGCTCGGCCCCTACTGTGATCCGCTATCAGCGCTCCACCCCTTCTGCTTTACCAAGAAAGACTCGAAGCTTATCTATTTTTGGTCCTGATAGATTTTGTTCTCATTCTCCCAGGAGTGCACAGTGAGGACCCACCCCGTTACTCAGAGCTGTTTCTAGGAAAGCTGCTTTCGTAAAACAGCAGCCAAATACTTGATCCACAGTCTTGGTTTATGGAATCCAGGTCCAAGGCGTTTGGCCCTGAACCAGCCTGGCCCAGGAATGGGTTTTCTCAGCTCGGCTTGCCCTGCTTGGGCAAAGCAGTGCTCAAGGGTGGGTCCGCTGCGGCCCACCTTACAGGCAGCAGAGCCAAGCCTGGGCTGGTCTGAGCTGCACAAAAAGCCGCTGAAAGCCGTTATGAATAATGAGGGAGGCAGGGCTCCTGAATAAATCATGGCAAAGTGGCTGTGCTTCAGCCTTTTAGAGCCCTGGCACCCAGATAACTTGGCAGGGAGATTTATGGGCGCCCATATCTACTGCACAGGCTGGCAGCTCCCCCAGAGAGGAGGCAGCAGGTCTGAGAGGGAGACCAGGAGCCTCATAAGGCCGGGAGGAAGCCAGGCCACAGAGCGTTTCTGAGAAGTTTCCCAGCCATTCTGGTTCCTGCTCCCAAAGGGAGAAGGGGAAGTGAGAGGGCGTGTGAAGGTCAGAGGGGTGGGGAACCCTTTTCGTGCCTGGGCGAGTCTGGCCTGGGGTGTAGACAGGAGGATTGAGTGTCTGGCTGCTTCATGCCAGAGTGGAGGGCTGGCAGGAACACTCAGAGCCCTGTGGACAGGTTTCCTCCAAGCTCACTAGGGACCAAAAAGTCAGTTTTCCGGATGTGCTATCAGTAAAAACGGGGGAGCGAGGACCTCTGAAAATCCTCTCCTCCATAAAGGCAAGGCGAAAACTGGCAAGACTTGTCAGAATCAACTTTTTCAGAAGTCTGGAAATTAGCCAAAGGCTCACAGCAATCCAGCAGGTGTTGCTTCAAGAAAGACAGCCGAATCTTGTAAGAACAGTAGGCATCGTGGCATTGGGACCCGCCCTAGTTAAGACCCCACACTCCTCAGTTCCAAGGTAGCCTTGAAAAGTAACATTCTGCATTCCTGGTGAGAAGCAGTGGCCTGGCAGCCACAGGTCAGGGCAGAATGGGGATAGAGCTCCCACAAAGCCTCCCGCGCAAAGAATTGCCATTATCTGACCTGTCTGGTGGCTCCCGGGAAGATCCCACGTGCAAACTTGTCTATATTCAGCTTGACTTGGAGCTTGCTCAGGGAAGAAATTCCTTTTTTTGAGGTAATTGTTAATTATAATTACAGGCAATTAATTAACTTCGCAGCTCCCTGAAGTGGTGGATAACGGGTGGGGCAGACAGTGGGTTAAACAAAAAACTTAAAAGGAAAAGCTGGAGAATGAGATGCCCACAGGGGCTTTGAAAAGCTCTGATCTAGCAGGCTACATGCATGGGGAGGGAGGTGTGATGCCCGGGGCTGTGCACGTGCTTAAGAAAGAACTGAGGAGGCCGCAAGCTCTCACCTCTGGCTGACCTTGAGGCTCTGCACAGAGGCTGAGGCAGAGTTGACACCCACCTGCCTGAGTGCTGAAGGCATCCTCGGACATGCACACAGAGGCCTTCAGCAAAGACGGGCAGAGCTTTCAGATCCAGGTGTTCAAGGGAATCTCTGCCCGATCATTACCTGATCACTAAGCTAACCGAGTGGGGACGGTAGGGGTCACACAGGACAAAGAACACAGACTTTACAGAGTTCGTTCAGAAAATTCACTGAAGAAACAAACAATAATTACAACAAACAGCGACAAAAATAAACCCTGGGGAGTATGAGTATCTGATTTCCAAAGTTGCCCCATTATATTATACAAAAAACCCCAGTTTTCAACAAGAAATTCACAAGACATACAAAGAAACAAGAAAGTATGGTCCATACACAAGGGAAAAAAGCAGTAAATAGAGGCGGTGCCCAAGGAAGCCCAGATGTTGGGCTTACTAGGCAAAGACTTTAAACTGCTATTTTAAATGTGTTCAAAGAACTAAAGGAAACCATATCTAAAGAACTAAAGGAAAGTATGAAAAGGATATCTCACTAAATAAAGAATATCAACAAGGAGATTGGAATTATTTGAAAAAGGGAGAACAAAACAGAAATTCTGGAGTTGAAAAAATACATTAACTGAAATGAAAATTCAGGAGAGGGACTCAAAAGCATATTTGAGCAGGCAGAAGAATCACTGAATCTGAAGATGTCAACTGAGATTATCCAGTCTGAGAAACAGAAAGAAATGAGAATGAAGAAAAATGAACAGAGCCTCAGAGATCTGTGGGACACCATCAAACATGCCAACATACACATGACAGAAGTCCCAGAGGAGAGGAGAGACAAAGGGGCACGAAGGATATTTGAAGAAATAATGGCTGAAAACATCCCGTAGTTGATGAAAACCATTAATCTACATATCCAAGAAGCTAAATGAATTCCAAGTAGGATAAGCTCAAAGATACTCCCACCTTAAGACATTATAATCAAAGCCAAAGAGAGAATCAGGAAAGCAGCTAGGCAAAATGACTCATCACAAACAAGGGATCATCTGTAAGTTTAACAGCTGGTTTCTTATCAGAAACCACAGGGGCCAGAAGGCAGTGTGATGAAATATTCAAAATAATGAAAGAAACATCTATCAACCAAGAATTCTATATCCAGTAAAACTATCCTTCAAAAATGAAGGAAATTAAGACATTCTCAGATAAACAAAAACTGAGAATTTGTTGCTAGGAGATCTGCCCTAAAAGAAATACTAAAGAGAGCCCTTCAGCTGATACAAAAGGACTCTAGAGAGTAACTCACACCCACTTGAAGAAATAAAGAGCACTAGTACAGATAACTACACAGGCAAATATCAAAGGCAGCATAAATGTGCTTTGTTTGCAACTTTTCCCCACCTATCTTATTTAAAAGACAACTACATAAAGAAATAATTATAAATATGTGCTGATGGGCACACAGTGTATAAAGATGTAATTTATATGAGGATAACTGTGCAATGGAGGGAGGGAGGGAACATAGCTATATAGGAGCAAAGTTTTTGTTTACTATTGAAATCAAGTTGATATTAATCCAAACTAGATTGTTATAAATTAAGATGTTAATTGTAACCCCCGGGACAACCACTAAAACAATTACTCAAAAATATATAGTAAAAGAAATGACAAAGGAATTAAAATGGTACACTAGAAAATATCTAATGCAAAAGAAGGCAGTTATGGAGAAATAGAGGAGCAAAAAAAGATATAAGAAATATGGAAAACAAATAGCAAAATGGCAGACGTATATCCTACTTTATCAGTAATTACATTAATGCAAATGGATTAAACCCCAATCAAAAGGCAGAGATTGGGGCTGGCCCCATGGCCGAGTGGTTAAGTTCGTGCATTCCACTTTGGCGGCCCAGGGTTTTGCCGGTTTGGATCCCAGGAGGGGACATGGCACCGCTCGTCAGGCCATGCTGAGGCAGCATCCCACATAGCACAACCAGAGGCATTCACAACCAGAATATACAGCTATGTATTGGCGGGCTTTGGGGAGAAGAAGAAGAAAAGAAAAAAAAAAGATTGGCAACAGTTGTTAGCTCAGGTGCCAATCTTTAAAAAAAAAAAAAGGCAGAGATTGGTAGAATAGATTTAAAGGAAAAAAACCATGATCCAACTGTATGCTGACTATATACAATCTACAAGAGACACACTTTAAATTCAAAGACACAAATAAGTTCAAAGTAAAGGAATGGAAAAAGATATACCACACAAACAGCATCAGAGAGCTGGAGTGCCGATAACAGAGAAGACAGACTAAAAACAAAGAAGGACATTATATACTGATAAAAGGATCAATTAGTTAGGAAGACATAACAGTTATAAACACGTATATGCACCTGTTAAGGACTGAATGTCTGTGTCCCCTGAAAATTCACATGTTGAAATCCTAACCCTTGGGGCTGGCCTGGTGGCACAGGGGTTAGGTTCACACATTCCGCTTCAGCAGCCTGGGGTTCATCACTTTGGATCCTGAGTGCAGACCTACACACTGCTTGGCAAGCCATGCTGTGGTAGGTGTCCCATATATAAAATGGAGGAAGATGGGCATGGATATTAGCTCAGGGCAAGTCTTCTTCAGCAAAAAAGAGGAGGATTGGCAGCAAATGTTAGCTCAGGCCTAATCTTCCTCAAAAAAAAAAAAGAAATCCTAACTCTCAATGTGATGGTATTAGGAAGTGGGGCCTTTGGGAGGTAATTAGGTCACAAGGGTGGAGCCCTCGTGGATGGGATTAGTGCCATTACAGTCATGTGCCACATAAGGATGTTTTGGTCAATGATGGACCACATATACAAGGGTGGTCCCGTGAGTACCATATTGCCTAGGTGTGTAGCAGGCTATCCCATCTAGGATTGTGTAAGTACAGTCTATGATGCTTGCACGATGACAAAATCATCCAGTGATGCATTTCTCAGAACACAGCCCCATTGTTAAGTGACACACAACTGCACAAGATGGGATACGAGAGAGCCCATGTCCTCTCTCTGCTCTCTGCCATGTGAGGACATGGCAAGGAGGCAGCTGTCTGCAAACCAGGAAGCGAGCTCTCACCAGGCAGCAGGTCTGCTGGCACCTTGATCTTGGACTGCCCAGCCTCCAAAACTGTGAGAAATAAATGTTTGTTGTGTAAGCCACCCAATCTATGGTATTCTGTTATAGCAGCCCGAACTAAGATAGCACCTAACAACAGAGTCGTAATAGACGTGAAGCAAAACCCAACAGAATTAAAGAGAAAAATAGACAATTCACTAATAATAGTTTCCGACTTCAATACCCCACTTTCAATAACGGATAGAACTACTAGACAGAAGGTCAATAAGAAAATAGTAGACTTGAACAGCACTATAAACCAACTAGTTTTCATAGACATCTATAGAACACTCTATCTGACGAGCAGAATACGTTCTTCTCAAGGGCACAGGGAACACTCTCCAGGATAGACTACATGTTAGGCCATAAAACAAGCCTCAATAGATTTTAAAAGATTGAAATCATGAAAGACATCTTTTCTGACCAAAACAGAATAAAACTAGAAGTCAATACATGAAGGAAAACTGGAAAATTCACAAATACATAGAAATTAAACAACATACTCCTAAATAATCAATGGGTCAAAGAACTCAAAAAGGAAATTAGAAAAATACTTTGAAATGAATGAACATGAAAACACAACATAACAAAACTTATGAGGTACAGCCAAAGCAGTGCTTAGAGGGAAATTTATAACTGTAAATACGTATATTTTTAAAAACCTCAAATCAATAAGCTAACCTTCCACCTTAAGAAATTAGAAAGAGAAGAACAAATTAAACTCAAATCAAGCAGAAAGAAGGAAATAATAAAGATTAAATAAAAATAAGGAAATAAATGAAATAGAGAATAAAAAAATAACCGAGAAAATCAATAAAATCAAAAGTCGGTTCTTTGAAAAAACGAAATTGACAAACCTCTAGCTAGACTGAGCAATTGAAAAAAGAGGGAAGATTCAAATTACTGAAATCAGGAATGAAATAGGAGACACCACTACCAGCCTTACAGAGATGAAATTATTATATGGGAACACTAAGAACAACTAGATGTCAACACATCATATAACCTAAATGAAATACAAAAATTTCTAGAAAGATACAAACTACTCAAACGGATTCAAGAAGAAATATAAAATGTGAAAAGACCTGTAACAAGCAAAGAGATTGAAACAGCCATTTTTTAAAGATTGGCGCCTGAGCTAACAACTGTTGCCAATCTTTTTTTTTTCCTGCTTTTTCTCCCCAAATCCACCCTAGTACGTCATTGTATATTTTAGTTGTGGGTCCTTCCGGTTGTGGCATGTGGGACGCCGCCCCAACGTGGCCTGACGAGCGGTGCCATATCCGCACCCGGGATCTGAACCAGCGAAACTCTGGGCCACCGAAGCCCAGCGCGCAAACTTAACCACTTGGCCACACGGCCGGCCCCTGAAATAGCCATTTTTAAACTTCCAGTAAGGAGCACTCCAGAACCAAATGGCTCCACTGGTGAATTCTACTGAACATTTAGAGAACAATTAATACCAACTCGTCACAAACTCTTCGAAAAACAGATGAGGAGGGAACACTTCCTATTCATTCTATAAGGCCGGCAGTACTTGCACCCGTTACCACACAGGTTATATAGTCAGGGCTACACAGTCTCCTGAGATGGAGCCCCCAGTGGTCTCGTCAACCCTGTGCCTCTGGCTACCTTGCCCAGCTCACGGCAGGCATGCAGCAAATATTCCTTGACTTTACTTGACCTATAATTTTCTTAACTTTTTATTTTGAACGAATTTTAGACCTACTTGAACTATTACAACTGGAGACACTGCTGAGGTGTCAGCAAAGCCTGACTCCCGCAGACGTCTGGAGTTGGCCAGCTGTGGGAGGTCCCCACCCCACTCGTCCTCCCTAGCAAGCCCGGGCCGGACAGCAGCAGGGGCCGGGCTGCCGCCGAGCCCGGGGAACTTGGGCTGGCCCTGGTTAAGCGCCCGGGTCCCTCCTCACCAATCTGCCCGTTGTAGCAGCCTCCCAGAAGCACGTGGGAATCTTTGGGGTTGTACTCCAAGGTGACGAGAGGAGAAGACGGCTTCAGGACAATTTCAGGCCTGTTGGGGTTTTCTACAAAGAAGAAAAAGAGTATATCCCATGAGGCCTGGGAAGAAAGGGACAGAATCAAACAGTCTAACCCCCTTGACAGGTGGGAGTGGCGGGGGGAAGCCTGGAAGTCCTCTCCTGGCTGCAACTTCCAGTCCTCAGTGCCCAGAATGTTGCCCTACGGGCTCCTTTAATGGCTTTATTTTGGGGGAATTAGGACCATGTGTGTGTGTAATTGTAATTCTAGTCCAGTTCCCTGGTTTGGCATAAAACGAGGTTTGACCCCAAGGTTTTTACACAAAGTTGGCTCTCCCCTGACTTCTCCGAACCAGTTTCCTTGCCGGTGGAGCGGGGATACTGGCGGGGCGCACCCCACGGGGAAGCTGTAGGAACTCGTTGAGCTGCTCAGGAGTGTAAAGCGTTCAGTTCTGTGCTTGGCACCTTCACCACACCTGCTAAAAACGGGAGCGCTTGTTTTCACAGTGACCACAATGAGGGACACCTGCGAGCAGGAAGCCAGCCAGCTGCTAGGCTGTGCCCTTACAGTGAGCCCCTCTGTCAACAACAGTCTGAGCTCCCGGGTGGACACACTGCCCCTACTGACCATGAATTAAGGACAAGTGCCAGGAAAGGAGGGACGGAGGTGAGTCCCCTCCCCTCCTCCTTGGGTCCCTTCTCAGTCTGTGGGGGACTCCTTCTGATACACTCCTCAGGGACCCAAGATTCGGACTCCGTGGGGTCGGGTTTCGAAATGAAGGGAGCTCCCTGCTTCCGATTTGGCTCCACTCAGCTGCGTCTGAACCCCGACAGGGAAGGGATGAGACAGTGGCTTCCTCCTGGGTGCCTGGTCCCTCTCTGTGAGTGTCCCCTGCCTGTTCCTGTCCTCTCGCTGGCCTCTGCCCTGCTCCCTCAGCCTTCCCTCGCCAGTGGGGTGCCCTGCTTCTCACCGAGGTCCCAGATGTACGAGTCATGGCTCATGCCCTCCGGCGCCCGTTGAAAATCCAAGCAAGAATACGCAACTGCCAACTTCCTGTTACCATCGGGGTGCCAGGAGAGGTGTGTGGCTGGCCGCTTGATCTCCTGGGGATCCCTTTAGGGGAGAGTGAGAGGGCAGAGACTGGGGTACAGGGCCCCCCAAGTTCTTATTTACTAAATTCTTTCTTAAAAGAACCCAAACATATTTAAGCATATTTAAACGTTCACTAAGAGAAATTTGTTTTAAAAACAAAGTTTACAGGACTCCCTTAATTGGAAAACCGATCCTACCAGCCATAAATAAAAAGCAATAATAAAAGTTAAAACAATGGAAACAAGATGTTAAATTCCAGTCTGATGTTTTCATTTGCTGACAGTTTTGAGCCTGAAGCTTGATTTCCCATCAATACTAAGATGATAAGGAGGGCGGAGAATCCAGTCATCGTGCTCCTTTGTACTTAGCCAAAGGAGTTGAAAACTTATGTCCACACAAGAACCCACACACAGACATTTATAACTGCTTTATTCATGATTGCTAAAACCTGGAACCAACCAAGATGTCCTCAGTAGGTGAATGGATAAATTGGGGTCCATCCCTACACTGGAGTATTATTCAGCACTAAAACGAAATGAGCGATCGAGCTGAGAAAAGACATGGTGGAAACGAGGCACGTTGTTAAGTGAAAGAAGCCAGTCTGAAAGGCAGCAGACTGTGATTCCAACTGGATGATGTTCCGGGAAAGGTAAAACCAGAGATAGTAAAACGATCACTCACTGCCAAGGGTTTGGGGGAGGGAGGGATAATAGGGGGAACACGGGGGAGTTTTAGGACAGTGAAACTATTCTGTATGATACATTTGTCAAAACCCACAAAATGTACGACATGAAGAGTGAACCCTAATGTAAACTATGGACCCTAGGTGTGCTATAGGGTAAATGTTTGTGTCCCTCTGAAGTGCATCTGTGGAAACCCAATCTCCAAGCTGATAGTATTAGGAGGTGGGCCCTGTGGGAGGTGCTTAGGTCATGAGGGTGGAGCCTCATGGATGGGATTGTGCCCTTATGAAAGAGGCTCCAGAGCGACCCCTTGTCCCTCTGGCCAGGTGAGGACACAGCGAGAAGAAGGCCATCCATGCATCAGGAAGTGGGTCCTCACCAGACACAGAACCTGACCACGCTGGCATCCTGGTCTTGAACTTCCAGCCTCCAGAACTGTGAGAAATAAATGTCTGTTCTTTATGAGCCACCCAGTTCATGGTACTCAGACAGGGTGTTAATGATGTGTCAACGTGAGTTCATGACTGTGACAAATTACCACTCTGGGGTTGGATGTCAATGGGGGGAGGGATGTGGGACTCTGTACTTTCTGATCAATTGTGCCATGGACCTAAAACTGCTCTACAAAATAAACTCTTAATTTAAAAAAAGAGCAGGGAAGGAGAATGGACAAGAATAGAAAGCATTAAATACTTAATGGCCCAAACTGACACTTTTCTCCTTGAAGTAATCAGAAGTAATGAAGGAGAGTAGGGAACAACATAGCCCTCTCATCATGTGAGTCATCCTCCTCACTCCTCCCTGGGAGCACTATTAGAAGGAGACCACAGTTCCATCCTTGGTTGGGTCACCCACCCACTGTGTGCCCTGAACATGTCCCCTTGCTGAGGAGTCACTTTCCTCATCTGTCAAACACAGAAGTTGGACGCGATGATTTCTAACCCATCATCCTACTCGGGTAGCCACATGTACGGTCAGACCCCAGCAGGGTTTGGGCAGCAGGGAAGACAGCCCCCCACCCCCACCCTGGCCCCTCTCCTGCGCGCTCTTTGTTGGCAGCAGTTGGTCCTGCTCTGCACACCACCACTCAGCCCTGGGTCAGAAAAGGGTCTTCCTAGTCATACTGGGAGTGGGTCAAGTGCTTCCCAGGATACTCTGTGGGTCACGGTAGCAAAATGAATTCCCCAGAGTTGGCATTTGAGGCTAGTCGCTTCTGAAATCACAGGTGTTCTCCGCATATACAGGCACACACATACATGCATGTATATACACACATATACACACACACACATAGACAAGCACATATGCAGCACACATAGGTGTATTTTAAACAAAAAGTAATTCTCTCTACACGCTGTTCTGCACCTTGTTTGTTTCAGTTTGGTTTCACAGAGTAAATCTTGGAAACACTCCCTATTGGCACATAAGGAGCTGCCTCCTTCGTTTTGACAGCTGCATGGTATTCCACTGGGTGGGCACACCACAATCACTAGAATCAGTCCCCTACCAATGGCGTTAGCTTGCTTCCGCTCTTTGGCTAGCACACACCCTGCTGTAGTGACTGTCCACGCACACGGTGATCTCACACGCATGCGCCTGTGGGATAAATTCCCACTGTCAAGTTGCTGTCCTTGGAGGCTATTACCAGGTATAGTCCTGAGAGTGTGGGACAAGGGTCCTGTCTGCCCACAAGGCTGCTGGGTCGCTGATGCCCAGTACTTTGTACCTACTCTACACGGCATGAATCGACCCTACTTGTTCACAGCTTTGAAAATTCACTTAGTCTTTCCCTGGAGTCTGTCCTCCCCTTCCATCCACCAGACCTGCCCCCAGGGGAGGGACCACCTGGCTGCTGGACGCTTTATTGCTCTGCTCCTTATCAAGCTCGGAGCACAGAGGTCATTGTACCCGCGGCATGGAGTGATCAGCAGGGAGTCACCTTTGGAAGCACCCACCCATAGGGGTGACACAGATTGGCCAGACACCAGCTCAGTTATGGAGGTACCTGAAAACATTGATGGTTTTAGCTGAAGGGGCCTCTTCTGTCACTTCCACTGGGTCCTCGTCATCAAAATACTCCTGGTAGATGTCAATGGCATTATTCTGCTTGATGCAGTGCTCCATGATCTGAGGAGGACACACGGGGAGTTCTTAGCAGTAAAGGGGGTCCCCAGCCCCACCAGGGCTGAGATGGAGTCTGGGATGGATAAGAAACATCAAGTGGTCTTTCCCATCCTTCCAGTCCATACATTCTCAAGGGAGGTAACATTGCCCCCAAAAGGACGAAAATTGCTTCTTGGGAATAAAATACTACTACTTTTTATGTACAAAGCACAGATACACATACAGTACATAAACAATATACAGTATAACTATAGTATTAAAATTTCATGAGGGAGGCAATTAGGAAACAATGTCTAAAAAGGCTCACTGGGGACAATGAAAAAAAGGTGAAGAAATACCGCTCTAGCCAAACAGAAGTCTTCGTCACTCCATAGACAGCACCCGTCTCCTGGGTCCTCCACCCAGAGGCCCTCCCCATTACTCCCAAACATCCAGCAAGGGAAAGCCCAAGCTCAAGGGCCACCTCTTCCAGGAGGTCTTCGTCGATCCCTTTAGCAGGAAATCGACTCTCCCTCCTTATGGGGCACAAGAGCAAGGTGTCCCTTCTCTTTACAGCATTTCTTTCATTTGCAGCATTTCTTGACATCCGGTGGATTATATACTCTTTGGGGCAGGATGTATGTGAATTTCAATGTTGTGATCTCCACTGTTCCTAGCAGAGACTAGAAGCTTGGTCCAAATGTGTTGAATGAATGAATGATCCCTATTGGCAGGTAGCTGCTGGATGCGGTTCTTTGGGGTTCTCGTTGCCCAGAGGGTTTCCCACTGTTCGGACTTCTCCTAAAGCCTGTTCTGCCCTTGGTCCTCCCCGCCTCCCCCTGTGGTCCGCTATGGTGGACTGTCGACCTGTCTGCCTGCTCCCAGAGAGAAGTTCCTTAAGGTGGCCGGTGCTCTCCCCACAAGTAGCCACAGCACCAGGCACAACTAGGGCTTGAACACAGCTGGGGACCCAGAGTGACAGCTGGGGCTCTGTCCACGGGGCTGAAGGGCGCCTCACCGAGCCGAGCTGCGTGATGGCGTTGATGTAGCTCTCATCCTTCTCCACCTTCTTCCGGAAGCGGATCGTCTGCTCCAGCTCCAGGGGGTTCACATCCTTGGGCCAGCCCCCCTCGATGTGGTTAACGCCCCGGGTCTCCATCTCGAATCGCTCTGTGTTGGCCTAAACACAGAGCCCCAGGTGAGAGGATGCCCGCCTGGCGTAAGCATCTGGCCACTTCCGCCTGGAGCTCCCGGCCCGTGGGCCCCGAGCGCTCAGGGATGGACCGAGGAGGTGTCCCTGGCCAAAGCCACAATATTTTCAGGTATCAGCAAGGAACTTTCTGGTCCTCAGCTGGTCACAGGCAGCCACGAAAGTGCCACCTGTGGAGCTAGCAGCTTTGCAGCTGATGCCAGTGGCTGTGGAAAATCCAGTTCTGATCTTATCCGAATCCTAACGGACCAGAGGAGCACCCCCGTCTGTTCTGTGAGATCCCAAACAAAGAAGCGAATAATGCTTTTCCACTCAACCATCTACAACATCATAGGAAACATTGAAACAATTAAGAGTTTGCATTTGCTTTGCCCATTCCATCACAGGGAGGATGGCACAGATGTAGTTTTACTCCTTAAACTTGCCACTTTGCCTTCTTTCCCATTTTCCCCCCATTTTCTAAATTGTGGTAAAATACACATAATATAAATTTTACCATTTCAACCATTACAAAGTGTACAATTCAGTGGCATTAAGGACATTCATGATGTCATGCAATTATCACCACTATTTAGTTCCAAGACTTTTCATCATCCCAGATGGAAACCCCATCCCCTCTAAGCAGTCACCGCCCTTCTCCTTTTCGTTTTTAAGCCAGAGCTTACAAAAGTCGGCAGCCTTGACAGGGTGGAGCTGACAGGAGACCCAAACGGCCTTCATGGCGGCCATCTTGTTTAGTTGGCTACGCCACAGACAAGTCACCCTGGGCTCCGTGACAGCAATCAGCCCCGAGAAAGCAAAACACTCAGTTCGTTTCAACTATAAGTTACTGGAACCACCGACAAAATGTTTTGCTCAAATCAGATGTGATTTTCACTCAGTTGATTTGGGATGTGACAAATGGGTTATCTCCTTCAACCTGATCTTCTCTCAGCAGGTCCTGACATAACCAGGAGCTGATCACCTGGTTCACACAGACAGGGAGCTCTCTGGGAGTTTGAACAGCAACATGACCCTCAGTTCCCTTATCTTGAAGGCCCCTCTGACCAGAACTTTCTATGGGACCCTTTTCTTTTCGTAAGCTGGGAGTTGCCTGCAGATACAAATCCCTGCTCCCTCAGAATACCTCTCCCAGCTGCGTCAAATGCCCAAAATGGCTCTAGTAAGAGTCTTAGAGGTGAGGCGAGAGCCCCTGGGACAGAGAATATCTTGATTGACATTCTCCTGGCCCAGGGAATGGTTGGTGTCGGGTGTTCTCCTGACCCTGGGCACTGTGATGGGTCTTGGGGCAATTCTGTCCTCACACTTCCAGCATCTGCATTGGTCCACTCTGACTGGCTTCCAGGTGGATGGGGACACCCAGTCCCACTCACCTGCCCCGGCCAGCCACCCTGCCGGACTGCACCTTCACTGGCCCAGGCCCCGGGGCAGGGACCCACCTCGTGTTCCGACATGCTGGTGGAGCACTGGATGCCTGTGTCCACAGGGTTCCGCTCCACAAACTGCTCGGCCAGCTCTGGGTTGGGTGCGATGTCAATGTTCAGCTCCGCCTGGCGGTCCGAAAAGTTGCATTGCTTCCCGAACTCACTACGTTTCTTGATATACACATACACGATCTCCATGGTACCGGCTGCTGCAGGGGCAGACAGAGGGGGTGTTGGGAGGGGCCCCGCCCCGCTGCTTCCTGGTCCCCAGGGGCCTCACCAGGGGTGGCTCCTGGTTGTAGGGAGGGGTCCTAGAGGATTTGTCCAGAAGCTGCTTCTGCATTTAAAAACATCATTTGCTGAGTAATGACAACATGCTAAGCATTGTCTTGTTCAGTTCTTGCAATTGCTCTCTGAGGTGGATAATAAAAGAGTCATTTACTTGGGAGGAATCTGATACTGAGATACCCTGCATGCCTTGCCCAGGATCCCACAGCTAATAAGTGGTCCAGCTGGTCTGCCTGACTCCAAAGCTCTTACTCACCACATGATACAGTTTTTACTGAGCTAATATGTTCATTGGGAGGCAGGAGGAAACACTGATGGTGATTATGTTGGACTAAATTCCTTGCCACTGGACCGATCATAGAGTACAGAGATTTGAGAGGCCCAGGCTCTTCTGGAAACTCTCCCACCCAACCATCTGATTGTCCAACAGGCTCCCCAACCCCAGAGTCCTCAGTCACTGGACTCCACCCTCCACCCCTCTCTGGGGGCCCCACTGGAACCTCTTCCCTCCACATCACTCCAACCAGGACAGGGCTGGGAATCCGCCCGAGAAGGGGAGAAAGCCAGACCACTTCCTCAACAGGCAGAACAGCCTTTGGGAAATCCTCTGATCTGCAGTCCCGGTCATGTAAGGCCCAGTAGGGAACTAGAAAGCAGGCTGGGCTGGGCGCTGACCTCAAGTTCTGGCCCTGCCACTCACTAGCTGCTTGACCTTCGCTGGGCCACTCAGTCATTTGAAGACCTGACGCAGTCAGGATGCTGAGAAGGTGAAAAGCAAGTGCTCCAGCCGCAGCAGAGCCCGGGTTCAAATGCAACACCAGGGAGTGTTTTCTCACTGACGCTAATTGGAAGTCCTAAAAATGCAATGGGCGGTTCGTGCAAATTGCTCTTCACTCACCCCAAAAGAGACCTTGACCCCTCTGACCTTTGTCACATCAATAGACTCCATGGGGTCTGAGTGCGTCTCAGTGGCTTAAACGGGTGCCCTCTGATGGGGTCTGTCTAATATTTAGCAGTTTAGCAGAGCTGTCCATTTGCTGGCCACTCCTCACTCTCAGAAGCTGTGCCTGTGATGGCAGGTTCCCAGGGCTCAGATTGTGGGTCTGTAAGGCTCCTGGGCTTGCAGGGAGCCCTAGGAAGAAAGCTGTTGGATGAGTGGCTGGGGTGGTATGGGGAGATAACTGTGCAAGAGCTTTACTGCATAGGATGTACGACAAAAGGCCTTTCAACACACAAGAGTTTAGGTTCTTACCTACCTGTGAGCAGGTGCTACTACCTGTGAATGAAAAGGGGGCCTGGTGGGAAATGCTTGGAGTATGTGTCCCCTGCTTTAAGTAAAACCCATAGACAATTATCCAAACTTAGACAATGGATGAAAAAATGCAATGGAAATGCTAGATGAGTAATTCTGTTTACCAAGCAATTTTGTTCTGGAGTTTTTGCCCAAAAATACCCTCTGGGGACCCAAAATTATTCTTTTTTTTTTTCTTAAATCTAATTACATAGACTTTTCTAGGAATTCACAAGTTTTATGAATGCCAAACTGCATGGTTATATTTGTTCTGATGATAGTTTCTACTTACTTATCCAGGAAATATTTATTAAAACTATGAATAATCAAGACAGTGTGGTACTGGCATAAGGACAGACATATGGATCAATGAATGGAATTGAGAGCTCAGAAATAAACCTTTATATTTACGGTCAGTTGCTTTTTGATAAAGGTGCTAAGGCAGCTCGATGGGAAAAGGATGGTCTTTTTAACAAATGGTGCTTGGACAACTGAACATTCACATATAAAAGAACAGCCACAGACCCCTACCTCACACCGTACATAAAAATTAACTCAAAATGGATCACAGGTGCAAACGTAAGAACGAAAACTATAAAACTTAGCAGGAAGAACATAGGGAGATATCTTAGTGATCCTGATTAGGCAAAGATTTCTTAGCTATGGCATCAAAACCATGGTCCATAAAAGAAAAGAAATGATAAATTGGACTTCCTTAGAACTAAAAAATGTTTGCACTTCAAAAGACATTAAGAAACATGAAGAAAATGAAAAGATAAGCCACAGACTTGGAGAAAATATTTGCAAATCATATCTCTGATAAAGGACTTGTATCCAGAAGATATAAAGACCCAGCGGATCCGAGTGCTGTGACCAGCAGGTTACAGGCACTCTCACTGCATGCCCACGGCAACCCCCAAAAGAGTTATCACAGTTCTCATTCTACAGATGAAGCGACGGATGCCTGGAGAGATTAAGTAGGTCGAAGGTCATAGTTCCTAAATCCAGGCGGAGCGAGGACCAGACACGTGTGGCTCTAAAGCAGCGATTCTTAACCTTGGCTGCACACTTAGCAACACCTGGAGGGCTTTCTCATGCTCTCAGTGCTCAGGTTGAACTGCAGACTAACAATCAGAATCTCTCAGCAGTATTTTTAAAACTCCCCAGGTGATTCCAGTGTGTGGCCAAGGTCGAGAACCACCGAGTTAAAGTGAGGGCTCTTAACCTCTCAACCACTGTTTCTCAAACCTGGGATGTTTGTTCAAAACATAGGGATTCCCAGCCCTGCTCCTGGGAATGCTGATCTCTACATCTGGGGTGGGGCCTAGCAATTCGTGTTTTTCACAACCATTCGAGATAAATATTAGGACCAGACATGTGTCTGATCTACCTCCCCACAAGTCCAGGGCTGCAAGGAACCAGACCAGTGGGCCCTGGCTGTTGACCCCTGAGATGGAAGGCCAAGAGCTGTATGACAGCCCGGAAGTTTGTACCTGGGGTGGCTTGGGGCCTGGAGCAGCTGGGGCAGGAGGCGAGGGGGATGAGGTGGAAGGGTTAACTCCTAGGTCCCTTTGCATCCACATACACCGTCCCTTGAAGACAGCACTCCCCCATCCCACTCCCAACTCCAGAATGACTCCGGCTGAACCAGACTCTTGCAGAAAGCAAGTATGGTTGGGAGACGCTCTTCTCCCCAGGAGGGGTAGAAGCAATGGCTTGGGGGACAGAGGGTGGAGACAGAAGCACGAATGGCAGCAGGTGGCCCTAATGTGTTTACAAGGACAAGGATAGGGGCCTCATGAAAAAGAACCACATTCAATTGAATTCACCCCCTCTGCCAGCACATTGTTGAGGTACAATGGGGCTGTACCTCCACCCCTCACCCTACCCTACCCCGCCAGCCCCCCCCCCCCCCAGGACTCCTAGACTGAGGCAATTACTGGCTGCCTGTCTCTCCCTCCATTAAAAGACAATTGCTGTGAGACAGCGGCTCCTGGGGGACACAAGGAGGCTTAAGAGCATGAGGAAACTCCAGGAAGACAAAAACAGCGTCTCTAGCCCAGATCATGTTTTTAACAGCTTTGCTTCCCTTCTCGGTGCTTCCCAAGGCCAAGCCAGGAGCGAGAACAGAGGCATTGTTTGCTATCTGGAGGCAGACAGAGGGGACATTTGAAAGCTGGCCATGTGGTGGGAAGACAGCTCATTCAAGGGCCTGGAGTGGGCTGTTTCTCACAAGCCGGCAGGGCACGAAGATGAACGGAGAGGTCAGAGCAGGGGTCTCAGGAGGTCCCTCCCACTCTGGTGAGACAAGCGCCCCAGGCTGGGCTTCCCCAGCAGTGCTCTCTGCAGAGAGCGCTTCGGAGCCAGGAAGAGCCTTGCCGCTGCCCTCCGGGGGCTTCGGGGAGGAGATGGCCCCCCTGTGGGAACCCAGAGACCCAGAGTTTGCAGGCAGAACTCTGCAGTGAGTCTAAACACAAGAAGACACAGAAACAGAGACGGGCTGGTCTGAACACCAAAAACGCAGCCATCTCCTGCATCCTGGGGCAGTCAGATGGGACCTTCATGGATTATAAAAACAAAACTCCTCTTATGCAGTGATAATTAGTGGAGTAATTCCTGGAAGGAACCCCCCCATCCCCACCTCGAGTGGCTTAAGAGAAATCATGTTTTCCAAGCCGGGAGTGAGGCGAGGGAGGGCGGGAATGAGGAGCGTGGTGTGGGATCTTAGCAGGGCGGCAAGCGGAGGCTGACCACCTTCCGTCCACACTAGACTCCACGATGGTAGAAAGATGAGAAGATTTTCCTCCTCCTCGTGTCCCTGGGGCAGGCCCCAGTCTGTGTGCAGGGACCGATGGGCAACTGGCCGGGGAGAGCTCCCTTCCCTCTTATGTCTTGTGCCCCTTCTGGAATTTGGGGTCCTAAGGGACTCACTTGCCTTCAAGAGAGGCAGTGCTCCTGAGGAATCCACACCTGCCTAGGGCAACGCTAAGCACGCTGGGGTCAGCCTGGGGTGAGCTCCAGGCAGGTGGAGGATGAGGAGGATGGGGAGGTCCCCAGAACAGGAGGGTGACTTGGGTCGGTGTTCGCCTGCTCTCCCCATGACAACGCTGTCCCCTTGAGGGGAGACTGCGCTCTTTTTATTCACCCCATCTCCAGTGCTTGACACGGCAAAGGACCCCAGTACTCCCTCTGTCACACGCTCAGTGCGTGAACTTGACACCAACCCTCTCCCAGGGCTCTCCCCTGAAGCTCTCTCCCCTTCCTCTTCCTCTTCTAACTTAAAAAACAAGGCATAGCAAGGTGATGTGAGAGGAGAAAACCCAGGATCTGAAAGCTGGGAGAAGAACGCACTTCTGTGGTTCAAGAGAATGCGATAAACTTTGAACTTGTGGGAAGGAGAACTAACCATGTGACCTTGACCATGATACCCTAAGGGGCCTAAGAATGCCCACTCCCGGGTTGGGGAATAGATACATTAGAGGACCTGCCGTGGAGCAGGGGCTCAGTCACTATTGATTTTGTTCAGAAAGCTCCCCTCTGCTCGGGCCCATGCTCCGGCCTCGGCAGTCCTGGTTTTATTTTCCATTCGGCTGTAAACCCCTCAGAGGTCTCCTGCCCCCTGCAGGAGACAGATCATATCGGGACCCGACTGCCTGGGAGTAGGGATGCAGGAACCAAGGTGTTTAGAACTTGCAGGGTCCTGTGACTCGGGGGGTATTGAGGGCAGCGAGGACTAACAGGGGACACTCTGAGCGCTAGTCCTGGCATCCACCATCCGGCAGAGCTATCCCAGAAGGACGCCGCCACGAGGGGTGTCTTGCACTATTGGTGATCATTACCCTCGGGGGCTCTCCCCTTCGCTCGCTCTCCTCTTCAGCCGCGGACGTCCTCCCGGAGCCCGCCCCTACCGTCGGTCCGCTCCTCCTGCCGCTGGGCCTCTGGGGACGCGCCCGAGCCCCGGTGCCGGCCCTAGCGCTTCTCAAACGGCTCGGAGCCGAGGAGTTTACCCGTTGCCTAGCAACCCTGGCCCGGCCCTTGGAGGGCTACGGAGCACGTGACCTGACGTCCGCCCACATGGGAAACGCCGCCTGTCCCCTCTCCCTCTTCTGGAGGACTGTGGAGTTCGGAGAAAAATTAACCAAGTAAGTCAAACACCAGCCGTGATAAACGTCTGTAGGGGCTTTGCCAAGGCGCTTATCCAAGTCTACAAATATGCAATTGGGCAATATCCTGAGAAAATGCAAACTAGTCAGCGCCTGGGAAGTCCTGCGCCCTGGGGGGTGATGCTGTTTATTTGCTTGTGATCTGCCAGGTCGTTTTATCACTCCTTCCTGCAGTTTCTTCGTCCACTAAATGGGAATTATAACCAGCAGCCTCCCCTCTGCTACCATCCCGCCTGCCCATCCTATAATAACCCTAAGTCTGACCACACCACTGCAATGGCAACTCCTGGGGGGGAGGGGCTGGGTGTTTCCACAGCTTAACTGGTGGTTGGCACTTTGTAAGCATATGTTGTGTTCATTGAATGAATGAATGAACGAACTGAAGTTTCTCCTAGGCTTAAGGCAATGAAGTCAGATAATGTAAACTAAAAGAAGGGGATTTGGGCTAGAAGCTGTGGGTTTGGATCCCAGCTTGGCCACTTACTAATCGCATGACCTTGGGCAAGTTACTTTCGTTTTTTAAGACTCAACCTTCCTCATCTGCAAAATGTAGGGACAGAGGCAGCACTTGGGCTAATTGGGAGGGAGGATCAACTGAGATGACACAGCAGAGTGCCCAGCCTCGTGCTGATGGCAGAGTCCGGACCAAACGAAGGCCAGATCTGTGCTTCCCACGGCGGGGAATCAGGCTGACCCACGTTCAGGGATGGGGGCTGGAGACTTGGACTGGGGTGGACAAGGGATGCGTCATCCAAGAAGTGGGATTTAGGGTTGGAACCGAGCCTTGAGAAACGGTTATGAGTTGCGGAGGGAAGGAGTGGGGAGAGCATTCCAGATTGGGGGGGAGGGCATAGTGAGAGCAAGGGAGGGGCGGTCGTCAGGGAAGAAAGGCAACCTCGGGGATGATTGGTGCATCATTGTGGCTGGAACTGACATTCCCTGCAGGGGGAAATGAGAAAGGAATTTGCAAGGGGCACCTGGGGTCAGTGTGTGGGGGTGGGGTGGGGGGTCTAGAGAGGCAGGCTAAGGCATCTGGACAGCTTCCCAGGGGTTTCTGGAGCTGTGAAGGTGCCTGACGAAAGCAAACGTTCCCCTCCAGCTTCCCAACTTCTCCATAAGTGTGTCTTCACCACTACCCACCTGCCTTTAACTGGGCAGGTGCGACAAAATTCCCAATAAGATGGCACCTTGCCCAACCACGCTAACCAAACACAAGCCCATAAGTGACGGCTGCCACCAGCTCCCACCAACTAGGCTCCCGCTCCCACCAGCTGCTCTGAGCAAAGGGCTCCTTGGGGTGGACACTGAGAGGGGTGATGGGGGCTGCGGGGCAGAGTGTCTGAAAGCCCCACTGAACCGGCGTGGTGTGGTCAGAGGCTAATCAGACCCAGACAAAGCGTCCAGAAGCAAGAAACAGATGGGTTTCCCCAGGAGCGCGGGCGGGTTGGGACTGCAACCATAGACACCTCCTCACTCCACCCCCAGCTCTGGGAAGCGAGGCTCTCTGCACACACATTATTCCCTGGGTGGGGAAGGCGGGGGGGAGCGGGTAGAAAGAAGGGGAAAGTGGGAAAAGTTGGAAGGAAAATGCAGCCACCTGTCTCATATTATTGCAATGATTTATCACAGGCTCCCCACCCCCACCCTCACTCAGAAGGCCTACACGCTGCCAACCGCCGACAGCGGCTTTGTTCACTGGCAAAACAGTCGTCACCCCTTGGCAGGCGGTCTCAGCCGCCCTGGGAAGCCAGTAGAAGCCAGCATGAAGTCATATAATTAGGAGTATACATAGGGATCCAGTTAAAAAAAGTTGCGGTGTCTTTCAGATCTCCACCCAATCACAGTGGAAGTGGCAAGTGAACTTTGCTTCGAGTAGTCCCGGCCCTGGACGTCCCCCAGGCCAGTCCACAGTCCACTGCACTGATGTCCCCCCCCTTTCTTTTTCTAATTTTTTAAATTGTGGTTAAATACGAATAACACAAAATTTACCATCTTAACCATTTTTAACTATACAGTTCCGTGGTACAAAGTACATTTATATTGTTGTGCAACCATCCATCTCCAGAACTCTTTTCAGCTTGCAAAACTGAAACTCTGTACCCCTTAGACCATAACTCCCCAGTCTCCCCTCCCCCGGCTCCTGGCAACCACGGTCCTACTTGCTGTCTACAATTTTGACTCCTCTAGGTACCTCACGTAAGTGGAATCACACAGAATTTGTCTTTGTGATGGCTCAGTTCACTTAGCGTCGTGTCTTCAAGGTCCGTCCGTGTTGCAGCACGTGTCAGGATTTTCCTCCTTTTTAAAGACTGAATAGTATTCCATTCTATGTCTGTACCGCATTTTCTTTATCCCTTCACTCACTGATGGACATTTAGGTTGCTTCCACGTTTTACTACTCTGAATAATGCTGCTATGAGCATAGGTGTACAAATATTTCTTTGAGACCCTGCTTTCAATTTTTTAGGGCAATAGAATGCTGGATCATATGGTAATCCTGTTTACTTAATAGCATTTATTAATTTTTAATTTCTTGAAGAACCACCCTACTGTTTTCCCCAGAGGCTGTAGCATTTTCCATTCCCACCAATAGTGCACAAGGGTTCTAATTTCTCCACATCCTTGCCAACGCTTGTTATTTTTTGTGTTTTTGATAGCGGTCATCCTAACGGATGTGAGGGAGGGTATCTCCTTGCAGTTTTGATTTGCATTTATCCACTGATTAGTGATGTTTAGCATATTTCCACAGGCTCATTGGCATCTGTATGTCCTCTTTGGAGAAATATCTATTTAAATCCTTCGCCCAGTTTTGAATCAGGTATTTTGTTGTTGTTGAGTTCTCTATATATTCTGGATATTAATCCCTTGTTAGATATATGATTTGCAAATATTTTCTCCTATTCTGTAGGTTGCCATTTTCCTCCGTTGATAGTGTCTTTTGATGCACAAATTTTTAAAACTTTCATGAAGTCCCATTTGTTTGTTTTTTCTTTTGTTGCCTGTGCCTTTGGTGTCATGTCCAAGAAGTCATTGCCAAACCTAATGTTGTGAAGTTTTTGCCCTATGTTTTATTCTAAGAGTTTTTATAGTTTTTAAATTTTAAAACTTTTTGACACTTTAAGTCTTTTATCCACTTTGAGTTAGTTGTTTGTTTTTTGGGGCTTTTTTGTTTTTTTTTGGTGAGGAAGATTTGCCCTGAGCTAACATCCATGCCAATCTTCCTCTATTTTGCATGTGGAACGCTGCCACAGCGTCGCTTGATGAACAGTGTGTAGGACTGTGCCTGGGATCCGAACGCATGAATCCTGGGCCGCTGAAGCAGAGAGCATGAACTTAACCACTACACCACTGGGCTGGCCCTTGAGTTTTTTATATTGTCTTAGGTAAGGGTCCAACTTCATTCTTTTGCATGTGGGTATCCAGTTTTCCCAGCACCATTTGTTGAAAAGACTGCCCTTTGCCCATTGAATGGTCTTGGCCTCCTTGTTGCAAATCATTTGGCCATGTATGCAGGGGTCTATTTGTGGACTCTGTTCTTTTCCATTGGTCTATACGTCTGACTTTATGCCAATACCACTCTCCTTTGATTACTGTAGCTTTGTAGTCAGTTGTGAAATCAGGAAATGTGAGTCCTACAGTTTCATTCTTCTTTTTCAAGATTGTTCTAGCTATTTAAGGTCCCTTGAGATTCGATATGAATTTTAAGATAGGTTTTTCTATTTCTGCAAAAAAGCGTTGGAATTTTGATAAGGGATTACATTAAATCTGTAGGTCACTTTGGGTAGTATTTTCATCTTATTAGTAAATCTTCCAATCCATGAACATGGGATGTCTTTCCACTTATTTACGTCTTCTCTAATTTCTTTCAGCAATGTTTTGTAGTTTTCATTGTACAAGTCTCTCATTTCCTTGGTTAATTCATCAGTATTTTATTTTTCTGATACTATTGTAAATAGAATTGTTTTTTAAATTTCTCTTTCAGATTGTCCATTGTTAGTGTATAGAAATACAACTGATTTTTGTGTGTTGACTTTGTATGCAGCTACATTGCTAGATTTGTCTATTAGTTCTAACAATCTTTTGGTGGAATCTTTAGAATTTTCCACATACAAAATCATGTCCTGTGTGAATAGAGATAACGTTACTTCTTCCTTTCCAATTTTGAAAACTTTTATTTATTTTTCTTACCTAATTGCTCTGGCTAGGACTTCCAGCACTATGCTGAATGGAAGTGGCAAAAGCAGGCATCCTTGCCGCCTCTCCTTTTTTTAAATAAACTTTTTATTTTAGAACAGTTTTATATTTAGAAAACAGTTGTAAAATAGCATGAAGAGTTCCCATACACCCCTGCTGTGGCTGGGACGTTTATGTCCTCCCCAAATCCACAGGGTGAAACACTGATGCCCAAGGGGATGGCATTAAGAGGTGGGACCTTTTGGAGGAGATTAGGTCATGAGAGGGGAGCTCCCATGAATGGGGTTAGTGTTTTTACAAGAGAGACCCCACAGAGCTCCCTAGCCCCTTCCATCCTGTGAAGACACAGTGGAAGGACGCCATCTATCAACCAGGAAGCCTTTCTTGCCTATTTGTAAGCTCCATGAAGTGAAGGACCACCATTGACTTTGATGTTTCTATAGTCTCAGCACTGAGAGAAGCTGACATGCCCGGCCAGGGCCAGCAAACTGTAAAGTGCTGTAAAAGACAGTGAATATTTTAGGCTGTAAGTTAAGAGGCAAAATCAAAGACACTTTGTAGACACTTATCTGACGAGAGAGAAAACCTATTCCCACACATTTTTGATTAATAAAATTCAAAATATATAAATAGAGCACAATATTTTTGTAATACAGTTCTATTAATGAGAAGAATGGAATTCTTTGAGGGGGGATAACAATATGCTTAATTGAGGTTCAAAGTCAGTGTTCTCTACCATCAAAATCAGCTTCAAATATTTGATTTTTTTTTTAAGCCATTAGAAAATGTAAAATCTAGAGCCAGCCCTGATGGCCTAGTGGTTAAAGTTCTGCACTCGCCACTTCAGTGGCCCAGGTTCGCTTGCTGGTCACGGAACCACACCACCTGTCAGCTGCCATGCTGTGGCAATGGCTCACATAGAAAAAGTAGAACAACTTACAACGAGGATACGCAACCATGTCCTGGGGCTTTGGGGTGGAAAAAAAAAGAAAAGAGGAAGATTGGCAACAGATGTTGGCTCAGGGTGAATCTTCCTTGGCAAAAAAAAAAAAAAAGTGTAAAATCTATTCTTTACTCATAAGCCATATGAGGCTGGGCTCACAGGGCAGAATTTGACGGCTCCTGTGCTAAGCAGTCAATACATTTTTAGTTGAATGAAAGAGGGAAGGAAGGAAGGTAAATTCTCCTGATCTGGGCATATTTGGCAACGGGCATGCCAGGTCTCTTGAGTGTTGTTACAGCAGCAGTTTGTGAGTCTAGAGGCAGAGGTCGTCCCTGCTACTTTGAACTATAAGACTGAGCAGCTTTGCAGGAGGAAAAAGCAGAGCACAGGTACGGATGACTGAGCTTTGGAGAAGGGCCGACACTGTTGGTTGCTCCACATGGGTAAGTGGGCCCTGAATGACAGACTCAGACATATGCCTTGCTGGCAAAGGATCGGCTTACAGAGGGGCCTAATGGAGTTCATTGCTCCTTCTCAGTTCCTGGGTCTGGAGTCAGGCTGCTGTTCAGAGACATGTGGGGATGGTCAGGCTGAGCAGGCAGGCTGGCAGGGGTAAGAGAGGCGTGCTTGGCTGGGAGGCCCACCCACCCCACCCCTTTCCCGTGGGTGAGAGACTGGTGCTGGCCCATAGGAAAGGCAGTGACACATGTGGTGATGGAAATCTCCCTTGAGCATGTGCACTCCCATGCGGCCTCCCTCCTACTTGGTGCAGGGCCGGCCTGCAGCTCAGGTCTCCCTGCAGACCCAGAGACAATGAAAGCCCCCAAAACAAATCTCACTGGGCACTGAGCTGCCTTTACCTTAAAAAAAATCAGATTCGTTATAGAAAAGAATTTCCCCGTTGCTCCAAGCCTTTCCCCCGCTGCTCTCAGCATCCTGAGACAAGGGAGAAAGGAGGTCATTCTGCGAATGGGGTGGGAGAAACATTTGCACTCGAGGGAGCCCTAGTCATGATGCTCAGCTCTGAGGTATGTGCATTTCAGAGCCTGGCATGTTCCACTGCACAGAGCCCCCTGCATCTCACCTCAAATGCTCCCCAAAGAGGCACAAGCTGCTCCCTTCAGGAAACTCCAGCTCCTGCACAGAAACAGTAGCTTAGGGCCATGGGTGGAGCGGGAGTCTGCCCTTCTGGGCTGCCCCAGGCTGGTTCAGCTGTTCACCAGACAAATGGGAGACATGCAGGAAGCATGAAGGGTGCTGTGCACTTTGGGGGGCCCTGCCCGGAGAGGCACCCTATGGAGGTGCAGAGTTTAGGAAGAGATCAGCAAGGACCTGCTGCACAGCTAGGGGAGGCGTGCAGCCTTGCGTGCCTCACCCGGGAGAGGCGGCCGCTGTGTGACCACCGCCCCAAGCCCATGGCATTGTGGAGGCACCCGCTTGGGCTCTGGGTTAGACACTCCGGGCTCTGCTCCTCGCTCCAACCAAGTCCTCACCCTCTCTGCACCTCTGCTGGCTTATGTGCAAAACAAATGACCTCTAGAGTTACGATGAAGTTTAACAATTAACATAAATACTTGGGACAAGTCGCTGGTACATTGCAGGTGTCCAATAAATGCTACTTATTAGCAACATTAAGAGCAGTGGCCTTTAAGAGGAACTTTGGAGAAAGACTAGGGTAAAAAAAGTCCTGTCCTTTGTCCCAAGGAGTAGTGGAGGCCACAGAGATGCCCTGTGACATTCACTCAATAGCCCACATTTCAATCCTTGCACTGAGATCGGCTTTGAGGCCCTCCTACTGCATACCCAGCCAGAAGGGACCATTCGGTCCCCTCCTTATTCCCGCAGCTGAGGAAGTTAGAGACTGAGAGCACATTTTAGTACAAGTGGTTTATTTCACCCCCAGGTGAGGAGCACACGGATCGAGCAGAGATGTGCCCACCTGGCTCCTTCAGGAACCACCCAAGGGATTCTGGTTTAGTTTACATGCATTAAAAACAACTCTCTAGTCGCCAACAAAGAACGTTAAGAAGCAACACCTTGACGTCGCAGAGTTGCCATCTGCATGCGTCGCGGCCATCTGAAGGTGTGTTTCTGGCGCACAGTATGTACAGGTTAATGCAGGTGAGACCGGGTCCTGGCTGCCCTGTGGCCCCGTTCTGCTGTGGAGGCTTGGCTGGGGGCTGAGAACCACTCTGCTATCAGTGTTCTGATGTGAAGGTGGCTCTTCCAAAACCGAAACAGAGCCCTTGCCCGTTTCCCACCCCTCCACGTCCCTGCTTTGGTGGGTGAGGCTGGGGGGGGGTGCTTCAGCGTGGTGCACTCTGAGCTGACAGGAGGGTGGAAGCACCGAAGACCCTAACCCTGGGCCCTGAGCGGGCATGATGGTGGGTCATTACTACCTCCTGGCCAACAAGTTCCTTCTCACCGAGCAGGTACAGCACAGGGGCCCAGGACAACAGGGTGGGGACAGGGAGTGAGGGGAGGTAGGGAAGACACCTGTCTTCAGGTCAAGACACAATCGTCCCACTGTGCTGAAACCTTTTATGACAAACTTGCTTGAAGACAAAAGGGAGGGGACAGTTGACCTGGGCATGCGGCCCTTCCCCTGGAACGGGGGCTCTGCTCCGTTGTCCCTCTTAGCTTCTTTCCTTTCTTAAAGGGCCTCCCCTGAGGGGGATGAACCCACATCCCCATCAAACAGCCGCTTGGGACGGGATGTCTCACTGATCTTTATTTTGTTTAAAAATCCCCGCTCCCCCACTTCCAGATCCATAAAGAACTGGCTGGTTGATGCTGGCAAAATCTGCAAAGTCATGGTATAGAAACCAGGTGTAAGGAATGAGCCCCAAATCTACTGTAAAAACGGGATGTGTTATGAGTTTCAATTCTTTGGGTAATCAAAATATTTAAAACACTGGAAAAAAAAAAAAAGAGAGAAGTTGCTTTCAAAGTGTCTGTTCATACCTGAGACCGCCCCTATCTGCAGCAAACAACTCCCAGCCCGATTCTGGACTGGAGGGGAGGCACCGGAGGGCTGAGAAAGACAGGCAGAACGGGGCAGGCTTTCAGCCACGAGCCTGCGGTGCCCTGGCCCTGGAGCCACCAGCCTCCAATGCAGAGCTCTCCAATGCCTTCCCTGTGTGGCCCGGGAAGAGTCCATCTGGCCCCGGGGAGATTACTTCGGACAGTGTCCGGTCTCATCGGGGACATCACCTCCCTTCAAAGCATCTCCTGATCAGCCTCCCACCTTTACCTGCAGGGAAATGCTGCCCATTCCTGCAGCCAGGAGAGAGGTGACTCCGAGAGCAGTCACCTGGGCTTTTGGCCGTGCTAGCAGGACAGTCTTGGCAATGGGACCCTTGAGCCTGACCCGGCCCCTCCCCACCTGGTGAGGGTGGAACATAGGGGTGGGCTGAGCCAGGCTCCCAGCTCAGGGATGCCCAAGCACCTGAGGGGCATTTCTGGTGTGGAGAGGAGGCCAGAAGAGGGAGAGTCTGGTCCAAGTCAGGCGTCTTCTGTCTGCCTGGGGCTTCGGTCAGGAATCTCAGCCAACCCCAGGCTGACTCCCCTGGAATCTCAGCCGCTCCTCTGCGGCAGCAGGAGCCTTCCAGTCCTGCAGCCTGAGCTGGGTCTCCAGATGCCTTTGGTTTCTATTAAAGAAACGCAGCTTGCATTTGCATTAATTAAAAACCAAAACGGATCCAGGAGGCAGGAACTCCTGAAAGTGTGTTAGGCTGGAAACTCATTCCCATAGTGTCTCAGGTGTTCATCCGCCACGGACAGGTAGGTGGCCCTCATGCTGGGAGAGTACTGTGAGAGAGAGAGGGGACAGTCAGAACAGGGTCACACAGGGTTAAACCAAACACCGTACCAGTAAAGGTGCTGGGAACTCCTGAGGGCGCGAGAGCGGGCCAGCCACAGCAGCTAGGCACCAAGTTTTAATGACAAGGCACTGCAGGGACTGGAGGATACTTGAGTGGCTCAGGCAGCCTTCCTGGCTGGCGATGCTTCCAGGCCTGGGGCCATCAGGACACCTGGCTCCTAGCCTCAAATGCAAGGCACACACACAGACCAGCTACCCTCCCTCCGCTGTGGCTGCCACATGCACTCCAGTGCACACGACTGACATGAGGGAGTGTCAGGTGCCGTCCAGTGCACTCAGGAGCCCGCCTAGCGAGCAGATGGAGGGCTTAGGCCCAGAGACTCAGAGAACCAGGTTCAAATCCCCACTGTGCCTCTTACTCATCCCATGACCTTGGCTGAGGTTCGCCAACCTCTCCAAGCTTCAGTTTCCCCACCTGCAAAATGGACCTGAGAGCACTCAGCAATTACGTTGAAAGGATGAAATGATGCAGGGCAGGTGAGACCCTTCACACGGCGGGTCTCAACTTGGCTGCATGTCAGAAACACCCCGGGGGTCTGAACGTCCCCAGGCCGCACCCACCTGTAGTTTTTCATTGAGGTAAAATGAACACAACGTAAAATTGAGCATTTTAAAGTGCCGCCCTCGTTAGTTTTTAACCTCACACAAAGCGAGCGCTCAATAGACGTGGCTTCTTGCATCCCCACACTGTGGTCACAGGACCCAAGTCCGCATCTAAGGCGCCCCAGATGCTGCTGGCCTGCTGTCTCCTGGCCACAGGGAAGTTTCCGGGGTCCAGGTCCAGAGAGGGGACGGATGCCTCCAGCTGAGGGGAGATTTTGTCACTGACTAGTTGCCCTGAAGAACTCAAGGGTGGGTCTGGAAGCATTTATCTGTTGTTCCAAATTCTTTTTCCTTTTGTTGTGTTGAGACACAATCACCAACCACCCTGAACCAGACCAAGCCTCACCTACAGCCCTTGCCTTATTTTTAAGGCTAAAATCTCTCCAGGAGGAGCTTAGGCCTTATTATCCTAACCTACAGTGCATGTGGAAGCATGTTTACCCACCTCTCCCTTTTGCATATCCATTCCCCATCCGAAACAAAAGGTCCCTGCTCCCCTTTGTTCTGGGAACCATGACGCTGGAAATGATTCCACATGGTCTGCTATTTGCTGCAATATACCTCACTTTGTGAGACACCTGCTTCTGATAGAGTCGGATTGAACTTGCCAGGAGGGAACCCACTTCAGTTTCGGGAACAGGAGATTCCTTAACCCAGTGGGTCTCAACCGGGGGCGATTTTGCCCACAGGGACATTTGGCAATATCCAGAGGCATTTCTAGTTGTCACATTGGCGGGTAGGGAGTGAGAAGTGCTTCTGGCATCGAGTGGGTAGAGGTGCGGGATGCTGCTAAACATCTGGGAGTGCCCAGCGCGGCCCATGACACACAATGATCGCGCCCGAAAGGTCAATGATGTGGACAGTGAGGGGCCTGCCCCGGAGCAGGGGGTCTCCAGCCGTGCTTCCCAGACCAGCAGCCTCAGCTTTCCTGGGAACGTGTTAGAAACGCAAATCCTGGCCCACCCCCGGTTTCCTGAATCAGAACAGGGTGGGCCCATCGGCCTGTGTTCTAACAAGTCCTCCAGGTGATGCTGAGGCCCGTTCCGTGACCTCCTCCTTGAACAGAGCTTCCCAGACTCGCTTGATGGTCAGCATCCCCTGGGCGCCCGCTGGAGATTCTGTCTCCGGAGTCTGGAGGGAAGTCCTGCTACTGGAATTTGTAACAGCTGCCCAGGGCAGTTTTGTCCCTCAAGTCTAGGACACGGTGCCCGAAGGATAAGAGGGATGCCTGGAAGGCAGAGCTAAGGGAAGACGCGTTTCTAGCCAAGGCGACAGGCCGTACATTCTGATGACTTTGCTTGATATCACCCACCGAAATGAAATCCTCCTCTGTCCCAGAGATGGGGCTGGGAGAGGGAGGGATTTATCAGTGTCAAAGGCACCGAGTACTGGTGAATCGAGAGAGCAGGCGCGGGGAGGGTGGGCTTTACTGGCGCGCAGGTCCACGCCTCCAGGCAGTGCGGCCTCGGGCCTCGGGCAGCAGCACCAGCAGGAGTGTCTTCCTGCCCGTGCAGGTAGGAGGGTGGGGTCTTCCCCGGGGCAGGGCGGTCAACTCTGTCAAAGCAATCAGGGTTTCTGGGCAGGTGTTAATTATAGGGAGGAAGGGGGATTCTGTCCTTGAGCCTTGCAAATAAGGTCAGTCCTTGATTATCTCTGCTAATGAAACCAAGAATGGAAGAAGTTAAAAAAATCTCCCCAGAGCAAAATCTGTGAGATGAGCTTTGCTAACTGCACCTGTGCATGTTCGGCATAATCAACTGTTGTTTGAACTACCAGGTCTCTCTGGCCCTCTAGCATAGAGTGAGCCGTCTTTCCCAGGAAGTCAAGGTCCAGACGTCAAGATTCGGCCTCACAAGGCCAAACACAGGCTGAAGATGAAAACCAGCAAAGTCCACACTGTCAGGGAAAAGAAACTCAGTCTTCAAGGCCAAACGCAGGCTGGTGGGAAGGCGCCAGCCAGCAAGGCCACACGCTCTCCCTCCCCTACCTGAAACCCCAGATAAAAACCCCTACCTTTTGCCCTTTGAGGAGGTGGGTCTGAGTTTATTTTTCATTTTTGTTGTCGTTGTTGAGGAGGACTGGCCCCAAGCTAACATCTGTTGCCAATCCTCCTCTTTTTGCTTGAGGAAGATTGTCCCTGGGCTAACATCTGTGCCAGTCTTCCTCTATTTTGTATGTGGGACACTGCCAGTGTGGCTTGATGAACAGTACATAGGTATGCACCTTGGATCCAAACCTGCGAACCCCGGGCCGCTGAGAAGTGGAACATGTGAACTTAACCGCTGTGCCACTGGGCAGGCCCCTGGATCTTAGTTTTAACTCCCATCTTCTTATCTGGCTGCCGTTTGATAGTAAACCTCTTTCCCTGCCATAAGCCTGGCATCCCAGTCGTTACCCCTCCCGTGCGGTGGGTAAACAAGCCCGTGTTTGTGTTCGGTAACACTAATGGCAGGGGGAGCGGCCTGAATCTTTCAAAAGGGAAGGTAATAGGAAAATGACTTATTTGGCATCACAGTGCTCTGAGCAATTCATTTTTCACAGCAGATTTCTCCAAATTTTGTTGCACTCAGATTAATATTAAAATCAAATCTGTGTGCCTGGGTCCACAGGAGGAAAAAGGAACCCAGGAGGCTTCTGGTTAGAGAGAGAAGCCAGGTTGAGATTTAAAAGGTGCCCACTCGCCCTGCCTGAGGACCCCAGGATGCCAGAGCTGGGCCTGGATCTAGCGCTGTCTGTGGAAGGACAGCTGGGAGGCGCTCTGGGCAAAACCAGCAAGGTGGCATCATGACAGGGGAAGACGGATCAGTCAGATCACTTTCTCACCAGGACACCGTGGACATTTGGGGCCAATCATTCTTTGTGGTGGAGGCTGTCCTGTGTTCTCTGGGTGCATAGCAGCATCCCTGGCCTCTACCCGCTAGATGCCAGTAGCAACTACCCCCAGTTGTGACAATGAAAAATGCCTGCAGTCATGGCCAAATGTCCCCTGGGGGGCAAAACTGCCCCTGGGTGAGCCCCACTGCACTAAGGTATGGATCTCCCCCCCCAACAGATGATACACTTCCTGCGGACGGGTTGGGGTCCTGTCTCTCTCCCCGCGTCCGGCACCATGGTTTTCACCGAGCGCTGGCTGGATGCCTGTGAACGTATGTGAGCATCCTGGTTCTCGGGGCCCAGGCCCCTGTCATCAGGCCCGTGTCCTTGGGTCTCCTGTGTCCTAGTTCCCCACTTGGACAGCCCCTTCCAAACACGTGGATGGGCACGTGAGACACCTCCAGCCGAGTGAGGCAGGGGCTCCCTCCCCGACAGACACCTGCCTCAAGAACTCTGCTGCCCACCCCTGTCGCAGACTTCCAGCCTTGTCTTGGACCTCCCCTTTCTTATCAGTGCCATACCTCTGAGAAGGTGGGGCGGGAGGAAGCACATGTGATGACAGGAGGGGGTAACAAAGCAAGCAGCTCACTCTCACAGCACTTACTGGGCCACACACCTGCTTTTATGAGGACTGATTCCTCGGACACTCAGACCACCCACACACTATATGCTATTACCCTTCCCATTCTACAGATGGGAAAACTGAGGCGCAGCAGTGAAGTGCCTGTCCAAGGTCACAGAGGTCATAGGCAACGAGCTGGGATTTGAACCCTGGCATTTGGCACTGGAGCCTGTGTCCTTGAACCTCGACAGTCTACTGTCTCTGCTTGCAGCCATCTCTGTCTCAGCCAGTATCCCTGCCACCCTAGTATTTCTCTTGGAGAAGATAGCATCGTCTTTTCTTCTCCACTTGCCCAGCCCTCACCGCAGACTCCTACCCTGATGCTGCCATCTGGGTTCCCTGGCTGGAGGGGGAGGGTGGCAGGTGGGAGGCACAGACCCCACTTGGGCACAGTCCTTGGGCCCTGGGGAGGCGAGTGGGGTTGAGGAAGGCTGGGTCTGGTATGAGCCCTCCCAGACCCACCACAGCAGCCCCACCCTCCAGCCCAGGGTGGAAGGATAAGCATAAACTGAAAAGAAAAATTTCCCTAAAGCAAAAAACTTCTTTCTCTCTTTTTAGAGCATTTGGTTTAGGAAACTTATCATTGTAAATTATCTCTCCGTCCCTTTGAGATGTACATAAATACCTTTTTAAAGGCTGAATAAGGTTCCTGGCAGTTTCACAACCCAGGGACATTTTCTTAAGGGTGTGGGAGCCATCTCTTTGAAATGCAAGCATCAGGGAAGACGCCTCCTAGCTCTGTGGCAATCAGTGAACACTGATGACCACCCCAACTAGCAGGCGGAATGAGGATGGACTAGGGTGACAAACAGTGCTGTGGAGCCCTCTTGCTGGAGGACAGGTGTGCAGCGGGGTATGTGTGCTGCCTGCCTAGGGCGAGCTTTCTGTCTGTGCAGTGTCTTCAGCAGATTGCTTGTGACGTGCACGTGGGTCTGTTTAATGCATATTCAGGAACAGAACTGTTTCCTTTTTCTACCTTTGTGCATGGGATTCTCTGGGTTGGCAGAGGTCTTATCTGTATTTCCCCAACAAGGGCCACAGCCGTGGCTCTGCCCGGGAGCCCCGCTTACCGTGGGAGGCGGGGAGCCTCTTCCGATGAGTGGCACGTTCTCGTAGCGTGGGTTCCCACCAAACAGCACCGCCTGGTTCCTAGGGGTGGAGAGGGAGCTCATGAGGGGAAAGCAAGGGGTGGAAGCGGTGTGCAGATTCCTACAGGAGGGTACCAGGGGGGTGTGCATATGGGAGTGGGCGTGGAAACAGACCATGGACAGAGTGGAGGGAGTGTGGGCAGGAAGAGAGGGGAAGGAGCTCTCCAGGAGGCCCAGGGAGAAGCAGCAGATGGGGTGACAGGGGCCGGGAGCAGTGTGGCCTGGAGAAATGCAGCTCTCAGCCCTAGGATCCCCCACGGGCTTGAGGCAAAGGGCATCTGCAGTGGGCTCTTCCTCCAGGACACATGGGTGTGCCGGGGTGACCAGATGCACCAGGCATCCCACGGCTGCCGGGGCGCCCAGGCTGGCCTCTGATGCCTTCATCCCCACCCGGCTCTCTGGACCCAAGCATGTTATCCACAGATCTAGCCCGGATATGTGGGGGAGGTGCAAGGGGAGGCCCGGGGGGGCCCGGCCGTACATGTACTCTGAGACGGGGGCGTTGGAGATGGTCTGGGCGGGGGGCTGCAGGCTGGTCTGGCTGCCCAGGCCGCTGCTGTAGCTGCAGAAGCTGCGAAGCTGCCCCCGAGGAGGGTTGTGGGCGGCGATGCGGCGGGCCTGGGGGTTGAAGGGGTCATCATCATCGATGTCATCGTAGTCTCTGTCCCTAGAACATGTAGGATACAGCCAGCCATGAGGTGCAACGGAGACTCCGAGGCAGTGGGCTCCTGGCCTGCTTCCCAATCTTTCCTCCCAGGACTCTCTCTCTGGCCACAAGTGTCTCCTTGAGGTTCTTCTAAAAGTGGTCCTCAGCCCTGCCTCACACAGATCACTCTGCCCAGTTCCCAACTTCACGTCCACCTCCTCCAGGCAGCCTACCATGCTGACCGCGTGCACACTGGCCCTCCCTACCCTGCTTCCTCTTGTCTGATTTACTCTCAAGGTGCTGAAACACCATCTTGTCTCTGTCCCTCTACCTGAGACTGCACCTTCCCTGACAACAACGCTACAATCCATCCTTCCTGGCATTCCAGGACACCCCTCCCAGCACCGGAAGCTCTCCTCGTCATCTCACACCACAAAGTCCTGTGGAGAAAGAGAGGACAAGCAAGGGATGCCAGGATGTGGCATCAGGGCTGTCACCATCCTCAGCCCCGCTCTTGCCCTGGGCCCCCCCAAAGCTCTTGTTGGGGTCCTGACTGTCTGGACTCTCAGTGAAGCTTCTGAAGAAATCCAGCCAGCCAGCTGGGGCTGAATGCCTGGGCCCCCTGCTGCCCTTGTCCGTTCCAGGTTATCAGCTCTCGGCTCAGTCACAGAGCAGAGCCCTCTACGTGCTCCCCCAGGCAGCTCCCCCGCCCACCAGGCAGCCCACCTGGTGGTAAGGTGCTTCCAGGCCCGCGGCCCCGCGCAGATCACAGTGGAGAAGGCCAGGGCGGCCAGGAGGGAGAAGAGGCCGAGATAGAGCAAGCCCTCGATGCCGTCATAGCAGATGCCAGCGAGGGAGTCCAGGTAGTCCTGGAGGAGGAGGGACGCAAAGCTGGGGGGGGAGTGGGGACACAGCCTGGGGTCTGAGCTTGTCTCTAGAAGGCCCTCCCCCAGCCTGGACCTGGGATCTCCTTTCCTTCCTCATCCTGAGCACCTTGTACAGCCATTAAAGGTCCACGCTCCAGGGCCCAACACAATGGGGCATTTGGGTTCACTCTACAAGCATTTGCTAAACATCTTCTGTATGTCAGGCACAGGAGGGTCGGTCCTGAATAAGACAGACAAGGCTGCGGGGCCGGGGAGCCAGAAGACGGGGGGCATTTAATCTGAGGCCAGGATGGCAAGAAGGAGCAGAGTGCGCCTTGAGCAGGTGAGGCAAAGGGGACAAATTGGCTTGTTCGGGCAAGAGGAAAAAGGCCAGCAGGAGACAGGGTTGGGTGGTGCCAGGTCACGCTGGGCCTTGCAGGGCAGGTGAGGAGTTTGCGTTTCATCATAAGGTGACAGGAAGACATTGGAGGGTCTGGGGACAGAAGGGATGTGATCCGATGAGTTTTTTAAAAAGACTGCTCTGCCTGCTTATACGAAACGTCACGGGTGGTAAGGGGGCGAGAGAAAGGCAGGGAAGGTGAGGAGGCACGGCTGTCACCAGGGGAGCAGGATGGTGCTTGGACCGTGGCGGAAGCTGTGGAGGGAGAGAGAAGAGGATGGATGCAGGATACGTCTGCGAGTATAGTTGCCAAGGCTTGCTGAGGGATTGGATGTGGAGGGGGAGAGCGAGGACACAAGGGCGAGTCCCATGTTCTCAGCTCTGAAGTCAGATTGCCAGGGTCCAAACCCAAGCCCTTGACTGGCCAGCTCTGGAATCTTCAGTAAGCTACTTTATAGCTACATGGATCTATACATATACACATCTACCTATCTATCTATATTTATCCACACGCATATACAGTTTCCTCATCTACAAGATCTCCCACGAAATAACATGTATTTCATAGTATAGTGTGAAGACTGAATGACATACGGGGTATAACGTGCACAGATCAAGGCTGAGCACAGATCCCAGGACTCACTCAACGGCAGCCATGACCATTATCAGGACCATTCGCTCTAAACGACATGGGATGTGAAGCTGTCCACACACTGGCTTACTGCTTTGGGGGAGGGGAGCTCACATACTCCCAGTGTGTTCCCTGCATTAGGGTCTGATGGTTCAAATTCCTGGAGACATGACCCTGGCAATGAGATTGGGATGTGTACATGCAACCTGGGGAGACGGAGGGGTTGACCAGATGGCCAGGAGTCGGAACAATGGGGAACAGCCTCCTCATCTAGCTCAGGGTCCCCCAGTGTTCTAGAGGCAACCTGGTCCCATCCTCCCACCCCTGCCCCTGGGATCTTTCACTGAGTCTCCCCATCTCAGCTACTGGAGAGAATCAAGGAGCCAGGTACCTCTCCCACCTTCCCCTGTCCAGCTTCTGCCCCGTTCCCCCGGCCTGAAGGGGCTCGAGGCAGTCACTCTCCTGGCCTCTACTGGCTTCTCTCTGGGACAACGTGGCCACTGGGGTTCCCCCAACCCCCGATCGCCCCCAGGGCCACCCCAGCACCTTGTGCAGCCCTCGGCAATCCAACATGGCCGTCAGCTGGTGAAGGCTGGACTCTGATGAGTTCAGCAGGAGCTGGATTCCGAGCAGATCTTTCTGGAAGCAGGAAGAAAGAAACAGGCAAACGTGGACAAACAGAGAGGCACAGAATGAGTGGAGGGGGGAGGGCTTGTGGACAAAGCCACAAACAGTGGCTTTTGCAAAGAGGCCTGGCGGGCGGGGGTGGGGGAAAGCTCTGCACAGCCTGGCTGTCCGAAGCTCTGGCCCTGGGGCGCCCCCTCTTCTAGCACAGACACTGTGGCAGACAGCCTTACCTCTGCCGTGGGGAAGAGAGGCACCGCAAACTGCAGCAGTCCCACGACCTGGATCTGCATGGTGGTCAGCGAGCGCTGGAAGATGGTCAGGGCCTGGGCCAGGAGAGACCGCAGCCCTGCTGCGAGGGTCCATTTCCCAGGAGCCCCCACAGCCCCGAGGGCCTGTTCCCCTGCAGCCCCTCCCCTTGGCTGTGGCTGCGGTCACACCCGTTATCATGGCCCTTCCTGCTTGCAGGAAGTCTTCCCTCATCCCTCAGGCTTCTCGAGAGTCCTCTTGCTTCTTGCTACTCAGTGTGGTCCTCAGACCAGCAGCATTGGCCTTGCCTGGGAGCTTGTGAGAAATGCAGAATCTTGGGCCCCACCCCAGACCTCCTGCGCAGCATCTGCATGTTAACCAGCTCCCTGGGGGACAGGCATACATGTTGGCGTGTGAGAAACACTGATCTAGAAGATGCTAAGAGCACTGGCCCTTCAGAGGACCACAGAGAAGCAAAGAGCACCCAGCCACCTTCAGCTTACTGGTCAGTGCTGGGGCTTGGGGTCAGAGGGAGCGAGCTGACCCAGGGGTCTGGGGGCAGGGTGAAGGCTGGGCTGGCTGGGCCGTACCTGCTGGAAGGGGCTGCTTAGGCTCTGACTGCAATACAGGTAGTAACGGGTCACCTCTGCAAGGCAAAGACACTGGCATCAGGCAGGAGCTCACAAGTGACCAGGACGCGATCCATCCTCAGGGGCCAAGCCAGTCCCCAACCTCCCAAAGGAACTGGCTTCTAAGAAATGGCCCAGAGGTCCCACTGGACCTGAAGTGTAGGTGTGGGTGTGAGAAGTGCTGGGGAGGGATTGGATGACTCTGGGGCTGAAAGAGGTTAAGCAGAGGCACAGACTGGCTGTCCGCGGGCTTGGCCTGAGCAGCCAGAGCGGCTCTGACAGCAGAGGCCGGAGAGCTCATTACCTGTGCGGATCTGACCCTCCGTGATGTTCAGGATGAAGGTGTCAGGAGCCACGCAGAAGTCACTGGTGGCCTGAACCAGGGAAAGAGGAGAGGGGTGGAGGGAAGTCACGATACCAGGGCCCTGGGAGGAGCCAGACGCCCTCGACCCCAGCCACTTGGACCCCTTAGCTCAGTCCCGGGTGGGCAAGAAGAGTCAGGAGCCAGCCTCCCTGGATTCGAGTCCTGGCTCTGCAACTTTGGCCAAGTGACTTATCGTCTGTGTGTCAGTTGCCTCTGCTATAACATGGGGAGAAAAACGCTATCCATCTTATGAATTTATCGATGTACAGCACTCAGAAAGGCGATGGGCAAAGAGCAGGCACCAGGTCCTATTTCTCATCTCTGAATGCCTCTTCTGGGACGACCTCCGGGCCGGGAGCCTGGGCCAGGGGGAGCCGCAGGGCGTGGCTCGCAGACTGATGCACACCATGGCCTCCTCTGCTCACCTCTACTTGATTTTACTTGCTATTTGTCTTGCTGTTATCACGTCCCACACGCTCTGAGGGTGTAACTCTATGAAGCCTCCCCCAGACTCTCTTTCTAAAGAATTATGTTGGCGCTGAATCCATCTTTGAGCCTTTGGGTGCAGGTCCTGCTCACGATGAGATGGGGGACCAGGAAGAGCAGGGGGCTGGGAGTAGAGGACCCAGGCCCGGGGCTCTGCCACTGACCAGCTGGGGGACCTGGACCCTGAAGCATGGCCTGGTTGGGTGACCACCAAGGGCCCACGGGGCTGAGTGGGAGCAGGTCCAGGCCCTGGAAGAGACGGCAGCCAGGATGCCATGCTCAGAGCCAGGCCCTCCCCAGATCCGGCGGGCGGGTGCAGTGGGACGCTGGGTAAGGGGGGGCCTCCACCTTTCAGAGCAACCGGGGTAAGCTCTGGTCCTCTGGCCCACTCCTCGGGGCTGCCCCTGCTCCAGTGCACGCTCCCGAGCAGAGGACCCCTCCCCATGGCCCTGAACTGCCAGGGCCCTGTTCTCCTTCAGGAGTGGGTGCCTCAGGGGTCCCCAGCGGAACTTCACTCACTCATTCATTGAGTTGATAAATATTTACTGAGCACTTACGAGGTGCCATGCACTGTTCTAGGCACAGGATATAGTGGCAAGCTGTGCTGTGGCACTTATGGTCTAGAAAACATGCGTGTGTACGCGTGGGGGACTGGGGAATAAAATGCCCCTCTAGATACAGAGCCGTTTGCACACAGGCACACGCTCATACATACACACACACTCACACGACCACGTGCTCAGGACCCTGGGAGAATTGCTCTGTACACAGACCACTAACACACATCATCAGCCAGACTGGTCTATTGCTATAAATCAGAGCCACGACACCAGGGGGCCTGGGGGTACGATCACCTCCCTCACTGGAGTGGCAGGGTGGGGAGGCCAGGCCCTGGTGGGGGATGGGGAGGCCTGCGGGAAAATAAAGAGCGAGGCCGCCATCTTGGTCTGGGTCACCCCCAGAAGTTTGGGATCCAAAGAGGGTCAGGAGGCCCCCATCATAGGCCCCACCAGGGATGTGGCCTCCCACCCTCTCCTTCCCCCTCAGGCCAGCCCTGCTCTTCAGTTCCTGCACTGAGGATTCAACTTTCTTCTCAATGAAGACAAGGGCCTGTGTGTGCACGTGCGCCCCCGTGTGCAGGACATGCAACGGGGGTGAGGATGAGGGGAGGGAGGGGACACTGAGCACAGCTGGGGCAGGTGGAGAAGCCGCCCAGAGCCCAGACCACTGAGAGCAGAGGTGATGGTCCCTCACCTAATGACAATAAATGTGGGGTACAACAATGATGGCTACTGTTTATGCAACATTTACCATAGGCCTCCCACGGATTAACCAACTCACCTCATCCCACCAACAACCCAGTGAGGGAGGGCTATTATTCTCCCCATTGTACACACGAGGAAACTGAGGCCTGCAGAACCTCAGTAACTTTCCCAGGGGTCCACTCCTGGGCAAGGGAGCGGGTGGGGGCGTGGAAAGTGGCCCCAGACAAGAGGTTCAGAGGCCACGCTCCTGCTCCCCTACCCAACTCAGTGAGGTGGGCCTGCCATCCCTCGGTGGCTGGACTCGCAGGGAGCCCTCAGCTCTGCTCCGTCTATGGTGCTCTGTGGCCACAGCACTGGATAACCCTTCCCTCCCCGCTCTCCCAAACCTACTGTCGCCTCCTTCTTGGGCGTCTTCTCTCCCCTCTGCCCTGAACCCCTCGCCCTCTGCCTTACGCTCCTGACCACTGGTGGTGTGTGGGGGGCGGTCAAGCAGGGAGGCAGCGGCCGGGGTCACAGGAGGCTCAGAGCGGGGCCCACAGCCCAGAGCTCAGCTCCCCACATTCCCATTCGGAGCAGATTCTCAGGGGCAGGGCTCCTTCCTCATGGAGGTCCTTTTAGGGGGACAGGGGAGGTGGGGGGAGGGCCTGCAGGGTCAGTCCTCTGGCCCCACAGCTCTCAAAAAAAACAAAAAAAATCAGGCCTCGGAGAGCAGGGCAGCGAGGCCACACAGAAGCTGCCCACAATAGTCTTCGCCGGCACCTCTCTCCCCTCCCGGCTCCTCCTCACTCCGCTTCCTATTAAAATGCAGCAGCGTCTCTGGCCCCATCAAAGGCCCCTTCACACTCTGGCTCTCACACAAGGGCCTGACTGAGCAGAGCAGGGAATGGCCTTTCTCTGCAGCTCCCTCGCATTCCAGGGCACCCAGCTGGGAGACTAAAGCGCCTCCGGTTTGCTTGAACAGAGGCCTGGGGAGAGGGAGAGGCCCCCACTGGGAAGGAGCTGTCTCCCAAAGGGCTGCTCCCGGTGGCAAGCTGGAAGCCTCCCCTGCTTCCAGAAGGCAGAGGCCGCCTGGGGCAGGCCGGCCAGGAGAGCTCGCCATGTGCGAGTTTCTATGTGCTTTCACTTGTCCCCAGAGGAGGGGCTGTCAGCCAGACAGCTGTGCGTGCTGCTCCGGCCAGCAGCCACTCCCCTGGACTATGTACAGCACTCCGGGCTCCTGATGACATCAGGATGCTTTGGAGCATGACCTGGGCCCTCCGACCCTCCCCTTCTGTGTTTCTGGAGGGGCCCCAGGCTCATACTTGTCCAGTTCTCTCTCCTGCCCAAATTGGACACTGCATGGTACAAGGGGAGGAAAGAAAAGAGGAGATGCCCACCTCCTCTCCCTTCCGGAGGAGCCCTGCCAAAAGCTGCTACGATCCAAGCAGCACCAGGGGCCAATCATTCTGTGGGCATCATGGAAGCAAACTGCCCAAGGCCAGAGCTACAGGCCGCCAGCCCCCAAGGCGCCGGGCAAGGCATGAGTTTGGGGAGAGGGCTTCCAGTACGAGCCTCATTCTTCTATCCCCAGGTAGCGAGGACAGCACAGATGCAGGTCACAAAGTTAGTCTGTGTGCTTGAATCAGCTCGGGGTTCCTTGCAATCCCTCGTAAATCCTGTCCCCTCTACGACATACACACACACACAGAACATGCACCTCCACCGTATTGACTCACATGGGGCTGCAATGATGTGCCTACACGTCTTTCTCCAGCAGGCTGTGGCTGCGTCAGGAGCAAACATCATGTCCCCCTGGTTTTTGCATCCCTAGGCACCGGGCACCATTGTTAAGTGCCAGAGTCAAACGTCAGCTGAATGAATGAATGACTTGTGCACACAGTTTAACTTGAGTGTTAGGTCAATTAAAGAGAAAACTCCTTCAGAGGAAGCTCCCCTGACCTTGTACTTTTTTGCTTTTGTTTTTTTTTTTAAACATTTGGAGGCACCACATCCAGAAACATACACCATTGTGTTTAGACTGTGTGTGAGTCCAAGGACAATGGGACGGAAGGCAAGCTAAAGGCCACATTCCACATTGCCAGTGCCCTGGGAAGCTGGCCAAGGAGGCTGCTTCTGAAGCCGGAGGGCTCCTCCAGCCTGAGGTCCAGACCCTGCCCATCCCCCCCAGATCTGGTCAGTTCTTCACACCCAAAGAGAAGTCACTTGGTCATCTGTGCACGAAAGGGATTGGGCATCAGGCGTCCTATCTTGGCTCTGTCCCTAAATACCTTGTGATCATGGGCAACTATCTCTGGGCCCGTGTCCCCATCTGCAGGGCGAGGGGGCTGGTACAGATAACCCAAGCCCCTTCAGTGCTGAGATTCTGGGATCAGATCAGGAACCGAGACCGGAAGCTGGTCCTGCCCTGGGGACTCTGGATAGCACACATCAGCCTACCAGCAGACAGTTGGTCCTGGTCAGTGCCCCCACTACCCCTACACTGCCCCCCCCAACTCACCACTGCTGTAGCGGTGTCAGCAGCCAGGGACGTCCAGCTGAGGAGCAGGGCCAGCACCCCACAGCACAGCATCCTAGGAGAGAGGCAGCCACCAGTGGGATCCAGGCAAAGGCTGGCAGGCAGGGGATGCTGTGATGGCTGGCACCCCACCAACCTTTAGCGCCCTTCCTCTCAGCCTCCTGCAGTGGCCCGAAGGCAGCCTCAGTCCCTGCCCTGACATCGGCCATTCTGACTGCTGGGAGAAGGGTGGAACCCACTGCCTAGAGCCAGGTCCTGGGCTGTGAGGGCGCCGGCTAAGGAGGAGGTGCTGGTTAGAATGCAAGAGGCCATAACGCTCGGCCGCATTTCTTCAGCTGCTCAACAGTCGGGCCCAGGAGGGAGGGGACACCTAGAGCAAAGCCCTGTCCTTGCTTGGTGTCCAGATGGCAAGTTGGTGGTTGCTGTACCCCCTTAGCCGGGTGCTGAAGAGGGGGTGGAAGGCGGCTTCAGGCTGTTGATCCCACCACATCCTCCAAGCCTGACCGGGCCCTCGTCTCTCTCTGCCGGTGGCACTGTCACCCAACATGCTTGCCCAGTTCTTTGTCCCAGGCCCCTAAGCAGGGCTACTCACAAGGCCAGGAGACACCTGGAGCGCTTGGCCAGCCCCAGGCAGGCGATGAAGCAGAGGACCAGGTCCAGGATGAAGAGGAGGAGGTAGGAGAGCCACCTGGAAGGAGGGGAAGGACGGTCAGGGGGAGCAGGGCAGAACTCCCCATCTGGGGTCTACCCGGGGGTCTGAACAGCGACCCCCAGGCTCTCTAGACCCTTCGTTACAGCAAACTGCCCAGAGCCAGCAGCTAAGCAGACTAGATGCGGGTGCAACCCTGCCCTGGACAGGAAGAACCCAGTGTGCACGGGTGCACAGGCTCTTCAGGGGCCCGGGGGCTGCACCCTTTTTCATCCTGGACAAAGGAGTCAGCTCCCGGGCTCCTGGCTGGGTGTCTAAACCAGTGCCGTCTGCTAGAACTTTCTGCAGTGATGGGAACATTCTATCTCTGCGCTCTCCACTCCATCTGTCACTTCCTATGTGGCGACAAAGAACTTGAAATGTGGCCTGTGCAAATGAGGCAATGGCTTTCTAACTTTATTTAATTTGGATTAGTCTAAATTTCAGTAGCCACATGTGCCTAATGGCTACACAGTGGACGCAGCAGGTCTGTGTTCTCTCTCTGCAGCCTTCTCCCACGGGCATCTCTTTAAACCCTGGTTCCCACTGCTTCTAGAACTCTCACACAGCCTCAGAGCAGGCAAACCCTGACATTTATAGCCACAGATCTAAGAGAGCCCCTAGGACGCCCACTGCTTTGATGAACGGTCGGCCTGGCCCCCTGCCCCCGGCCTCCTCTGGCCCTCCTGGCTGTCTGGAAACCCCCACTGTGGACGTCTAGGTTCGTTTCCACCAACTTTTGTGCCAGGCGCTGAGCTTAGGGCGAAGGATGTGCAGGAGTGGGCTCGGTCCCCAGACCATCAGGAGCTGGAGGTGGGGCAGGGACCCCCAGGTCAGGACATCCTGGGGCACCTCCAGGCCTCCTGGACCCTCACTCCTCTGGCATCTTTGTCCCCCCGGCCTGAGCGGATGGGGAAAGGCTGTCACACACCAGCTGGAGACCTTGGCTGGTTGCTTCACCCCTCTGAGCCTCAGTTTCCAAACCTGTAAAGGAAGCCGGAACCCTCCTCGCACAGGGCAGGCTGAGGATTAAGTGCCCGCCAAATGCAAAGGGTCCCAGGCGAGGCAGGGAGGGATTCCTAAGACCCCACTTTCCTCCGTCTCCAAAGCACCAACTCAAGAACCCGGAGCGCCTGAAGCCCAGGGCGCGGAGAAGATCCCAAGCAGAGCGCCCTCGTGCCTCCCCTTCCAAACAGGACCCCAAGGCGGTCCTCACAACTCAGTGCCAGCCTCACCTGGCAGCCGCCCCACTTGCCCTGCGCTGGGGGAGGGGTCTAGCAGCGGGGGCTGGTGGACAGAGGAGGCCGGGCGCAGGGAGGAGGGCCTTCTCCTAGTCCCCAAAGAGGATAGTCTTATAATCATTATTTCTTTCGTAAGAAAGAATGTAAGAGCCAAATAAATTTGTTGACTTCCTCCTCTCCAGCAATGGTTTTCTGCTTCACTGACACCATAAGGAGGGTAAGTTCGAGTTTTGAGGGTGGGAGGGGTGTGGGGTGGGGCTGGAAGAAAGTGACACAGAGGCTCCAAGGGGGAGGGAGCACGCTGGAGGCCCCCTGGCAGCCAAGTGAGGTTCTTTCCGCCTTTGTGAATGGAGGTTTAATGCCCGAAAAGGGGCCTTACTAAACCCTCAGACTCCCTGCATAGGGTGGGGGCCGGCTGCCCTGGGGGGTCCGAGGAATGGCGCTGGGGGCTCTGGGAAAGTGCAGAGCCTGCCCGCCATTAGGATGAGGCCAGCAAGGAGCCAGTTTTCTTAGAATCAGAGTCAGAGCTGGAAGGAAGCCTAGGGACCATCGAGTATTAGGATCCATTCTACAGACTGGAAAACCAAGGCCCGTGGGAAGAAAGCCTGGCCCACGAACTCCAGGTTCTCCCCCATCTTTGACCCTTCCTACAAGAGACAAAGCCAGCCACCAGGCACCTCTCAGAATCCCGGTTTCCTGTTTCAAGCCTAAAGGTTCTTCTTACCTCGCTCCCCTCCTCTCTACACGTTGGCAGGAAATCAAGTTACGATTGCTTCTCACTCACTCCCCAGATGGTGTTCCAATGGGCTGCTCTGTATCCACGCCTCATGTTGTAAGGGGTTCCTGGAAACAGCTCTGTGAGGCAGATGTGTTTTCCCGGAGGACCCCGGCCATGACCCGGCGATGGATTTCTAACCAAGAACTTGGCTCTCGCAAGAGCCTCTCCGGGCCTTCCTCCCACCCATAGCTCCTCCCATATCTGCCTCCACTGAAGTGCTCAGTGACATCGCTGACAAGCTTCTCAACGAGGGTAGTTGTCTGGCTTTTTATTGCCTCCAGTACTTAGCTAGGCCTTGTATAAAAATGCTGAAAAATATTTCTTCTTGCTTAGTTGGGTGGCTATGCTCTAGAGCTATCCAGAAAGCAAAGATGGGGAGGCTGTCCAGAGCAGACCAAGGCCGGTTGGCTCAATGACAAAGGCTTGTCGTAGGGCAGCTCAGGGGAGACGGAGCGAACACCACCCGAAGAGGAGGGGAAGGGACAGAACATCACAATCCTCAGGAGCCACAGGTGCCATCCCTGGACTAGACCTTTTCTGCCTCGACCTGAACAAGGGGTGGGAGTTGGGGATGGGGGTCCTAAACGACCCCCTCAATCACGCACACTGAAATAGCTGCTGCAGTTGTCACCACCGTTCCCCCACTTTAATGAAACCACCTTAAAAATAAGCCCTCCTGATATATACATTCTGACATTTCATCATCATCGTTATCAAAATGCCCACATTAGGCCCTTAAGTGTGGCCCACAGTAGGCCCATTAGGCCCAATACAATCCTACGCTAGGTCTGCTCAGTGATAATGGCAGGGTCAAAATGGACCCCCACTTTCTACCTCCTCTGACCACCCCATGGCAAAAAGATTTCAAAGGCTCAGGCAATGAGTGCCCTCACGTCACAGGACTAATCGATGTCACTGGCTTGGGTCACAGGTCACGGCCAGTCCTTAGAGCTGGCAATTTCTTTCTGTCACTTGGGAGAAAGGCACTTTTGCAAGTGAGCATCCATCTGGTGGGAAGTTGACCAAGGTCCCTTTCAATCCAGAGCATCTGTGATATCCTGGCAATGCAGGGGCCGGACGGGCTGGGAAGGGGAGGGACCTCATGAGCCTCCCCTCGTCAGGGCCCTGCCATCTCCTACCCCAAGGAAGGGGAGAGCCAAGGATGGGGAAGTCTCTGGCCAGAGGCCACCAGGAGCATTTTCTCTAGACTCAGTATTAGTTCATTTTCTCATAAAGAGGAAATGAATCCATAAAACCAGAGTAGATTGCGCAATAGTGGCTAAAGGCTCTGACCTTTGCCAATGGCTTGAAGAGGAAGCAACAAATTGGGGGGGCAGGAGGGTCCAAAGAGCTGATACCTGTGCTTCAGGACGCATGTGTCCACCCCACCCTAGTGCCTCCTCCGTGCTGGGTGCTGGGCCCTGGGTGCACAATGACACACACTTCATGAGTTCCTATCGCCCTTCAGCTGGGAGGTACCCAAAGCCGCGGCTGCTGCCTCCCTCCTTGGCTCAACCCAGAGTGACCTTCACTAGACCTTGAACATGGAGGGAGGACAGTCGGTCCCTGGTCAGCTGACCTGTGTCCAGAGCCTTCACCTGGGATGGGGTTTGGGGAATGGGGAGGCAGGAGAGAGTGAAGCTGGGTACCTGAGGGTTACTGTAAATATTCAACAAGAACATAGTTACCCTTGACCTTGTTCCCAACACAGACACAAATGAAAAGAAGTTAAATCTTATTAATTTGCTGTTTTCTTGTTTAACCTGAGGGGTGACTCAAGGGCCACAAGGATTTCTGAGCTTGTTTTGTAGAAGAAAAAGGATGCCTTCAAGGAAGTTATGATCGCCAGAGAACCAGCCCCCAGCTGCCACTGATGCCCAGAAGTCTGAATGCCCAAGGACTTATCTGGAGTGAAAGAAACACAGACTTCCCCTTTGTTTCTCCAAAACTCCTCCTCCCAGGCCCCTTAGCTCTGTAAAGACCCACTGCTTTCTTCTTTGTTAAGGCGGATTTGAGAGAACCTATCCTTCCGCCTTCTCATCTTGGCCAGTTCGAATAAACCTTTCTCCATCTCCAAGCACCATGTCTCAGAGATGGGCTTACTGTGCCGGGGCACAGTAACTTGAACTTGAGATTAAGAGGTCTGGTATCAGAAGTAAACAGAACTCCAGAGGTTAGATGACATTAGCATGAGTTTGCATATCTGACTAGGGCCAAGGTGGGGCAGTACCCCATGGCCCCCATCATTCCAGCTCGACATAAGTGAGGCTGGGGGCATCTCTGGGCTTGCTAAGAAGTTGCCATCAGGGGAGGCTCTGTGCAAAGAAGCCACTGTCTCCCCTCTCTCCTGCACCCTGTGGCCCATAACCCCTGGCAAGCGAGGAACCCATAAACACTTGTACTTCACCAAGCACCAGTCACGGAGAATGCTGGTCCCGGAGAAGGCCCATGCTGTGTGCTGGGAGGCCAGGTCCAGCCTCCGGTGCTGGGATGTTGGCACATCACTGCCCCTCTCTGGGCCTCGTGCCTGCCTGTATAAGGAGGCTGTTCTGTGTGCCCCCCACTCAGCCCCTACAAGCTCTCATGTTCTCTAATTTCAGTTAATGGCTTATTAAGACCTCGGTGGCACTTCCCCACCCGGACCCTAAGACGCAGGCTTGGATGAAGAAGCTGGTGCAGCCCCAGCGCCTCTCCCTCTGCCCTCACGGCCCTCACCTGTAGTACTCCACGTAGCCAGTCTGGTCGGACAGCTTGGTCAGCTCGGCCGTGACCTCTCCCCACTCGGGCAACCCTGAGAGCTGGCCGAGGATGTTGCCCGCCATCTGCTGCATGAACTTCAGTGTCTGGATGTAATCGCCCCGGGCGGCAAAGATCTCACTGAGCCGGGCCAGGTGCTGCTCTAGTTCCACCTTCATCTTCTGGGTGGTTCCCGACACCTGGGGAGGAGAGTTGTGAGTCTGGCCCTCAGCTGGGAGGAAGGCAGCGAGGTAAATCCCCTGACTCTGACTCTGGAGGGCAAGGTCTGCAAGGAGCAGAAGACGGCTGCTTGGGGGGCCGGGCCGGTGGTGTAGCAGTTAAGTTTGTGCACTCCGCTTCGGTGGCGTGGGGTTCACCGGTTCGGATCCCGGGTGTGGACCTATGCACCACTTATCAAGCTGTGCTGTGGTAGGCATCCCACATATAAAATAGAGGAAGATGGGCACGGATGTTAGGTCAGGACCAATCTTCACCAAAAAAGAGAAGGGCCGGCTCCGTGGTCGAGTGGTTAAGTTTGTGTGCTCCGCTGCAGCGGCCCAGGGTTCAGATCCTGGGCGCGGACATGGCACCACTCGTCAGGCTACTTTGAGGCGGTGTCCCACTTCCCACAACTAGACGGACATGCAACTAAGATACACAACAGTGTACAGGGGGGGTTGGGGGAGATAAAGCAGAAAAAAAAAAAAAAAGACAACGATGGCTGCTCGGGCTAGAATGAATGCACCATGCCTGCTGCCCCAGCCCTGAAGAGCTCACGAGGCTGCCGCCCAGAGGGAGGGTGGAAGACAGAGGCCCCACTCCCCACCCAGCCCTCATGTCCCTCCATCCAGGGGGCAGGCCCCCATCAGAGCCTTAACCAGGGCCTCAGCTCCAAGATCCAACGCCTTACTACAAAGAGAGACCCAGATGGGGAAACAAGAGAATCCATTTTTGTTCCTTGCAGATTCTCTTAAAACTTTAAACACTCTGGATTATGAACTCTTTTCCAGAGTGAGGAATAAAATGTTGAAACCGAACTGTTCCTCTGTTGCTACCTGACCTTTTTGTTCCCACATTGGGGTTTCTAAATGCCTCCCAAGAGAAAGGCTTTGCTGTCCTGAACCGGAGCGAAGGCAGAACAATGGAACTTTGAAATAACAGACAGACCCGATCCTGCCTGCGAGGAGCCTGCACATGTGACGGGAGCAGGAAATCGGCGCCTTCTTGGTGCGCTCATGCTCTCCCTGGACGTCTGTCCTGCCAGGTGGATGGACAGGCTTCTGTCCCTTGGCTGGGCCTTAAGGGCCTGGAGTTGAGTGGACCCTGAAGGAAGCAACTTTCTATTCAAAGGTAGAGAAGGAAGGACGATGGCAGTGACTGTCCTTGGCTTTCAAACAAGGAGCACCAGTAGAGCTCATATCGGAAACGTGCTTCCGAACAGCCCAGATGCGGGGTTCCGGCAGGGTCCAGGGACCCCAAGCATGTCCCTCTGAAGGCGAAGCCGGCTCTGAGCCTGCGTGCTGGCGGTGAGGGGAAGAAGGGCTTTGTTGTTCTGATGCTGTCACGTTAAACCAACGCGCACGGCTGGCTGGAGGGGGGAGTGTGTGCTAATCCTCCTCTGGGCAGCCTGCAGCTCCCACAGGGCTAGAAGGAAGATAAAAATGACACAGAACAAGGGCCCGACCTTCCCACAGCCAGACTTCCCTGCCTCGGGGACCTGATGGCAACTCTGTGGCCTTTCACATGTGCACTATACTGCGAGTTCCTGGTTCCAGAAGAGAGAATGGCCCTCTTTGTTCCAGTTTCTGGCTTGTTCCTGGTGCTTACGAGCTGGTTAAGCACTATGAGACACCACTGTGCAGAGATGGTCTACACCCTACAGATTTGGCAGCTTGTAGTTTCCCACGGGGGGTGGGGTTGGGGGGAGAACGGGTGACATGTAGAAGTCAATTCAGTAACTAAACATTGCCCTAATAAACTTCCCTTTTCAGTTCCCTAAGATCAACGTACAAGTGCTTTGTCGCCAGCGACCCAAAAGGCTCTATTATTAAATGCTAACATTAGGAGCAAACTCTGTTCCACGTGATATTTTCATATTTCTCTATCAGAATAAGCAACTTTAGCGCAAAGGCTGTTGAAAATGATCTGTGACTTTTTCTCTGTAAGACCACTTTTCCTCCTTCCATAGCTCTACATTTTTAACTTCTCTATTTCTTAAATCCCTCCTTGAAAAAAACCAAAAGCCAGTAAACATCTGCCGGGCCCTCTTTCCTCCTGATGTCTTCCCATAGCAAACAATACAAAACAAAAAAATAAAAATCACAATGTTGACCTACTTACAGCCCCATTTCCCGCTCCACCCCCAGGCCTTTGAGGTTCTGTACCCAGAGCTCCCCTCAGGGAGACAGAGACAGGACGCTCCAGAGAGGGAACAGGGCTCAGGGCTCGCTCTGTGCACAAGAGGGACAGCTCAGCTCCCCAGGCTGGGGTGGGGTGAGGGGCGCGCTGGCAGGTGGAGGAAGCTGTCATCCCGAGGATGAGGCCTGGGTGCTCCAGGTGTGGTTTCTGCACCAGCAGCATCAGCACATCAGCTGGGAACTCATTAGAAATGCAAATTCTCAGCCCAGCCCAGACCGACAGGATCAGAAACTCAGGGCTGGGGCCCAGGACTCCAGCTTATCAAGCCCTCCAGGGGATTCTGATGCAAGTTCAGGTTTGAAAACCTCTGGGTGGGAGGAGGCTCCTTAACTTAATGAGGAGGGTTTTCTAAAGGGCAGGCCCACCAGGAGACCAAGGGGTGGAGCCCCCGCAGGTTGTGGGGGAGGGCCCCCGTCTCGGATCCTTGAAGGGAAGGGCTAAGCCCAGAACACCTGAGTTCCAGCTCTTGCTCTGACACGGACTAGCTTCCAACCCTGGGCCAGGAACAACCTCCCTGGGCCCCAGCTTCTTCACCCAAACGCTGCCCCATAGGCCTGCTGCCGGCTCAGATGAGAGTTGGGACGAGCCATGCTGGCCCCTGGAATGCGGGCCTTAAACCCGTGTCAGTTGAACTCTAAGGGGCTGTAGGGCCCCAGGCCCTAATTTTAAGCTGAGACTCTGAGGGGTTAGAGGTGTGCCTGGTCCCCTGTGTGAGTCAATGGGGCCCAGATGGGGCGCACTGGTTGCAGAGAAAGGACTCAACCGGCACTCCCAAATAACCCTTTCTGATCCCCCAAACCGGAGCGTGCAGCTGAGCCAGACCCCTGCCCAGCCTGCCTGAGCCTTGAGCTGCAGTACCCCCAACCAAGGCCTAAGCTTCCCTCAGGGTGGGGTGCAGGCGTGGGGCTTCTGGTCCAGGAAAGGGGAACCTGGGAGGTCCACCTTGCTCTGGCCCAGGTCTGACCTGTTCCAGGAGTCCCACCCTCCCCCTCATCTAAGCCTCCTCTCTCCTTCGTGGTGATTATAGTAATATATATAATTATAGTGATTATAATAATAGCACTCATTATCATGGTCACCTCCATTTGGAGGGTACTTTGTAGATTACCAGGCACTTTCACGGCCATTATCTCATCTAACATCATTTATCTAATATGAGGTCTTCACCTTCGGATCCGGGGAGCCCTCGGGACTGGAAGTGTTGGGTGCCCACCCTCAGGCTCAAACCAGCCCCCTCCACCCCGAGAAAGCAACCTGTGCCTGGGCCCCAGGGGCCCCCAGGCCTCACCCAGAGGCAGGAGGTGGTCATCGTTGGGAGCGATCGGCTCCCAGCTGGCTGGACCATCACGAGCTCCTGTCCTCACTTTTCAGAAATGGTGGAGAGAGGACCAGGGGCTGACGTCCAGAGACACAAGAATCTTCCCCTGGGGACCACGGGGGACTTGAGAGATGTGGGGCTCGCTGCGAAATGTCCAAACCTGGCCCTCAGCCCCCGGGTGGGTGAACACAACCTGGGCACTCGTTCCCAGCTCATCTCCCTGCACAACCCTCACCCCGTGGGACAGGGACTTGAAGAACGGAAATCTTCCATCAGGACAGCTCTGGTACTCTCTTCCTCAGCTCCCGGGAGAGACAAGGGCCATTCCCTATAATGGTCACAAGTCAGCCAGTGAAGGTCATGGCTCTGGGGCTGCCCCGGCAGGGGATTCTTTCAGGGCTGAGTTCCTCCTCTGGGGGTTCTGGTGCTGTGGGGGGAGGAGGCGGCCGAGGCAGAGCCTGGAGGGCGGTGCTGTGGAGCCCCTCCCACCAGCGCAGGGGGGGGGGCGGGTATCACACCCAGGCCTCCAGGCTGGTCAGGCTGTGGTCAGTCCCACAAGGCTGCCCTTGGCTTCCCCATCCCAGCCGCCCCACCCTCACCCTGCAGAATTGCCTCAGCCCGGCGTCCAGACAGCTCAGTCCCCATGGACGGGTGCCAGAGGACCCAGGGGTGGACGGATGAGCTCCGCAGGACAGCTGGGCCCCTGGCCTGGACCCTGACCCTCAGCTCCCCAGGAGGGCTGAGGCCAGAGCCTCCTCCCCAGCCATCCCGGGCGCTGATGAGCAGCACAGCTGTCTCTTTAAGGTGAGCCCCTCCTGAGGGGCCAGCTGAGGGATTAAGGCCTTAGAAGAGCTTAAGGGAGAAGGAGGGGCAATGAGGTCAAATCCTCTTCCAGCGAGAGCCAGGGCAATGTCCACACGCTCCGGTTGGGGTTGGACTGTGGTTGAGGCTGCCTGACACAAATGGGCTATTTGCTGAGGTCACCCCTTTGCTGGGGACCTGGCCCAGAGGGGATTGGAAACGGTGTGGATGTCCAAGGACTGGTTTCCTTGAGAGCCACCCTGGGGCCCGGCTCCTTAGGGCACCAGAGCTGCCTGGAAAATCAGCCCCAAGACCGGGTGCTACAGGGAAGACGACACGCACTCAGGGGCCAAGGCTGCCCAACCCCCGGGCCTCTCAGCCTCTCACTCAGGCCACAGGCTCAGCAGAGCAGCCCTTTCCTGCCCTAAAAGGCTCACATCTCCTTTGTCCGGCCCAAGACAGTCCTTCACCCTGAGCCCCCAGTGGGGGTCACGGTGCCCAGAAGCCAGAGCCCAGAGGACCCCTTGCTGGGTTTCGGGCAGAGCCTCACCACTCCACAGGGTGCTTCACTTGGTTTTGAATAGTTTTCCCCCTTGACATGTCCTGGACCCCATATACTCTATACGCAGCACTGAGAGTGAACATGAAAACACTGTGGGGCTGGTCTTCCGTGGGCAGGGTCTCCTTGGACAAACAGGAAAGTGTTCAGCTCTCCTGGAGATGATCCCACGGTCACCCTCGTGCCCCCAGGACCTATCAGCCTTTCTCCTTTGGTCCTCACCCCATCCCGGCCACCCCTCCCAGCCAGGGGAGCAGAAATTGCCTGTTTGCTCCTGGCGGGACCAACTAAAGCCCAAAGTGGGGTCCAGACTCCCCTGGAGCCGAGCTGGCTGGGATCTGACTGGGGCCCTTGTTCTGACCACAGTGACCTCACGGGCTGCCCCCGGCCCGGCCAGCTGCCTGTAAGTCTTACCAGGGTATCGATCCCAGAGAAGGTGTGGTTCGCGTTGTCCAAGGAGTAGATCAGCTGGTACACCCCATCGTTGGTCTCGCTGTTTCCATAGAAACCAACACCCACCGCAGCACTACAGGCAAGACCCAAATAAAGTTAGAGGTGACACCCAGAGGAGAATGTTTTTCTTTCTTTTATACGCTATTTTTAGAGCAGTTTTAGATTCACAGCAAAATTGAGCAGAGGTACAGCGATTTCCCATATATTCCCTGCCTCCCCTACCAACATGCCCCACCGTCAGCATCCCCTACCATCAGCATCCCCCACCATCAGCATCCCTCACAATCAGTGTACCTACACTGACACGTGGTTCCACCCAGAGTCCATTATTTACAATAGGGTTCACTCTTATATTAGGCTTCACTTTTGGTGTTGTACATTCTATGGGTTTGGACAAATGTATAACGACATGTACCCATTCCTATAGCATCTTACAGAATACAGTCATATGGGGACACACTGAGAAATGAGTCAGGCAATTCGGTCTTTGTGTGAACATGATACAGTGTACTTACACAAACCTAGATGGCATGGCCTACTACACACCTAATCCAATGGGCATGGCACTAGTCTTATGGGACCATCACCGTATATGTGGTCTGACATTGACTGAAAGCTTGTTGACCGAAACGTCATTATGCAGCACATGGCTGTAGTCCTAAAATTCCCGTGCTCCACCTCTTCATCCTTCTCTTCCCGCCACCCCCGGATCTCTTTACTGTCTCCATAGTTTTGCCTTTTCCAGAATGTCATATAGTTGGAATCATACGCTATGTAACCTTTTCAGATCGGCTTCTTTCACTTAGTGATATGCATTTAAGACTCCTCCAGGGGGCCAGCCCGGTGGTGCAGGGGTTAAGTGCGCACGTTCCGCTTTGGTGGCCCTGGGTTCACCAGTTCGGATCCCGGGTGAAGACATGGCACCACTTGACAAGCCATGCCGTGGCAGGCATCCCACATATAAAGTAGAGGAAGATGGGCATGGATGTTAGCTCAGGGCCAGTCTTCCCCAGCAAAAAGAGGAGGATTGGCAGCAGTTAGCTCAGGGATAATCTTCCTCAAAAAAAAAAAAAAAAAAAGCCCCCCATGTCCTTTCAGTCTTGCTAGCTCATTTCTCTTCGGCACTGAATAATATTCCACTGTCCGGATGGACCGCAGTCTGTTTATCCATTCACCCACTCAAGGGCATCTCGGTTGCTTCCAGGTTTTGGCCATAATCAATGAAGCTGCTGTAAACATCTACAGAGAGCAGGTTTTGACTTTAGCTGAGGAACTCTTTCCTGGGAGTAGGGATGATGTCTAAAGCTCTGGCAGGTGCAGGGGCTCGGGGGTGAAGGCTGTCCCCAGCCTGTCCCCAGCCTGGCTGACTAACTCTAGGGCACGTTTCATTTAGGCAGCAGGAAAACACGCCCGTGCTCCATCCCATGGCTCTGAAGGGTGGAAGATTGCTGGCCTGGCCCTAGCGACTCTGAAGCAGTAGGTCTGGGTGGGACCCAGGAACCTGTTCCCCGGGTGACTGACAGAGGTTGGCCTGGTGACCACTGAGGTCTCATGAAACCACACTATCTCTCTGGAAACCCCCAGGAGTCGGGGATGCCCCCTCCATTCTCTCTCCTTCCCCATGGCACCATGAGGCAGCCTGTCCTACTGAAAACTGCCAGCTTGTAGAAAGTGCCTTCTTACATTGAGCCAAGCCTACCTCCTTGAACCACTCACCCACTGGTTCTTGGCTGTCCTCTGGGGCAGCCCAGAATGAGCCTCCAGTTCTACAAGACAGCCCATCAGACATCTGAATGGGGCTCCGCATCACCCTTTCTCTCCTGCTCCCCAAGTCAGACATGTGTCCTCCCGCCCTCGTCTCCATCATCACCGTCCTCTAGGTTCAACTCTCTCTAACTGGGCAATGCTGCTCTTAAACGTGGCCTCGGAGTGAAGCACCCAGGCCCAGGTGTCCATCAGCTCCAAGAGCAGGGGGCTAACACCCTGGGTGCCCCCTCCCCACCACTGACCTCGTGGTCTACCTACACCCCTGGATTTCTTCATAGCGACTGCCACCAAGCCCAGCCTCTCCTCCCTCCTATATGCTGCATCGATTTTTGTTTGTTTTAACCAAAAGCAGAACTCCATCCCTGCGAAATTTCATCTAGTTGGTTTTAGTCCAACATTCCAGCCCGAACAAATCATCTCCATTCTGGCCTCTGTCATCTATCACACTTGATCCGATCCACTCCACTGGGGGTCATCTGAAGATTCTTTAAGCAGCCTCCTGAGTTTTCAACCAAAACGCTAATTTAGGGGGGGAAAGATGAATGCACACATGCATACACTTAGACCTTTTCTTCTTTCTTTAACCAGGACAGGGCCGAGGATGGAATCCCCCGGGAGACTGTTACTCTTGACATCTAAGTCAGTGTTTCTCAGGAAGTGGTCCATGGACCGCAGCACAGAATCACCTGGAGTGCCTGTTCAAAGTGTAGTTAAGGGGCGCCCACCCCGGGCCCACCGAGTCAGTGTGGTCCTGGAACAAGCACTTTAAAACAAGCTCCCCACATGCTTCATGTGCCTAATACACACGAGCTGCAGTTAGGCGATCCGGTGTGTGAATCAGGATTCTTTGGATTCAACCAGGATTGTTCAACCTTTGATTCCATTTAACCGCACCACCGTCCCGTCCGTCTCTCTCCACCGCATCCACATGGAGACTGTGAGGCCTTGATGAAAGCCCAGCTGAAACAGTCATATGTTAGACATATTCTATTTCCATCATCTTCCCTTTGGTAACTTTATTTTAAAAAGAGATTTTATTATGCTCTGAAAAATACCTTTGTCTGCTCCTCATGTTTCTAACCTTCCCTTCTAGTTATCTGTGTCATGATCTAGAGTTTTCTGGGGATTCAGCATCCTTTCAGGCCTCCCTTTCCCTGTTTTTGAGAACGGGGCATTCTAGTTCTGTGCCTTCTCCTAGTCTGTGGACCTATCGGAGATGCCCAGCAGGGGTTGTGCAATTGCACACCGTCTTCCAAGGCCAGAAACTGCCTGGCTGTTTAAAGAGGGTCCCTCAGCCCCCTCCTGGTGTCAGTGGTCCTGCCTGGGCCCTACCCACCATTCTGCTTGAGGGGAAAAACAGAATAAACGAGTTGGTGGTTCTGCCCTCTCTCTGGTGGGACAACACCACTGTCTTTCCCACATGTAAGATCACCGTCCCCAAACAGAGGAGCACGGGATCTCTTCTCACACCCCATCTCCTTTTTGGGGACCCCTTGATCGTAGTTTCTTCTATGGATTGCCTCCTTCTTCTCCGACCCTTATTATCAGAGCCCTATTCTCCCCCTAGTCCCCCGCCTCACCTCCCATCCTCCACCTCTGCTTTTTCTACTCCTTCCCTGCCTCTCTCCCTCGGCTCACTCCGCCCTGGCTCCAACTGAGCACAACTCCAGCAGAGCTGATTGCTGACTTCCACGTCACCGACCCAAGGTCATCTTCCAGCCCCGCCTCCTCTGAGGCGTGCTGCCCCGTGGCCCTGCGCCATTGTGGCTTTCCTCATCCTTCCTGGCTCCCCCTTGCTCCCCGAGGCTTGGTCCTGGGCCCTCTTCCCGTCCCACTTTGCATCCCTCCTTTACCAGATTGCACCTGCATCCATGGCCTCTGTGCTGTCCACTCTCATGACCCTGAATTTCTAAGTCCAGCCTTGACTTTCCATGGGTGCCCTCACCATCGCCACTTGGATGCTTCAAAGGCACCTTAAGCCCAACCCACGTGGTCCCCGCTGTGGCCTTCTGCCTCTGTCTGGTTCTCTGCCAGCGCATTGCATCTCAGCGGACAGCATCGCATCACCCGTCCAGCTGTTTAAGCCAGGACCCTCCGCCCTCACCCCCCCATCCAGCTCACCACCAAATGCAGGCCCTTGTCCCCTGTCCAAGTGCGAGGACCATGGCTCTTGGCCTGGGCCACCTGAGAGCCCACCCTCTGCCCTGTGGTCAGTGCGACAATCTCATCACTGGACCTGTCCTGGGCCTGTTTGCCTTTTAATCTGTTTCTTCCCATCCCCCACTCTGCTCTCCATCACGGAGGGCTGACCCCCTCACACTGAATTTCTCAGGCTCCCCTGCCAGTTGGCATCTGGTGGGTTTGACCAGTGGGGGCACTGGCAGGAGACTGGAGGCGGAGGAGGGGGAAGCCAGGGTACTTGTCCCCCTCCCTCTGCAGCAGCTGCTGTGTTTGCCGTGTGGCTCCGGCCCACTGCGGTTCCTGCTCCCGTGGGGACACCGCCTCTCCTTCTGTCCCTCTGGCCTGCAGGTGGTTGTGGCTCCTGCTGCTGTTTATCTCGGAGTCTCTCTCCGCCCCTTCTGGCCCCCGAGCTCTTCCATCACCCGGGCCACCACTTCTTCATGTTCTGAACACTCCGTGGTCTGGTTTCTGGTTAGACCTGACTTATGAGGCCCCCTGCCTCCTCGCCAACCCCCTGCTTACAGTGGCTCCCACTGCTCTTAAATAAACACCTAAATCCCTGACAGAGCCTGGAAGCTCCTGTGTGGTTTGGGTCCCGTCTGCCTTTCTTGTGTCTTCTCACACTATCACCCACGCCCTCTGTCTTCCACTGCACTTACTGCTGATCCTGCCACCCCTGCAGCCCCCCACCCCAGTCCCCTCATCCACCCTCTCTGCTCGGGGCGCACTGGATTCTCTCAGTTCCTTAAACATGTCGTGCCCCCTCCTGCCACAGGGCCTTTGCACACACTCCTCTTCCCTCTGTGGGGAAGTATCTCCTCCCACCTTACCCCTACCTGTGCCTAGTTAATGCCTCGTCGTATGATCTTGGTGCCTTTGTGACGCCAACTCGGGTAGGCCACCCGACTCTGCCTATTCCTTTCCTCCAAACCCCCTCCTCAGTTTACAATTATTCCAATCAAACAAGTGCAAGATTCTCTGCCTCCCCAGTCCACCAAGAGCTGCAAGAAGGCAGAATTGATGCCTGTTTTTTTTCTACCACTGGCTCGCTCTTGCCTGGCACAAGGAACACGTAGAATTTTGTAGACTGAGTCATGCCACATGCACCTTGTGTTCTGAGTTTTCTTTAACCGGCAGGTGATTATTACTTATTGGAATTGACCCTCCAAAGTCATCCTTACTGTTCCAAAGTATTCTTCTTTGTAGAGACTTTGTAGTGTTTCAAAAAAATCTGCGCTCACACGAGAGGGCTCCCTGGGTGGCAAGTACCACCGAGCTCCTGTCTGCTGGGAGTCATACTCTTTGAACTCCCGACCCGGGCTGGGCTCTCTCCTTTAAGTTCATGATTGAAGCCCCTTCCACGTGCTTAGGGCTTTGTCTTCCCTGCAGCGCTGCTCCGGTTCTTGCGCATCTTTTGCCTTTGACAGCCTCATGCTGCAGGCATGACGGGATCGGGGGCGGGCTCTACTGGAGAAGGACCTGCAGTGGCGAGGTGAGCCACCAGGATGGGAACCCCGGCATCCCCACCCCCAGGCTCCCTGTGTCCTGTCTGCCCCCCATCTTGCTGCTGGGACAGCGGGGTGAGTCCCACTGTGGGTTCAAGGACATAATGGGCACTTAGCAATGAGGGAATCCATCTATCCCTCGAGGGACCACCCCCAAAAGCATCTCAGGGTGGAGCTGAGCCTTTTGGAAAAACCTCTGCAGATAAGAAAACAAGAAAAATACAACCGAAAACAGGGCCAGTGTGTGTGTGGACACCGCCTGGGCAGCACAGGCTCTTACGCAGAGTTAGAAATCCCCCCTTCACCCTCCAAAGCAAAGAAGACCCGGCCGACGGCACTAAGAGCTGCTGATCTCGTGAGATGATGAGTTGCTTGGGGCTAGAGTCAGACTTTCTCTGACCTCATAGACCCAGGGCAGCAGTTGGGAGGGGACAAGGATGCAGAGAGCAGAGATGCCCTGTTTGGGCATGCCACCTGGTCAACCGCTCAGGGAGCTCCCTGGGGGGCTGCCAGGCACACCGCGTCTGGACTGGGTTGGGGCACACTAGGGAGACCCCCATCACTACCCCAGGCATCCAATTCCTGTTGCTCGGCAAGAAAAGGGACAGCTTTCATGCTGGGGACAGGCTCTCCCATCGAGGGACCCAGAGCTCAGTCAGGAGAATATGGCCAGACAGCTGATGAGCCATTTGGGGTTTGTTGGGGGCTGGCGGCAGGGGAGTGGAAGGGGGTCTCTTGGTCATGGGGTTAGCCACTGGCAAGACACAGATAGTCAGGCTCCCTTTCATCCACTGTGTCCACGGAGTGGGCCCTGGGCCGGCCTCGCCCCCTGCAGACCGAGAACAGGACAGAGGGACACTCACCAGCAGATGAGCCCGGCCACCACGGCCGTCCAGGTGACGCAGCAGGAGCTGCGCCGCTTGGTCTGCACCGCGTCGTCCTGCCTGCAGCAGCACACACAGACCAGGTAAGCCGCGAGGAGGATGAGGTGCAGGCCCAGGCAGATGGCGGCCACCAGCCCCAGGAACAGCAGAGACTGAAGAGGGAGAGGCCAGGGGTCAGCACTTGGTCCCATGGGGGGGTGCGGGGGAAGCGCCCTCCCCCTGGGCCCTGAGCTCCCCCTGGGGCTGTGGGTGCAGGAACCGGGACTGAGCTGTCTGTCGCCCATCCTCCCTCCTGCTCCGATTGAAGCTCCTGCTCTGGACACGGAGTGTCGGGCACCAAAATGGGTGAGGTGTGGGGAGAGATGGAGCTCAGGCTCCGGTGGGGGCCGAGGACACGAGACCAGTGGATGGGCTGTGGTCAGCTGAGGTGGAGGTGAGGGAGGAGCTGCTCAAGGCTGGCCCCCAGGTCTGTGGCCCCCAGCCCCACATGAAGACCTGGACTGCGCTCTGCCTGAGGACGGGCTCAGAGCTGCTCAAGAGCCAACATGGGAGTGATCACCCGACAGTGAGGGCTGGGGGCGCTGAGCTGTGGGACTGAGGGAGACAGACGTCCAAGCGCAGCAGAGCATCCGAGACCTCCTGGAGGAGATGGAGCTTGAGCAGGATGTCTCAGAAGCTAAGTGGGACCTGGGACAGCCCAGGAAGGGGCAGCCTGGCATATCTCCTTCCTCTGAGCCTTGTTCGAGGTGTTGGGGTCTATCCAGAGAAACAAGAAGCCAGCTCTGTGCTGGGGGAGCAGAGGGAAGTCAGGACGCACACCTGCAGATGTATATCCCGAAAGGGACAGCTGAGCCCCAGGTGCCAATGGTAGGAGCAAAGCCCAGAATTCTGGAGGGGGGCAGGAGGTGCCGTCTCGGGCCCGCTGAGCACCTTGGGGTGCCACAAAGGGAGCTGCTGTCGGTCAGGAGGCCCACAGTGCCACCCCCCCAACGCCCTCCACCCTATTGATTCAGCCAGATGGGCACCAGATGGCACTAGGATTGGTGGCCGCCAGCCAGGCCTGGACCTGGCTCTATGTCAGGCTCCTGAGCTGACAGCCTCACCCTGCTTTCCACGTGCCCCCTGAGTGGTGCCCATCCAGAACCCCAGCGCTCCAGTCTTGGCTGTCAGGCAAGAGCCCATTTCAGGGGACCCGTATGCTGGCAGTGGCGATCGGCAGAGTAGGGGAGATGCTGGGACCTCTCCGGTCTAAGGAGGAGACAAGCCTCGTGCCGGAACACACACACCAGTAGACAACACTGAAAATCAGAGGCTGGGGTGTGTGGTCCTGAGGCCTGAGGCCACTGGGGGTGGGAGGAGCCTCACAGTGATGAAGGCACCTGCTAGGCCTGCCCTGCCCCTGTGATGGCTCGAGCTGCTCTACAGGTCACCTGGACCAACAGGCTTCTGAGCCTCAGCGACAAATGGCTGAAGTCGTGGGGACAGCCCAGAAGATGGCAGGAAAGATGACTCGTTTGGGAGTAGAGAGGTGGATTTGACTTAACTGGGGCTTTCACCTCCACCTGGGATAAATACGTCACAGGTACTGTCAGGAACCTGCCGCCCCCCTTGCCTCCCTCGCTCGGCAGCATGGATGCTAAGCCCTCTTCCAGGCAGCTGGGAAGGCCCAGGGCACCTGAACACATCACCCCTGCTGAAGGCGTCACGGGGTGGGGGGGGGGGGGCAGGGGCGGGGCCTCTCCAGTCTGGACCACTAGACCCATCCCAAGTACTGACCCAGGAGGCCCCTGCCCTGTGAGACAGTGGAAAGGAGCTGCCACTTTCCCACCCCAGCCCGTGACCCTGTAGCCCCAGGCCGAGGTGAAGGGGCCAAGGACAGAACCTTGCTACTCAAAGTGAAGTTGACTGACCCGCGACCCACCCACGGCACTGGCATCTTCTGGGAGCTGGTTAGAAATGCAGACTCTCAGGCCCCACCCTAGACCTAGTGAATCAGAACTGCCTCCAGAGATGATCCCAGGCCATCTGTATCCCATTCAAGTCCGGGAAGCCCTGGATTAGTGTCAGTGGAAGCTCTCCAACTTTACCCAGCAGCTTAGCCTTTTCTTCAAACAGACTCACTTAGTGGAGCCCCGATATCAGAGCCTTCTCTGATTGAGGAGTGGATAGAAATGCCATGCTTTGTCTTGGCCACCCCGTGTCAAGCCCAAGGCCCTTCTGCTAAAACCCAGGGAGCCCCTTAACAATTTGCAAACCACTGTGCAACATGCACAGTCTGTGACCTAGCAATTCCACTCCTGGAGAATTACCTTACAGAAAGGAGAGCTGGTGTCCCCACAAGATACACACACAAATGTTCACAGCACATGACACAGCAGTAAGAGCCATGGGAAACAACCCAGATGTCCACCAATGAGAGAATGGATACAGAAAATGTCTTCTAGTCCTAAAATGGAATACTACGCAGCGGTGAAAAGTAAACTGTGGTTACACACAGCAATGTGGATGAACCTCACAGACGTAATGTTGGAGGAAATAAGCCAGACGCAAAACAGCAGAGACTGTGTGCGTCAATTTACATAAAGTGCAAACTCAGAGAGATTAATCTGTAGTGATGGAGGTCCGGACAGGAGCTACCTTTGGGCAGGTCTCGACTGGGAGGGAGCATGAGGGAGCCTCCTGGGGATCAGGAATATGCTTTGATCGGGATGGTGTCACACACACAAGCACTGAGGTGCGTAAAAGTTTCCTGTAAGTTATCCCTACTGAAAAAACTGAGAAAAACCCAGACAAACCTTTTGTATCAATTAGAGCCTGGTTAGTACCTAGACTTCTCCCGGCGACCCAGACTTCTAGCTTGCGTTCTGGACAGTTCCACTCTCAGTCTATCCCCAGATGGGAACCCACTGACTCTACCATGTGTGCCCACCCAGCAAGGAAGGGCCTCCTAGAAGTGGTTAAGACATGGGTTGGTGCCATTTCCATCTCCAAACCACAGCCTGTCCCCACCCCACCTTTGTCCCTGCGGTGGGCTCCCCTATTCACGCTCTCTCAGTCCATGACAGCCTCCCGACCTCCTGCAAGTCCATCCCGTGCAGGGCCCTGGGACTCAGCAGCGGGGCCCTAGCTGGACTGCTGGCCTCAAGTAGGTTACGGAGAACGCCCGCCCAGCCCCGGGGAACGCAAATGAAACGCAAACGCGGCGGTCCTCTGTTAGCGCTTCAGCCTCCAAGTCTCCCAGGGGAGGGAGGCCAGAGTGGGGCTGGAGCGGAGGGGGTTGGAAAGAGGAAGGGAGGGAGGTCGGGGAGGAGGAGGGAAGGAGGAGGAGAACAGGAAGGAGGAGGGAAGTGGAGGTCTAACCAGCAAAGCCGTGTCCCAGCCACCTTGCCTTTCTACTAGGCAATCACTTTCCTGCTCCTAATTGACACTCCAAGTCCCCATGGGTGTGGGAGGGGGGTGCAGTGTGGAAGAGGGAGATCTTGCCTTCCAGAGGGAGCGGGGATCTCTGCTCACACGCCCTCCTGCTCTGACAGACAGAGCCCAGAAAGAAAGGACAAGTTCCCACATCGCCCAGCACCTCCTCCCCTCCAGCGCCTCCCCCTGCCCTGCAGCCGCCACCGCTGCCTGGGCTGCCCCAACCCCGTGTCCACAGCCCCCACATCAGGGCTCGGGTTCCAGCCTCTCTCCTCATCAAAGTGACTTCCATTAGATCTGGTTTGTCACTTTGTAACCGAAACCCAGAGCACAAGCCAGGACCCAAGCTGGGGACAGCAGGGACTGACGGGCACTCTGAGGAAGCCTCTGCTGCAGCTGGACGCCAAGGGGCTTCTGCACTAGGTGGGAGAGGAGGCAACAGCCTGAGCGTCCCTCACCCAAGACCCCAGGAGACAGTCAGACAGAGAGCCCGACTAGGGTGAGGCCAAGGGGAGGGGGGCTGGGGTACACAGTGGGAACACTTCCTGGGGCCGGTAGGGGGTGGGGGACAATGTGACTGTCCGATGACCATGACTCAGTGTTCACACTGGATGAATGGGGCTTCCTCATCCCAACTTTGGCTCCTCTCAAACCCCACAGCTGGGCTCCCCGCCTGCCCCATCCTCCTGACACTTGCCCCCAAGTCGTGGGGTGGGGGGAGGCGAGGGGAGAGGGCACGGGGAGAAGCCCTGTAGTTCTGGGTCCAGCCCCCACTCTGTCCTCTCCCTTAGCCTGAGGACACACATTCGAGACTCTCTGGGGAGTCTGTGAACTGAACTACCCAAAGTTAACATGTGACAACGCTTGCCTAAGTATAAAAAGTCCAAAACATCTCCTCTTCCTCCTCGTGCGTGTCCCATAAGAACGGCTGGTCTCCCGAGGCCAGGAGAGGAGGGCCGGGCGGGAAGCACCCCCGAGGTTCCTGCACGCCGGAGGCAGGAACAGCAGGCCTGTGCGTGGCACTGGGCACTTACCAAGACATCTCAAGCCCACTAGCACATCAGAGTCAGGTCTCCTCCAGAGTGGATCAGGGACGGGGACAGTGGCACCAACTCCCGGGGCGAGGAGGAACCCGAAGCTTGTTCTGGGAGACACAGCTGGATGCTGTGCCAGGTGCCCTTTCTGCTGTCCCCAGCTCTGCGCAGCGGGTCCCTGGCCAGCTGGGGTACCCTCCTTCCCAAGCCACACTTGTGGCAATTTATGCCGTGCCAGGCGGCGCTGGCCACAGGCGTTACAGCCTCTAACTCCTGCGTCCTTTCGTTATCCCTTTGAAGTCAGGATCATCTCCATCTCCGCTCCTTCTCGTGCACTAAAGGTGAGCAGACTCAAGCCGGGGGTCTGGACTGCTTCCCCCCAGACACAGCACTCGGGGCCGGGAGCTTCCTCCACCTTGGTGCTCACCTCGCTGCTCTGTGGACCCGCGGGCGACCTCCCAGGAGCCTGGTGGACGCGGGCCAGGGCCTGAGCAGGGACCCAGGATCAAATCCCCTGAGGGGTGGAAGGGTCACCATCAGGGGCTTCCCTGCTGCCCAAGACCCCAGGATGTGAGTGGGAGGCTCTGGGAGCTGAACGTGTGCAGGATTCTCCCGTTTACCAGGCGACCTGCCCTTGAGGCACCTGCATTCTTCTTCCCTCTGCCTCCCAAATCCATGCACGGCCGCCCCCTCCCCTGAGCTTTCCTCCAGGCCTGCACCTGCCCGTTTCGGTCTCCACTTAGTCTTTGGTGTACACACACACACACACACACACACACACTGTACCACAAGCCAGCACTGTCCAGTTCTACCTGTGTTTTCCAGTCTTCCCTGATCAGGGTCTGTAGCTCTCTTTCCTCAGGGTCCTGGATTTGGACATGTTGCTGGACCTCAAGGCCAGTCTGACTAATAAGTCATATCCCTGGGTCCCACGATGTGCTATGGGACCCTCTACGTACCAAGTATGTTACATGGAATAGCTCATTTAATACTTGCAGACGAAGGAAGCAAGGCTCAGAGAGGTACAGACACCTGTCATGGACACACAGTAAGTGATAAAACTAGGATTCTAATCCAGACAGCTGGATGGCAGAGGCCCAACCCCAGCTACTCAGCTGCCGCAGCACCGAACCCAGAGGCCCTGGCTGTCTTGGTCAACGTGTCACTCCACGTCTGGCACAGAGCTTGTCCCTAATCAAGTTTGCTGAATATGACTGATAGCAGAAGGTACCCAATCCATGGTGTTAAGTGACCTGCTGCCTGACTCTGGCAGGGACTGCCACTCGGGAGGAAAGGGGACGTCCAGGAGAGACCCATGGTCAGACAACAGGGGAACTTACCAAAATAGGAGCTGCCTTAAATAACACCCAGAACCAGACTTCCCCTCCAGGCCCACCACACTCATCTCCCATTCAGGGCCCTCGGGAGGCCTAAGTGGAACAGGAGGGTGGGGTGGGGCTCGTGTCAGGATGCCCAGGAGCCGTGGCCCACCAGTAGGGGATGCCCTCTGGGGTCACTGGATGCCCAGCACAGTGTGCCAGGGTCAGAACCCTGAGACGACGGGGCAGGGACTGCGAGTGGGTCCCTCTGGCTCAGCTGCCACCTCTCCATGGGACTGAGAGGGGTGGGGCAGGCTCAGACCCTGCCAGCCACAGCAGCTGGCCAGACAGGTGCGGTCTCTGGGGCCCAGAGGGGTACGGGAGTCCCCCAGCACGCCTCCCCACACTCGAGGTCTTCCTGGCCCAGCCTGGACTTTAGATTTCCTGCAGCGGACAGGGGAAGCTATGGCGAGAGACTCTGGGTGCAGGCTGTGGGGTGCAGGGTTTGGGGCACACGCACACGTGCAACAACACAGCTGTCTCTGAAATCATATCCGCCCTCCTCTTTTCATGCATTCACTGGGAGCGGAAGATCCCCTCCAGCTATCCCCAGGCAGCCACATTCTCAGGGAACACCGACTTCCACAGGCGGGGCTTGGGGGAGGGCGGGGCAAACCCGCCCAGCTGCCTCCTCCATCGCTGCCAGTGGGATCCCGCCGGACAGCAGGAGCGGGTCCTGATTCTCCCCTCCTCGGGGAAGGGCAGCTACCGTTTGCTTGAGGCCAGAGGGTGACAGGGACACTAGGGGTTATTATTAGATTCTCGGTCACCAGTGCAGTGCACACTCTCTGGGATCAGGATCCTCCGGGCCTTGCAGGAGAAAGGCCTGGCGGGGCAAGAGGTGAACAGCTGACTCCCAGCTCGGCCTCCAAGAGGCCCCACTCCTCCCGGACCAGCCCCATTCCACGCGAATGAGCCCCACACCGGGAGATCCTGCAGAGAACCTGACACTGCAGGCAGAGGCCGCCGGGGCTCAAAGTCCCCAGATGGGCGTGTAGCTCTGAACAAATGGGCCCGGCCTGGGCTTCCCAGCCCCTGCATCTTTGACCCAACAGAGAACTGACTCAGCCAGACCACAGGAGCTGGAAGCAGCCTGGCCAGACCTGAGAGGGCTGGGAGATTCTGCAGCTCTGCCTGGGCAAGAAAGTCTGGGGACCTGCCGCCCCACACACACTACTGGGTGCAGAAACCACAGAGGGAAGGGCCAGCAGAGCAGGGAAAGGGCGGAATTGCAGGGGGAGGGGAGTGGCTGGCCAAGAAGCCAAGACCTGGGAAATAGAGAGCCTAGAAGGTGTGTATGTGTGGGGGAGGTGACGGTGGTGTGACACGGGGCTGATCTGGGGCCACCTTCCTTCTCCCAAATACCCACATGTGCCTCTGGTTCTCAGCTCACCAGAGGCAAGTCGCCCCCTGCCGCCGCCCCCAGATGGGGCCCAGGCAGAGGCGTTGGCAAAGGCTCCCCGCCTGCAGGCAGGGGCTCCTGGGGCGGGAGGCGGCGGGGGGTGCTGCCGAGACGGACTCGGGAGACTCCGGTCAGTTTCTGCCCAGACTTCTCCGAGGCCACCCAGCCCCGGTAAGGGGAGCGCCCGTCTTGGAACCGCAGGAGGAAAGCCCGGGGGCGCCCCTCGGCGTCCCCACAGCTCGCGCGCCGGAATTATCCGGGTACGGGCACAAATGCTCCCACCTGGGCCCGCGCTGCCCTCCCCCTCGGCGCTCACCTCCCCTCCCCGCCCTTCCGCCGCTTCCCCATCGCCAGCTCCACTCCTATCTGTCGAGTTTCCCCGGCCCATGAGCTTCCCAGACGGGAGGGCTGTGGGCCAAGGGTCCCGGGGGAAAAGGGCTTTGAAGAGGTGAAGGGAAGGGGCTGCGGAGGAGAGTGGGAGGGGTCTGAGAGGCGGGTGGAGGGTGGCAGACTGGGGACGGGAGAAACGGTGGTGCTGGGACTTGGGGCGCCGGCCGTGGCCCGGGAATGGGGCGGCGCGGACTCACCTCCCGGTAACTCTCGTCGCGTGGGCTGAAGGTGCTGTCCACCGGCTGCAGGCGCAGGCCGAGGTGCGGGACGCTGTGCAGCCACACCACCCACCAGGGCGCGACGTACTCCACGCGCGCGGCCGGCATGGCTCGGCCCGAGTGCGCCCGCCCGCTGCGCCCGCCGCCGCCGCCGCCGCCGCCGCCGCCGCCGCCACCGGCCCGGGACGCGCGCCCGCCCCGCCCTTCTAGGCCCCGCCCAGGGCCCCGCCCCTGAGCGCGCCCACCCCGCCCCCTCCGGCCCTGCCCCCTGCCCTGGGCGCGCCCTCCGGCTGCAGGGGGTCATGCCCAAGATCCCGCAGCCTTTTTCTGGTCCCGAGTCCGTCCTGACCCCACAGGCGAAAGAGGTGGAAGGAGCAGGGAAAACAGCCCAGAAGGCTCCTGAGTCTGGACTTCACAGCAGTCCCTGGGTCCCGGGCCTCTCACGCCTTCTGCCGGATGAAGGACATAAAGTGTCAGCGAGCGCAGCGGGCAGTCTGGCAGGAGAGGTGAGGCTGCCGTTCCGAGGGCTGACGGACTGGGGACGGAAGGGAGCAACAGTCAGTCCCTGAGTCACTAGTTCTCAACTCACCCCCAATCGCTTACTGAGCATCATTGTGTAAACCACGTGGACGCAAAGAGAAAGAGGACGTGGTCCTGCCCTCGCAGCGCCCGGCCCGTCTGCCCCAGCAACGACCTGGGGCCACCTGGAAGGAAGCACAGGGGCCTGAGAAAGCAGCTGGACTCTGCCCGGCAGGCGGGACCGGCGGGCCTCCCGGAGGAGGGGCCCCTCGAGCTGCGCAGAGGGGAGGGGAGGAGAGCTCTGCCAGCGCCGCAAGGGACCCGAGAGCCGTCAACTCACACACATTTCCTGAGCACCTACTCTGTGCCAGGCACTGTCCTCTCGGTGAACGAAGGCCGACGAACACGCTTGCCCGGAGGGAGGGTGCCGCGCTTTGGCGGGCGGGTGGTGGCCGTGCACACAGATGGACGGAAACCCTGCGATGCGGGAGGGTGCTTCGGGGAAAAGCAAAAGCAGAGCAGGGGCAGCGGGCCTGGACGCGGTCGGGGCCAGCCGAAAATCTGAGAAAGCCTCGCGGATGCTTTGCCCAGGGCTCTGAGCGCTTACGGAGGCCCCGGGGATGAAAGGGCCACCGTCCCGCAGCTGCAGGCAGCGTGCCGTGTCGGCAGGACGCGCCAGCCGGGCCAGGACCGGGTGAGGCTGGAGACAGGGTCAGGGCAGGGTAAGACCGGCTGAGGTTGGTGAGACCGGAGCCCAGGAGTTAAGGGGTCGTAAGAGGATGGGGCTTGGGCTGCAGACAGGGCTCGGGCAGCCAGTCTGAGGGATAGTAGCCCGGGCAGGGGGCGGGGGGTGGAGGGGGTAGTGGGCAGAGCCCTGGTGAGAGGACACCCGAGAGAGACCCCTCGGTTTCTGCCTCGGGGAGCAGGGTGGGTGCGGGGACCCTGAAGAGGCCTGCAACATGCATGGCTGCTGCCGCTAACCAGGCCCTTCTCAGAGATTCCGGTGTCCTGTAGTCTGGGTCACCGTTCCCTGAGCCTGACTCCGGCCATGTCATCTGTGCATGCCCAGAGCTGAGGCCGAGTGGGGCTCAGAGGCTGGAGACCACTCGCTCTTATCTCACAGGCAAATTTCTTTCATAAATTCAACAAATTTTGATTGAGCACCTTCTCTGTTCTAGGGGATATAGTGATGAAGAACACAACTACTGCACGGGGTCCAGGGTCTAATAGACTAGGAGGGCAGCCTTTACCCCACCCTGAGGTTAACCACAGAGCCTGGAGGTGCTTTCACCAGGCAGGTGTGGCGTGTAAAGGGGGACCGAGGCCTGGGCAGGATGCTTCATGAGGAAGGACACCTGAGGTGAGAGATGAAGCATGATGGGGATTAACTCGGCTGTCCCAGGGGAGGACTCGGAGCAGAGGGACAGTACCTATGAGGCCCGGGACCCGGCAGGGGGTAGAGAGGAGACCAGCCAGTGCAAACCCCGGAGTGAGGGGGTGACAAGGAGGAGGGAATGGAAAACCGCAGGGACAGGGCACAGATCTGGGGCTGTTTGCTGTCTGGGGGGCGAGAGGGAGCTCTGGGCGCTGGAAATGTGCTCTCTGACTGCAGTGGTGGTTATACAACTGTAGACGTTTGTCAAAATTCATAGTACTGTGAACCAAAAAGGATGAGTTTCCCTGTAAATTATACCTCAATAAGCCATACTTTAAAATAAACACCTTTACTAAAAAAAAAAAAAAAAATTAAAACAATGAGAAAAGAGGCCGGCGAGGTAGCAAGAGCCAGATCATAAACCGCCTGGCTGGGAGGGGGTTTGGTCTTGGAAGCGGCCCCCACTGGTTGCCTGGTTGCTGAGAAAAATGGGCCTGCAGCAACTTCGTGGGGCCCTCAGTGGGTGCTGACAACCAGTTGGACACGCAGCCTGGAACCTCGCCGGCAGGCACTGCCTGGTGCGGTGCACACCGTCGTCCCCTCCCCTCCTCCAGGCCAGCAGCACAGAAGGCTACAGCCGCTGATCCTTGCCACCAGCCTCCCAGGCCACCCGGAAGTCAGGAGGACGTGGCATTCCTCTAGGGAGATTAGTCACAGCTGTGAACTCAGAGTGCTGTAGGAGGGCAGGGAGGGCGAGATACCAGAGACCCCAAGTGGGAGGGGTCTGCCTCCTGTGGAGTGGCATGGAGTCCTGCCCTGAGGATTGACCTTGAACCAGCTCCTTGCGGGAGCTTGAGCTGGGCCCAGAGAGGGAGCGGGTGGAGGAAGGAAGTGGGAACGCCAGCATCTTGAGGACACTAACTGCAGAAGCCCTCCCTCAGGACTGTCACCGAAGCCACGTGGGTGCAGCTCAGGATACCCAAACCTGCCTGGCTGGTCTGCACCCAGCTGGACAGTGACCGTTCTAGCTGCTTCCCTGGAGGCCTGCTGACCTGGACAGGCGAGCCAGCGAAGCAAACAGCAGAAGAGAACTGAGGCCTCCCAAGGCCTCGTGATGGCACGCAGCTGCACGGCTCACCCGAGCGAGCGGACGAGCTGACCTCGGCAAGGCACGGCTGGCCCTGCCACCTGGGGGCTTAAAGACACACCTCTGCCTCAAACCAACTTGATCAGAATCTCAGGAGTCAGCCCCAGCGCCATGGTGAATTTTTACAAAGGGCCCCAAAGGACACCAAGGCCCGGCCAGGGCTGGGAGGCGCGGATGAAAGGATGCCTTCTCTGGACACAGAGGCCAGACAACTGCTCGCAGGGTTTGTCTCCTAGGAGCTGGGGCTCTTCTTTGGACGATGTGCGGGGACAAAGGGAGCCCGAGAGGCAAACCCTCCCTCTTCCTGGGAAGCCTGAACCCTGACGGCGGGGAAGACTGGAAGCTGCCCCATCGGGGTCTGTCAACAACCACTGAGCGCCCGTGCACTCCCCTGCCAGAGACAGCACCCACGCCTCTCATGATCGGATTCAAAAACTTCACACCCTTAACACTCGCACAGAAGAAAGTCGGCCAACAAGCAGAGGCACTTAGCTTCTTGGGGGTGGATTTTATCGTGCGGGAGGTTTCCAGGTCTGCAGGGGCTGCTGCTCATTTGCTGTCCATCCTGACATGACCCCACACTCACCTCCTCTCAAATTTGACAAGCGCCAGGATCGCTTCTAAACCCGTTAGCTCACTTTACCCTCACAATAACTGCTGAAATAGGTATTGCCACAACCAAATGGAAACTGAGGCAGAGTGCTGGGAAAGGCACTCAGCCGCCTAAGAATGGGCCTCGGGGCTGGGACATGTCCTTGCCAAGGGCTAAGGAGCCCACACAGCCTGTGCCATGCCTGCCACGTGTGTGGGATTATCTTTCATTTCAGGCTCAACAGTTTTCTCTCTGCTGAAAACATGCGCATCATATGGCAGCTGACCAGGCACACTGCTATCCGTCTTCCGAGGGGAGGGCTAGGATGAGGGTCCTTGCACTGAGGCACGAGGCCTATGAAGGCCTCATGAAGGCAAACAGCCCCGCCGCTGCGCAGGGGCACAGCCGCCGGCCATGGGGACCGGCACCCTCTGCTGAAGCTGATCTTGCTGTCCAAGCACTGTCCCATCCACGCCCGTTTTCTCCTTGGTGACTCCCATCCCATTTCAAGATGCAGGGGGCAGTTTGTCTGCCCCTGGGAATGCTAACTGGTGCACGCGCTCAACACACGGGTGTGGGAACTTCCAAAGATCATGCAAGTCAGCAAGCGATAGAACCAAGATTTAATCTCCAAGGAGTTAGGCCTGGCTGGGACCTAACTACTACACATCAGGATCCAGGCCTTTCTGCACCTGTTTGAGCAGCGTGGCCCACTTGCAACAACACCCGCACCCCCCCCCACCCTGTGAATGCATTTATCCCACTGCCCTCAGAGCCCAGGGTCAGAGCTCGGGCAGGAACCTTGGCTCCTCCCTTTAAATGCAATTGGATGTTAGACCGCTCTGTCAGTTCCAGGCTGTCTTTTCCTGGTTCAGGATGTCCCTTCCTTGAAACACTTGGCCCATTTTGCTAGATGAACACCTACTCATCTCTGCTCTCAGCTTACAGGTCCCTTCAGGGCCCCCTATCTGTACTGTCCTTTCATCTCACTGCACCCCATACCGTTCCCCAACTCCACTTCATCGTGAGTGGCACTAAGGAAACACAGAAAACTGAAGTTTTATTTTTGTGCCTGAGAACCCACAAGTGTCTTAGTCTGGAAAAAAACCTAAAAAATCTTGCCCCTACCCCTGCATCAAGGAACACCTCCACACAGCAGACATTCCAAGGACGGGACGGCTCAGCTTGCAGCCATTTCCAAAATGGCTCATCAACTCCTCTGTTTAACTACCATTTTCATTATCAGGGAACTCATATTACCCGAGACTTTTTGGTGAGGAAGATTGGCCCTGAACTAACATCTGTGCCAATCTTCCACTATTTTGCATGTAAGATGCCACCACAGCTGGGCAGATGAGCAGTATGTAGGTCCATGCCCGGGAACTGAACCCTTGAACCCCGGGCCACCGGAGTATGTGAACTTAACTACTCTGTGACAGGGCCGGCCCCAACCCGTTACTTTTAAATCTCATGGGTGCAGACTGGCTTATTTCCACAAGTATCTGGCTCTTCTAACTGCCTATTTCCATCCATTTATTTTCAAATAGACTAGATTAGGGATGCAAGGAGGTAGCAACCAGGACCCCCATCCTCTTCCCACCTGAAGCCATAACCAAGGAACACCTCCCTTCCCGTCCCCAAAGACAAAGGACACTGAAAAAGATTTTCTTCGGATTTTAATACAGTTCGAATCAGCATGCCTTGTTCATTTCAGCTCCTTCACTGCCAAACCTAGAGGAAAAGATAGAGAAGTGAGTCACCCAGCAGATACATTTTATTTGAGTTACTGTTGCATGTCTGCATTTTGTACTTAAGCTAAAGAGGGCTCAGAGAACTCAGAAAATAAGTGCACGAAGGAGGTTTTGCCTAAAACATGAAGTTAGTGTTTGATAATACCAACACTCGCGCTCTCAGCCTTAAAAGGACCCGTTCAGTCCTCAGAGCCAAGCAGCAGTGGCTGGCTGTTCAGTGTGAAGCAGCCTGCAGCACCCTCTGCTCTCCTCCGGCAGTTTCCCCATGGCTCTCAGCGGCTCTCCTGGGCCTCCGCCACCAGGACTGGCCCCTCTGCTTAAATAAGCTCACGGCCCATCGTATCTGATCAGTTTCCCAACCTGAACAGGGGGCCAGTGATACCTGTACCTGGTATCAGTGTAGGATTGTGGCGAGGATGAAAGGAGCCACAGAGTCAGGGTTAGCTGTTCCTATCCTGCAGATGGGAGGGAGGGAAGCGAATGTCCCCTGGCCAGGGAACTAGTGCTGCTACAGGATGGAGTCCCCGCGCCCCCGACAGCAAGAGCAGACACGTGGACACACCACAAAGCGGACCTTCCTAAAGCTGGCGATAACTCAAGAAACAAGATGGCGACACACGCACCTGCCATAGCTTTGGCTGCCCCCCGGGACTTGCAGCTCACTCACCTGGCGGCAGGGACTGCTTCAGTTTCTCTGCCTTCTCTTTGTCTGTGATGACCAAGGTATAAAGGTATCTGCTGCATCGAACTTTAAACTTCACATTATCCTTATTCTTCTTGATCTTGACAGCTATCAGACGAGAATTAGCAGTTAAACTGTAGCACAGAACAGAGACTCACACAGTTTACCTGCTTCATACTTATGCAGAAAGCGGCACTTACGACTGCCACCACTGACAGCTGCGCTCGCTCCCCTGTACTGCCCCGCTACGACCCCAGTATTTAAACAATGGCAGAAATCTAGATTTCCCCTCCTAATACTCAAGAGCCTAAGGCTTAATCTTAATTGGTTTGTTTATATTTAAAGATCTGGTACACTGCACACATCCCAGAACCCTGTGTCCATGTTTTTTTTAACGGGCTGGAAGTAGTTCATAAAGCAAGCAGATGGATTGTCTGCTGGGATCCAGAACTTTCCACCACTCTACTTCTGGAAATCAATTCTCTGCGTATGCGACGACATCCTGGGGCAATGGTAAAGCTCTTCCTTCAGGATCCCCCTACCACACACAGCGAGTGTGTGCTGAAGCTTTTCCTACAATTCGTGCAGAACCCATTTTCTGGGCTCTTTACTGCTGCCAAATTCTCTCTGAGGACCACAGCTCAGACACTACAGAGCCCCAGGTGTACGTAAAATTCACAGTGCAGAGTGTGGTCAGGTCCAAGCGCCAGTGCATTTCCCCGAGGCCCGCAGCTGCCCTGGCTGCTGGAAGACACCTGCCTCCCAGGAGTAGCGAAGCCATTCCACCCACCTGTCAAACCCCTTGTTCCAAATTCTTTAAACCAGCTCACAGACACTCCCAAGAACCAGTGGTTACAAGCGCAGGCCAGTGCCAACGGGAGTCAGGTGGCTGAGGGCTGACCACCAGCTCTAGAGCCTCAGCCCAAGCACCGGACACTGAACATCAGCACCTTCCAGAAGCAGCACAAGGGAACCTGTACTCAGGACCCGTGGCTCCAGCCCTGCCCACAGTGCTACAGGGAGAGGGCCTGGCCTAGGAAGCAGAAGCACTGCGCTCTGAGCCGGCCAACGCCTTGGCTCATGCGTGAATAAACCCGGAAACCTGGACATTCATCAAACCCAATTATTTTGCTCTCCTCTCAACATCCCTCTTAAGGCTACGTACACTGCACTGCCGCAGCCGCTGTCGGGCGCCTGTCAACAAAGGTGAACAGTCCTAAGGTAAGACGTGTGGCTCTCTTAAAAAAAACGTTTATTCAACGCTGCCATATGATGCAGCAATTGCACTTCTGGGTACTCACCCAAAGGAACTGAAAGCAGGGACAAGAAGAGCTACTCGCACATCACAGCAACATCGCTCACAACAGCAAAGGTGGAAACAACAAAGGGTGGAAATCGCTCAAACGCCCACAATGGATGAACGGATAAACAAAATGTAGTATATACATACAACGGATCATTCAGCCTCCAAAATGAAGGAAATTCTGACACATGCTACTACATGGACGCATTCATTATGCTAAACGAAGTAAGCCACTCACAGAAGCACACAGACTGCATGACTTCACTTATCCGAGGTCCCCACAGCGGCCAAACTGACAGAAAGGAGAACAGTGGTAGGCAGGGGTTGGAGGAAGAGAATGGGGAGTTACTGCTTAATGGGAAGAGTTTGGTTTTGGAAGAGGAAGAGCTCTGGACGTGGAGGGTGGTGACGGCTGCACAGCCCTGTAAATGCACTTAACATCAGCGAACTGCGCATCTACAAGGTTGACCCAAAAAACACTGAACACCCTATTATATTCAGGGGACCACGACCCCAACCCTCACAGGCCACACTGTCTAAAATCCAGCTCTGTAACAAAATTAAAATGCAAACGAACCTGATGGATTTATTTGGTGTCATTTCTTCGGTGTGCTAGGCTATCTAATGGGGCATCTGATCTGACCCTGGCACCAATCGCGAGCTACCACCACCCCTTTCGGACCGACATAAGGAACTGGTGGCGTCGGGTTCAGCTTGTCAAGGACAGCTGGCTACTGGGAGAGCAGGGATTTGAACCAGGCAGCGACCCAAATTCCCAGATCTGAGCTGAAACTAACGTGATAATCACCTCTCTTTACAGCACCACAGCATACAAGACACAAGCAGGCAGTCGACAACCACTGGGCAGGGCAGACATGCCCACCAGGCGCTACTTGTTGCCAAAAGTCGTCACCAGTTTACACTGTACCAGAGAACTGAAGGCCCCACACAGGTAATGGGGACACAAATAAGACTCTCCCGTCCCCCTGGGAATCCACTACCAGGCTCTGCTGCGCCCCACTGTTTCATCCTATCACTGACTTAGGACGTTAGAGACGACCAGCGTCCCAGCCCACCCCCACACGTCGCCCAACAGGGCTCTACTTCCACCAACTACCCGATTTTCTCCACGACAAACCCGTGAGAGGGAAAGCAAGCCATAAGGAATATTTGACGCAGCAGGAAAAGGACGACACAACGTATGAATTCAAGATCGACTCTGTGTAACGCACAAGCCCCCAAACCTCCTTGAGCTGCAACAAAGGGCTAACAGCAGGATCCCCTCCCACGCCTGGTGTGAAAACTGAGAACCTGCAGGCAGCTGGGGGCGACACGTCATCAACCCAAACCCAGCTGTTCTACGTGTTTGTCGCATCGACTCCTTCCCCCCTCACTTACAAGCTAAGAAACAAACACACGTGGTACTCAGTGCACCGGGAGCAGGGTCTGCACGCGGCCCACGGGACACACGTCTACAAGACTGTTACCCAACACACAGCACCTGCTACGCACTCAACAAAGCGAAAACGAGGCAGGCCGATTTCTTGGGGGTTCGCGATCGGCTGGGGGAGGGGGAGCCAACACGTGAGCCGGCAGAAAGCGCGAGCGAGCCGCGGCTCGCGGACAGCCGGGCACGCGGAGCCCGAACGCACGGCCACCGCCACCCATCTGGCCCTCGGCGCTGGCACTTACACTTGGCATCCTTCCGCCGCGCCGTGAGCAAGAAGTCCTTGATCTCCTCGATTTTGCGAGGCTATAAAATAAGACACGGGAAACGACCTGCAAACGTGCTTTATCTGGCGGTGGCCAGCGCACCCGCCCGGCCCGGAGACCCCCGCCCAGCCGCGCCCGCCCCTACCTCCCCGGGAGGTCCCGGCGGCCCAGACTCACCATGACTGTAAGGGGCGCGGGGCGGCGCGGCCGGCACCTGCGGGAAGACAAGCGTTGGCGTCAACAGAGCGCGGGGACCCGCAGCAACCCCGCTGCCCTTCCCCGCGGCCCGGAATGCCGGCGCCATCGCACTCCATCCTCCTCTCCCGCACCGTCGACCCAGGCCCGGGGTACCCAAGTCTCACCCTGCCGTGGATTACCCCGGATTACACCCTAGTTCCCGAGTACCGCCCCAGACACTTACAGCAAGCGGCAACAAGGGAAGAGAACGGAAAAGGACGAGACTTCCGTTTCCGGGCAGTTAAACCCTCCCCCGGAGGAAACTGGGTATGGTGTCTGCAAAGGGTCAAGAGTTATTAGGCGTTCGCCCTACCCATGGCAGCATCTCTGCCCCCTTCTGGCCTAGATTAGTAGTGCAGCTTCAGAATGCAATGGACTGCCACCTTCTCCACACCCTCTCTTCTCCCACCCCCCCCGCCCCCCCCCCGGCCCCATCTTGGCTTTGCTAGATTTTATTTCAGATCCAGTTTGAAGACCTAAAACTTATTATCTATGCCTTCATTAGACCTGTGCACTGGGCATCTACACAGATTTTCTCATTTAAATGAAGTGTTCTTCTTAAGTACATTTTGAAACCTCTTTCCAAGGGTTTCCCACGTTTCCTTCTGGTCTCCCCTTCCACGGACATCTAATCTGTCCCGCGCAGGGCCCATTTGCTCTCCCCTTCTCATTTTATGGAGCTTTTCCCCTTGCTGCTTCCAATTCCTTAAGAACTGGGGCACAATACAAACAAGTTGATACTTGCAATAGCTGACGTTGGCGGAGCACGCACCTGGGGTAGCCCCCGTGCTAAAAACTGGACTCACGGCCACTGTGAGCCTCAGGCGCACCTGGAGAGGAGGCTCTTGTTACCCCAGCCTTACCCTCCGGGGAGTGACGGCTTGTCAGAGCTGGGAGAGGTGGACTCAGGATTCGAACCCACGCCGGTTGGATGCCTGACCCCAGGCTTCTGACTGAATCTTAACGAGGCTGCGCACCTAAGACGGGCTGGCAGCTCCGGGAGGGCAGCATTTCCCTTGCCCCTTGGTTCGTCCCAGCCTCCATCCCACACGGGATGGGATTTTCTTGGCACACACCCTCAGCTCTCCTATAATATCTCCTCAGGCAGGATCCGGGAAACCTGAGGATATCGATTTTATGTTTATCTTCCACTTTAATTTTATTTTTAACCTCTCTACAAATGTCTACATTTTGTGATATTTGTTTGCCTCAAATCTAATAACCGCACCACCGAATGTAATTGCCTCTTGCTTATCGTTACAGAACAGGCCACCTGGAGAGAAAGCCCGTCAGGTGAGCTTTACTTTGAACCAGCTCTTCTCCCTCTGGTTCAATGAGGCCGGGTTGAGCATCTTCCTTGGGGCGCTGGGGATACAGGAAGAGCAACCAACAGTCCTTCCCCCAGGAGATCACACAATCCTCTAATTGTGCTAGAGAGCCTTTGAAAAGAAGCCAAACTATGTTTTCTGCAACTACAGATGCATCTGGGCATTAACAGTGGGAAAAGTTAATTGGTAGGAGCTTAATTTTAGATTGTCTGAAGGTCGGGGTCCAGTCTCAGAATCACAGGTGCCTCAGCCCTGACCTGAGAAGGACATTCCCGAATTCCTCACCTGACTTTGCCAGCCCTCCTCCATCTCAGGCAGATGTCTTTCTCATCTTTTCTGCACTGCTGCTCCACCACAAGCAAGCGCCCTTTCAGCCCAACCAACTGGCCTCTTAATGTGCTGAGCACTTCTTGACTCCAGGCATTTGCCTGTGCTGTCCCCCCTAAGACTAAGTCCTGCTCTTTCTTTAGAGCTCAGCTTCCACTTCTCCTTCAGGCAGGACCTTATACCTCTGACTCCTGTCACTCGTCACTCCTGTGGCAGTTACTTGCACACACCTGTTGATAGACTGTGTGGCAGGGTTAAACTTTTCTTGCATTTGTACTGCCTTTTCTTTGAAGGCAATAACAGGGTTCCACATTCTGTTGATAATTCTCGAAAGGCAGTGCTCATATATATATAACAGGTGCTCAATGTGGACATCGTAGGATTCCCAAGCTGGATGCAGCATCTGAGATCACTCACTGTATGAAGGGTGGATGGATTGATGGATGGATGGATAGATGAATGAATGAAGGAGTGGAGAGAGGATGGATGGATAGCGGAAGGAATGGAGAGATGAGAGAGGAAGAGATGGAGAGATGGAGGAGGCAGGGAGGGAGAGATGAAGGGATGGAAGGATGACGGGAGGAGGAGGTGGAGAGAGGGATGGATGGATGGAGGAAGGGATGGATGGAGGAAAGGGTGGAGAGATGGAGGAATAGATGGATGAGGAAGGGATGGAGGGATGGATGGAGAGATGGATGGAAGGATGGATGGAGGAAGGGATGGAGAGATAGAAGGAGGGATGGCGGAATTAATTTGAACAAAGCAGTCCCTAGCATATAGTAGGTCCACAAAAATATTTGTTGAGTGAATGCCTGGTGCTTCTCTGCACAGAAGGACCTACAGGACAGGGACAGGAAGCAGAGGGAGGGGCTGCACCTCCCTTTTGGCAGCGAGCCCAGAGAGACAGATGTTCACTCTCTTGAATTGTATAACAAGGGAGCACAGATGTGTAGTAACAAAACACAATGACCAATTTGTTCAAGTACCAAAGGTTTTGTCTAGCTCCCCAAAGTGGACAAATAGCAAAATAAAAGGCAGTTACTGAGAGGTGGAGCAAGGAGCCAGGATAGGATGCGTCCCATGCTGCATGGAAGATGAGCCCCAAACGTCATGGTGTGGCAGGGACTGTCGGAAACGAGGGGCCAAAGCGCTGGCCTTGAGTGAAACAGCCTCTGAGAGTGGAGCCCAGGATGCTGCATTTGACGGAAGCTTCCCTGGGGAAGCTGATGCACACGCAAGATGGAAAACTCCAAAAGGGGCCCAGTGTGGACCCTGTTGGAGACGAAGGCCCTGGACTTGAAAGAAGGGCATACGGGGTCTGGTTTGCCTGTTACAGGTCATGCTAGCTGTGAAGCGTGGAGGATGGGTTGGAATGTCCGAGACTGGTGGCTGTGGGACGGTGAGGGCTACTGTCATTGTCCAGGGGCCAGGGAGAAGGGTCTCAACTGGGGCGGCGGCAGTGTGGTCAGAGAGCTGGAGATGGACAGCGGGTGTGGCTAGAGCTGTGGGAAGCATCCAGTCCTCCCCGCTTCCCTTCTGTCAACCTGCTGGGCTCAGGGCTGCCTGGCAGGCTCCATGGCAGGTGAGGCACACAGCCTCGGCCACCCCAAGCAGGCCCTGCCCCGGGCACCCCTGAAGGCTAACCTGATGAGGTTTCTCTTCAGCTTTCAGGGCACGTTGGAAGCGGGACCAGGACTGGCCAAAAAACTAGCACCTAACCTCACAGTGGGCAGAGGAACAGAAAGATAGATGGCATGGTCCAAAGGGGCTGGGAAGACCTCCCCAGCCTCCAAGTCTTCTCTCTTCCAGTTCCTCCCATTTATTCAATTGATGTTTAATGAACTCCTACTGTGTGCCAGGCCCTGGGAATAAGCAGAGTGTAGGTCCTGCTCAGAAGGAGCTCAGAGGCTGCTGCCATCCCGACAACAAGACGAGGACTGTGCCTAGAGTGGGGACACTGTAACTCCACCCGAGGGAGAAGGCGTCACAGGGGGTGTGTCCGGTCAGCTCAGCCGCCAGAACAAAATACTGCGGCCGGGGCATTTAGACAGCAGGCTTTTCTTAGTCACGGTTCTGGGGGCTGGAAGTCCAAGATCAAGGTGCTGGCAGACTGGGTTCCGGGTGAAGGATCTCTTCCCGGCTTGCAGGTGGCAGCCTTCTCCCGGTGTCCTCACAAGGCAGAGAGAGCGAGCCCTGGTTTCCCTCTTCTTATAATGAGGCTAATCCCACCCTGGGGGCCCCACCTTCATGACTTTGTCTACACTCAATGACTTCCTCAAGGCCCCACCTCCAAATACCATCGCATTGGGGGTTAGGGCTTCAACATGACAAATAAAAATGACAAGTAATAGGATATATTGGAATATATGAGGAAGCCATTTGGTGTAAACGTAATTTGGCCTGACCTTGTCTTTCCAAAAGGGCCTGACCGCAGCCGTTGACCATGCATTGTATATCTGCTTTAGAGATTCCCTATGGCAAGAACAAAGGCCCTTGAGATAAAGGTGCAACTTCCCTCCCCCTCCCAACGTTAGAGTCTCCTTAAGGATTAAGCATCTTTCCTTAGGCTAGGGACTGATTGCTGCGCTCACCTGTGACCACCCAGCTCGAGACAATAGACTTGCCTCCTGCTACGCCCACCAAGAGAGCAGACCCACTACCTGCTGTGTCCATCAAGCGCTGTGCTGACAGGGCAATCTTGTGACTATTGTGGGAGGGACATTTGAATCATATGTGAAACACCCTCTTTGAGGGTATATAACCACCCTATGTACCCCCACTTCTTTGGAGTGCTCTGTTCCTTTGTGGAAAGACTCTCCCGGGTTATAATCCTAAGACTTAAGCTCAGAATAAACTCACCCAAATTTTCATTTATAGATTGGCTATGGATTATTTTCGTCGACAAACATGGATTTTGGAGGGACACAAACGGTCAGTCCACAACGAGGAGAGCTCAGCCTTGAGGGGTGAGTAGGAGTTCACCAGGAGAAGTGGTGGGGGAGGGGCTCCTAAGCAGAAGGAGGAGGGAACTGAACCTGCTCAGGGTGGGGAGAGCACAGGGCGTTCCTGGAAATAGGAGTTCAATGGGGCCAGAGCAGAAACAAGCAGGGTCTGGGGGTGGGAGTGTGGGAGAAGAGACTGGAAGGGGGCATGGGAGGTGTCTGAGGCCCTCGGGTATTCCTATTCCAGCCTTACCTACGCCCTTGGGGAGCCAAACATGCCTTCACCTCTCACAGGGCCCAGGAGCCCTTTCAACCCTGCGGGAAATCTGTAAGCTGGACCCACTCGTTGGGGGATGTGGTCAAGAGACCAGCAGTCAAAGGCTGGTGGGGTTTGGTGTTTCACCCAACCCAGGTCCCGAGCACTGAGGGCTGTGCCAGGGGGTATGACGGTGAGTGAGCTCCCCGCGGCCCTCCTGGGGTTCCAGTGGGGGAGGCCATGGTTTCTATGAGAGCCAGGAGGCAGGGGGAGAGGAGCAGCACCGCAAACTGCCCATCCCGCTTTCCGTGGCTCTGCAGGGCTGCCCCGCACCCTGGGCTTGCCCGCGTGGGCATCATCGTGCGACAGCTGGGGGCTGCTTCCAGTCTCGCCCCCTTCACTCATTAGTTTCTAAAGCGAGGAGTGTGTGGGGGTTATACTCCCTCTTTCTCCTCCCTCGGGGCTTTTGCGAAGCCTAAAAGGGGATAATTAGAAAAGCCAAAGTCAGTGACATCCTGACTTCCTCCAGAAGGTCTGGAAACACTCCCTGCCCTGGGTGTACTGTTGCCCAGTGGCCACATGGGGGCGCCGAGGCTGTGCCTGGAGATGGAGGGTGGAGGAACCAGCCGGTTTCTAAAGCCTTGAATCCTAAAATCTCAGGCCGAGACCACTATATAAATTAGAAGTAATATTTGAATGCTATTTCCTACCTGACGGGGTGCTTTCATATCTACCATCTCATATAGTCTCCGAGAGGCCCCCACGAGGCCCCTGCACTTGGCTGCCGGCAGGGCTGGCCTTTAAACCGTCTCAGAGGGGAGCTGTTAACTGAATCTTAGAGGTTTTCGGCAGGGACAGTGTGGAGTCCCTCTGGCTGGACTTGGTTACCGAGGAGAAGGATGGGAGGAAGGAGGCAGGGTGCAGGCGTTGCGGCTGGCGTTTTTTGGGGGGAGCCCAAGATGGCTAAAGGCAGGCAGGTTACTCCCCCTTTCCCAGCCCCAGAGTCCGAGAGAACCTCAGATGTCCCTGAGGGGCACAGGGGTTTAACGCTCTCACAGCCGCTGTGCTACAAGCCCCAAAGCACCACTGGTGGGACCAGAGCGGCATTTCTCAAACTCGTCATTGTTGACCATTGGGACCAGATCATTCTCTGCTGGGGCGGGTGGGGGGGAGGCAGGGGTGGGTATTGTGAACATTGTAGGATGTTAGAATTCCCTGGCCTCTACCCACCAGATGCCAGACCCTTGCAACTATGACAACACATCTCCAGACATTGCCAATTGTTCCCCGGGGGGCAAGGTTGCTCCTTGTTGAGAACCAGTGGACTAGAAGGACAAAACCAAGACAACGTTCTTTATACAATGGTGTCTGTTCTGTGCCTGTGGCCAGGTTACTCCTGGGCCCAGGCCACCATCTCTGCACGTTGTGCCCATTTTCACATTCAGCCCAGCCCTTTCTCTGGGATGCCCAAAGGTCAGCATTCCCTTCTGCTGCCTCTGCTTGGTCCCTGGCTGGCTGGCAAGGTGGGCTCTGGGCAGGCAGGCAGCAGGAGCACATGGCAGCCACATGGGCCAGAAGCCCTGAGCCTTGGGAACAGTGTGCTCCTCCGTGGGAGGACCTTTCCCAGCAGGAGGCCTTGCGAAGGGGTGAGGGGGGTGGGGCGGGAGGAGTGGGGGTGGAAGAAAGTGCCCACTGTTAAGGGGCCTGTAAGACAGCCAGTGCGCACCTGCCCAGACAGCTCAGGGACTGATGAAATGGGTTCCGTCTGTCTTTAGAGAGCTCCTTCTGTTGGCCAGGCACCGTCCTAGGGGCCTTCTCTGTCACGCAACATCCTTTCAACACACTTTTATGTCACTCCAGCTTTGGACCAGGCCCTGGGCAGGTGGTGAAGACACAGAAATAGCATCCTGTCCTGTCTCTGTCCCCATCTCAAGGAACTCACAGACTAGAGGGGAGGCAGGGATAAGGCGGTAAGTGCTTCTCACTGTGGGACCGGATGGGGGCCATGGGACTGTTTAGGCTGGGGATGGGATGAGTCTGGGGAAATCCTCCAGGAGGAAGTAACAAAGATGCTGATTCACAGCAGAGAGAGCCCACCCAACACACTCAGAGCCAATGCTAGTGTGTGAAAACCCTCACAGCAGATATGTTCCAGGGCGACTGGAATAAAGCTGCAATCAGACTGAGTGGCATCAATCCAGGAGGTCTTCCTGGAGGAGGCATTGTGATCGGGAGGGAAGAAAACCGTTCCGGGAGACAGGTAGTCTTGGATTCAAATCCAGCATCTGGCTGGGAGATTTTGAATGAGTCTCCTGGCACTTCAGCCTCAGTCTCTGTCGAGGAGGGTTATGAATCCCTCCTTCCAAGGCTTCCAGGCCACGGTGCCAAGTGTGCATAGCCTGCACAGCTGTCTGCAGCTGCCCTGCCTTGCTTATGAGAAACCAGAAGACACGAGGAACAGAAAGCCCTTAGCCCCAAAGCTGGCTCTGTGACTGTTGATTGAATGTGAGTCCAAGGCAAGAGTTGCCAACGGATTTGGAGAACTGTAACCGGGAGAGGGCCCTCCCTCCCCCAGACCTGGGACAGCCGCCTGGTCTTCTTCAGTAGGGGCGCGGTCAGGGTTGATACATGACACCTCCTCAACTCCCCTGCCTCCACCGGCCCCTTCCGCTCCGGGAACTGCTCCCATGACGTCCAGCCTGCTACCGCAAAAAGGATAGACCAGACGACGGCCACTGGCAGGGAGGAAAATAATCCCGGGCCAGAGGAGAATCCATCTTGAACGGAAGGGACAAGCACCCCTCTCATATATCAACATGTGCCAGGGTGAGGGGACATCAGAGTGAGAAGGAAAAGGGCACAGTCCCTTCAAGTAAGGGCCAGGGGGCCAGTCTCTCGGCTTGTATATATCGTGCATTATGCAGTGGGAGAGAGAAAATCAATAGAGCTGTCAGCAGTTTAATGCATGCAGTGTTGCAGACGTCCCCATCTCCGGGTGCTCTAGACGGATGCCTCAAATTAAAAACCAGGGGAGGGGGAGAGGGGCTGAAGGAGGTGTGAGATAAACACCCTGACAGACCAGAGGGGAAGAAGGGACACGACTGAGGACCTGGGAAAATTAAAGTCCATAAATCATGCGGCTCGGAGAGCATCCCGGGGTGAATGACAGGAGACCCTTACTGTCAGCAGTGGTGTCCCAGGTCTTGGCAGTCCTGGAGGAAGGGGAGAGTGTGGGTGTTAAGTGTTAATGCCGCATGGGAGTGAGGGGGGTAGGGTTGGAAGCAGCAGGGTGAGATGAATGCCAACCTCATAAGCTGGAGTGTGGGTGGAGGTCCTTTGGGTTGGGGCCGCTGGTGGGTTGCAGGACCTCCACCAGAGGCAGAACTTGCTCCCTACCAACTGCTCCCTCCCACTAAGTCTGGTCTCCACCGGCTCAACCCATGGGCTCCCTTGCACAGGGCGCCCCCCCCCCCCCAGCCTGTGCTGAGACTCTGCCAGCTGAGCCCCGCCCATGTCTCCTCTCTGTCCCTGTCTGTCTGACAGCACCCGTTTCTCTAGATCTCCCTGTCTGTGTGAGTCCATCTTGCCCACTGGGTGCCTCATCCTCAGAGCTGGGAGCCTTCTGCCCCCTCGCAGTGAGCGCTTCTCTTCACTGGCCCTGTGTGTGTGGGGGGGCTGCCCTGGCCCCTCCTCTGAGCCCCTGGATGGTGACCCCTGTAGGGGAGTCTGAGTGGTCCACGTGCCCTTCCCAGAGCTGGCCAGCTGGTGTGGAGACTCTGGGAAGGACTCTGGGCGCACTCAGGGCCCCCAACCCTTCCCAGAAGGCAGCCATCATCCTGCCCACCCCGCAGCCACCACCCCAGGACCCCCTTGCCCAGGGCGGGCCAAGAGAGAAAAAAACCAGGCCAGGCCACGCTGGGGTATCAAGGGCCAGACAGTGCTGGTTCCAGGAGAGAGCCACTTCCTGCCAACACCGTCCCCCACCGCCTCAGAAAGCTTCCAGGTCCTGACAGGAAACAGGTGCAGCAAGACTGGGAGACTGGAGGATAATTTGAATAAAGAACTGCCACTGGGCCTGAGGGTGGGAGGGGGCGTCACCTGACCCGACGGCTGGGCTGTGTCGGGGGAGGGGCTGCCTGACTGATGGGGGGCTGGGACCTTCAGCCAAGGTCCTGCTCTGCCAGCGGCCACCTCTCCCTCCCTCCCTCCCTTTCTCTCTCTGATCTCCTGCGGGGCATCTTTAGGGCAGAATGGCTGAACCCCACAGGTTCGCTGCCGTCACCCTGGGGGCAAGGAGCAGGGTGGAGGCACAACCTGGAGGGACAATGGAAGACGTCCCGTCCACCCGCTCCTCCACGTAGAGGGTCTACCTCCACCCTGGGGGTGGCCTTATGACCTCATGTGGCCGTGACAATGTCTCCTTCGTGGTCTCCAGTCTGAGAAGTCCCGCAGGGCTCACTCGACTCCCTTCCGTTCCGTCCATCATCCAAGCGGCCCCCACACTCCCTCATCCCCCAAACCCAGGCCTCGTCTTCAGTCTTACGTGCCTGTCAACAGGCGCACGCGCGCTCTGGCCGGCGCGTCCACGGTGCGCGCGCACAGCCACGCGGGCCGTGTTTCCAGAGTAACAGGTAGGCCCGAGGTTGCTTCGTCGTGTTACATCGCCCAGGACAAGTTCTACCAATTAAACTAGTGACCCTGTTTCCAAAAGCAATTACCGGGGTCCTGCAATAGCTCCCAAGGTGAGGAGATTAAAGAGACCGCTCAAGGCTGCCAAACGAGGCTGGAAGCAGGGGCCGGAGCGGGGTCTGCGGGCCGCACCGCGCGCATGCGCGCGTGCACCTGGCTCTGAGCACGTGCACACTTAGAGAGAGAGGGAGGGAGTCGTGTGGAGGAAGCCCGAGCTGGTGGGGGGAGACGGCCCGGGGTCGCAGCCGTGGACGCCGGCAGCCGCATAGTGAGGGCGAGAAGTGGGTTCTTTCTGTTTCTTTCTCTGGTGTGTGCGAGCAGGGAAAATCAATTCGTACGAATGCAGACTCCATCCCAGGGGACAGGGAGGCGGCGTGCCTCTTTGTAAGCAAGGAGGAGCGAATCGGCAGGGGTCTCCGTGGTGGGAAAACTTTGCCACCGCCTCCTCCCCAGAGGCTCACCGCGGCCTCCCCGCTCCCATGTCGCAGGAATCCAGCGTCCTTGGAGGAGGAAGGATGGAGGCAGACGTGGCCGGGCCAGCCTCCTGCCTGGCTGAGCCTTGGGGAAGGGGGGTTTCCACAGGCGCACGGCTGCTCCCCACAGTCTGCACCTCCAAGTGATGGCTCTGCTCCCGCCCCCCACCTGCTCTCTGGGGCACCTGCTGAGGTGACACGGGCTGTTCCCTTCGCTCTGTCATCCTTCCCCTTAGATGTAGCCTGTGGCTTCCGGAAAGAGTCAGCCTCAGGGGCTGAGGGGCAGAGGCTAGAAGGTGGGTGGAGGTGGAGGGGCGGGCTGGACGCTGGCTGGGTCAAGGCCCTGCTCCTGTCCACTTCCCGCTTCCCTTCCTGTTGGGAGTTCTGCCCCAGCCCGTGCCTGACAGGCTGATCTGCTATTGATGGAACAGGACAGACGAAGCAGGTGGGGGAAGGGGGGGCTTGTTAATTACAGCAGGCAAGCCTTCAGCCAGGCCCCCTGGGAGGGCCGGGCAGGAGTGGCTGCAGTGGGTGGTCAGCGGTGCCCTAACCTCGGATTTAACCCTTCAAGGGGCCTGGGTAGGATTGGAAGAATGTCACTGTGTGTGGCTGACTGGAGTCGCACCAGACCTGGAGAGGAAGGCTGATGGGAGAGCCCTGAGGGACGCTGTTCTGTGGGTTCAGGATAGAATGGGGACAAAAGTTATTGTGTCGACTACCTTCCATGTGTCGGGTGCCACACCGGCTGCTCCATGAAGATCATCTTCTGTAATCCTCACACCAGCCCTAAACCTGGCAAGATTACAACCCGGATTTTACAGAAGAAGCTCCAGAAGCGCAGAGAGGTTAAGGGACCTGCTCAAGGTCACACAGCTAGTAACTAGAGGAAAAGGATGCCTCATTACTTGGGCATGGAGTGTTTCCTTGCTGAATTCCTCCAAGCCTTTCGCCTCCCTCTCCAGGGGTCAGCTAGGTCACAAAAGTTGCTGAGAGAAAGACCACAACTGTGAGGTGATTCATTTAATTTACAAATATTTATTAAGCACCTCCTCTGTGCTACAACTGGGGATCTAGAGACGCATAAACATGTTTTCTGACCTCATGGGCCTTGCCTTCCAGCCTGGGAGATGGGCCAGCTCTGCCTGCCATCCTTCTCAGAGCCAGCCCCAGGGCTCCTGCAGAGGAGGCAGTGGGTGTGTGACCCCCCCACCCCATGATCATTGGACCCCACCCTGTGACCATGTGACCCCACTCCATGGCCACGTGACCCCATCCCATGACTGTGTGACCCCGCCTCATGGTCTCAGATGATTGGACTAAGCTGGGACAATCCTGGGTTTGGGATGGGAATTTAGAGACTCTGGTCTGTGGCTGATTGTTCTGGGATTTCATGCAAACTAGGGGGCAAGGGCGCTTCTCTGGGGGAAGCCACCATGGGGATGTGTAAGCAGAAGTCAGAGACCAGGTGGCTGCTGAGAAAGAGCAGCTGTTGCACAACTCCTATGCCTCTGAGAGCAGCTGAGCTTCCTGCCCCTGGGGACTGTGAGGTCCCCCCCACCACACACACATATTTCTCCTTTCTCCTGTAGCTGGTTTGAATTGGTTTCCATTTTTTGGAAACTGAATGGTCCGTAAGGTAGAAGTCTTGGTTGAGGCTGTGGGGGAAGAAGAAATACTCCTCTAGCCTCTGGGTCCTTCTGGCTTGTCTAGGAATTAAATTGATGTGAGACAGAATAACAGGAGAAAATCAAACAAGTTTAAGAACATGGATACAGGGGAGAAACCCAGGAAAGCTGAGCAACTCACCAAAACGGCTGAAGCCGCCGGCTTAAATACCATCTTCAGCTAAGGACAAAGGCGGATGTCGGGAGTAGTGGTTTGGGGCTTCAAAGGGGAGGAGGTAATTCACATGGAGATGGAAAAGCAAGTGTTTGGTAAACAAGTGTTTGCCGCGCCTAGCAGAGACAATGGGACTTGATCAAATGGGCCTTGCTGGGTTCCTCCCTGTGTACCACACCTTGTTCATATTATACTATAGTTAACTGTGGTGATAGCTCCTTCCTGGAATGGGCCTTCTGTCTTAAATTCTGTTAGGCAGTTCGGGGGAAGGTCAAAGTTTCTTCCTGAGTCTTTTGTTCCTAAAAATAATCAAGCCAAAAAGACACATTTTGGGGTGGCAATTTCTGCTCCCCTGCCAGGCACACAAGCCCTGCAGAGCAGGAGCCCGGGGGAGGGGACTGCCCTCCCTCCGGGGGCCTCAACCAATGCCTGGGCTTCCAGCCGGCTGAGGAGAGAGACAGAGGAGACAATCCGTGGAGCCAGAGGAGAACCTGGCAGAGGCATCAGCCCAGACAGGGATGGGGACATATGCAAGTGTGTGACATGCTCAGGGACCTTCAGATGGGGGAGTGCTGGCAAATGTTTAAAATCTGGCTTTCTGACCAAAAAAATGATAATTTGTAGCATTTGCCGATTCCTGAGGTAGAAATACTCCCACTATAGCCGATTTCAAGCTTGCTGATGTGATGTCAACTTTTGAACATGTAACAAGCAGCTCTCACAAGCTGGTAGGAGCCAGTTCCAGCAGGCCACACAGGAGGTCATCAGGTTATTCCCTCACTGCAGGGCCATGTGGGGAGGAAAGGAGAGGAGGCTGGAGAGGGGGGCTGAGACGTGATGGGGAAGGGTTTTGAATGTCACTTCAGGAGTGTGAGCTTCAGTGTGAAGTGGCAGAAGCCCAGGCCCTGATCGAGCAACTTCGGGTGTGTGTGAATCAGCAGCTGTACGCTGTCTGTTGTCCACTGTGGCCTGGCTTTCCCTTAAGCCGGTCCCCTGAATGACCCCTGGGGGTCTGTTTGGGCCTGGTGTTAGACCTGGTGAGGGGTGCACAGAGTGTGAGGTGCATTATTTCCTAAGAAAGAGGGAGAAGAGTTCTAACTCACCCCCAGCCAGCTGCACCTTGGGGCCATCCCTCATCTTAATGAGCCCATCCAAAGCTCGTTTGCTAATGAGGAATTTAATGGTCATAGACTGACAAGCGAGACCGAGAGGGGAGACAGGAAGGTCGTTATGAAAATGAAGTGTGTGGCTAAGTGCCATGCCGCTGCCATCCCACCTGCCTGCCCAAGGTGCCAGCCCAGAGGAGGTGAGGTGGGAAGCGGGGACCTCCAAACGGGGCTCCTGGCTGGGCCTGTGGGTCAGCACCACGGACAGGGGCAGCTTTGTTGTGCACTACCTCATCTGAAATGCCCTTTATGCTGCTTTCGCTCCCTGATCCAGTTTGTTTTTCCAATACTCTGATGGGACGTCCCCTCCACTTGGAAACCTCACATGCAGCCCCAGATGGGTTAGGGCCCACGGTGTCTGCACGGCAACCTTTGCACATTCTCGTAGGACCCATGTCAGGGGCTAGAATGCTACGTTTCCTGGGCTATTTTCCCCACCAGTTTGTAAGCACCTTGCCGGCGGGCTCTGTATTGTCCTCTCCACATCCTGAATGTTGACCACATGCCCAGCACTGTGCAAGGCATAGGGAGAGGATTTTTTGAGAAATGAATGCATGAATGAACCAGTGAGTAAATGAGTAGATAGAGGAGCGAGGGAAAGAATGCATGAATACCGTGTTTGATGAAACAATCAAGCCAGGTTATTGAAAGAGTGGGTAAGGGTTTGGGCACAAAAGAAATATTCTATCCCTTAGGTTGCATACACAAGACAGAGAGGGAAGTTAGAACAGAGATTTCCAGAAATCTCCACATCCACTCCCCCATTTTTCCACAGATAGAGAGCTATCCAGAATAAAAACTACACATTCCAGCATTCCTTGTAGCTATTTGTGGCCATGTGACTAACTTATAGCCAATAAGATATAAGGAGAAGTGGTGTAAAAGGAGGGAGCATGCCCTTCTCCTTCCCTTCCTCCTTCCTGTTGGCTGAACTGTAGGGGTGATGGCTGGAGCTGGAGCAGCCATCTTAGACTTGGCAGCCGGCCAGCTTGGAGTAACACGATGGAAGAAGGGAGAGTCTTTTGAAGACTGTGCAGAACAGAGCTTCTAGCCCAGCCCTGGGCTGCTAACATCCAGACTGCAATGGGAGAGAGAAATTAACCTTTAACATATTTTCCTGATATTTTAGGTTTCATTGCTCAGCTGAACCTAACCCTAAGTAATATGCACCATCATGAAAGAGAGACTCAAACATAAGAATAAAGGGCAAATCAAGTGGTACAAACTATGGAAGTGAACATTGAGCAGGGTTGCCTGAGGTTAGCTGAGGGTGACAGGTCTTGAAGGAGGGAGGAGGCACAGGAGGAGTATGCTAGGGTAATTTTTAGAATGGCAGCTGGGCTCCTGAATCTTGGGCTCCTCTCCTCATCTGGCCTAGAGGAGCTGCTTGCATCTTGCCCTGTGCTCAGCATCCTGGGAAGACAGAAGGTATCTGGTCAAGGCTGCTGGGTTGGGGCAGCCAGGAAGCCTTGCTGGGGCTTTGGACATAGAGAAGATGGGAGACCAGTGAGCGCAAACCTGGTCTGGAGAAGGAGCACTGGACAGGGAGTCAGGTTGTGTTAGATATCTGGCTGTTTTCTCCACTTCTTCTCCCATGTGGGGAGGCTGTCAGCCCTCATGGTGGTCACTGTGTTGTTTGATGGGGCGGTCCATCAGGCAGGGGCTGGGGAGGCCCGCGGATGTGAGGCTGGGTCAGGAAGGGACATCTTCCCATGGCCTCGCTCTGTGAATTTGGGGAGGAGAGCTTAGAGAGTGGGCTCTGATGGAGGATGTGGTAGGCAGAATTCTAAAATGACTTCCATTGACCCACACCTTTGCATAATCCTCTTCCCTTGAGTGTCGGCGGGACCTGTAATTTGCTTCTAACCGATAGAATATAGCAAAAGAGAAAGGATTTTGAAGATGTAATTAAGGTCCCTAAACAGTTAATTTAAAAGATTATCCTGGGTGAGGCTGACCTAATCAGGGGAGCTCTTTAAAAGAGGGACTGGAAATCAGAAACTCTCATTCTTGGTGGCCTTGAGGAAGCAAGCTCTCAGGAGTTCTACAGTTGTAAGGAAATGAATTCTGCCAAGAAGCACGTGTGCTTGGGAGAGGGTTCCCGAGTCTCAGAGGACACCCCAGTCCCAGCCAACAGCTTGAGTGCATGCTCACAAGACCCCAAGCAGAGGCCCCAGCTAAACCATGACCAGATTCTTGATCCCTGGAAACTGAGATGATACGTGTGTTGTTCTAAGCCACTGAATTTATGGCAATTTGTTACTCAGCAATAAAAAATTCACTCAGAGGGTCCGATGTACCTGGACGGATGCTGCTTTGGTCCAGCCCAGGGCCTACCTCCCTGGAGCTGGGAGATGAGCCTGCAATCGCCACTCATGGAGATGTGACAATGAGAGAGAAAATGAAAATCCAAGATGGAGCGATTCAAAAATTGTCATCTTGGCAAACAGTGGCACTTAGATTTCCCATTATTGATCCCCTCAGCGGATATTCTCCAATCTCGTAATTACAGGAGGACTTTTTCAATTTGGGCTGAATTGCTTCCCCTCCCCCTCCCCCTCCCTGATTTCTTTAAACTCACAATAACTCACAGTAGATTGTATGCAGCTGTGGCGTCTAAATAAACCAGACTAATCATTTTAATTGAAATCCGATCCCAGCAGTGGGAAGGCTCCTCCCAGTGGCCGTCTTCCTTTCATCTCCCGGGAACAGGGAGCAAATCCTGCCCTTAGCTTGGGGCCCCTCAGGGACATTTCCTTCCTGGGGCCCACACCCTGTGACTTCCCAGGGTCTCCTGGTTGCGGGGAGGCGCTGACCAGCGCTGGGACCCCCTGAGCTAGACTTCAGCCCCCTGCCTCCAGGCACGAGCGAGGCCGGGGTCCTCCTGGGAGTGCACCCCGAGTCCTTTATTGGCTGTTCCTGTTGACCACCTGGCCGTTCTCCCGAACATCTAACCCACTGGTTCTGATGAGGGGGTGGGTGGGTCTGTCCTCCTCTCCCAGGGATGTTGGGCAATGACTGGAGACACTTTTGGGTGTTACAACTTGGCAGGAGAGTTTCTACTGGCTTCTAGAGGGGCCAGGGATGCTGCTAAGCCGCACAGGGCACAAGACGGGCCTCCCCATGAAGAATGATCTGGCCCCAATGTCAAAGAATAGTGTGGAGGTTGAGAAACTCTGAGTGCTTCTTGAACTCTTTTCTTTTTGTAGAATGGAAAGATCAGTGGCCAGAGCTGAGAGATGGAGAAACAATGCGCTTGGATAATGACACACGCACATGAACACACGCACACTCAGCCCTTCCTCCACCTCTGCCTTCGCTCCTGGTCATCCTTCAAAATTTGGTTTCGATGTCACTTCCTCCTGGAGTCTTCTCCGCCCCCCGGGCTGCGTGACACGTTCTTCCAGAGTCCCACGCGCACGTTTCCGTTAGCGTTTATCATCCCCAGATAGAACCTAGGAGTTCAGGCAAACCTGGCACACGATGACAAAGGTCTGGACGGTGGCTACCTTTGGGCGTGTAGCGATGAGAAAGGACAAGAGGGGGCTTCTGGGCTCCGGGGGGCTGTTCTCTTTCTTGCCCTGAGAGCTGCTTCACCGTACTGTCCACTTTGAGAAAGGGTGCCCTGCTGTACAGGCACGATCAGTGCATTTCATGTGTGTATTTTATAATTCGATAAAAAGTCTACTTAAAAACGATCTGGTTTCTGTTTGGTCTGGTCCACCCTGCCCTTGGTGGTAACCTCATCTGGGTAGCGACTGTGTCTCTAATCAGGAATTCTTTAACTCCTCAGAGACTCTATTATCTTTTGTAAGGGGATAATAATGATGATATCGGGAGCATACAGGTTTAAAGCTTTATGCCTGTGAAATGTTTACTTAGCACAGTGCCTGGCACAGAGGTTTGACTTGTATTATTATCGGCTGCTTGGTTAAGGTTTGTTGAATGACTGAATAATCTAACTTGAGGCATTCACACACCAAGGTGCAGTACCACCCTGGTTGCCTGCCGCTCTGGTTTCCCAGGCCACTGCCATCCTAGTTTGGTCCCCGTGTGGGCTGACCTGTGTCTTTCCCTCCTTCTTCCCCTCCACTTCCTCAGAGAGATGCCCTGGCAGCAGCTTCCTGACCTGGCCCCTCTCTCTGGAGCCCCTCCCCAGGATGGTAAGGAGAAATTTTCCCTTTGAAGGAACTGCCGCTGCGGGCACCAGGGGACACTGACTGCTCATGAAGGACATGTTTCCCTGGCGAGCCCGTTAAACCCGGCCCCACAGGCCTGGGCCCCAGGGACCCTGCCGCTCCGTGACTCAGGAACGCGGGGAGCCGCTGGCTTTGCGGTTTTTGCTTCTCCTCGCTCTGCTCTCCAGTTTCTGGCAGGGAAAGATGGCTCCTAGGCTGGCCGACTGACTCCCCACGGCCTGTGGGAGGCCCAAGAATCTTTGGCTTCTAGGAAATCTCGTCGGCTGTGTCAGAGGCATCGAGGCCTGTGGTCCTTTATCCGTCTGACCGTCACTCAGGGAGTGCTTACTGGGTGGGGTGCTGGGGGTACAAAGATGAAAAACTCAGTTCTAGGAGACGGTCTACGAGTCTCTAAAGTAGGGGATCCACTCGTGATCCCCATCTGAAGTGGGGAGCCACAGGGGCCCCGTGCCTCTCATGTTGTGCTCTCCGTGACCCTGAAAACTCAGCTGTGGCTGTCAGAAGCTGGGGTCAACATCCAAGCCAAAGGTCTTGTGTAGATGAGACCGGAGGAAGGTCGTCTGCCCAGGAGGCAGGGCTTGGTGAGGCTGCTCAGGAGGCGTGACGCGTGCCACACCTGGAGAGAGTGGCAGCCACAGGTTCTGAGGAGGGTGACAGGACCAAGGGCCTGCGAGGAGCAGTGGGTCCTGAGTGAGGGGTCCCGTTGCTCTAGCCCTCTCCAGAGCCCGCCATTTTCTTGTCCCTTCCTTTCCCTGTGTCCTTCCCATAGATGCTTCCTGTGACTCAGGATCCTCCACAGACTGACCACGCGTCCTCGTTTGCCCAGGACAGTTCTGGGTTATGCCCAGTGTCCTGGCAGAATGATTAATGGTTCCCGCTTTCATTCTAAGGAATGTTCTGGCTCACACCTTAAATTATTTGGGAGGGGGGCCCTTGAGGACACCTGGGGACAGCATGGACATGGGACAAGGCTGGAGAGCCATGATGGGGGTGTGGTCTGTGGGCCCGAGCCAGCCCGAGAACTGTTCCTTACTTTCTCTTGGCCAAGTAAGTGCAGAAATGGAGAGGAAGCGTTTAGAAACTTTCCTGGCAATTGACAAAGTAATTTTAGGTCTGTTGATTAAATAATAATAAATTAATGAATTAATAAATAATAAATAATAAATTAATAGTATTAAAAGTAATAAAATAGTATTAATAATAATTAATAGTAGTAATAGTAATAAACATTAGACTTCTTTTTGTGAGTTATTTAAATTTCATTTTTATATTATTTTTACAGAGAATTAATGATGCAGCCACTTTGGAAAATAGTTTGGTGTTCCCAAAAGAGGTAAACATACGGTCCCTGTGTTTCAAGTTCTGTATGTCCCAGTGATTCTAGGTGTCTATATGCCCAAGGGAATTGACAGTATATGTTTTATGTGAATGTTCCCTGCAGCATTGTTCATGATAGCAAAAAATGGAAACGACCTAAAGGTCCATCCACTGAGGAATGGATAAGCAAAATATGTATCTTCATACAGTGGAATATTCTTCAGCCGTGAAGAGGAATAAAGCACCGACACGCTACAACACGGATGAACCTTGAAAACACTGTGTGAAGTGAAAGAAGTCAGACCCAAAAGGTGTATGATGGATGAAATGGATGTTGGATGAAATGTCCAGAACAGGCAAATCTGTAGAGACAGAAGGTGGATTAGTGGTTGCAGGTGCCGGGGAAGGAGGGCGTGGGGAGTGAGTGCTAATGAGGGCAGGTTTCCTTTTGGGGTGATGAAAATGTTCTGGAATTAGATAGTGGGGATGACTATCTAGACTCGTGACTATACTAAAAGCCGCTGAATTGCACACCTTAAAAGAGTGAACTGAATGGTATGTAAATTATATTTTAAAAAATTTTTTTAAAGTATTGATCTACCACTGATTGGAAACTGAAACAACGCTGGTCCTCCACTGCAGATGCTGAGAAATGCTGACCTAGTTCACCCTCGGGTGATGACACTGAGTGCTGGCCGAGGGGAGGAGCCGCCCAGATTCACTCCAGTGGGTTTAGTGGCAGGGGGCCCCGGCGCAGGTCCCCAACTTCCAGCCAACGAGCTCAGCATTGAGGTCATTAGTCAAGCGTCTGTTGTGCTGTGTGACGGGCAGTTCTGGACTGCAGTTAGCTCATGAGAAAGGGGGCACCGGGGGTGTCCTGACAGCTCTGGAGGTCTGTCCTCCACCCCTCCTCCCAAACAGCTCGGAATAGAGCTTCTACAAGAAAACCCTTTCTCTGCGAGGGGCAGCAGTGGCCTGGCCTTCCTGACCTTGTGTCTCCTTCCACTCCAGCTGGGAGTTGGCCACCCCAGGGACTGGGTCCCCTCGGTCAGGCAGAAGGTGTGCGGGCTGCTGGGATCCAGGACCAGGGCCAGCCTGCCTCTGCCAGCAGAAGCGGAGACCAGGGGCTTGTTTCCCTGCTCTGAGAGGGCTCCATTTGTTCCCACAAAATCTGAGGGGCCGGCATAATGCCAAGGTGTGGGCAGCACCACAGCCAGGGCTACATGCCTGACCGGCACCTGGCCTGTTGGTCCGTGGGCAACACAAGCAGTCTGGAGCCAGGTGAATGATGACAAGCACAACAACGAGGATTGCTAGAGTTTAATGGGCGCCCACTCCGTGCTCGGCTGCGTGCTAAGAGCTTTACAAATGCTGCCATCACACATGCCCAGACCTCTCAGGTGGGGGTTAGTATTGTCTGTAAGTTACTACGGAGAAAAGCGAGTCTTTGAGAAGCTGAGAGGCTTGCCTTGGCTCCCACAGTTGCCCTCTACAGGCTGGGGCCTTGAATGCTGGTCTCCTTGCCTCACCCCTGCACACGCTGTGCCCTCCCTGGTGCCTGCATACAGAGTGGAGAGCCAGCAGCTGATGGAGGGGAACCAAGACTGCAGAGGCAAACGGGGGGAAGAGCCACCTGGATTCGGTCGGGTTCCCACGCTGGTGGAGGGTCATCCACATTGTCCCTAGCACAGCCATGCCTGGGCAGACCAATGGCAGGGAGGCTGGCACAGGTGCTGAGCAACCCCAGGGCCCAGCTGAGAGGGAGGCAGGGGGATGGACCAGATGACCTACACTCCTTCCAGACTCAGGAGTCTTCTGTTGTGTGGCTGACATGAGGGAAGGTCTGGGGAACCCTGCCTTCAGGTGCTGTCTCCTGACTTGTCCATGCTTGGGGTCTGGCTACTGGATGTGTGTTGGGTGGGTCCTAGGCTCTTGGTCCAAATGTGGAGACCCAGCCCTTCTTGGAGTTTCTGGGAAACATGAGGACATGCTGAGGTCCTATAAAGACGGCACCCCAAACAAGAGCAAGCTGAGGCCTCTGAGGGCATGAGGAGCAGCTACTTGGGGGAAGCTTCTGGAAGTGAGCGTTTTGGGGCAGGATCTGGAGGAGAAGGGAAGGAAGCCAGCGGGAGGAGAGGGGTAGAGGCGGGGGCTGGGGCAATCCAGGACATCTCCCCTCCATCATTTAACTTTCCTTTCTGACTCCCCGGTATCGCGCTCACTCCGAATGCAGATCATAAAAATTACAATTGATGTTTCAATTAGTTATAATTTACAGAGCTACTACATTTAATTTCTCTTTTATTGTATTTTAATGGCTTCAAATTTCTTGTTGATGAGATTCAGCCCCATGCTCTGAAGCCACCGTCGGAGGGTGGGCAGGGGGCTTGGGTTCTTAAGAGGGCATGTGGGCGAGCGATGGCCCCGGGGGCCCCTTGCTGCATTGGGTCCAGTTGTCTCACACCCGTCTTTGCTGTCTGGGGTGGGCAGTGGGGTGGGGGGAGCGAAGTGAAAAACTGCTGGGCAGGGGGTGTGTGGGTGGGTGAGCAGGAGGAAACTTGGGGCCCCCACCCTGCAGGCATCTGTTGAAATTATCCCGCTAATGGAGAAGGAGCATTTGCATCTTCTTAACTAAGGATCTGGGGGAATGAGGCGGAGACGAGGGGTGGGGCCGGGTGAGGAGCTGGCGGGAGAGAGCCTCGCCTGGCTGAGGGGGAATCAATGAGCTGTGCCCCTTTCCGGGACTGCCAGGACCAGAGACCGCCTGGGGAGGGGGCTCGGTGGCCGAGCCTAAATAAGAGAAGGGAGAAGCTGGGGAGAGCAAAGCTGTGCCCTGCATAGCGTTTTCCGTCCTTGGCGTGCCTCGCTCAGCACGCGATCAGCCCCGGCGCTTAAAAATATCAGATCTGCGGCTTCGGTTTTCTTGGCCCCAAGCTCCAGGGCGGCTCCAGGTGGCAACTCCTCCAGAGCAGTTCCTTTTGAAGTTCCTTGTTATTTGGAAGACGTTTCCTGCACAGTCCTCTCTCTTCTTCCTCCTCTACAGGGATGATGGCGGGAGCGGGTGGCTATGGGGAGCTTGGCCACAAAGGAGGGCCCTGGATGTGCTTTCCCTCACTTTGTCCCTGAGGGACCGACCCACACCCAGGGCCCCAGCCAGCCCTGCTTTGTGATCGCCGGGGTGACTGTGCAGTGAGCGGCGGCCGTTCATTCCTCCACGGAGCTTGGTAATTGGAGGCGGCCCAGGGGTGCGGGGCCTTCCTGCCACTTGGTGACTGTACACAATGCCGCCTGCTTTGAAGAGGCTTCAAAGTGTCTCCCAGGAAGGCCCCCACATCGCCTGAAAAGCAGCCTGGACTCTGCCAAGTGTGTGAGCAAGGAGAGAGGACAGCTCCACGGGGCTTCTCTCTCCTCTCAGCTTCCCAGGTGGGAGGCAGGAGTCACCACATCAAAGTCTCGGGAACTGGGGACCTGGATCGGATCAGAGGTCCCGAGTCAGGCTGCTGCTCCTGGCCAGTGGTTCCGAATTTCTATTTAGGAGGCTCCCGGGAGGGCTGCGATAGTGCTGGCTGGGCTGAGGCCTGAGGCTAGGCTTGATGAGCAATGTTCGCATCTGCCCCTGGGGCTGGGGGCCTGCTGGAGAAGATGGAGGAGGGGCCTGACCTCAGAGCGCGGTCCCCCACACCTCGGGCCTGTCCTGCTCCTGCCCCGGGTCTCTTCCCAGAGGCTGGTGGGAGGGAGGATGTGCGGAGATCGCCAACTAGCGTGTGGAGGCTCTGGAAGCCTTATCATGGGAAGAAAGATGTTTCGAGGAATGGAAATTTCAGGCTGGAGAAGAAAAGGCCAGCGGGTGAATGCACTTTCTAACTTTCAAACAGTTAAATCAACCGAGGAGGGCCAAGCCCTAGCAGGGGTCTGCCGTCCTTCTGACCCTGTCGTAATTTTAGGCCAAGAACACGGCAGCTGTGTGTCCAGGGCTCCCCCACCGCCCAGAACCGTTTAGCTTCCTGACATTTCCCATGTTCTCAGCAATGACTCCCAAACACTCCAGTTTTTCCTAATAAATCCGATTTGAAAAGAGAACTAGGTGGTTTATCGACTTTGCTGAAGGCTCCTCCCCTTTATTCAGAAATCCTTTGAACCGTCTGAACGTGGGCAGGCTTTTCCGCTTTCCTGGGCCACAGTTTACTCGCATGCAGTGGTTGGGGTTTGCTGTGGAGTGCGCGGTACACGCCCCGGACACGCGGCTGAGCCAGGAGTCGCCTAGACCGCGGCTCCAGCAGCAGAGCCGCGATCCGCGGGTCCGGTTTCGGGATGATCTGGGTTTTCATCAGGCGCTTTCTAACCCCAGCCCCATCCCCCACCCAGGGATGGCACAGTGGGCATCTCTTGGTATTGCTTCCTGTGTTGGTTTCTTGTGGCTGCCCCAACAAATGACCATAAACCGGATGGCTTAAAACAAGAAAAATGGATTCTGTTCCAATTCTGGAGGCCAGAGGCTGCACTTCCTCTGAAATCTCCAGGGGGCATTCCTTCCTGGCCTCTTCCAGCTCCTGGCATTCCTTGGCTTGTGGCCACAGCACTCCTATCTCTGCCTTCATCTGTACATGGCCTCCTTCCCTTTGTGTCTGTGTGTGTCCTTTTCTGTCTCTTACAGGGCCCACCCTACTGTCATTCTGGTGGGCAGACAATCACAGTGTCCTTCCCATCTGCCTAGCCATAGGGGCATGTGTGTGATCCCCGGGGAATTGTACCTGTCTCCCAGGCCACGGGAATGGATCCTGGGGCAGGGATCTGAGCTGGCCCAGTCAGTCATCCCTGAGATTCATATGATCCTCAGATATCTTCAGTGGCAGGGGGAGAGAGAGCCCTCTGGGGCGCTGAGCTAGGACCATGCACACGTGGATGTCTCCTGTGGCTGTCTCCCTTCCTCCTGTTGCGTGGAGGGAGCCGGGATGCAGAAGGACAGGACAAGTCCAGCAACAGAAAGAAGCAGAAGCTGGAGATGAGGATGTGACGGTTGGGGTTAAGACAGAATGCAAGAAATGGGGGAAATCTGATGCCATCATCCTGGCGTCCAGGCCTGTGCACACCCAGCTTCAACTTTTCTGTCCCCCAAATTTATGGGGACCCCTAGCCTGTCTTCTCTGCTAGAGTGAGTTTGAGTTGCATTTCTGTCACTTGCCACAGAGCCTTAATGAGCACACATGACACAATGAGGAGCCGTCGGCGGCGGTAGTGAGGAGGCTGGGTGAGCCACCATCAGTGACGTTATTAGAAGGGATTCCTGCTTTGGGCAGGGAGCTGGACTGGATTAATGGTTTCAATAAGCACACATTAGGCGCCTCCTGTGTGCTGGGTCCTGGGATGCGGAGGGGAAAGACGCCGGTGAAGTTGTCCTGCCTCTATGTAAAGTGGGTCAGTTAGAGAGTAGGAGTGATGGGGGACGCAGCTCAGGTAGCTGTCAGGTGGGGGGGGGGACCCTCTGCAGGTCTGGAGTGGGCTCCTATGCTTGGTGCGCAGCAGGTGCTAGGGAAGTATTTGTTGAATAAATGAGTTTAGATTATTTTATGGTTCACCTGCCTGTGTTTGCCAGTGATTCATGCTGGGTGCATCCTCTCCTTCCTTTGTACACCTGCTTCCCAGTGGGCACACACATGTGCACGCACACACACACACACACACACTGTCAGCTGCCTGGTATGGCGCTGGGTACCTGGGATGCTGAATAAGCATCTGTGGTCCGCATGCCAGAGTGGCTGGCAGATGAATGATTGGCAGAAAGCTGCCTCCATCCATCTTGCTGTCTGTGGCGCCCCTCTGTGGCGGCAGTGGGAGTGGGGCCCCTTCCTGGCTCCTGGAATCGGGGCTCTGTGATTCACTTTGTGGATTAGCCATGGCATGTTTCATCCAAGGTCTCTCTCCTCTTGCCACCCAGGATGCTCCTGGGTCATCTTTAGCAAGAATCAGGCACCCATGGCCATTTCACCACTGCCTCTTGACTCCCAGGCTGTCTGGGGATCTTGGGGGGCACTCAAGGAAGAGGGAGGGAAATTGCAGAGGGAAGCATGGGATGGGGGTCTCCTTGTTTCTAGATACTTCTATAGTGCTCTCCTTGGAGGGTGCATCTGTGCTGCAGGTCCCTCGCGGAACCACTAGATGTCGGTGTTTCTTAATGGATGGAAAGTGGGAGTCTGGAGAAGGGGTGATGGAGAGGGAAGTTCGAGACCATCTTAGGGGGTAGTGCCCATTTTAGAGATGGGAACAATGAGTTCAGGGGACTTAGCTAAGGCATAGGTAAGGATTCCCTGGATAATACACAGTGAATCAGTCAACGGACCCTAAGGTGCTGACTCTCAGTTCCCTTATTCAGCCTCTTCCTTCAGGATCCTCCCCTCCTGTGGTGCCCAGGAAGGGAGCTGCGGGCAGGTGAGTGGGAAGGTGCTGGAGCGGGGTGAGTTGGTACTGGTGAATCAAGCTTGGGGAGGAGCACGCCACCCGATAATGAGAGAGGCAGAGAGAGGGAAGACTTGGGAGGGCCCACAGCTGGAAAAGCCCTGGTCATCCTTCCCGGCATTCCTCCTTCCTTTCCTGCCTCTTGTCCTCCTCTGGGTTTGGGTCCACCATATAAGAAGACAGTGGGGAAGATAGAAGAGAGCCAGCCGGGCTGGGAGGCTCCGCTTTTCAAAGGAAAGTCCACCTGATGCTGAATTGCAGGGCAGGCTGCGTGTCATTCCTCTTTGGAGCTCATCCTTCCGTTCCCCTTGCTCCCGTGTGCTTCATACCTGGCAGAGTGGCAGGTGCTCAGGAGGCCCCCGGTCAGTGTGACTGGGTGAAGGCATGGATGCTGAGCAATAGAGGACGGGGCAGAGGGTGGCCAAGAATGGGAGATGAAGCTCCCCGGTGCATGGGGCAGACCCAGGGATCCCAGAACGTGAGGCAGCGATTGGCTCCTGAGCCCCCAAATACAGGGACGGCTCGACACCATGTAGGATGGTGATAGTTAAACAGCCTCTGCTCACCCCCATTGGAGGGGAGGGGCGGGGCCAGGGTGACCGGGCATCTTGGGGTAGACCGAGAGGGATGATAAAAAAGGTTATCCGCTGCCTGCAATATGTTCCCTCTGAGCCTAAAGTTCTGTCATTGGAGACTGATTTATTTAGGTCAAGCCATGACTCCCCCTAGGAGTCTGACATAGTTTCTTGCATGTAATAGACTGTTCAGTAAATATTTGTCAACTGAGTCTCCATTAAGATGAAAACACCCCGAGGAGGGATAAACCATTTTGGTTTGCTAACACTTCACTGTGAATTAGTTTATCACACTAACTAGTGCCCTAAGAAGGTTTCCGAGGGGAAGACACAGCACAGATAGGGTTTAGGAGGTGCCTGGGGAGACTCGGAGGTTTGGAGTTTGGGCAAGTTCCCCGGGAAGATGTGATTTGATGAGAGCGGGGCCAGGGTGCTCAAGGTCAGTGCAAGGGCTTCAGGGGTGTCTGCTGCCGGTACGTGTGATCACGCCCTTCCTCTGCTGGAAACTTCTTAGCAACCTCCATGGTCCTCAGGGAAGTGTCCCAGCTCCTCAGCAAGGTTACGAAGGTCCTTCCCGATCGGCCTCCTCACCCCTCCAGCCTCAAGGATCTTGACACTCTGGATGCTTCAGCCAAACTCTTCCTTAAAAATAAAGTGAAGCCTCATCGCCTCCTTCCCTTTGCACCTGCTCCATGTGCTGCATGCCTGGCTCACTATCCCACGCTCTTTGCCTGGTTAATCCCGATCTGTTATTCAACTTCAGTGTAGAAGTCACTTCCTCCGGGAAGTCTTCCATGACCCACCCAATGGAGCGGAGGGTCTCCTTCTAGATGGTCCTGGAGGACTCTGGTGCTGCACTCTTGTAACAGTTACATCACAGAATTATGAAAGATTAATAAGAAGTAATACATGTGCAGAGTTAAAAAAAATTCCAATCGCATAAAAGGCTTGTAATAAAAAGTTATGGTTGTCTTGCCTGTATCAGTGAAGGTCCAGTCAGGAAAACAGAAACCACACTAGTTATTTTAACAGAGAATTTAATATAGAGAATTGGGTAATGTGTTAGAAGACGGAGAAGGCAAAAAGAGAACAGTGAAGTAGGATGGAGATGGTAATTGCAGAGAGAAGACTTCACTTGTACGGCTGGCAGAACAAGGGAGATGTGGGGCTTATCTAACCCTAGAAGCTTGAAGAAGAATCTGCACGGAGCTGGGCTCAGCCATCTGCTGAGCGGCCCTGGCTGACTAATGCCGAGATGTTTGAAGGAGCGTGGTGATGTTATGCCATAAAAAACTGGATATTGGCATAAACTTCTCCTGCTGGGGTGGAGAGATGTTGCTGCAGCGACGGGGACAAGAAAAACAAGCAAATAGGAAGAGCATGTCCGTTCCTATTCCTCCAGCCTCTCGTTTCTCTCTAGTCCTGTTATTGGCAGAACCTAACAGGGAGCCAGCTGGCAAAGGAGAAAGGTGAGCTGCAGAGTCCCGGCCCCAGCGTCATAAAACAGAGGTGAGAAGGGGGCTGGCCCCGTGGCCGAGTGGTTAAGTTCGCGCGCTCCGCTGCAGGCGGCCCAGTGTTTCGTTGGTTCGAATCCTGGGCGCGGACACGGCACTGCTCATCAGACCACGCTGAGGCAGCGTCCCACATGCCACAACTAGAAGGACCCACAACGAAGAATATACAACTATGTACCAGGGGGCGTTGGGGAGAAAAAGGAAAAAAATAAAATCTTTAAATAAAAAAGAAAGGTTTAAAAAAAGAGAGGTGAGAAGGATGCACCTGGAGTTGAGAGATGACGGGTTAATAACTGACACAGTCCACCCCTTGCCACTCAGCATCCACACACATCCTTCTACACATGTCTGAAGTCTATCTAATGACAGTAACAACAGATTTATGTCTTTACCTTGCAAGGTGCGACTATCTTTGTACAAAGACCCTCACTTTGTTTTAAAAAAGAGGAGATGCAAAATCCCAATGGCCATTCTATCCATCTCTGGGTGACCGTCATGGCACCCATTTCTAGGTGATGTTGATTATCCCTCAAATTTAGTCACAGTCCCATCTGAACATTCTCTGACTTAAAGACCAAATACTAAAGTTAGTCCCTGCCTGCCTTATATAAAATCAAAAGGAGGAAGGCAAGAGAAGAGAAAAGAAATCAATTAACATACACAAATACATATATGTATATACCTAAGAAGCAAGGCAGAAAATATTCGTGGTGTCTATGGTTCTTGTTTCTGGGAGGCCGTAGTGGAGATTTGTGACTTTCCTCTCCACCGCCTGTTCCATATCCATCGTAGGTCTCTTGGACCTGAGTACTAACTGGTTCACCAGAGAATTTCCTGGGCTCCCTGACCCCCTCGTGTAGCAGCAACTTGGTTTATTCCTGGTAATTAGGAGAGTAATTCTCTTCTTTGTCTGTTTATTTAGCACATTAAGAACCTAAAACGACCAGTCGGTCTCAACTTCCTGTTCAGAGGAGTGATTATTGAGTCTCTGGTGGTAGTGTTCCTCCCCTGGTTACTAGGACCTCAAAACCAGCAGAGTTTGAAATTGGGAGGTCAGGAAGTGGAAATTCTGTGAGAGTTACTGGCGATGGTAGTGTTTCCCTGGCCTGAGTATTCTGGTAGGGGGAGAAGCATCCCCATATGTTGGCCCTTGATTCACAGCATGCACTGCATCCTGTAAGGCCAATCCTTTGGGATGTTCTTGTCCAACTGGCATCATAATCGAGTTCTCGGTAGGCCATTTCCCTGTTCTGTCAGACCAGCTGCTGCTGAGTGATGGGCTTTGTGGGGAGACCATTGATTAACATGGGCATGAGCCTGTTGCCTTACTTCTGCAAAATGAGTTCCTTGGTCAGAAGCATTGTTGTGTGGATGTCAGGACGCTCTGAGAGTTCATGGGGCGGGAGGGCCAGCAGAAGCTTTGTAAGCAGGGAAGGCAATCCTAGGTCCAGAATGCATATTACTCGAGGGAGGGCAAATTGCTGCCCCTTCAATAAAGTCAACCTGCCGTCAGGTGTCTGGCTGATCCTCCTGGGCCCTTGTGCTGGATTGAGGCCTCAGTATTGGTCCCTGCTGTCCTTAGCTTAGGAACTGAGCAGAGGTGGTACCCAGGTGCATTTTGTGAGAGGATGTCCACACTGTTAAGCCTGCAGGTGGACTCCCTCCACCACCATGGCCATTTTGTACATAGTCTTATTAAGAAACCACTGGGATGGCTGGGGGGAAAAGCAGATGGACATCCACAAAATGTGTCCTCTTATCCAGGTGATTCTTGAAAACCTCCTCCAGAGTGACTAGCCTTTCATGAGCCTTCAGAAGGCGTGAAAATATGTTTGTGCTCTGTGCCCACTCCAAGAGGTCCATCCACGTAGCTCTTGCCCAGGTCTCCTTGTCGTGATCTTTCAATCTGGTTCTTTCCAACTCCCTCCCTATTTGGTAAAACCATTAACCACAGCCCACAAGTTAATGTAGATCCTTGCTTTTGGCTCTCTCTCAGTTCAGCCAAAGTGGACAACCAAAGAGACCGCTTGAACTTGTGCCCTTTGGGAGGATTTCCCTTAACCCCCATCTTTTAGGGACACTCTTGATTCGGGTTGTAATATAGCAGCTCACTTCTGGTTGGTGCCTATGTATCGTGCAGAACCATCTGTAAGCTGATCTGATTTCTTTCCTCTTCAGTCAGCTCATCATAAAGAACTCCCTGTGACGCCACGCGTGTGGTTCCGTCCTTCAAAGGCGACCACTACATTTTGATTTTTTCTGGTCTTTTGTTGTTCTATTTCTATTTCTTGATTTGTTAATTATAGACCTATATTGATTCCTTACTGTGGAAGGTGAAGATTTCGTTTACACCTCCCATGCACATCCTCCTGTTTGTGGTAGTTATATTTATTTCTTATACTTGTTAATCTTAGTAATCTTTTTTTGGGGAAGATAAGCCCTGAGCTAACATCTGCTGCCAATCCTCCTCTCTTTGCTGAGGAAGACTGGCCCTGAGCTAACATCCGTGCCCATCTTCCTCCACTTTATATGTGGGACGCCTCCCACAGCATGGCGTGCCAAGCGGTGCCATGTCCGCACCCGGGATCTGAACTGGCAAACCCCGGACCGCCGAAGCGGAATGTGCACATTTAACCACTGTGCCACTGGGCCGGCCTTCCACCTTAGCAATTTTAAATAATATACTCAAAATATCCAATTCCTATTCCCTTAAGTGTGAGACTGTAATTCTTGAGTGCTCATTCTGTAAGATGAGGGCATTGTTAGTCTCCTATCCGTTCCTTCACCTCTCCTCCCCACACCTTTCAACTCCCCAACCTCTGCCAGCTTTATCTTTACTTTCACATTGTCAAAGCCGATGGCAGTTAGATTCTGTTCTTTAACGATTTTTATGTTTTACCTACAGATTAATCTTAAAAGCTGAGATCCAATCAACAGCCTTTGCATGTTTTTTCCTTTTTAAAAAAATTATTTTACTGAGGTCACATTGATTTATAACATTGTATAAATTTCAGGTGTACATTGTTATACTTCAGCTTCTGTGTAGACTGCATTGTCTTCACTGCCAATAGTCTAGCTTTTATCCATTACCAAACATATGTGCCCCTTCACCCCTTTTGCCCTCTCTCCCGACCCCCTTCCTCTCTGGTAACCACCAATCTGTTCTCCTTATCTATGTGTTTGTTTGTTTGTTTATCTTCCACATATAAGTGAAATCATATGATATTTGTGTTTCTCTGTCTGACCTATTTCGCTTAGCATAATACCCTCAAGGTCCATCTGTGTTGTTGCAAATGGCACAATTTTGCATTTTTTATGGCTGAGTAGTATTCCATTGTGTGTGTGTGTGGGTGTGGGGGTGTGTGCGTGTGTATACCACGTCAGCTTTACCCATTCATCTGTTGATGGGCACTTGGGTGGTTTCCAAGTCTAGGCTATTGTGAATGACGCTCTGATGAACATAGGGGTGCACATATCTTTTTGAATTAATGTTTTCATGTTCTTTGGAAAAATACCCTGAAGTGGAATAGCTGGATCATATGGTATTTCTATTTTTAATTTTTTGAAACATCTCCATACTGTTTTCCACAGTGAACAGCCTTCACATTTTGATGATGATGTAAATGTTCTTTCCTGCAGTGAACCAGACAGTATAGAAGGATCATGTTTTCTTCTCTCTCAGTCTCATATCGCAACCCTTGTACAAATATTTAAAGGAGACTCACATCAAAATCAAATAGATTATCTTTTTGTATTCTCCATCAACTGTTGAAAATTATGCTGATATTTAGATCATTATTGTTTGGTACAAATTTTTTTTCTCGGGGTTTTTAAGTGCATATTTCTATTCTTTTGAGGAGGAGAGAAATTATCTTCCTCATCATTTTACTAACATCTTTCCGTTTCTTCCTAAGTCTATCTGTTGCTTGGAATACATTGAACTCTTCTCAAAGATCTCATCTTTGGAGACCACTGACTTTCTGTCCTGACCAGCCGTGATCCTGGGATTACTTTTTCACTAGAGTTCTGCTTTTTCTTCAATCCAAGTTTCTCTCTTGCTCAGTATCTTGTTCATCGTGTTAGCGTAACTCCTCTAGTAATTTCTTTAGGAAGGGTGCACAGGAGGTGAATTTTATGAGTTTTTGGATGTCCAGGTGTTATTTTCCTCCACTGAGAGTTTGGCTGGGTGTAGATTTCCAGGTCCAAACTGGTTTTCCTTTGGGGTGATGGAGGCATTCTCTCCCGTCTTCTGGATACAGCACCGCTGATGAGAAACTATGGCAAGTTCTCATTGCTTGGTAGGTAACTTTTCCCCCTCTCTGGAAATTTTCAGGGTCTTTACTTTATCCTTAATGGACTGAGGTTTTCCAATAACGAGTTCTGAGTGCGGGTATTTTAAAATTCATTTTACTCAGAAGGCCCTTTTAGCTTCTTTCTGCCATGAATTCTGGAAGACTCTCTTTCAATCGTTTATTCTTTCTGTTTTCTCTCTCTCCTCTCTCTGGAGTGCCTGTGCATCAGACGTTGGACCTCCTGGATTTGTCTGCCATGTCTCTTACCTCTTCTCTCATATTTTTCATTTTTCAGTCTTCTCTTTTTTACTCCACATTTTGGATATTTCCTAAACTTTACCTTATAACTCTTCCATTGCATTTATATTCCCACAATCAGATGATTTAAATTCTAAGAACTTTTTTAAAGTTTTTTTTAGTCTCTTCCTTTTTCACTGCATTCAAAGCTATTGGATGCAATAGCGTTCTGCGCTTCTCTGATGATCCAGTTGGATTGCTGCTCGTTTTCTTTTTCATTCTTGGGATTTCTCTTTCATTCATCACATGCCTAGTAAGTCTCATTTGCCTGTTTCTATTTAAGAATGAAGGAATGGGGTAATTATTCTAGGAGGCTGGTGAGAGTCTCTTATTCTTTTACATGTTGTTTTATTTTCCCACTGAGTGCTTCCCTGTGTGGGAATTCTGCTGAGAAGCTCAGAGCTCATGCACAGGACCTGCTAGGTCTGCTGTCGCTTTAGGGGGACTGGCCAGGCAGGCGTCTGTGCAGCTAGACGGGGAGGAGGCTCCAAGGGCAGACTGAGATGTCTTTCAGAATGAGAACACCAGCATCCGTGCTAGCAGCCCGCTTCTCACAGACGGTTTCACTGAGTTAGCCAGGAGTCCTCTCTGGTTGTATCGTGTGCCTATGGCTCTGTTAGGTGGGAGTGGGGTTGGAGGGTGGCAAGTGACACATCTGTTCCACAGACTTTCAATTAACCCCCAAGTTTTTAGCACCACCTCCTTGTTTTCTCTCCAAATGCAGGTCGTGTCTGACCTCCGCAAGCCCCCATCTCTCTCTGCAGGTTCTGCAGCTGACTGAACTCAGCCCCGTTTGTGCATGTCCCGGCTGCCGCTTCCTCCGCGCTGCCTCACCCTCGGCACGCTGCCATCACGTTTGCCTTCCGGATATATGTTGTCCTCTGTCGTCTATGGTGACCTTCCTTTCTTTTTACTATGACTGGTTTATTACCCTTTCTGCCCCCTTATTATTTTTTATATTTATTAGGTGCTAACTATGTGACAGGCACTGTTTTAGACATAGGAGACAGAAGAAGAAATACAGAGATGAGGTCCTTACTCTCATGAAGATGAAATTTTGGCGAGAGAGAGACTTTAAACAAATAAACAAATTGAAAAAGGACCGATGGTGATAAGTTCCATGCAGAGAAATAAATTGAGGATGTATGGAGCAACTGAGCAGCTTGTGTAGAGAGAGTGGTCAGGGAAGACCTCCTGGAGGAGGTAGCTTTTCAGCCAAGAGCTGGGAGTCCAGAGGAGATGGTCACATGAGGACAGGGCTGGAGGGTGGGGTGAGAGGGGAGTGGTCGAGGCACAGGAAACAGTTGGTGCAAAGGCAGGAATAAGCTTGGTGTATCAGAGAGACAGAAAGAGGGCCAAGAGGAGAGTGGGTGAGGGGAGCATGGTGTGGGGTAACATGGGAGGTTGGCAGCGACCAGGTCATCTAGGGCCTTGCTGGGCAGGGTAAGGAGTTTGCATGCTGTTCTGAGTATTAGAGGAAGCCATTGAAGCCATCCTGACAGGTCGAGGAGAATCAGTCAAGGAGACGGAGCAACGCAGGCCGGGAAAGTGGGAGGAAGACCAGGAGACGGGAAGATCCCAGAGACCAATGGAGCCAGGACTTCCAGAAGGACAGAGTGGGCAAGTGTGTCGCATGCTGTGGAGAAGCAACATGGGATAGGAAGAGAAGTACCTTTGAGTCCGGCCAAGTGGAGACCCAGGAACGCTTGGCTGGGCACAGCTCAGGGGTGCGGTTTTAGCGCCCCTGGAGCAGAGGCCGCGGCGTGGAGACTGCCTGTGGACAGCTCTGCCGAAGCTTAGCCGGAGGAGCAGACACACAGCACTGAGGGTGTCGGGGTACAACAGGGGGCGCCATTTATGGCCTGCTGCTGTGGGCCCTTCACAGATGTGACCTCATTTCTGGGATTGGGTTTCTGGCGTAGACACCTGTTGGTTAACTGCCCAGCACCCCCACCTTACCTTTTCTGGGAAGAATGTCTCTCCCTCTCCCACTCAACACACACTCATGCACACAGACACGCACACACACACACACACATGCATGCATGGTTCCAGGGTGGCGCTCTCACCGTGGAGTTAGTGTCTCAGGACCTCACCCACGACTGGCGTTTCATGGTCCAGGCTAATCTGGGTTGAGCTGAGCCACCCAGACCTCCTTCCTGAGATAATGATGCCTTAACCACAGCAGACTGGTCCATGAGGGTCACCTGACTCTCTCCGGGCCAGATGCCTCCTGAGCATTTGGACTTGGGACAGGAGAGTGAGCCATCAGTCTCTCTCCAGGAAGCCCGATCTTCACATTTAAACCCAGGAGCTCTCTCAGTGTCCTGGCTGGAAAGTAGAAGATGCTGGTCTGGAGAGACAGCAAAAGAAAAATGAGCCCCTGTCCTGTTCTTTCTGGAAGGCCACTCAAACCTCCCTCCTTGGGTTCTATAAGAGTAAATTCCCTTCTTTGTTTTAAACTAGTTTGTGTGTGTTTCTGTTACTTGTGTGACCAGGCATCCTAATGAATTTTTTATTATTGTCTCATTTTTTCCAAATGACGGATCTGAGTTTTAGAGAGTAAAGTAGCTTGTAAGTAACGAGTAAAAACTTGTGGTCACTCAGTGAGTGTGGTGACCTTGGAGAGAAGCCAGGTGTGTTGGCTGGAAGGCCCGGTCTCTTCCCGTACTGCTCGTCCTCGAATCCTTCTCCCCACACCCCAGGGACAGTGATTTCTTCACCTGACCCCCGCAATTTGGATCCACAACGCAGTCCTGGTAGACATTCGTCTCAGAACTCTGCCGACAGCCCCGATTTCAAAAGTTGCCCCATCACTGCGAGTGCACTTAAACGTCTCAGACCTTTGTCCCGAAGGAGCTCAGAAAACATGGTCACCATCCCTCTGCTGCCCTGCATTAGTGCTCTGCCCTTCCTTGTCTCCTTAACTGAGGGGGAAGTCTGTGGAGGCGTGTAAGAGATTGTGGGAGCTCTGAGAGGGGAGGGACAGCACGGGGACAGATGGCAAGAGACAGTGCAAAAGGGTGGAGGGGAGCCAGGATAAGAAAGAAAAAGGGAGAAAGAAGACAAGAAGCGAAGGACACAAGACACACAGAGAGCAGAAACTTAAAGGACACAGCAGCGGTCTTCCTCCGGTCTTGACCAAAAGACAGATTTGGTCACATGACTTCCCACTTTCCTTGGGCTGAAGTCCAAACTCTCTGGCCTTGCCCAGAAGGTCCCGCGTGGGTCGGTCCCTGCCGCCTCCCTACCCTCTCCTTGTTCACGATACTCCAGGCTTCTGCCCCTTCTTTGATTCCTCGGACACACCAGGCCCCTCTCACCCCTTCGGCCTCTGCCCTCCCTGTGCCCCACTTTGTGGAATGCTCGTCTTCCCTCTCCTCTCGTCCTCCTGACAGCAGCCCCTGGACGAGGGCTTGTGAGCAGGTTGATGATTTGGGAATGTGGTCGTTGGGAATGGGAGTGAGGAAGAAGGAGAGTGAAACAGGAAGGAGGGGAAACCATTACAACAGGTTGGTCACAGCCACAGGCCACTGGTGCTTGATGCCCTGGGACCCTATGACATGTGTCTCAGACCCATCCACCCAGGGGATGGAACGGGAAAGCGTTTATCCGCTGGTTCCTGTCCCCATCGGTCCATTGGTCAAGGGTGGCTCCAAGGACACAAGTCCTCTGCTCTCCAAGACTGTATGGGAGTGGGGGACCCTCAGGTGTCCCCTTCCCAGTGACAGAGGAGCCTTGGAGCAGGAATCCAGGAGTCACAGCATAGGCTGAGGCCAGGCACTGCCACCTCACACCTTCAAGAGGCTGGACTGTGCAGAGCCGGTTGCCGTAGCAGGTGATGGAGCAGGAGGAAGGAGCAAAGCGCTGCGTGGCAGGTGCCAGAAACACCTTCCCTGACCACTGTCTCCGGGCAGTCCCCTGTGACTCCCCAGCTCAGCGCTTCAGTTGTTTCCCGCGTAACACTTAACCTGATCTGTGTTTATTTTTGTCTGTTCCCTGATTGTTAGTTTGCCTTTCCCACTCACGTTAGCTTTTTAAGAAGGTGTCTTTGGCTACTGTGTGGAGAACAGACTTCAGGTGGGAAGGGTGAGATGGGGAGATGGGGCCTCTGTTGGAACCCAGGTGATAGATGATGGGTCTGGGGTTGTCAGTGGAGGTGGAAGGAGGAGTCAGACTCAGGATGACTTTGGAGTAGATTTGGTGACACCTACTCATGGATTAGATGTGGGAAGTGAGGAAGAGAGGGGTCAGGAAGACTTGTGGGGTTTGTCTTGAGGAACTGGGTGGACGTGGGGTTGCTTGGTTGTTGGTTTTCTCTGATAGACCTAGAGTCCATGATGTCAGGGCCGGGTCTGCTGTAGCCCCAAAGACTGGCACATAGTAGGATGTCGATCAATATTTGTTAAATCGATGAATGAATGGAAAAAGAGAGCAAGATGGAAAGTGAAAGCAAGTGAGCAAGAGGGACCAAAGAAGAGTCCTGGCAGGGAGGGCACGGGACTTTGGGTGGCTCTGTCTGCTGGAGGTCATGTCCCCGGGTTGAGCCGCTCCCTGACCTTGGGCATGGAGGTCATTGGTGCTGTTTGCCTCTGGGCTCGCGGGGGATCACAGGTTCCCACCTCCTTGGAAGGTAGGAATGGACACGAGACTCACTCTGATCAACAAAATATGAGTGGAATTGACACGTTTCCCTTCTGGGTAACAACTTGAAGAGCCGGTACGGGATTTGCTTCCTGCCTTCCCACTGCTGTGAGAAGCACATGTGGACACGAGGCTCATCAGCCTGGGTTCCTGAGAGACCACAGCGAGTGGAGCCCCTGCCAATGTGTTGCACGTGTTGTATGAGTGAGAGGGAGGCTCAGTGACTAGGATGTTGGGGATTTTTGTTACTGTGGCCTGCCCTAAGGCATCCTGACTAATACCCCAGAGCAGCTGTCTGGCCAAGGGCTCAGTTTCCCCTATGGAGGGAAGCCCCCTGGAATTCTAGTGGCTGCTCTTCCATCCTTCTCTTGATTGAGCGACTCCCAGTCAGCCCCTGTAAACATATTCTACAGCCTTGGACTGGTGCTGGTGTCTCTCACCAGCTTTGCGTTCAGTGGAGGGTGCTTTAGGAAGAGCTCAGATCTCACCTCTTAAGGAGGAGTTGAGTGCCTGCGGGCTCAGTCACAACCAGACACGGACTAGGGGGCCCTCAGAACCTGGTACCAGGTACTGCGGTCCCAGGAAAGATCTAAAGGCAGAGATGACAGACACCCTGTCTTCCATGTTCTCATGGTCCAAATAGAGATATGACGCCCATCTGTGGACCAAAGACGGGACCAGAATCAACTTGACAACAAGCACGGGCCTAGAGGATGTGTGAGGATTGAGGGGTTCAGGGTAAGAGGAGAAATCATTTGGGTGGGTGGCAGAAACCGAAAAAACCTTCCGGAGGCAGCGATTTGGGGGAGGCTGGTTTTCCCTTGTTACGTGGACTCAGGTGGTAGAGCCCCTGCCCCAGGAGAAAGGAATCAACTTTGCCGCAGTCAGAAAACCTCAGGCGCAGTTGCAGACCTTGTCCATGAGGTGTAACAAAGATGACACGGAACCATGTTCAGAGGGGAGCAACCGTGATGAACGGTCTGAAAATCAAGCCGTTGAAGAGATCGGAGAGGCTCATGAGGAGGAAGATCTGAAAGGGGCAGCTAGTTAGCTTCCGACCCTGGAAGGCTGTCTACCACGTGGAGGAGCGAGATACGTTTCCTGCGTCCCTAACTGGGCAACTTGGCTCAACATAGGCGGGTGGATCTCAATGCAAAAGAGGCACAAAAGAGCCGGCTCCCCATCCACGGTGGACTGGATTCTCTCCCTCACGTCTTCGTGCCCTCCTTTTGTCGTGTGATCTTGGAGTCTGTTTTTCTACCCCATGGCAGCTGCTCTCGGCCCCCTGACTTGCTTTGGCAGATAGAATTTTGGCCGACACGGTTCAAGCAGAGGCCTTCCATCTGCTTGTGTGGTTCGGCTTGCCCTTCAGAGCTCCCATAATCCGCTGTGAGGAGAAGGCTCAGGGTAGATTCTGGTCCAGAGAGACTGTAGAGACACATACGGCAGACTTGACCCAACTGGAGCCAAGCTCAACCGACCCTCAGCTGAGGCAGAGCCACACGGGCCAACCTGAAAACCGATAAGCCAGCGAAAAGAAAACCACACCAAAAAACCCCCCAAAAAGAAGCTTGTTGTTTTAAGCATTTTGAGTTTTGGGGATGGTTTGTTACACAGCATTATTGCCACAATAGCTCACTAATAAACCATCATTGAATGATTCTGGCATTAGATGGATAGGTTAGATAAGACATGTTTAAGGTTTCTTTCAGCCTCTAGATTCTGTGGTTTTGTCTTCCAAAGGGAGTTGTGGTTAACTATTTGAGGCTGAAATTCTACAGAAAAGAATCAATATCAGAATAAAATTTTGAGTTTGGCCCAGATCAGCTCTGCACCCTCTATGTCGGCCAGACATTTCATGGACCAGTCAGGGTCCAGTCAGGAAGACGGAGACTGCTCCAAGGCTTTAACAAGGAGGGGATGTTTTTATAGTCACACAGGTGATGGAAGAATGAGAAACCAAACAAGGGACGGTGAGGTGACCAGGAGATTAACAAGAGCAGGGAGCTCTGACTATTCCTGGGATGGAGGGACAAGGGAGAGAGGTAGTGTTAACCCCAGGGGCTGGGGTGACTCCGTGAAAGCTGCAGCCACAGAGGGCTGCCTGCTGGAGCCTCAGAGGAGATGCAGCTGCCTTGAGATTCTGCCCAAGGCAGAGAGAAACACTCTGGCTCCTCTCTTCTTCCCCTCTCCAATCTCCTGCCAGTGTCTCTCGTTGGCCAAACCCAGCTGATCCAGATCCTGGGATCCAGAGAAGGGCAGGGGAGGGACGAGGAACGGATCTGAGGGCACACAGCCTACAGACAGCACTTCCTTTGTGCATGCCCTTGGCCAAGCTGCCTGTCTTGGTAAATTGTCCTCCCATCCACCCAGCTGCTCGGCCAGACACCTGGGAGGCACCTTGTTCTATTCTCTCCTGCATCCCTGCATCTACTTTATAAGAGATTCCCATGAGTTCTGCCTCCAAAATGCATTTGAATAAATATCCTCATCATTTGCGTTGTCACCACCTGCATCACGGCAGCAGCTCCCTAGCTGGTCACCCTTTCCTCATCCCTTCTCTACCCAGCAGCCAGAATGATATTTTTCAGCCGTAGATCAGATCATGTCATTCTTTGTTTTAAACCCAACATTGGCCTTCAAACTGAACTCCTTCGCCCCACGTGGTCTCTTTTCTGCTGCCTTTTCAAGCCCACCTCAAACCATTCTCTTCCTCTCTCACGGTGTTCCAGGCGCTCACGGGCCTTTCCACAGTCCTCAGAACCAGGCAGAATCTTTCTTGCCTCGGGGGCTTTGCACCTGCATCTCTCTCACCTTTGATCACAACCAGCTCTTTTTCATCCTTCAGGTCATGACTGACATATCACCTCTTTAGAGATGGCCTTCATTGATCTTTTAAGTTTCTTCATACTCTTGTGACATGCTGTAATTCTTTTATTCATGCACTGGATTGCTTGTTGTCCGTGTCCCAGGCTAGAATATCATCTCCATGAGGATAGGGCCGGGCCTGGCCTGCTGTGCTCCCTGCTTCTTCTCCGTGATTGATGTGGAGGTGGCAGTCAACAAATGTTGAGTAAAAGATTAATGGACAAGAGAGAGGGGCTGAGAGGGGCCAGGTGGCCCAGCGACACTCAGCCTGACCTCGGGGGAAAGAAAAGGAGTTGCAATTTCTGTGCATGGCCAAGGGTCCATGGCCTGATCTTTGCGTAGAAGGATGGAGACAAGGCTGCAGTAAGTGCTTGCCAACCTGGCTCCCTCTGTCCCATCGCACAGGGACGTTTGAGGGAGGGGGGTGGAAAGGTGCTAAATAAAGCCAAAGCCTCATTGTCTCCGGTCCCCTGATTACCAGGTACTCAGCCTGCAGTCACTCAGTCAGCGGTGATGAGCTGTAATTGCACACGTTCTCCATGGTTATTTTTTACCCTGGAAAATTAAGTGTTACCCGTGCTTTCCCCAAAGATGTGCTCCAGGCTACCATCCTGAGGCAGAGGCTGGGTAGCCTTCTCCACCCCATGACCCGCAGCTCCCCTTTCCCCTTCTTGGCAGGGAGGTGGGCTGCCTGGGGGTTAGAGGCTCTGCGTCCTGGTCTAGATTCTGCCACCAACTTGCTGGATGATTCTGGACGTCAGTTTGCCCATCCGGAAAATGGAGGCTGTGCTGGGGGCTTGGGGAGGCAAGGCGGGCAGAGTTCGAATCCCAGGGGAGCACAAGGATCTCGAAGGAGGAGCTTTCAGGAGCCGAGGCTTGACAAGCAAGGTGGGGAACCCAAGAGGCCTGGGAATCAGCATCAGCCACCAGGAGCTGGTGACTCTGTGGAGACCTCTAGTTCTTGGGCAGAGGCTATACCCAACAACTTAGGATACAGCCGCAGTGCCACCCTCCCCCGAGCCTCTCCTTCGTGCCCCTGTAGCTCCAGGAGATTATTCCCAACCTCAGAGGCCCCTTACCTCCACCAATTTCGTCCTGCACCCCTTCTTTGCTAGACCCCTTGTTCTGGCTCCAGGAATCGCTGTGCAAAGTTTCGAGCTTGGAAACTGCCTGGTTCCCCCGCCTGGTGGATGAGGGGGTGGGAGGAGGAGAGAAGCCCCTGATCTTGCTCCCAGGGGGACTCCGTGCACCTGGCTCCCGAGCTGTAGTCCTGACTGTCCATGATGCGCTGACCCATCCATGGTGCTGTGCTCAGACTGCGCTCGCTGGGCTTCCAGGGGGCTGGGCTGGAGCCTGAGGAGACATGCACAGCACTGTTTCAATGGGAAGATGCGCTCCAAGCTTCCAGCTCCAAAAAGCAGATTTTTTCAAAGCCCTTTTGGAGCCCAGCCTGGGAATAGCAAGACAGCCTGTGCTGGCTTCTGGGCTCAGAAAGACAGACAGGCAGAGGTGAGAAGGGCTGTCCGCATTGCTTGTCTTCTCCCAGCTGCCCCTGCCACTGAGTCCTATGCTCCGGGCCCCGCTTTGAAGCTGACTGTGGTCTCCAGATCGCTCTCCTGCTCTGTACCTGTGCAGGCCCAGCAGCCACGGGGCTTGTAACTCGGGGAAACAGTATGAAAAGGTTCTCACATGTCCCACCCCCTTTCTTTCTTTGCTTAGACCTGGAAGGAGAAGGCGGACTCCCACCTGGTGTGAGTGATGAGTCATTCCTCACAGGTCTGCAGGAAGATTTACCTGCTGAGCAGCAGTCTGGTGCCTGATGCTCATCCGCTGGCCCCACCTCTGATCCAGGCCAGCGGGAGACAGCCCCCTGCAGGCTGCCACTGCTTTCACACAGGTGCCTCAAGCAAGGGAAGGCATCCTCATTTCTGCCCCAGGGCTCCTCCCGGGGGAGGATGCCAGAGGAAGCTGGTCCTGCCAGGGCACAATCCCAGGAGGCATTCTATACTGTTCTCAGGAGGTCCTGGAGAACATTCGTCCCGTGCTCACAGTGGCGGTCTCCATAGCACGCCTTGTCCTGGCATTCTTCTGTCTCCGTCTCATCTTCCTCTTTCTTTCGTTCCTGCTCCCTGGGGTCACCTCCCAAATAAAACACGCCCACATGCATCTTTATCTCAGGCTCTGCTTTTGGGAGAACCCTGGCTAAGACACCTATGTTTTGAAGGGTCCCCAAGGAGAACATGAAAATAAGGATTTGAGGTCCCAGATCAGATCTCGGTCATGGCTGGGATATTCCCAGAGGGCAATGGGGCAGGTAGGAGATGAAAGCCTGCAGGGCGACCTCACCTGCCTCTTCTGTTTTGGGTTGGGGGTGGCAGAGAGGACATGGCAGGGACTTGAACCTCTGGACCTGGGTTCAGCGGAGAGGGAGGGTGGTCCATGACCTGGCCACTTGAAGACGGACAAGGTGGGGCTGTGGAGGAAGGCAGCTCTCTGGCCTGGATGAGCGTGGGAACGTGTGAAGTCCTGTCCGCATGACTTGGTCATTGGAACTCTGTATCATTTTCTCTGGCTCCAGCAGGAACCCCATCATAGCCCGAGAACCCAGATAGGAACCAGTTCCCATGGCACAGGGCGGGTGGTGTGAGTGCTGGGGGGTGGTGCTGACAACAATGGCTTCATTAGGAGGCCCTAATGAAAAGGAGATCTTCCAAGGCTAATGTTAATTGCAACCTGCAAGTGCAAAGAAATCCGGGACGATGAAAACCTGCAGGAGGAGAAGCTGGGCATCAGTCAGCGGAACAAGGGAGCTGGGGCTGGGCTGCCAGCCACACTCCAGCAGGGTCACCCCAGAGCTGCAGGGACCCTGAGAGGGCCTCTGAGTGTGTGGGTGCCCCATGACCACCCTCTGAGGTGGGCTGGGATCCCAGCAGGATTTTGAATCTGAGCAAAGCGCTGGGTTTGTCTCAAGATATCCGATCAGTTTCAGGAAGGGCCTTGCGCTGGTTAGGTTGGGGGATAAGGTTTAGGTTTGGGTCATTCTGCGCCTGGGCAGAAATTCTCGGGGAGACCTGGGAACGACAGGTGGAATGAGAATACATGACGTGGGACAGCAGTCCCCATCTTTTCTTAGGGGCCTAATTATGCATTCATTCAAGAACCTTTTATTGAACATCCACTGCCAGAACAGCTCTAGTCGTCTAGGGTACGTCAATGAACGAAACGGACAACAGTTGCTCCCCTCGTGGGGCTTACATTCTAGTGGGGAGCTGAACATCATAAAGATCGTAATAACTTAGTAAGTTATGCGGGATGTCTGAAGGCCATAAGTGCTACTGGTACAAAGAAAGAGCAGACACTAAGAGGGATGGGACGACTGGGTGGAGATGGGGGCAGTAGGTTGCAGATTAAATAAGGTAGTCTTGGGAGGACTGGCTGGGAAGGTGAGAGGGGAGCAAAGACTCAGAGGAGGTGAGTTGTCGTTTGCTGTGCAAACTTGGGTGCTGGCCCAAACTTCATTTTTGCTGAGCAAATGATACCTCATGCTCAGGCCCCAGGCTCTACTCCTTCAGGCCTGGGAAAGGAACTTGGGTCCAGGTCCTCACCTGCAGGGAGGTGACTGGTCTCCTGTCCAGGATGTCACAGCATCCACCTTGGTTTGAGATTTCAGAAGCAGACATGGTCATTTAGGGGGCTCCAGAATGGGTTCTCGGGGACTCTTGGAAGCCACCCCTTTCCTTCAGCACGTGGCTTTGCCTTCATTCCCAGGCCTGGTGCCCCTTCTCCCCATCTTTCCCCTTGAGGGCATTCTCATAATGGGGTGATTTCGTGCAAACACATTAAAAAAGGCGCAGTGCACCAGGGAGGCTGCCATAATCCTTTTGCTCAATATCTCTGTTCGCTGCATTAATGATCCTCTCCAGATTACCCATTTCCTAACAAACCATTAACAGACAGGAGGAGGGGAGGGGAGGAGGGGAGGAGGAGGGAGGGGGGCTGAGGACGGGGTGGTCCATGGCGGAGCTCAGGCTAACAGCACACAGGGCTCCGCATCCTCCCCTGCTTCTCCAGGGTGGGAGTGAAGGCAAGGGCCGGGAGGAGGCGAGCTGGTGTCTCTCCTGGGAACCAGGGTCCTGATGAGGCGAGGAGGGGTTCTCCTGGTCGTGCTATTGCTGGAGACAGCCAGGCTCTGAATCCGGCCAGCAGCAAGGAGCTCCCCGCCTCCTGGCTAGGGCAACTCCGATCCTGGGGCCAATTTCCTAAAGAGAATGAATCCGGATGGAGAATCAACTCAGTGCTGGGAAGGGATGAAGCAAGTTTTACAGTTTGCTCAACATCACGCAGGCCACGAAGAGCGGGCCTGGGATTTGAACCCGAGTCCCTTTCAACGTGCAGAGCTTGCTGGTTAACCAAGCCCGGGATAGATACCGCTCACCGCCAGCTGGCTATTGTTGTGCCGCAGCTTTCTGAAAGGTTGCTGATGCCTCCGTTACCCATGCCCGGACGGGGCTGGATCAGTTACGTCATAGCTGTCCCTCACGGACAGACAGCTTCCTGCTTCCTGCATCTTCTTCCACTCTTGCACCAGGACTGTGCCTTCCCGCCCTTCGGACTCTGTGATCTGCCCGGCAGCGTGGGGCCCCATGCTGGGCTCTGTGCAGACGGGGGCCTCTGCCCAATGGGCATGGACTCTAGGCCTTTTTGGGAACTGCCCTCTACCCTCCACCTCCCATTTCACTTCAGGTCTCGCTGTGGCCACTCTTAGGAGCCGGGGGAAGAAGCGGCCCTCTCCCCCTAGGAAAGCGCAAAAAGATCTATGGGGTTTAATAAGATCAGCCAGGGCTTGGCGCTAGTGCAGCTTCTGGTGACACCACATTCTTTGGGGAGGTAAATTTCCTGCTCTTTAATCCACTGTATCTTAAGCAGGTGACCCACTCTGTGTTATTACAAGCAGGTTATTATTACCATAAATCCTTCTGCTTCTACTTCTTCCATTTACATTAAATATAGTCTCTGTTATGGCGCCTAAATTAGCTTTCATATGAGGAAATCTCCGTATAATTTAAAGGGGTGAGGAATGCTAGTGAGGCTGGGGGAGGGGAGGGCAAAAAGGAATGGAATGCAGGTTTCTCACCCCAAATAGAGAAGGGGCTGGCTCACTCCTTCCTGACGTGCTCAAAGCCCCATCGAATGTGGGCATCTCTATGTCCTTTCATTTATTTATTTGTGTCTTTGGAAAATGTTTGCGGGACATCTGTAGTGACAGGCCACAGGGATCAGAAATGCTGGAGATACTGTATGATTTCAACTATGTGACATTCTGGAAAAGGCAAAAAGATGGAAGCAGTAAAAGGATCAGTGGTTGCTAGGGGTGGAGAGGAGAGAGAAAGATGAACAGGAGAAGCACAGAGAATTTTTAGGGCAATGAAACTATTCTCTATGAGACAGCAATACTGGACACATGTCATTATACATTTGTCACAAGGAATGAACCCTAATGTAACCTACAGATGTTAGTTAATAATGATGTATCAATATTGGCTCATTGCTTGTAACAAGTGTGCTACACTAATGCAAAATTTAAATAATAAGGGAGAATGTAGGGGGTGAATAGAAAGGGTTTTCGGGAACTCTCTGTACTTTCTGATCAATTTTTCTGCAAACCTGAAACTGCTTTAAAAAAATGAAAGTCTATTAGTTAAGAAAAATTGATGGGGAGAATGTGTCTGCCTAGAAGGTTCTCCTAGCCCGGTGGGGGTGGTAGTGACCCACATACCCACCGTCTTGTTTCCTTGCAAGTATTGATGGGAGCGCTGTGCATCTGTGTTAATAGGAAGTTCTGTTCTAGGCTCCAGGCATACAGTAATAAACCAGACATGGTCCCTGTGTTCCCAGAGCTTACATTCAGGGGAGGGGGGTTTGGCAGCAAGGAAGGAACCAAATATGTGGGTGAGATGAGTTCAGATGGTGATTCGTTCTATGGAGAAATTAGGAAGGAAATGTGACAGGGTGGCTGTTCAGCTCGGAAGCCAGGGACAGTGTCTGTGCTGGATACTCCATTTGGTCCCCCAGATTCACTCTCCACCCTTGTGCAGGGTGCAGAGGGCCCCTTTGTCCTTTGAGTTCCATTTGAGTTTGCTGATGGGAGCACTGGCAGAGACTGGAGGGAGGGAGGAGGGCAAAGCTGGGTTCATTCCCCGGCTCCCACCCCGGCCGGTCAACACATTCTGGAAGCAGCTCCATCTCCTGGCCCAGGGGTGGTACCGGCTCCAGACATGGCATTATACCTGGTGGTCTTCCTGCACCCTGGCCACAGGTTTGTAAATAGTCCTCTCTTGAAACTGGCCTCCAGTTACCCAGTTTGGCTGTGCCATCTCTTTCCTGTCAGGAATCTCATTGATGGAGCACCTCTTAGAAACACAGTCATGCAAAGACTGGGAAAGACTGGGAGAGACTGGAAAGACCTGGGAGAGAACTCTAGAAATGGGTGTCACAGAAATGCGAATGCCCTGAGCGGGTATGAGCTTGGTGTGTTTGTGAAATCAAAAGTGGCCCAGTCGGGCAAAAGCAAGGTGAGTGAAGGAGTGAGCGATGTGAACAGGGTCTGTGTCTAGTCATGGCCTGATCTCTTAGGAGCTGCAAGCCAGGCAAAGAAGACTGTGGTTTTCTGTTGGTTTTTAAACTTGTGATTTTTAGCATTTTTAAGGCTACATTTGCATAAAGGGAAAAGCGCAGATCTTAAGTGTACATCTTAGTGAGTTTTGACGAATGAAAACACGAGTGTAACTGAACCCCTCTCCAAGTGGAACATAAAAATTCGCTTGTGCCCCATTTCAGTTAACCCCATCCTCTCCAGAGGAGATCACAGCTCTGATTTCTATCACTGCAGATTAGTTTAGCCTGTTCTTGAACTTCACATAAAAGGAATCCTACAGGAGCCCTCCTTGCGTGTGTCTTCTTTCCCTCAACGTCCTATCTGTATGCCTCATACACGTTTTGCTGGTATCAGTGGTTTGATCCTTTCTGTTGTTGAGTAGCGTTCCATTGCATGAACATACTTCATGTCGTCTATCCATCTCCTGTTAATGGATATTGGGTTGTTTCCAGTTCATGGCTATTGTAAATATGTTGCTGTGATTTTCTTGTACAAGTGTTTTTGTGGATGTATGTCATCATTTCTCTTGGGTAAATACCTGGATTTAAAGTGCTGGGCCATCTGATAGGCAAAAGCTTAACAGTTGTCCAAAGTGATTGTACCACTTGACGCTCCCACCAGCAGTGTGTGGAAGTCCCATTGCTCCACCTCCCCGTGAGCACGGGCTGGCCGCCCTTCCCGTTTTAGCCATTCTGGTGACTGTGTAGTCATACCTCATTGTGGTTTTAATTTGCATTTCTCTGAGGACTCATGATACTGAGGATCTTTCCTCTGCTTATTTTGTCGTTCTTATATCTTCTTTTGTAGAGTGTCTGTTCGAACCTTTTGCCCATATTTTTATCAGGTTGTCTTTCTTTTATTGATGGTATTGTCCTTTATATATTCCGGACAGGAGTCTTTGGTTAGATGTATGTATTGCAAATGTTTTCTCTCAGTCTGTGTTTTGTCTTTTCTTTTTTTTTAGTAATGCCTTTTGATGAGCAAATTTTTTTTATTTTGTTAAAGCGAATTTTATCACTTAAAAAACGGTTAGTGCTTCTTGTGTCTTCTCTCTGAAACCCTTGCCTATCCCAAGTTCACAAAGCTGTTCTCTTTTAGTCAACCCTCTTCCCATTCCCACAGCATTCGCTGATTTGCTTTCTATCACATCGTTTGGCCTTTTCTAGAATTTAATATAAATTATACAGCATGTGGTTGTCTTAGTCCATTTGGGCTGTTATAGCAGAATAGCATAGCCTGGGTGGCTTATAAACAACAGAACTTTATTTCTCGTAGTTCTGGAGGCCTGGGAAATCCACAATCAAGGCACCAGCAGATTTGGTGCCTGGTGGGGCTTGCTTCCTCGTTCATAGGATGGCTGTACCCTCACTCTGTCTTCACACGGTGGAAGGGGCAAGGGAGCTCTCTCTTTTATAAGGGCACTAACCCCATTCAAACAAACATTCAGTCTACGGCAGTAGTCTTTTGTGTCTTGCTTCTTTCATTTAGCATAATGCTTTTAAGATTCATCCATATTATTGCCTGTTTGAGTAGTTTGTTTTATTATTGCTGTGTAGTATTACATTGTACTGAAAGTTGTTTATTTATTCTCCTACTGATCCACATTTGAATTGTTGCTAGTTTTGGCTTATTATAAATAAAGCTGCCATGGACATTCATGTTCAAGTATTTGTGTGGGCATATGTTTTTACTGATCTTGGGCAGATACATTGGAATTGATGTCACATGGTAAATGTGTGCTTAACTTTATAGAAACTTTCCAAAGTGACTGTACCATTTTGTATTCTCTGAGTAAACCTGTTTTCCATTACTCCATCTTACCCAGAAGTGGCACTATGATTTGGCTTTAAGAAGTCAGCTGTCTTTTAAAGATACTGGAAAATAAGAAAAAATATATATACCTACATATTAGCCACTTCTGACGTCGCTTCTTCCTTTGTGTAGATTCAGATGTCCATCTCACATTTTCCTTCTGCCTGAATATCTATCTTATTACATTTCTTGGACTTCAGAACCTCTAGTGATGAATTCTCTCAGCTTTCAAATGTCTGAAAAAGTCTTTATTTCACCTTTATTTTCAAAAGATATTTTCACTAGCTATAGATTTCTAGGTTGTCAATTATTTTCCTTCAGTACTTTAATGGCATCTGCCACGGTCTTCTGGCTTGCATAACTTTTCAAGAGAAGTCTGCTGTAGTTCTTATCTTTAATCCCGTGAAATGTGTCTTTGTCTCTGACTTGTTAACACAGGTTTTAAGCAACTTGATTACAACGTGCCTTGCAGGGTGTGTGTGTGTGTGTGTGTGTATGTGTTTTAATGTTTACTCTATTTGGGGTTCATTGAATTTCTTGGATCTGTGGGTTTATAGTTTTCATCAAATTTGGAAAATACTTGGCTGTTATTTCAAATATGTTTTCTGCAACTTTGTTTTTCTGGAATTTCAGTTACATACAGGTTGGAACATTGATACTGTCCTACAGGCCACTGATTTTCTGCTTTGTTTTTGTTTTTTTTCTATCTGTGCTTCATTTTAGATAATGTCCTTTGCTGTGCCTTCAAGGTCACTGATTTTCCACAGTACCTAACCTGCTATTAGTCCCCTCCAGTGTATTTTTACTTTTTATTTTGGATATTGCATTTTTTGGTGTCTAGACAATCTTTTTGGATCTTTAATAAATTTAATTTATTTCTTTATTATGTTTATGTGTTCTTTTATATTCTCCAACCTAAGAAAGTATTTGTAATAGTTTTTTTAATGCTCTTGTCTATTAATTCCATGACGTATGTAATTTCTGGGTCTGTTTTCGCTTTGTTATGGGTCATATTTCCTGCTTCCTTTTATGACTTGCTATTTTTGGTTAGATGCTGAACATTGTGAATTTGTGCTGGATTTTGTTTCTTTCTTTAAAATGTTGTGGATTTTGTTCTGGCACAAATTAAATTATTGGATCAGTTTGATCCTTTTGAGGCTTGCTTTCCAATCATTTTAGAGCTTTTCCAGATAGTCATTTAGTCTAGAGTTAATTTAGCTCCACTGCTGAATCAATACTTTTCTGAGGACTCTATCTGATACCCTGTGTATTAGGAAGTCGTGCCATTTTGGTTGGTGGAAAAACAAGCTTAGCGAGCATTCCCAGGCCTGTGTGAGATTCAGGAATTATTCCACCTACTGCCTTCTAGAGTTTCTTTTCCCTGCTTATGGCATTTTACTCCACAAACATGCAGACCAATATTTATCCAAAGATTCAAGGTGGCCCTTTTGGAGGTTGTATGCTTGCTCTCTTTCTCTTCCCATCTCCTTTCCGTCCAGTGTTCTGCCTCTCAAGTTATAGTCTCTCAGCCCCCAAAAAGCCCAATTTGTCTTTTCTTATCTTAGCCAGACCCTTTGCTGGGTTTGGGTTCCTCCTCCCTTTGCTGAGGCTTGGAAATCCTCTTGTCAGTGAGCTGGTGTTTACCTTGTTTGTTTCCTTCATATCAGGGACCACTGTTCTGTCCTGTCTCTTGTCCAATATCTGAAAATAGTTGTTTCTTATATTTTGTCCAGTTTTCTAGTTGTTGACAATAGGAGGGCAATTCTTGTAGCAGCTAATTCCCCATGAGTAGAAACAGTCTATCCTGTAGATTCTGATGTATTTTCATTATTTTTCAGTTCAAAATGTTTTCTAGTTTCCCTTCTATTAAAAGGTGAGCTGTTTAATTTTGAAATATTTGGGAAATTTCTAGATATCATGTTGTCACTGATTTCTAGTTTAATTCTATTGTGGTCAGAGAACATACTCTGCAATATTTAAATGTTAGGAATTTATCTAGACTTATTTTATGTCACAGAATGTGATTTGTCTTGGTGAATATTCCGTGAGAATTTTAAAAGAATGCGTCTCCGCAGGTGTTGGGTACAGTGTTCCATAACCATCAATTCGGTCAAATTGGTTGATAGTGCCGTTCAGATCTTCTGCATCCTCATTGATTTTTCCAGCTCTTCCATCCATTACTAAGAGAGAGGCGTTAAAACCTCCAACTATGATTGTGGGTTTGTCTATTTATTCATATAGTTCTGTTAGTTCTTATTTTATGTATTTTGAAATTCTGTTACTAGATGTATACATTTTGGGATTGCTATGTCTTCCTGGTGAATTTATCATTTTATCATTATGGAATGTTCCTCTTTATCTCTGACAACATTCATGTTGAAGTTTGCTTTGTCTCATGTTAATGTGGGCACACCATCTTCCTGATGCCTACTGTTTGCATGATGCATCATTTGTCATACTTTCACTTTTGACCTAGCTGTGTTTTGTATTTAAAATACACTTCCTTTATTTTAAATAATAAGTAATCCAATCTGACAATCTCTGTCTCTTATTTTAAGGTTTTAGTACATTTATGCTTAATGTAGCTATTGAAGTGGCTTGATTTAGGTCTACTGTTCTGTTGTAATCGTTACGTATTGCTGTGTAGCAAAGCCCCACAAATTTAGGTACTTAAATAACACACATATATTATCTCATAGTCTTTGTGGTCAGGAATCTGGGCATTGCTTAGCTGGGTCCTCTGCTTCAGGATCTCTCACAAGGCTGTAATCAAGGTGTTAGCAAGGGCTAGCATCTCATCTGAAAGCTTGCTGGGGAAGGATTCATTTCAAATCTTGCTGGCAGGATTGAGTTCATTGTACACTGTTGGAATGACAGACTCAAGTTCTTGCTGGCTGTTGGCCAGAGGCTGTCCTCGGGTGCTTGCCAAATGGGCTTCTCCATAGGACAGCACACAAAGTAGCAGTTTGCTTTAGCAAAGCCAGCAAAGGAGAGAGTCTGCTGACAAGATATGTTACAATTTTATGCAACATAACCATGGAAGGGACATCCCATCATCTTTGCTATATTCTAGTGGCTCAAAGCAAGTCACAGGTCTTGTCTGCACTCAAGGGGAGGGTCTTACACCAGGGTGTGAATACCAGAGGGTGGGGTTTATTGGGGAGTCATCTTAAAGTCTATCCATTGCACCTACTATTTGTTTTCTGGTTGTCTCACTAGTTTTTTTGTTCTTTTCATGCCTTGTTATAGGTTCATTTTTTAAAAAACCTTCAATTTTAAGATCTCAACTGGTTTTTTTTTTAATCTTTATGTCTTATATTTTTTTAAGTGGTTCTATGACCCTTAACTTATCACAGTATATTTAGAATTAAAATGATAACACTTGACATGAAATGTCAGAATCTTACAACACGAAAATTTATTTACTCCTTTGTGCTACTGTCATTATGTATTTTACAGCTACATGTATAATACATACCAACACACAATGCTAATATTTTTACTTTAAATAATTAGTTATCTTTCAAGATATTAGTTTGTCTTTTAAAGGCTACTGTGAGGAAGCAGGTGAGGAAAAGCTTCTGTTGTTGTTTTTAGATGATTGTCTGCAAATATCCTTCTGTAGAAAGCATTTTAGTATTTTAAAATCTAATGATTCAAGATCATTTCCCTAGAGGAGAGGGGTGGGAGTCAGTGGAACTCCTGGTGAAGAGGGAAGAGAGGGTTACTGGAGCCAGAAAAGACTCTTTTGTGACATCGTGACACAGGCTCAAATATTTCAGTCCCCTCTGCTTTACAGGTGACCTAGAGGCTGGAGGTCATATGGCTTAACAGTCAGCAGCTTGGCTCTGGAATCAGACAATTCCAGCTTAATGCCAGCTCTGCCACTTTCAGCTCTGTGTTGTTGGCCATATTCCTCGATCAACCAAAGCCTCAATTTTCTTATCTATCCGGTGGGGTTACAGGAGCTACCTCTCGGGGTCATGGAGAATTCAATGTACATGTAAGGCTGTTGGTGCAGTGCCTGGCGCACCGTGAGCACTTAGTAGGTGTTAGCCATCTTTGTTCTTGTTAGAGCTGCTTTCATACTGGAACCAGGAGCTCAGTGAGGGTCTCTCCACATCCAAAGGAGAAGTCAGCCTTGCCTTAGCCAAGGCTGGGAGCTGACGTGAGGTAGAGAGAACGTTGGCTTTGGGTCTTGCCTTGGAGGCTGGAAGCCACCGGCTCACTCTAGACGCAGGCCCTGGTGTCTGCCTGGACTAGCAGGGAGGAAGAACAGAGCATCCCGGAAAAATGAGACCAGGCAAAACTGAGCTGAAGAAAAAGGCTGGGGTCGGGTCCTTAGAAAGCTGAGCCGGGCAAAGACGTCTGTGGCATCTCCTCTTAGTTCTCAGGTTGAAGGCCTGGGATAGTCACAGCTTTCTCTGTTCTATTTTAATCTCCATGGAGTAGGTTCTGGGTTAGTGAGTCTCAAGATGTGCATAGTTAACAGGTAGCCGGTCTCCAAGATGGCCGCCAATGATTCCCACCTCCTGGTATTCACACCCTGGTATAGCCCTTCCACACTGAATATGGCTGATCTGTGTAACCGATAGGATATTGCGTGTGACTTGCAAGGATGGGTCACAAAAGACACTGAAGCTTTCATCCCTCTCTCTCTCTCTCTCAGATGGCTCCATCTGGGGGAGGCCAGCTGCTGTGTCATGAGGACACATGAGCAGCCCCATGGAGAAGATGACATGAGGAGCTGAGGCCTCCAGCCAACAACCAGCTCCACGTGAGTGTGACACCTTGGAAGCAGATCCCTCAGCCGCAGTCCAACCTTTAGATGACTGCAGCCCCAGGTGACATCTTGATTGCAATCTCATGAGAGACTTTGAGCCAGGATCACCTGGCTAAACCATCCAGAGCTTCCTGCCCCTTATTATTATTAAGTGATATAGTATATGTTTGTTGTTTTAAGTTATTTAGTTTCGGAATAATTTTTGTATGCAGCAATGTGTGACTAATACAGGTGGTTTAGAGAAAAGAAGAGGTAACGCTTAAAGGAGTTTAGGATTAAACAAAGTTAACAATTTTCTTTACTGTGAGACTTCTCAAAAGGCTTTGGTATGCTACCATGCACTGTGACTATCCAAGAGAGTGACAGAATATTTAGGCTTTCCAAAGTTTATTTGACCCCAGATCCCCTGCGTTCTATGCAACCCTCCGCCCCCTGCCACATTTACTTCTTGCAGAGCATTGCTGGCACCAAGTTTGCAGGAAACATGCTTGAGGAGATGCTGCCTGGGGTGGTTGGAGGGGGAGGGGTGCTACTTTATCTCTTGGAGCCTCAGTTTCCTCATCTGCAAAAAGAAAGAGTTGCGTTTAGTAACATGAGGACTCTGTTTCTGCTCTAACATTTCAACTCGGAGACGGGGTGAGGGGTGTGTGCTGCCCGCCCTCCCCATCACAGTCACTCCTCAGCCAATTAGGGGAGATTGGGAGAAAACTCCAAGCCAGATTAATCAAGGTGTATCGAAGTTATAGATATGCTAATGCTTTATGTTAATGACTGATGAGAATGGGTAATTGGACATGGCAGGAGGGTGCAGAATTGTGAAGAAATTTCAGTTCTTAGAGAAAATATTGCATTCAAAGAGCTTAAGAATGATTAATGGAGGTTCTGGAATTACAAAGAGCAACCAGTAGAAACTGTTCGGAAATTGCTCATGGGGAGTAACCTTGAGGAGAAGGTGGGCCCAGGTTGGGGGCATTTTGTGGGCCCAGGGAAGGTGGGGGTGGGGGCTTGAGGGTCCATGAGGAGAGATGTGGCCTGGAACAGGAGTGGGCTGTGGCCCAGCAGAAGATGACCCCAGGGAGACCTGGCTCCGTGTTTGGACAAGGTTGGAACCAGAGGGTCTGGAAGTGATGATAGAAGCTGGACCTGTGTGTGTACCTGTCGCCCCGCGTTTGTATATGGTTGGTTCCATGCCAACTTCCCATTGTGGACAGCAAGGTCTGACTTGGTGGCCATGGGATCTTGTTCTCCTGGAAAAGACGGGAGGGGAGGGACTCTGCCAGCGGATCTCATGATGAGAGGGCATCATTTTCAGAGCCTGAGTGGCTGGTCCCTTGGGGGTTGTTGAAGGGAGTAGCCCAGGTTAAAAAGAATATGAGGGTGCAGCCCTCTGCTTCCTTGAAGGAGGGAAAGCCAGGGTGTCCCGTCATCTTCCCCTTAACAGGACAATTTGAAGGAGGGCTGGATCCAGGCACATCTCCTGTAGGAGACCTGAGTCCTGGTTGCAGAGACAAATGCTCAGGTCACTGGCCTTGCCTGTTTCTGTGGAGACCAACATGGCTGAGATTCTGGGCACTGCCACTCGGTATTTGTAATCCTGTCAGCCGGCGCATGAAGGATGGGGGAAGCATGTCGACCCAGGGAGGTTCTGCCCTGAGCCAGATGCTGCTGATGGAGGCCGCCTCCTCCGGCCCCTCCGTCTCCTTCAGTGCCAGCCCCAGGGCACCCACCACCTCCCCCGCACTCCTGGCCCTGGTCAACACCCTTCTCCCAGACAGCCTGGCCAGCAAGCAGGCGCCATGTGGCACCTCTGGCCTTTCGGGCTCCCAGTGTGATGGATGAGTGGGCTGTGCACCTCCGTCCCCACTCCCTCCTCGTCCTCACCCTCCCTTTCCGCGAGGGCAGTGGAAAGTCGCTGGTTCTCTGGGTTCCACGGAACCTGGAGTCACGATGCCAAATATGCATGGGGGAGGGAATAGGGAAAGACCTGGGAGGGGGAAGCTGGATTCCCGGGGTGTGACCAGCCCGTGCTGGGGGACTCCTTCTGTCCTGCTCTGGACTCAGAGAAGCTGGTCCCCAATCCTCCTTGCTGGTGGGCAGAGCTTTCCTTTACAGAAACTCCAGCCCCTTAGCCTGGTTCCTTCCAATCCAGAAGACCTTTAAGATCACCTCGTCCAGTTGTTTTCAGACTTAAAAAAATAATCTGCAGAATCTTTTACTCAAATAAAACCTAACCCAGAAGCCCAACTGCTTAAACAGGTCAAAATAGCGCTGCTGTTCAGTCAGATTACAATAGAGCCCTGCTTACCCTTGACCTGCTTCCCTCCCAGGCAGCCTCTAGGGGTCGTGATGAGCGCTGGGGCTCCTCAGAAGCCGGTTTAAAACCCAGTGATGCAGGAAGCAGGCAGTGGGGAAGTACTGTTTAATGGGTACAGAGTTTCCCTTTTGTAAGATGAGAAGTGTTCTGGAGATAGATGGTGGTGATGGTTGCACGACAATAGGAATGTACTTAACACGACTAAAGTATACGCTTAAAAATGGTTGAGGTGGTCAAGTTGCTGTTATGAGTCTTTTACCAAAATAAAAACAAAAACAAAACACTATCTCAGTGTTGCAGCCCCACTGCAGATGGGGAACAGGCCGAGAGGGGAATGACACGGCCAAGTGGATGAGCTGCCCAGTGGCCCCGTGGAAACTCAAGGCTTAGGTGCCCCGTCCTGGCTCTCTCCGCTCAGCTCCTCGGGGCGCCGTTGCTGTGGGGGGTGCTGAGGTCATGCACGCAGCACATTCAACCCAGGGAGCCTGGAAGGAAGGCGATGGGTGAGCCAGAGGGCGCGGGGAGCCGCGAGGAGGAAGGTGACACGGTGGAGGCGCCTCTCTTTGAAGTTCTTGTTAGGGGGGCCCAGGAAACCTCGCGCATTTCAGGTGAGTTGCTACATTTTCACCAAATGAGTTTTTTAATTGCTTGATTTACTTATCTCGTCTCGGATCTGCTGATATACTCCGCTGCCTTTTAATTGCTTGAAAAGTTGAGCAGTTTTTCATGTTTTAAGGAGTGCTGAATTGTATAATTAAAACACTAACAGTGTAAATCAACAGTGCGGAAGAAAGACAGCAGAGAATTAAGCAAGCGTGTTGGCATAATAATAAAATCAAACCGCATGAAGAGGGTCCATTACCGAGAAGATGCTGAATGCTAATGGCACCCAGGCCCGGGGAGCGGGGCTCACGGGACCCTGACCCGGACTCTTCTATCTGGGGAGATAGGAGAGTTGAACAGAGACTGCAGGTCATGAAAGTCCACATGGCACAGCCTCTGACAGGGAGATGGCTTCTAGTTAGTGTGTGTTTCCAGGGGGCGCTGGGGTGGGGGCCCTGGGTGGGAGGGTGATGGGGAGGGCGGGGAGGGGAGGAGCCGTGAAGGGGGGCGGATGCCTGCAGGAGCTCTTCTTCCTGAGGTGTGTGGGTTTGCTTTAGCCTACGAGGATGGGCAGTACAAGCTGGGAACATCTCTTCCCTCCCTCCGTTCCTCTTCCCTTCTCTCCCTCCCTTCTCACCAAAGGAAGTCACTCCCGGTGTGAGACGATGTAGAAATATTTCATGCAAACGAGGAAAGCCCGCTGGGCTTCTCGCCTGCCTTCCACTTCCAGCCGGTGGACTAAGTCGGAAACGAGAGTGAGGGGAGAAGTCCAGGCTCAGGGAGCCATTCTGGCAGGACTCATGTGGACCCGGCTGGAAAACCCTCAAGCTGAAAATGGTTCAGTATTTCCTGAAGAGCGTAAGGTGGAACACTGGCTCAGGGAGACGCTCCGTGAAAAAAAGAGTTTTGTGGCGAGTAAGTTTGGAAAATGCTGAGTTAAACAAAATCAAATAGTTGTTTTTTTTTTTTAACTGCAGGACTTCCCCAAACCTTGATCATGCTGATGAACCTGGTGTCCTTGCTCTCCAGCAGGGTGAACCTCGCTGACCTTGAAGACTGTTCTTTCAAGGTTCATGAATTCGCAGCCCGTGAAATGTGGGTTCCAGGGATGACACTCTGGGAAATGTCAGGTTCAGATGAAAGGAGTCGTTGAGCTGTGGTCACAGCCTAGACTCACCACTCACTGACCAGCTGTGTCACTTTGGGTAAATCCCATAACCCCTCTGGGCCTTGGGTTCTCCACCCGTCGAATGAGTCTCACGCTGCCCACTCTCAGGATCTGGTGAGAAGTTAGGTAGCACTGAATGAGAGTGAGGGGCAGACCGTGCTGGGCAGAGGCCCCCTCTAGCCGCGACGCCCAGGTGGAGGGACCTGCCCACCCCCACTTCCTACACCACCAGACACGAAGGCTGTCAGCGGTGGAGGGGGTCCTGGAGACCATGGGTGCTGGGGGCGGGGAGGAGAGATGGAATCAGTCTCTATGAAACGAAACCAAAGACGGAAAAATGGGAAGGCGAGTTGGAGCCACTTGGAAATGGGACGGATAAGAGATGATGAGGAGGGGAAATTACATGGAAAAATGAAGTCACCACAAGGGTAAGGATTAGGGCGAGGCGGGTGAGGCGTCATCTTGGGCATGAAATTTAAGGGCATGCCAAACACTCAGTAACCAAAGAAATAATATTTTAATTCAGTATATTTTTAAAAGAGCCAAAATTAATGCAAAAAATGCATAAAGAACAAAATATCAAAGTTTAAATAAAGACAGAATCTGCCCTGCACGTGTGTAACTTGCCGCGCTGACCTTCAGCTGACTTCCGGCCCTGAGAGCTCAGCCTTCTGCGCGTGCCGAGTGTACCCGGGGCCCTGATCTGGGGACAGGCTCCCAGAAGCCAGGCCCCCGGCGGGGGACTCTCGTGCCTGCAGTAGGCGGTGCGTGGACAGAGGTGGACTGGGGTCTCAGGTCGAGCTGTTCCTGCAGGGCCACTGCCCTATGACAGGAGGGCTGGCTCCCCTGTGGGGCATGGTCTCACTCACAGCTACCGGCCTGGGTCTCCACCGGGGAATGGGAACTTCCTGGCCAGCTCCTGCTCTGCCTGGGCCCAGGCTGGTGAGCTCCTGTCCACTCCCTCTTCTTGTTGCCCATTCTTGGCTCATCTTCCGAAAGCCCCTCGTGACTCCCCCTCAAGTGGATGGGACCTTGTTCTCCTTTGAGCTCCCAGGCACTGAGCTCCTCTCTCGTGGTCCTTGTTAGGTGCTCATTCATCTCCCCATCTCCAGCTTGACGTTCCTGCAGGCAGAGACCACGTCAGCACTGCCGATTGCCCCAGCCCCGCACCCTGCGTGTCCAAGACACATGTGGGCATTCAAACGGAGTCAACCAGGAGAACTGAGTTGAGGAGCGAAGCCTGTGGCCTGGCTGCTCCTTCCTCAACAATGGACACCTTCCTGCGAGGCCCCTCCCTGGGCACGCCTTCTGCGGCTGGTGACGGGATACCAGGACTGGAGCTCTTCACTGTTAGGTCCCCAAGCGGGGAGGGGTCTGATGGAACCCAGAGCCCCTGGCTGCTCTGCCACTGTAATAATAACCGCCACGGATATCTGCTTTCTAGACATTGTCCCAACTAATCTCCACGACAACCTTGCAGGTTGGTATCAACATTCCCATTTTACAGACGAGTAAACTGATGCTTACGGCAGTTAAACTTGTGAAGTTTGCAAAGCTAGTAAACAGTGGGGGGCAGGATTTGACCCCGGGTGGGTCTGACGCCAAGGCCGTGTGCTTAACCCCTAGGCTATGTCGCCCAGGATAAGCGGCGATGGGGCTCCTCCCTGCACTTGGTGGGCACTTTCCCGGGCTGGTAGACCCCTGGGTAAGAGATTTCGGGAGCTCTGATGACTGCTCTTCCTGCCCATGGAGAAGGAGAAAGGGGGAGGATTTTGTCGTAGAATTCCTGCACACATGCGTCTCTCTTCCCTCTGGGGTTCCCTGTCCCCCCTTCCCCTCGTAACCCCTACACACTGGGGGCGCTGCTGGAAGTTGCTTCCCTCATTAGTGAAAGTGCCTTGGGGCCTGCCGCAGCCCTGGCCCCTCTGTATTGATAAGTCTTAGGCTGCAGACTTGTTATTTGATATTTATAACACCCTCACCTCATGATGGATGGTTCACACGCTGGGATCAATATGGCCCTCGTAACATTTACATATTTATATTATCAATAAGCAATAAGTCACCGAGACAGCCCTGTTCTACCGGGTTTTCAGTGTGTTCTGTGCAGACAGCTCACCTTGTCCTCTGTCCCAAGCTCATACCAGTCCTGGTGGCTGGTATTGATCTGCTCAGCCAGAGAGGGACACACAGCAGAGCCCAGAGCATACGGGGACAGAGACTGGAAAGGGCACTGGTGCCTTTTGCACCCCAGCTCCACCCTCTGTCTGGCAGGCTGGCCCCTTGTGACACTCCGGGGTGGAGGGGGCCCTTCCTGGGCTGAAGTCCTCTGAAGACGGTGGTCCCCAGGCTGGGGGATGGCTTTCTTCTTACCGTCTCCTTGTCCTCCCTGTCTCTCCATGCCCACTGCCCCCACTGCCCAGGTCCTCGTCCAGGCCTCCCGACTGGGCTCCCAGCCACGCCCACTCCTTGTCCCCTCCCTCTGCTTCGAGACTTGCTCCCCGTCTTCCTGCTGTGTGCCTGCCTGGAATCACCACTCTGCTCTGAAACCTCCCATTCTTTTCACATCCCAGCTCCTCTGATCAGCTGCAAGACCCTTGGTCATCTGACTGCCAGCTGACCTGGTGGCCCACTGTTTCCAGCCTGCACCTCCACTAGCCTGAGCTTTCACCCCAACACACACACACACGTGCATGTGTTCTACCTACCTCTTTGTTTATTCTGTTCCATCCACCTGAATGCCCTTCTAGATATCTTCATCAATACAGCATGTATTCATGCTTCAAGGCCAGCTCAGGTCCCACCTACTGCATGAAATGCTGCCCAGCTTTTTGAGTGACTATGAGCTCTTTTGCCTCTCAACACTCTCTCCTCCACTTTTGTTGGTCCATTCAGCAAATACTTGTCAAGTACTTACTATGTACCATGGCTTCTTGGGTTATAATGGAAATAAAAACCAGTCACAATCTTTAAGAGCTTAAAGTCTAGTGCAGAAGGAAGATATCCATCAAAGAGTCGCACAAAGGAATGTAACATTAAATGGAGGTTAGTCTCATGAAGGAGAAGCCCCCTGGGAGCAGTGGGGTTGCATAGAGAGGGATGGGTCTGGTCAGAGAGAGCAGGGAAGGCTTTTGAAAAGTGTGTGTTGGAGGTGGGTGAGGGGGAGAGCATCACAGGCTGAGGGAAGAGCATGTGCAAAGGCCCTGTGGCAGGAGAAAGCGTAGAGAGTTTGGGAAACTGAAAGAAGCCAGTGTTACTGAAACACAGAAAGCAGAGCAGGGGGTGGGAGTGATTTGAGGTAGAGCAGGCGGGATGGACAGAGCCAGACCTGGCAGGGCCATTATAGGTGGTGTCAGGCATGGTTTTTTGTCCCGAGAGCACTAGGAAACCAGTAGAAAGTTTTAAGCAGAGAGGCAACGTGATTTGATTTGTATTTTGAAAAGCTCACTCTTGCTGTGTGGAAAACAGGTGGGAGGGGACAGGCAGGCAGTGGGATACCATTAGGGGGCCATTGCAATGGTCCACGCAGGAGATGATGGTAGGAGGATGGTAGTGTGGATGGTGAGCAGTGGGCCGGTTTGAATGGTATTTAGGAAGCAAAACCATTAGGACTCAGTGACTTTTAGGATGTTGGGGGGTGGAGGAGTCAGGAGGGCCTGTTTACGACTCGTTGCCCTGGACAGAGCTACCCACTAGCTGGGAAGAGGAGAAGAGGATCAAGCAGATGGTGGTGGGTGGGTGGGAGTGGGCATAAGATCAGATTTGGACGCGTTGAGGGTCTTTGAAGCACCCAGGAGGCAATGTCCGGTGTGCAGGTGGGGCCTCAGGAGAGCGACTTTGCCTGGGGATATAGTCAGCAATACAGACCCGGGGGCAGAGATGAGAGCCCTGGGCAGAAGGCAGAGGGAGAGACGAGAGGGCCAGGACCAAGCGCTGGGGCTGTCACCTCTTGCCTGCGCTCCTGTCCTTCCTTCCAGGCCTTCTTTAGGCACACTAGGAGCTCCAGAAAGAAGTCCTGCATGAATGACCGTACGTTCCCCGGCCTGCTAGAGTTTCATGTCTGTTTTGTCCTCCACCCGTGCTGGAGGCCCGGCTGTGTTTTGGCTTCGTACCCGCCCTCCTTTGCAGTAACACGAATAGCACCTGCCGATAGCGGAGGCCCTTCTCCATGCCGGCACCTGGATGGGCCCTTCAGAGCTCACATTTCAGATAAGGAAACTGAGCCTCGGAGGGGTTAAGCGACATCCTCGAGATTTCCGCTTACCTACTGTTGTGTAACAAACCGCTCCAAAACTCAGTGTCTAAATACAGCACCGAGCATTGTTTCCTCGTGGATCCACACTCGGGCGGGGTTTGGGAGCGAGAGCCTGTCCCTGCTCCATGGGTGTCAGTTCGGGAGGCTCACTGGGGCTGGAGGATCCACTTCTGAGATGGTCCCTTCCCACGGCTGGCAAGTTGGGTCCGGCCATTGGCCAACACCATCAATTAAAACACCCTCCTGTGAACAGAAAGTAGGCAGAACACGGCCTTCTCCCAGGGGAGAGGTTTTGGCCATCCCAGCCTGCATCTCTAATTTGTCCCTCCGAAAGTCCATCCTGGGTGACCCTCCTACACCCTCCACACTCTCCCTTGCCCTGTGAGCAGCCGGGATGTGCCTGGTTTGGCATCTTCCAGGCTCTTTGTTTCTGGTTGTGCTGTGTCCCTCCAGGCAAGCGTCTGCTGTCTCTGTGATGTCATCCCTTTGGATATTTACTTGGACAGAAGTTATTTATTTTGCTCTTTGTATCCTCCCTTCTACTAGAAAAGATTTAAATCAGACAAAAAGAATGCATAAAATATAAAAAGACCGAGGTAAATTAAGTTTGGGTGAAAGAAGAAAGGATGCAGAGTGGAGCAGAGATGAGACGAAGAAGGCGTGCCCGGAGGGAGAGACACTGAAATGGGTTTGGCTGTAAGTTTTCCAATAATCAGAGCAAAAGGAGCTACATGGTCAAGAGCATGTTCACAGTGTCCAGAAGATGAAAAGGACCCAGAGTTATAACTGAGCCGGAGGAGAAAACATCAAACAGATCCAGAAATGAGAAAATATTGCAAATCAGGCTGCTTTAGAATGATGAATCTGGTGGTTCTCAACCCAGGGGCAAGTTTGCCCCAGGGGGAAGGTGGGCACTGTCTGGAGACCTTTTGTTGGTCACAGCCTGGGAGGAGGAGGGCTTGCCACTTGCATCTATGGAGTAGAGGCCGGGGATGCTGCTGAACGTCCTTCGATGCCCAGGACGGCCCCCAACAAAGGATGACATGACCCAAGTGTCAATACTGCCCAGTTGAGAAATGCCGGTCCAATCCTTTCTTTGGGCTGGAGACATGGCTCTGCCTTAAAAGCAAGTCGTCTTGGTCCGTCTGTAACTAAGCCCTTTTAGAAAAGACTCAAAACGCCCTGGCCTGAGACTGAGTCCACTGCTTTGGGGAATACAGCTTTAGATTCCTCGAATCTTAGAACGGGAAAGCCAGATCATCGCCGCCAGCGCCTCCATCGATCACCACGTTTGTGCTGCCCTGGCTGGTGTCCAGCGCTTGGCCAGCTTCTACAGAGAAAGCAGGAGCAGCCGGGCCACGTGCCCTGCCTTTAATGGGCCCACAACCCAACAGCAGAACCCTCCCCCCGGGTGGCGTGGATTCCCTGCAGAGGCCCAGGCTGGCTCTGAAGGGACCAGGGACTCAGGGCTGGGAGAGGCAACCAAGAGTCTGAAGGGGAAGCCTTCAAAGAGGGGGCCCCTGTTCCTACACTCTTTCCTGGCCTCCGGGTTTGGCACAGACTTTCCCCTCTACCAGGAATGTCTTTCTCTTCCCTGAAAGTGGTGTGATTTAGAGGAAAGACCTGGGCTTCAGAAAGAGCCCTGGGTTCGTGTTCTGGGGCAGACGCCTACCAAACCTGCGTCACTTTTCTGCAACGCAACATGAGGGCAAGCTCTTCCCCGTGCGTTGATGCCTGGAAACATCCTCCACTGAGGCCGGTGCACGGTAGGTGCCCAGACCACGTTACCATCCTTTCCGTTTCTGTGGAGGTCTTAAAGCACAGCCCTGAAATTCTTTACTGCTTCTCCCATCCAAAGGTGGGGTCTAGTCTCCTCCCCTTGCATCTGGGCTCTGTGACTGCTTGACTAATAGAATATGGTAGAAATGATGCTGCCTCACTTTCCTGCCCTAGACCTAGGAAACGGGCAGCTTCAACTTCTCGCCTCACGGGACAGTCACTCTTAGACCTCAGCCACCATGTTGTGAGGAAGCCAAGAGCCACATGGAGAGGAGGGTGTGGTGTTTTGGCCGATGGCCCTAGCTGAGGTCGCAGATGACAGCTAGTAACGAATGCCAGGTATAAGCAAGCGAGCTTTCAGACGATTCCAGCCCAGCTTGTGGAGTCACCTGCGAGCCGCCCCAGCAGCTGCCTCGTGGCGCAGAGACGACCTGTCTTCCTGAGTCCTGCCCAAATTGCACATTCCAGAGCAAAACAAATAATTGTTGTTGTTTTCAGTCTAACAAGGTTTAAGGTGGTTTGTTATGAAGCAATACATAACTGAAACGCCTTCCTTCGTGTTCCCTTCTTCTAGTCATTCAATAAAATTTTTTGACACCTGTCACGAGTCAGCCACAATTCTAGATGCTATGAACAGACTAGTGGAAAAAAATGAGCAAGAATCTTCACCCTTATGGAGCTTACATTCTAATGAGGGAAACAGACAACAAGCGAGAAAAAGAAAAGTCAAATATCTGGCATGGTGGTGGAGAAAAACAAGGCAGAGAAGGAAGTGGGAAGTGTCGGCATGCAATTTTATACATAAGGTAACCAGGGACGGCCTCAGCAAGCAGGTGGCGTTGCACGAAGACTTGAAGAAGACAAGAGAACCAGCCACAGGGACGCCTGGGGGAAGAGTTTTCTAGGCAGAGGGAACAGCAAGTACAAAGGCCCTGAGGCAGCATGAGGAATGTTGAGAGTGGCTGGATGGAGTTTGTGCAGGGCAATAGTAGGATATGAGGTTAGGATGGTGGTGGGGGGGCGGGGGGCAGATAGCATAGGGCCCTGTGGATCCCCATAAGGATTTTTACTCTCATGGGGGTTTTGAGCAGAGGAGTAACATATTTTAATATGGTCACTGTCACTGCAGGGGGCTCAAAGATGGAATCAGGGAGGCCATGTAGGAGGCCACAGCAACTAGCCAGGTGAAAGATGATGAGCCAGGTGGCTTAAGCCAGAACGGCAGCAACGGAGGTGATGAACAGTGTCAGAATCCTGATCTATTCTGAAGGCAGACGTACCAGGGTTTGCTGAAGCCCTGGACGTGGGAGGGAAGGAAAGGGCGGAGGCAGAGATGCCTCCAAGGGGTTGGCCTGAGCAACTAGAAAGATGGGTTTGCCATTTACTAAAATGGGGAAGATGGTGAAAGAAGTTTCTGAGCATGAAGGGAGAGATTTTAGAAGTTCCACTGGGGGCACGTTAAGTGTGAGATCCTATCGTCGATGGCCTCCAAGGTGACCCCAGGATCACCCCCCCCCCGTTGTGTTCACACCCTTACGTAGTCCCCTCCACACAGTACTGGGCTTGCTCTGTGTGACCCATGGAAGATGGCAGGAGGATGTTGTGCCACTTCTGAGACTGGGTCATGAAAGACCGTACCTCCTGTCTGTCTCGTCCTCTGCCTCTCTTTCCCTCTTGGATCACCTGCTCTCGGGGAGCCAGCTGCCATGTCACGAGCAGCTGTACAGAGAGGCCCAGGTGGTAAGAAGCTGAAGCCTCCAGCCAGCAGCCACGCAAGTGAGCTTGGAAGTGGATCCGTCGGCCCCAGTCCAGCCTTCAGATGACCGCAGCCCCGGCCAACATGTTGACTGCAGCCTCATGAGATCCTTGAGCCAGAACCACCCAGCTAAGCCATTCCTGCATTCTTGGCCTTCAGAAGCTGTGTGAGATCATAAATGTTGGATGCTTTAAGCTGCTGAGTTTTGGGGTCATTTGTTACATAGCTGTAGATAGCCAGTACAGACTCGTATTAAGCATCTAAGGGGAAATGTCCAGTAGGCAGTTGGATCTACGAGTCTGGAATTCAGGGAAGTGGTTCAGGCTGGAATATAAATTTGGACATCATCAATATGTAGATGATACTAAAAGCCACCCAGAGCAAAGAGGACACCTTTCATGGGAGCTTTTCCAAGCTCCCCATTCCCCCTCTGTCTGCATCAGATGTTGGCCTCGCCTTTGCCGTGACACTGCACTGTGGTGGCTTTGCCTTGTGCCTGATCCCCCATTAGCTTCTGAAATAACTTCATTTTCTCTGGATCTGCTCTGAGTCTGGCACAAACCGTAGGTACTCAATAAATGCTTTCGAAAAGCACAAATGCACATCGGGCCTTGGAGGGTGAAGCAGATGCTGTAAGTGTGCTGACAGAATGTGTTTCAGGCTCATGTCCACCTGACAGCTCTGGCCTCTCAGAGCCCGTGGGGCCCACTTCCTGCCTTGGAAGAGTTCTCACGGCAGCAAGCCGGAAAAGCTGGAAATTAGCGTCCCCGTGGAGCCGCTCTCAACCGAGGACACTTACGGCCTGACGTCAACACCTCAGCTTACCCTTTATGGAGGGGCTGGGAGTGGATCACTCCAAATCGTGTGTTTCTCATCATCTCTTAAAGTTTCCCCTCAGGATTAAGCCCGGTCACCCTCTTTGGTAGCCAGCTTCCTAACAGGCTTTTCCTGGCTGCCTTCCCTTCTCTGGATCACTTCTCCGCTCCCCTGCTGGAGCCCCACCTTCTCAAATCCTTCTTTCAGGGCTCACTTCTTTGGAAACCAAACCACGCAGAATTTGGATAGATGGAGAAGTCACGTGTTGCCCAGCAGGGAACCAGCCCTGAGGCAGGGTTGGGCAGTGCACACGGGGCGTCCTGGAGGAGCTGAGTCCCTGAGAGTGTGACCAGCGGAGGGGACAATGGACCTTCCAGAGCGGGACCTGGTTTTGGAGGGCTGCTGAGCCACGCCAGGCGGAAGCTCTGCCCTTGGCCTGTAGCTCTGACGGAGGCAGGGGCTCTTTCTTCCTTGGAAGGGGAGAGCCGGTCCCGGGGTGATGCTGGCTGTCCCAGCATGCAGCCTGCAGCTGGCTCTGTTGGGAGGTGCAGAAAGCTTTCTGCTCATGAGGATGCTTTCTGCAGGTGGGATGACACTTTGCTAACGTGCTGGTGGGTGCCACTGCAGGATTACTTGGAGCTGGGAGCATCCGCTCCCCGCACGCGGCTTTCCCTGAGGGACGGCAGCAGGGGTAAGGCCTCGGAGGCCTCGAGTGTGGGCTCCTGGAGCGCCCCCGGTTTCCACCCAGCCTCTGTCTTCAGCTCTGGACCTCTCAGTCTCCTGTTTTGCTCCCAGTCCTCTTTCCTCCTCCTTGTGCCTGGCTGCTGTGTTCTGAGGCCTGCAGCTTCCACCTGGCCCGGCCTTTGTGGCCCAGAGCCTGGGGGGACGGGCCTGCTCTGGGTCTTTCTTTCACCCTTGTCCTGGCTCATGAGTGAAGGCAGATTTCAGAGGAGATTTGCTGTAAATGGGTGGCTCCACTCCCAACCAGATCCATTCAACATTAAACCGGCATTGCTAAGTGCCCGCTGTGTCCCAGGCCAGGATGTTCCACAGGGAATTTAAAGACGCCTCTGAGTGGGCCTCACCCTTGAGGAACATAAGAGAGGAGGTAAGACACAATATCGAGAACAGGAACACGGTGGTAGGGGGGTTATACACGCCCCATGAGGAAGCAGAATAACTCTTTTAAGGACCTCCTCTGTGCTCGATGCTTTCCTACGCACAAATTCATCAGATCCTCCTAAGAACGCTGAGAGATTATCAGTCTCCGGATTTGCTCCGCCTGCTCCGAGCCTGGGAGCCACACCTGCGTGGACCGCATACACTAGGCTCTTGGGACTCCGGCTTCCGGCTGGTGGTGGGTGCAGACGGCAGGAGCCGTAAGGGCAGGTGGAAAGAGAGGGCCAGGGACTTCCGTAGTGTCCCCTGCCCCCAGGTCAGAGGTGTGTCCTCCACGAAAGGCTCTGTTCCTGTTCTGAGGCTTCTGCAGCCAGGTGACAGCTCTGGCTGTCTCCAGGTCGCTCACACCTGTTCCTGCTTCAGGAGTTTCACCACCTCTGCGGTTTCCTGTAACTGTGTTTCCATCTTGGTAAAAGGTCCCTTCCAGGGCCAGCTTCGTGGACAGTGGCACTGGGCCCTGCACTTGGAAGGGCCCCACCCTTGGTCGAATGCTCCACTGTCGTCCGTCATCTTGAAATTCTTAATACTTTTTGAAGGAGGGCCCGCCTTTCCATTTTGCCCCGGGTCCCTTAGTTAAGCTCTCCTGGTCAGTGGAGCATGCCACCCACTTCCTGCCAGGGCCACTTTCCGTCAGGCAAACGGAGTTTGAAGGAAGCTCCATAACTTGCCTGAGGCCGCTCAGCTCCTGAGCAGCAGAGCTGGGATTTGAACCCAGGGCCTCTGCCTCCGTAGCCCACGCTCATTTCAGCTCCAGGAGCCCAGAGGATATGCCTGCCATGGAGATCTGCAGTATTTTGCATATACACTGATTGCTTCTCCTTTGATGAAAAAATCACGAGGCTTCCCGGGGCCTCTAGTTCTCCGCTCGAGGTTGGTGATTCGGGTTGTTTTTCTGATTGTCTCGGCCCAGCCTGGTTCAGAGCCGCCCCGCTGGGCTGAATGGCTAATGCAGCCCCCCTGACCTCCTGTGGTGGAGACCACCCCCTCCGCCCCGCCCCCTGCACTGGGCTCCTGCCCAGCCCCTGCCCACCACCTGCTGCTCCCAGCAGAGACCCTCACTCTCGAGCAGCAGCCTCAAAGTTCTGGCCCTGACATGACAGATGGGGAACGTAAATGTGGAAGGGGCTTAACGCTCTCTTGCAGCTGCCTCTGATTTTATTTTGAAGGAAAGGGGGCACCAGGAGGCAGGAGAAATTTCCCCTGACGGAGAGGAGCGGAGAGGAGCAGCGGATCAAGATAAATGGAGGCTCCTTTCGGATACTTGTTCAGACCACCGGACTCTGTTTTCCTGGCAGACAGATCCCTGCCTGGGGGCCATGGGGCAGGTTGCGGAAGCAGGACCCTCGGTGCCGCTGCTAATCGGATACCTGTCGGAGGCTGGGGGTCTGGAAGGGAGGTTTTCACGTTCCCTCTCTATCTTTGGTCTTGGTCTTTCTGGCCAACACAGTCCCTTTGGAGCCCACTGGACCCTAAAGGGGAGGGGCATCAACTCTGGAAGCAGACAAGTCAGGTCCAATTGCTCACTCATTTCTTGCAGCCCTGCAAGTACCATACTGAGTCAAACCAGAGGGTCCTGCTTTCACGGAGGGAGCTTGCACACTGTCTCTACTGTTCCCTTGCTGGGTGACCTTGAGCATGCTCTCCAACCTCTCAGAGCTTCATTGAACTCCTAGGGACACAGGGAAAGTCACATGGATTCTCAGCATAGATTTGAACCTCAGAGTTTGTGCAGATAAAGCGCCTCACCCGAGATCTGGCACATGATGAAAACTCCCAATATCCTAAGGGCTATTGTTATTTGACTGGTGACCGTGAGAGCGAGATGGCTCAGGCAGGGGAGGGTGCAAGGATGTCCCCAACCCTTGCCCTGTTTATCAAGGCCCAGTGACTGAGGATGGTGGAGGTGGGAGGCCGGAGGTGCCCCGCCCCCAGGAAACACAATTCAAAGAAAAACACCCCAGAGTCTCTGAGTCTCGGCAGCGTCATCTTCCAGGTTCGCAGCTCCAGGGGGCACCCCGCTCTCCTTCCTCCCTCGTTATTTAAAGTCGGAGGGGTGTATAAATCAACCAAAATAATTCACGAGAATCATTAGTGACTCCGAGGCGGCATCTTTTACCGGCAGCATTAAATTAAAAACAGCGCCAAACTGCAGCTTTTTAAAACACATCAGCTCCGTTTCCTCCCTCCTGCCTGCTGTAATCGAAGGCTGCTGGGATCTAATGAAATGAAATTAGCATCTCCAATCCCCCTCTGGCTACCGGTTACATGAAAATCTTTCTTTGCGGTGGGGAGCTGAAGGGGGAATGTCAGAATTGCAAGAGGGTGCCTCCCCTCTCTCCCAGCCCCCTCCTTTTGTGCCACCCACCTGCTTGCACTTCCAGTGCAGCTGAGCTGCGGGGGATGCGGTGGCGTGGGGCAGAGGGGCAGAGGGGCCTGCGAGGGGCAATGGGTTCTGTTTGCTCATTTTGCCTTCCAGTATCTGCAGAGACGGGGCCCAGCTCCGCGATGCTCATAGTGCCAGCTCCATCATGGTTCCCGTGACAACCACACAGCAGGACTGTGTCCATCCAAACCCGCCATTCACTGCCCCACCCCTGCCTGCAGCCGGGTGCCCCGAGATCAAATCCCTAAACATTCAGCTAGCTGGGCACGCAGCCCAGCAACTTTGTGGGTGGGGCTGTCCTCTTTCTCCTAAAGGCTGGATAGGTCCTTTGTCGTGCCCCCGGGCGGCTCCACGGCCCCTTTTAGGGCCTCCCGACCCGACCCGGGTGTTGTAGCCTTTGGGGGAGCAGCTCTGTATGGGTGAGGGACTCCCTGTGCACCGCAGGAAGCTTCTCTCCTGCCTGCTCAGTGCAGGAGCGCCCTCCCAGGTCAGTGCAAGAAGGAAAAAGGCCCCACAGCTTCACGCGCCCAGGGGTGTGGTGCCACCCTAGTTGAGAACCACGGACCCCCCTCCCGCTCTCAGCCACCCTCTCCTCAACGCTGGTTTTTTGGAAACAAGAGCTGATCATTTCAATCCTCTCTTTAGAAACCTTCGCTGACTCCCAGAGTTGTGATTCCGTCTCACTGTCACTGCATGAGGATGTGTCTGCTCTGGCAGGGGGCTGGGGGCTGGGGTAGGAGGGGAACATGGGCTATGCTTTCTCTGGTGAAGTTGTAACTCTTTAGCTCGGCACCGGCCATGCCCAACCATTTGCTCTGCTCCCCTGGGCTGAGCCACACGCTCCGCTTAACTGTCCCCGCTCTCCCAGCTGCCACGCTCTGCGTGTCCATTTGCCTGTCAAACCCCACCTGCGGTGTGAGCTGTGGTGACAGGAATCATGGCGTGGCACTAGGCCTGCCTAGACATTCTGCCTGGCTTTGCCCGACTTCAGAGGCAAAGCTGAGACTCGCAGAGACGTTATGCTCAGGCAGAGAGGGGTGGCTCTTCCCACCCCCGAGTCTATACTCTGGAACCTTCTTAAGGTTTCTCCTTCATTCCTTCATTCATTCATGCGTCTGTGCTCTGAGTCTCCCCCGAGTGCAGTTGGCAGAGCAGGAGGGTTAAGGCCCAGGTCGAACCTCACGTGTTGGGGTCGGAGTCAGTGGGATAGATGCCTTAGTCCGTGGCCCTTCAGCAGGACAGTTAGAAGGCACAGACCACCTGGTCCTGCAGGGGCCCCGGTGGGGTGGAGCCCAGGTGCCCACGGTGGGAAAGCCTGAGAACATCGCCTCTCTCCCCTTCCAGTCTCACTCTCCCTGCCTCTCACGCCTGCTTCTGGAGCTCGCCTCCCAAATAACTATCTGCACCCAGTCCTCATCTCAGACTCCGCTTCCAGGGGGAGCCAAACTGAGGCCAACACCTACGGCTTGTGTGGGATGCAGAGAAAGAGGACATGGCACTCGCTGTAGGATAGAGACCGGGCACTGTGTCCTCCAGCATCCGTTTCACCCTCACGCCCAGCCCCCACCCCATGTGGACAGAGCACACCCCGGAGCTGGATCACAGGCCTGCCCCATGCTGGCCTGTCCGAGGACAGAGCGGGAGACCAGTTCCACCTGGCCCTCCAGCTTCCTGCAGACAGCCAGCTTCCCTGCAGAGTGGGAGAGTGTGAGCTGTCTGGGGAGGTGGGAGTGATAGTGGGGAAGGCAGGACCAGAGCCTGCTGCTGAGGGGAGCAGGCCCTCCTATGGTGCAGAGTGGGGTCACCAGGGGCCAGAGGGGTGGGGACACTGCACAGATTCTCTGAGTTTGCCTGGAGGAGCCGAGCACCAGGTTGGAGGGTAACTGTTCTGATCAGGAGCAGCTGGTGGCACAGGGCGTGGCCTGATCAGCAGGCTGGACCCCTGGGGGCTTGACCAAGGTGGGGGTGCTCCCCGCCTGCTGGACCAACCAGACCATCCGTATCTTGGCTTATCCACCTGTGCATTTCCTACTTACCCTTGTACAACTCTCTGCAGGGGATTGTGGGTGAGACCCCCCAGAATCAAAAACAGAAAACATTCCTGATGGGCTGACCTAGGCCACTCGGGCCCTCCCTGGAGAAGTGTGGCAGAGCCCCCTGTGTCTTTGGGGTAGTCGAATGATAGTGAGGAGGGGCAGAGAGAATGACAGCTGAACTTGGTGGCGGGGCGGGGGGAGTGGGGGCTTTTACCTCTGTCAGATTATGTCTGATTGTAAATGTCCTTACTCCTGGCTTGCCAGCTCTCGGCTCAGCCTCTTCCGCAACAAGCAGCCATCTCCCCCACGCCTCTGCCCTGCCTCGCCCCGCCTCCACCCCAGTCCAGACCTGCCTGGAGACCTGGATGGCAACCATATGTTGAGGATGCTTGATTGCTGCTGTTGTGAGCCAGAAGGGCTGTTTGCGAAAGGGTACTCAGTCAAAGCTGTGTTTATATACACAAGGGCCGGCGTCTTTTTATTATGCGTAATTATACACTTCTTAATGTACAGGCATTGCGAGCCATTTTTCCTTCCCTGGTGAAGTCGCAGCCTGGGCGGGTGCGTGTTTGGGGCGGGTGGGGGCCGGGAGACGGCTGCCCTTCTCCTTGACTCGGTGAGCTCTGAGCCCAGAGCACCCCGGGCCGTGATGGATGAGCGCCCGCCGCTCTAGCTGGAGAGAACTGTTTCTTCCGGGGTCCGGGGAGACGAGCCTCGGCAATGCCGGCCCGGAAATGTTGCAGATCGTCTGGTTAAGCCCCATGTCTCTCCCTCTTTGTCTCTGAGCCGCAGCCTCAGATGCGTGGTCCTGCCCTCGTCCTGAAAGGAAAACCTTAGGGCCGCCCTGCACAGTGCTTTCAAGAGTCGACGCCCAGCCCTTCTCCTCTTCTCTCTAAACTTCACAAACGTGACTCCAAAGCCTGGGATGGTAATTTACTAGTCCCCTGTCGTTAGAGTTCAGGTGAATCTTTTGACAATAATAATAATAAAGCTTTGTGTTTGTATAGAAACAGCGATGAGGAACAAGGCCTCCAGGGTCAGGAGACCTGGGTTCAAATCCAGACTCCACCCTGTTTTAGCTGTGTGACCTTGGGCTTGCCATTTACCTCTCTGAGTCACGGTTTCCTCGTCTGTAAAATGGGAAGAATATTAGTTCCTCCACCATGTAGAAGGTCTGGCACATGGAAAATGCTTTGTAAATGACCATTTTGGCTTCGGCCCTGATGCCCCACACTCTGCTCACACACAGAGTGAATATTCACCAGAGGGTTGCTGAGACGAGGAACGGACGAGCAGCACTGGGTTTGGAATCGAGTGTCTTTTGTTTACCAACCGCGAGGCCAGGCAGTTACTGGACCTCTGAGCTTCTTCGGCTGTGAAGCAGTGGAGTGATGGCCTTGCCCCACAGGCTTGTGCAGGGGGAGTAATTGAGGGAGGTTGAGATAGAACAGCAAAGTGTTGAGTGTGGCCCTCGATGCCAGTCCACGCCTGGATTCATTGGTGGTGGATATTCCAGTAAGCAGTAGTTTATTATTTAAAAGGGTTCTTAGTTCCACCATCCCGCCTGATTTTCAAAATGACCTGTGGCCTGGGCAGGCCTGTGACCAGCCCCTATTTCACAAATAAGAAAACGGAGTCTCAGAAAGGTCAGGTGACTTGCCTGAGCTTGCACAGCAGGCCAGCCGCAGAGCCGGAACCCCACACCCTAGGCCACGGTTAATAAACCGTTTGTCATTTTAATTCCAATGCTCCAAACCCAATGCTGCTCGTTCGTTCCTCGTCTCAGCAACTCTCTGGTGAATATTCACTGTGTGTGAGCAGAGTGTGGGGCATCAGGGCTGAAGCCAAAAATGGTTTGATCCTTTGAGAATGTCCCCAAACTTTTAAATGTAGGAGATGCTGGAGTTCTGGAGTGTTATGTAAATTCTCCTTCCTCCAGGAAGCCCTCTTGGGATGAAGTTATCAGCCCGCTCTTGAGAGCGCTTTTTTCCTGGGCCTCCTACTCCAGGGGGGAGGGACTTTGGAAGACAGAGGAAAAGCAGGGCTTGCCAGGCTGGCACTGAGCTGGAATTCACCCGGGAAGAAGTAGGCAGACCCCCGTGTTGGGGGCAGGACACGTTCCCACACGCCTGCTTGGGACCCAGGGCTTGGGACCCAGCGTGGCCAGGTGTCCTGTACATACACGACATGTCCTGTGTTAATGATTTTGTCCTGTGACCCATATGGACCCTATCAGAACACCCTAAATATGTCCTATATTCAGTTTTTTCACCAAAACATTATAAAAGGTAGGCAGTTAGAGCTATTTTTCAAATTTTCCTGGGTATCCTGTATTTTTATTTGCTAAATCTGGCAACTCTAAGCATGGTGACTTCCAGGAGTGCGGGTAGCTTTGGGGGGGCTTCGGGTCCTCCCAGCTCCCCTCCACAGGGCCAGGGACCAGCCTTCCTTCTGGTCTCTCCACGACTGGGGCGGGACCCGGCAGGGCTCTGAAGTGAGGGAGTTGCCAGGCGCCGTGGACGTAGCCTGGAAGAGCCTGTGAATGGACGGTAAAGGCTCCGTCCTCTGTAACAGAGTTACCATCTGAAGCACACCCCTCCCCCTTGTAGGTGCAATGAGTCCCAAGCACTTTTCTCTGGATTTGTTTCAGGGACATTGGAGGCCCCCATTACTTCTCTCCCCTTCCCACTGCCGGCTGTCCCCCAGAATGTAGAGCCAGGGGGCCATCTTCCCTCTCGCTTCCATGACTCCAGTGCCTGAGTTACGGAGCCGTTATACCTGGAAGAGTTCTTCATTCGACCTCAGACAACAAAATCCAGGAGCTGCAGACCCAGCTTCCTTCTGCAACTGGGCAGTTCCTACCCTGGACGTGCAGGGGCCACTGGACTCCCCATTCGTTTAGCTCCTTTGTGGGCTGGCTCTGCCACTAGTGGCTAAATGACCTTGGGTGAGACCTCAACCTCTCTGAAATTTATTTTCCAAATGTGTAAAATAAGGTAGGGGGGCTCTCTAAGTCCTCACATTCTGCCATTTCCTTAGCCAGCCTGGAGATGCCCCCGCTCCCCAACATTACAGAGTTAAGAGGCCACGGCCAAGCCCAAGGGGCTGTCCTCCTCCTCCTGCTCACCTCCCAAACCTTGACCCCACCTTGCCATGCAAAGCCAGCCACTCACAACAGGGGCGGGAGGTGGGAAATTGGCAAAGTTGCCAGAAGCCAGCGAAGGACAGCTGTGGACTGAGAGTCTCTCATTCAAGGAACAAAGTGCGTTAGGAATCGATTTCCCCCTCCTGTTTACTGTGGTTTCCCCCCACTGGTGCAGGGAAGAAAGGCTTTGCATCAAGATTAGCTGTTCCGTGGCGAGACTGCAATTTGCCCAATGTGTTTGTTATTACTGGAGCCCAAGCACCATCCACAGGCCCTTGCCCTTGCTTTTCATTTCCCTGTTTCCTTTCTCCTTTACACAAACAGGGTCTGCAGGGAGATGGATTCTCCCTGGGTTTTGGGTTTGGAGCTCTGCTAAGGTCTTGGGAAAGGGCCACACTTGCCGGCAGGTCTGCTGTCTCGAGCAGGTGCTGAGGCTTCTGTCTCTCCAGAAGGACACTTTTTGGACCAAGGATGTGGGCCTCCTGGCCAGGAGTCTAGGTGGATGAAAGCATCAGCAGGACCTCCCCAGGTTTGGGGAGAGGAGACCTGTTCATGCACAGGTGGGCCGGGGCGGGGGAAGGGAGAGCAGGCGGCTTTGATAAGGATGAAACAAAATGAATGTGTTTTCAAAGTTTTCCCCAGGCCCCAGCAGGATTCTGCAAAACTGTAATCCCATTTTGTAAATAGACGGAATTGTCTCTCTCTCTCTTTTTTTTAACCCACTGGAGATGCAAGGCCAGCTACTGTCTCTCCTCTCTGTCTCTCTCAATACAAATGACAAAATGGGAAGGGAAGCTGCCCGTTTGTCCCGATGAGTGATGCGGTAAGTGAGGTGCAGGGCAGTGTCGGTCCCAGAGGCCTGTTCTCTTGGTCTCTGAAGCTTGGGCCAGTCAAAGCCAAACCAGTGGTCAGTTCATTCAATTCAGAAATAGACTCCACAGACGAACTGGGACAATCTGAAGCAGACAGGAAGAACTGACAGCTCCCCGGAATCCTTCCTGAGTCTTTCCTTTTATAACCAGGGGTCTGGGCTGGTGTCCTTGGGACCGAGGCTGGGAGCCCCCACAATCATTGTGTTTCAAAGTTGCAAGGAACCTCAGCAAAGCAACTGGGAGCAGAGTGTTAATGAAACTCTACCAAGCGGAGTAGCATTATTCCGGATCAATGGGGCGCAGAAGGAGTTTAAGCAGGGTGGTGCGATATGATCAGATGTGTGTCTTGGATGTCACTGGTGGCCCCATGGGGGTGGGGATGGGTGGCCAAGACTGCAGGAAGGAAGGCCAGGTGGAGGCACTGCAAGCACCTGGCTCAGAGCGATGGTGGCGGCCTTAACATGTATAGCCGGAGAGCTGGGCGTGGATTTTAGACCTGGGGTGGCAAGCCACGGCTTGGAGGTATCTGGCCTGGGCACTGGGTGGGTGATGGTGCACCCACTATGGCAGGAAATGCAGGGGAGGGGCCAATGTGATGAGTGGAACTTGACACATTCTGAGTTTGAAGTCCCTGGAACTCAGGTGAAAGGTCTGGGCCAAGCAAGGCATCTGGTGAATTTTATGATATTTAAATTATACCTCAATAAAGTTTTTTGTTTTTTTTAAGGCAACTAGGAAGGAGCAGCCAGAGGGGTAAAGAACAGGAGTGCCCAGCGTGACAAGAAGCAGGAAGGGAGAAGGTATTAGTCAGGGTTCTCCAGAGAAGCAGGACCAAGAGGATGTACATAGACGGACCTAAGGGGAGGTTTATAGGGATTGGCTCATGCAGTTATGGAGGACGAGAAGTCCCACAGTCTGCCACCTGCCAGCTGGAGACTAGGAAAGCCAGTGGTGTAATTCAGTCCCAGTCTGACGGCCCAAGAACCAGAAGCTCCGAAGTCTCAGGGCGGGAGAAGATGGACGTCCCAGCTCCCGCAGAGAGAGAGAAACTCACCCTTCCTCCCTCTTTTGTTTCATTTGGGTCTTCAATGGATGGGATGATGCCCGGCCATGCTGGCGACAGCAGATCGCCATACTCAGTCTGCCGAATCAAATGCTAATCCCTTCCAGACACGCCCTCACAGACACACCCAGAAATAATGTTTCGCCAGCTCTCTGGGCATCCCGCAACCCAGTCAAGTGGACACATGAAATTGACCATCACAGAGAGAATGTCAAGAGAGCTGACGGCGTCCACTTCTCTGAAGAGGAGTTGAACAAGGTCCCGAGGGCTGAAAAGGTTCCAGTGTACTCAGCAACAAGCAGCCACCTCCACCCTCGGTGAGAGCAGGTCCGATGGCCAGGTGGGAGCAGGACCCCGGTCACCGTAGGTGGGGCATGAATGGGGTCTTCTGGTGTGGATTCTTAAGGCAGGCTAGACCTCCGCATCCTCCTGGCCCTCGAAGTTGGAGGTCAAGAAAGCAGAAGTGAATTATTGGTGTTCAATAATTCACCAACTATTAGGGACACCAGCTGGCTGGAGTTTGGGGACCCTCAGGACGAAGAGTGGAGAACAGTAGCAGGTACAACGTGCTATCTTAAAACGCCAACATAATTTACAGAACAATGACCATCATCCCACAGAGAGAGCTCATGACCGGCCTCCCGGTGTGCTACCTGCAGCCGTCGCCCCTGGCAGCCCCACATGCCCGGGTAGGAAGGGAGAGTTGGCGACGGGCTGGTGCTTCCTCAGGGGTCCTTGCAGGGCAGAGGCGGTGCTGCCACACAGCGCAAGCAGCTGCTGGGGACACAGTGTTAGCAGGCTCCCTCTCGAGTCTCTTCCTTTCCCTCTCCACTCTGTGAAGCTCCAGGGTTGTTCCTGAGCTTCTGCAATGACATTGATGTTGGGGATAATCTGCAGCTGGAAGGGAGAAGTTTCTGGGAAACTAGTGTTAAGGAGCCAGGGGGAGCCACTGGGCTGTGGGGATGCCCTGGGAGGGGTGGCTCATCCACAGTCTCTGGAGGGCTGGTGGCCCAGGCTCTCCAGGTCCCACTGCCCAGGGCACCCCAGGGGCCACCTGGAGCTCAGGCAGGGCCTGAGGGGAGGGGGCAGTCCGACTCCCTGAAATCCACTTCACCCACAGCCAGGACGCCAAGTGGTCCATTTGCTGAATTTACTTGCTGCCGTCAACTCTTCGGGTTTGGTTGACTGGTGTACATTTTGTCTTCATAACGGCGTTTGAAGGCATTGACCTACAGCCCATAAGAGGTTCTTGAGGTTGTCAGGCCTGGAGGCCCATTCGGGCTATTTTCTGTAATGGAGTTTATGGACAAACGAGGCAACATGAAGGCAGACACCTCTTAGGGCTCAGAAGCACCCAGACGGTCAGATGTCAGGGAAAGAATAGGAAGAGAAATACAGCCTGCATCGTGGAGACTGGGCTGGGGGTCCCTCCGGATCATGGCAGCTCTGGGAGCCATGTGGCCTCACCACCCAGTAGCTAGGTTGTCCTCGGTCCCTATTAAGGAGTGACCGTGCATGTCTACAGCAGCCACACAAGACGCACACAGGACAGCAACCCTCTCTCATCTTGTTGCATCCCCAGAGCCAGGCATACGGCAGGTGCTTAAGGATGTTGGGTGAAGGAGTGGATAAGCAGGGAAGTGGTCTGCACAGTTGTTGGCTGTGGCAGGACTGGAACCCCGGTCCCTGACTCCCGGCTTAGTGCTCTCACACCAGGTCAGCTCCTTGCCCAGCAAATCTGTGCTTGCCCAGCTTTGCGCTGGACTTCCCCACTGACAAAGGGGTGTGTGCCTGGGACATGGAGCAAGTTCTGTCATTGACACTCTTGCAGAAAGGAATGAAAGGAAGGCAGTGGCCAGCAGTGGCCTGAGACTCATGCCCCAGGACATGGCCTTGGTTCTGTGGCCAGTCTTTCCAGGGCCTTCTGCCTGCCACCAGCCCCTCTGCCCTGCACCTGCTCCTCTCTCCCCCTGGTTCTTCCCTTCCCTTGCCATTCCCTCCTTTGTCTCCATTTTCCTTCCCCCTCCACACTGACACCGAAAGCAAAGAGAGGGCGCCTCCTACAGGAAGCATCATCATCAGAGCTGAGAGGGAACAGCTGTAAGGGCGTGAGCGGGGCTCGCAAGAATTCCATTCAGCCTCACTTACTGGGTGCCCTTGCTGTGCCAGGCACCCCACCAAGTGCTTTACGAACCCTGTGTGGAAGGTACTATTAATCCCCTATTTTACAGATAAGAAAATGAGGCACAGAGTGGTTATGTGACTTGTCCAAAGACACACAGCTGATAAGTGGGGGAGTTGATTTGAACCCATTTGTCTGACCAAAAGTTCCCTCTTAAAACCCATTATTCTCTGCTTGGGAGCCAAGCGATTACTTCTCACCTCTGCATGGTGGGCTCAGGGACGGGAGACGTCAATCTCTGGCCCCTCACTTAGATTCTGTAGGGAAATATATACCCTTTCTCCCCCCAAGTGGACTGTCCCCTGATGGCAGCTGCTATCTGTTTCCTTTTAGGGAAGAAGCAGCCCCTCTTGACTCCTGGCACCCCTCGCCCTGCCTTCCCTTCCCTTCCGCTCCCAGCCTTGCCGTGTTACGGTTCAGACTTGTTCTTCTGTGCATAACCCCGGCTACCTCCCCGCTGGGTCCTTCCCCTGCTGTCCAGGGTTAGTTCAGTTTCAGATCTGCTGGCCGCATGCGTTCCGGGGCAACTTGCCCACCTTCTTCTGCAAAGCCTCCCTGAGTCCCAGCAGGGGACAGGCGGGGGCAGCCAGCGCCAGTGACCCTGGAGGCCCCATTCCCCTCCCTGCCCAGCCTAAGCCCCTTAGAGTTGACTGGGTTCGTCCAGCATGCCAGGCATCTCTGGAAAAGTACCAAGAGCATACTCCACCTCCACCCCACCCCCACCCCTGGGGATGCCTGCCCACGATGGCACTGCTGGTTGTCAGTTCTTCTCTTGGGAAGGGGAGCTGGCCTTTCCCGTTGGGAAGCTGGCACCTCGTGAGCCCTGATACCCTCCCCACCCATCACCAGATAGTGGGAGATCATTTCTGGTGGGAGGAAGCAGCACGGGGCCTTCTGTGCACTGGAGTTGTTGCCGCGTAACTGCAACAAAAGGAAATGTAGGACAACAGCCCTTCTGGCTCGCTGCTCCTGCTGTTGACAGCAGCACCAGCCAGAAAACACTTGCTAATGGCCTTCTCCCAATCGCCTTCTAGATAATGATAAATAATGTGTATTTTTAGTTCGGAATTGGATTTCATCTCTCCATTTCTGGTGCGTTTCAGGTGTTTTTTTTTTTTTCTTCTCCCTTGGGGTCTGAAAACTAGACATTTGTGCATTTACTGTGTGTGTATATTCCCTGCCAGAAGTTGACATATGGAGTCATTAATTCCTCCACACTTGTTCTCACCCCTAAACACTCACCTGGCCCAGGAGGGGTGCTACGTCCAAGAAGGCTCCTCTGAAGGAGTCCTGCAGACCAAGCAACAGGTGTGTCCTGGAGGCAGAGGACTGGTCCCCATTGATGATCGCTGGTTCCTGCACTCAGGGGTGCCCCAGGGCCCCACCCCCAGAATTTCTGACCCAGTAGGTCCGGGATAGAACACAAGAGAACCTCTGCCTTGACCCCTTGCTGCTCAAAGTGTGGTCCTGGGACCAGCAGCACCAGCATCACCTGGGAGCTTGTTAGAGATCTAGACTCTTGGGCTCCCCCCACAAGGTCTAATCAAAATTTGCATTTTAATGAGATGATTTGAATGCGCTTTACAGTTTGGGAAGCACCGGGCTGGATGATTTCTCAAGGCTCCCTTCAGCCCAGCGGCTTTGATCTTGGCCGTCCGTTAGAATAACCTGGGGAGCTTTTGAACCATCCCCCAGCCCAGGCTGTGCCCCAGACCAATAAAGCCGGCACCTCTGGGGGTGAGGCCCTGGCATCTGTGTGTTTTAAAAGCTCCTCGAGAGCTGTCAGCGTGCAGCCACATCAGAGAAGCCCTGTTCCAGTTGGAGGAATCAAGTCAGCAAGACGCCTCCCCCAGCCCCGGCCTTGGGTGAAGAAGGGGACAGTTGTTCTTTCCTCCGTGGTCGCTCACCCATACCCACTTCTCTGGCCCAGAGAGAGCTCAGCTTTGCTGGCCCAGGGTCGTCCGTCTTCCTGGTCTGCCTTCCACGGGCTACAGGAGTGCATCCTTCTCTCCCAGCTGACCTCGATGAGCCCCAGCTCCCTTGGATAGCCCCATCCGTGTCCTGGGGCCCCCCGTAGCTCAGCCCAGGCGGCTCTCGTTCCCCAGGAGCATCCCAGCAGGAGTGAGAGCCCAAGGAGGCTTTGCTGACTTCCGGTGACCTTGACTTCTCGCCCTCCCCCCTTGGATGGGGAAGCGTCTGCACTGCTCAGTCTGTCTTTGCCGCTCCAGAGCCGGCCTTTAAAATGACCTGCTTCATCCTTGGCTGCAGTCAGAGTCCGAGAGGCCGAGAAGTGAAGTGCTGCATTTCCACTTTTCATGACAGCGCCGAATGGAGTGATGCGCCCCCGCTCGCGCCCCCATCCCTCAATGTCCCAGGGAGCGGTGGGCACCCCTGCCCCTCTCTGCCCCCACAGCTCCTGCCTGCACTTTGCTGGCTGCCAGCAAAGCCCATGTTACCTAGATGGATTGACTTGTTGGGGAGAGTATTTATTTTAAGAGGCATTTCACCTCGGGTTTTGATGTGCTTGGCTTATCACCCATAAATATCAACTAACAGAAAAGGGGTGGCCTCTGAAAGTGGATGTTTTGGAGGGAGACCGAGAGCTGACATATTCCCAGGAGAGAATCAGTAGCAGGTCACACAATTGGCCTCTACTGAGCCATCCAAATTCGTCCTGAAGCCCTACTGTGTGCAGGCGCGGAGTCAGCGCTGGGCTGCGACAGTGCGTCACACATAGTCTGTGCCCTTGAGGATCTGAGTCTAGCTGGGCAGACGGGTACAATGGGGCACATGAGAGTGTGCAGAGGGGGCGTGGTTAAGGACCCAGGTGGGCAGGGGACTTCACGGAGGGCACCTTTAGGGAAGGTGTTGTTGAGTGGGTGGAAGAACGGAAGGGCATCCCAGGAGGGGAGCAGTGTGAGCAGAGGCGTGGGGGCCTGCTTGAGAACTAGACCGGTAAGGAGCCTGCAGGGGAGGGTTTGGGGATGAAGAGGTGGGCTGAGGGCAGGAGGAGAAAATGCCCCTGATGATACATGATTAGGGGCTTTGACTTCTGGGTTTTCCAGACCTCCATCATGCGAGGAAGGGGACAGAGATGGCCTAAGGACACACAGCTCATGTGGCAGTCTCAGGATTCGAAGGCAGGTAGTGTGACATGGACACCTCAGCCTGTGCTTTTTTATCACAGGATGCCGCTCCTGACTGCTGGTGCGGTTTAGAGATGATGGCCTGTTTCTCTCTCTCCTTCTTTGCTTCCCTGGGAACTGAAATTTCCTCCAGAGGGCTTAGAAATAGGACAGAGTCTTGTCTACCCGGACAGTCAGGCTGACGTGATCCTGTCTGCAGGGGAGTGGAGACCTTTCCAGAGAGGAGGGGGCTCCAGCCAGGCAGCTCCCATTCCCCCATGTGGAGCCTGGGGCTGCTCTCAGGAAGGCTGTTGCAGGAGGCAGTATGGTGATTACGATCTGGGCCTTCAAAGGGACTACGGGTCAGGGAGTGTGGGTGTGTGTAAGTGTGAGTGTGTAAATGATGCTGTGTGTGTGTGAGAGTGTGAGTATGGGTGAGTGTGTGTGTCTCTGTGTGTGTGAGAGCGTGCATGAGTGTGTGTGTCTGTGTCCGTGTGTGTAGGGAGTAACAGTGAGACCTCCTGCTCCTGAGTCAAGAATCCCACTTAGCTCCATCCTCCGAGGCCGGGGCAAGCCACCACTGTGTCCAGCTCCAGACCGACCCTTCTGCCTATTTAAGGCAGAACCACCTGTCCCGTGTGTCAGCAAGGCCTTTCTGGAGGGAATGCCACCCTGACCGTCAGCCCACAGGACTTTCCCTTCTCTTTGCTCCAAGCTGCTCCTCTACCACCCTCCCAACCCCCTGATCCTTAATGCTTTCCCTACCCTCCCAGAGGCGAATCCAGACCCAGATACGGGTATCCATGAAGGAACTTCACTCTTCCTGAGCCCCTAGGGACAGGCGTGTGACCCATTGGCAAGATGGATTGGCCCAAGGTGTGACCAATCAAAGTCCTTTCTTGGAATCGGTCCACGGATCGTGAGTGAAGGCAACTTTTCTTGCTCAGGATGCTACAGTGGGAAGCTGTGAATGTGCGGTGGCTGGTAGCCATCTTCACAGCGTGTAAGAGAGGGCCTGTCTGCAACAGAGACAAGCAGAGAGGAAAATCAGGTGAGACGGGCAGGAGAGGAGACAGATGCAGATGAAGACATAGATGGAAATAGAGCATACTGGTCCTGAAGTCCTGGTTCCTACAGTCTTTCCTTTCATTCTGTGAGCTATCCCAGAATCCTCCCAGTTACCAGAGCCAGTAAATTCCCCTTTGCTAAAGCTACCTGAGTTCAGTTTCTGTCACTTGCAAACTAAAGAGTTCTGAGTGACACACTGGCCTTCACGGGCCGTGCCCCAGCCCACCTGCTTGGCCCTATTCTCTCGAGCAGCGGGGGCTGTGCTAAATATCCTGCTATTCTCCTCTCTCCTCCATCTGCAAGATGAGACTCAAGCATCTCCTTTTCAAGCACCGCTTTCCCTCTCCCCTCCCCACGCTGCTCGCTGATATAGCACACGGGCTTTGCCTTTCTCCCTGCTACGGAAATGAAGTAGCATACTTAGAGAAGTTTCTAGATGCTTGGGCATGAAAAGGGTTGAGAATCCCTGGGTGAAGACGTAACTCAGGTTATCTTGGTCACTCTGACATTTAGGACCAAGGGGGCAGGACCAAGGGAGACAGAAGGAGTGTTGCCTTCTGGACCATGGACTCTGTTCCTGATGGGAAAGCCCCGTCATCCACAACACCACCCCCTACTCCCACCTTTACACCCTGTCATCATTTGTAGGTATCGGCTGGTTTACTATCTTTATTATTTTTTCCAAAATGGAAATATTTGGGATTTTCTCCTCTTTATAAAAGTAATTCACAGTCATGATAATATAGTAAAAGGAAACCAAGTAACATAAAGGGGAAAATTCCCTGACTTTAGTGGGAGCCCGTGGTGTCATTAACCGGTTACTAGGCAGCCCTTCTCGGTCTACCATGAGTTTTGTTTCTCACACAAGTCCTCCCAGCAGCTCCGTATTCATCTCTCCTCTTCTGGTCACTCAGCCCCTCCTGTATGCTTGGCCTCTTTTGTCCCCAGACCACGTTCGAGAATTGCAGAGTCTTGGCAAGAAAAGGGCAGCTCATCCAACCTTCTGTCCAGTGGAGCCATCTCGGCCACAGCAGCTGACATATGGTGAGCTACTGATGTGTGCCTGCTGCCGAGAGGGGCAGCTCACTACCTTCTGGGGCAGCCCTTCCACGACGGGGCAGCTCTAATTGCTGGAAAGTTCTTCCCTCTGTTTAGCTAAAATCTGGCATGAAGATGCCCTTGGTTGAAGGCCTGCCCTCTGGAGCCCTGCAAAGTCAATCTGTTCCTCTTCCACATGACAGCTTTCACACTGTGCAAGACAGCCAGCAAGCCCCTCGTGGATTCTCTCTTTCTCTGGTTAAACACCCTGATTTCTGAAAAACACATCAGAGGAAGAGCAGCTCAAGAGCCCTCGCTGACCTGGTTTTCTCCTGTTCATGCCCTGCAATGTTCTTCTTAAAGTCTAGACACAGCCAGAGTGAAATTCTCCAGAGGGGCTTGACTCCAGGAGCCAGCCAAGGGTACACGGTGACCCCGTGCACAGACTTGGACTGTGTGTGCATCAGAATGACCAGGAGCATCATGCAGATGCCTGGGCCCATCCCCAGAGATTCTGGGTCAGGAAGGATGAGGTGAGGCCTAGGAATCTCTACGTTTAAGAGGAGCTCCACAACCGAGTCTATTGGCAAGCCATTGTTCTGTAGGAAAATAGAGATGTGCAGGTAAGACGGGCTGGGCATGGCACTGTGAAGCCAACGTATTAGTCAGGATTCATTGGTTTGCAAGAGATAGAAATGCAACTTAACCAGCTTAAGCAAAGGGGGGAGGTATTGGCCCCGGAGCTGCGAGCAATTCTGGAAGAGCAGTAGGAACCTGGCCTTCGGGAACTGGATTGAAGAGTCAGCGCTCTCCCTCCTTCTGCCTCTCATCTTTCACTTGACTTAATTCTGGAGAGGGATCTTTCTGTGTGGTGAGGAACCCGGCCACACGTAGCCCAAATTCATATTCTCCCAGCTTATCAACTTCGGTGGGAAAATGTACATTCTCGTCAGTATCTTGAAGTTAATTCTAGGGAAGAATTTGTATTGGTCTGACTTGAATCCCCCTTAACCAATCACTATTGCCACAGAGATGGGATATTATGATCGGATCACGGGCCTGCCCCTGCCCCAGGTTGGAGAAGGCTCAGGACACTAGATGAGGGAGAGAGAACCCTGAAGGAAGGGATGCTGAGCGCATGTCCACCACAGCCAAACTACACGGAGGGCTGCTTCGAGTTCTCTTAGGAAAAGAAAGCCCTGTTGCCACGTTTGGATGGAGGCACCATTCTTTTAGTAATAATGGGATTTTTCAAGGATCTCGTTATGACCACCTGATCAAGATGATGCTACTGAGATGGAAATAGGAAGAATTATCGGGCAGCAGTAACCCTAGTACAATCAGTTATGAAACTTGATTTACGCTGCAGATTCGTGGATCCCATCTGCCTCAGACTGATCTTACTTGTCCCACTGGCACCAACCTTGTCCTATCCACCAGACTGAAGATGCGTGAAGCCCAGGACCATAAGATACAGCTTCTCTGTTTCTTCTCATACCCATTGTCCAGTACTTGGAGGTTGTTTTCTGGTTATGCATTAAATAGAATGCAGGCACTATATTTCATCTCTTTATGTCTGTCTACTTTCTCTAGTTTGTGGTCCCTCAAAAGCAAGGTCTAGAACTAACATGTTTCTGATATCATGGCATAAACTCAACACCATGCCTCAGAGTGGCAGAAATGGCTGGCTGACCAACAAGAATGTGTGTTACTCTTCCACGGTGTAAATCATTGCCGGAAAATAGCTGCCCAGCCAGGCGCCAAATTTTCCAGCCCCTCTTACATCTAGGTAGGACCACATGACTAGTTCTCACCAATGGAATATGAACAGACACGATGCAAGTCCCTTCTGGGCCAAGGTGTTTGGTTAAGCATTGGGGGTGAGACTCCATGTTTTCTTTCTTTTCTCCTCTGCCAGCTGGATGCAGAGAATCCAACAGAGGACCTCCAGGACATCCCAGGGACAGCAGAGTCTTGAGATAAAGGAAACCTAGGTCCCTGAGTCACTACTTGGAGGACAGTCTCTAATTGATCGGCAACATCCACATTCACCTTCATGTCAAGCCACTAAAGGTTTTGGGCCGATTGCTAACATGAACTACTCCAATTACTATATGAGGCAGGCTTAGTTCACGTTCAATGCTGTTCCCCACCCCACCCCCCTTTCTGTGTCAAAATTACCCTAGAGGCCAATTTTTATCTCCATAACAAAGCCAGATTTGCATGTTGACTTTAGCCTGGCTGTCCTGTGCTAGGCTCTGTAGGAAGAGGGGTGCGCCATGGCCAACCACTCTTCCTTCATCCATTTGTTCATTCACTCGTGGGCTCCTTCATTCTTCTGGCCAGGCACAAGGGCAGGGAGCCCAGGGTGAGCAGACGGGGTGACACAGTTCTCCTGTGGGTTTTCTCACCCCGCTCTGTGAGTCAGCAGGTCACCCCTCCCCTGGTGCGGGTGTGGCCGCTGTGCCTCTCAGACCACATTTCCCAGTTTAACGCTGGACACCACGCGGGGTGGGGTGCAGTCAAAAATCAGAAACCACACCAGCTGTTTTAACAGAGAGGGTGTAATAGGAGGACTTGGTTGAATGCATATTGAAGAATCGCGAAGGATCTGTGATATCGAGGGATCACAGAGGTAGCAACAGCAGGGAGCAGTCACCCATCCCTAGTGCGGGGGGAAAAGGCAAGAGGGTGGAATTATTAGAATTTAGGAGCTTGGTGAGGCCCCACGGAGCTCGGAGCTGAGCTGGGACTCAGAGCTCTCGGGGAGGGGGCAGGCGCTGGCATTTCTGAGAGAGCACAAGACCAGAGGCTGGTTCTGGTAGCGCAGAGAAAGAACACAGCAAACTGGGACCCACTGTTGATAATGAAGCCAGATCCACGGCCAGGGTGAAGAACTGTTGCCAGGGTGACCTGGAGAGGAACAGGAAGCAAAGAGGAAGGAACCAGCGCGGCTCCCTCCTCCTGCCTTCCCACTAGTGCCCCCTGCTGGCAGGAGCTAACTGGGTGCAGCGGGCAAAGCAGAAATGGGGTTCTCAGAGTCCCAGCCCGAGCATCTCACAGCCTCCCATGACCAGGCGGGTTCGGAGCCGAGTGACAAGAGCTTACAAAGCAGCATAGACAGTTTTTAGCTTGAATCTTGTGATCTGGTCATTTTGCTCTGGAGACCCTCTCTGGAGTCTGAGACCCTAGGAGTCAGTCCTTGTCCACAGCCTCCCGGCCAGTTTAGAGCTGACATCTTGGCAACACACCTGGACCTGGATTTCCAGGTCCTAGAGAGACTCACAAAGACAGGCTCCAGACAGACCCGCGTGTGGTCCACCCTACAGACGTGCAGGAGGAAATGTGCATCACAAGCCTCTAAGGGCAGGTGCGGAGTGATGCTGGGGTGTAGCAGTGAGCTCAGCTGTGTGGGTCTCTCGCCTGGAGGGGCTGCTGGGGAGCTGCAGCTGGTCCCGGAGCCTCCCCGGGAGGCAGCCATCACCTCAGTGTTTGGCTAAGATGGAGAACGCAGGACGGCAACACTTCCACTTATTGCCGTGTGACCTTGAGCGAGCCAATTACCTTCTCCAAGTCTTGATTTTCTCCTGTGTACAGTTCCCTCAGAGGGTTGTCACGCGGAGTAGGGATAACGGATATAAAACACAGTGCCTGGCACATGCTAGACACTTGGTAAGCGGCAGGAATTGTGATTATTCATACGAAGGGGGGACGGCAGAAGCCTGCCTTTGTCCTCGAGGCCTGTGAGGTGGCTTCACTCTATGGGAGGGGAGGGGCCCCAGGGAGCAGGAGGGTCGGCAGAGAGAGGGCACGTTGCTGCCTGAGGCCCCTGAGCCCGCCCCAGTCATAAACCCTGCCCAGGGAGGCCTTGGGGGTCCCACCAAGCCCACAGGGGGAAGGCCGCCCCACCCTGACGGGGCTAAAGGATACCACCTGTCCAAGGGCAGCCTGCCTGCAGCCTGCCTCCAGCCTGGGGGCCCAGCGGGTGGCTCCTGCGGTGGCCGAGGGGAGGAGCGTGCAGACGCCTACATCTCCAGACTTCGCCGCAGTGGAAGTTTGGATCAGAGCGAGTGGGTGTAAAGAATGTCAAGCAAGATTCGATTACAATTTTTATTTTGGAAAAACCTTCATCAAAATATGTATATCTAATTAGGACAATTACAGCACAGGAACAAAAAACTGATTAAAAATCAGACACTCCATAAATTACAAGTGTTTTCCTCCAGCTGGGGCACATCTCCGGCTGCTGAGCTGCAAGGCCAATCAATGGCGCTGGCGCTCTGGGAGTGGGAGTGGGGAGGTGGTGACTCCCCAGGGCAGGACGGGAGGGGGGTGGGGAGGGTGCTGAGTGCAGGCTGTGGGGGTCCTGTGACCACCTGATCATCGCCCTGGGCACGGAGGCAGCTGGGTCTGCTCAGGGGCAGAAAGAGCTGGCAGTGCCCTGGATGAGCAGGGGTCTGGGGACGTGTGCATGTGCATGTGCCTGTCCTGGGGTGTGCGCGCACTTTGCTGAGCAGCGATCATGTATGTGCACACATGTGCATCAGCATGTGGACATCTGTGCAAACATCTGTATCGCCACAAGAGGATGCAAATGCCTGGGCATAAGCAGAATGTGCAGCAGCCTCTGGAGTCTTGTGCCAGAGGTAGGCGCTGTGCAGAGGGAGAGCAGGCAGGTGGCCAGCTGTGCCTGCCCGGGCACTGCCAGCACGCATATCGTGCACAGGGGATGGGCCCAGCATGGCCCCAGGCAGGCAGAGCTGCCCTTTTAAGATATCACAAGATGAGACCATAATGATAAAAACAGCTGCCCTTTACTGAGTGACTACTATGTCCTGGACACTGAGCTAAGCCTATTACATACATTATCTTGTCAAACCTGCTTGGGGACACTAAGAGGTAGGTGTGGTCAACAGAATGACAGCAGCCCCCTGCCCAAGAGGTCCACACCTTAATCCCTGGAGCCTGTGAAGATGTCACCTTCCGTGGCTTAAGGGACTTTGCAGAAGTGATGGAGTTAAGGATCTTGAGACGGAGAGTTTATCCTGGATTAGTTGGGTGGACCCAATGTAATCCCAAGGCTCCTTACAAGTACAAGAGGGGGTCAGAGAAAGAGATATGACAGCAGGAGAATGGTCACAGAGATGCTATGTTGCTGGCTTTGAAGATGGAGGAAAGCGACCATGAGCCACGGATGGGAGTGGCCTCCAGAAGCTGGAAAAGCAAGACAAAGGATTCACCCCGAGGGGGAGCGAGGCCCTGCTGACACCTTGATTTAGCCCAGCGAAACCCGGGTTGGACTTCTAACCTACAGAACCGCAAGATAATAAGTTTGGGTTGTTTTCAGCAACTAAATTTGTAATAATTTGTTACAGCAGCACAGAAAACTACTGCAGTAGGTAATGCTATTTTGCCACTATATAGGTGAAGAAATTGGAGCTCAGAGACATCAAGTAACTTACTCAAGCTCACCCAGCCAGTAAGTGGCAGAGCCACGATTTGAGGCAGTCTGACCCCAGAATCTATGCTGGACTCCCCGACCTGTCCACTGACCTGCACCGTCTGTCTTAGAGCAAATGCGAGGGCCAGGCTCCTCATTTCCAGGCAAGCTTAGAGATGCACCTTCCTAGTGGCCGGCTCAGAGAGGACGGAATTGAGGGGCCTGTTCTGGCAAGAGAGTATTGCAAAGCCTGGACATGTTCCGTGAAGCCTCCAATGAAGGCGGCTTGTGTGTTTTCCCTCCAAGGAGAGGAAGGGGTTCGTGTCTGAGCCCGGAGCCAGCTTTGACACGAAGTGCTCTCTGCATCCCCAGCCAGTCCCCTTGGAACTCGACCCTGGGCCTCAGCTGCCTCTGCTCGCTTCCTGCCCGCTCAACCCAAATCCCTTGTAGTCTGCACTGTTGGGGACAGAGCTGCGGCAGCCTCCTGGCCTTCGGAAGCTCCGGGGATAGATGGCTGTGGGCTCAGAACCTCACAGCCCTAGGCAGAAGGGTGGAGAGGGGATGGGTGGAGGACCCCGCTGGCCCCTGACACTCATTGCCCGACTCTGCAGTCAGCAGCCGGCCATGCTGTGTCAAGAGGCCGAGAGCATCATCCAAGATGGCACTGGGAGGAGGAGGATGCAGAGGAGGATACTGGCTCCGGAGCCAGGCCAGCTGGGCTCCCGTGCTGATCCCTTGGGAGGCTTGCTCGAGTCAGTGCTCCCTCTGGGCCTCAGTTTCCTTACCTGCAAACTGGGGTACTTAGAGAACATTTGAAGGTTCCCTCTTGCTCAGACCTAGACGGCTAGGATTCTCCTCCCAGCACGTGGCAGTCCAGCATCCAGAGGCCCGTGCATGGTCCTGCCCTACCTGCACGTTCTTCAGAGAAAGGTGGGTGTGGGTGAGGGGATTGGGGGGCATGGAGAGGCGTCAGGGTCACGTCCTGGCCTCCAGGGGTGGAGCAGGGTCAGTGAGGCCGGCTTTGTAGGGGTTGTTCTGAACGGGCAGTATGAAAGCCACCAGCAGATACAACAGCCCACTTTGCGCATCATTTGTCGCCTCACAGGGATGCCCCCTCCCAGGCCTGCTCTCCTGGGCATCTTCCTCTAGCCCCAGGGATGGAGGGCGTTGTGCGGTGGGGAAGGTGCTTGACGGGAGCTGCACCCACCTGATCGCAGGGGGAGGCCGTCGGGGGCGGCGTGCACATAGTCTGTGGGTGCACCGGAAGGGGACACGGCCTAATCCGGAGTCCCTGGCTCTTCTTGCTCTCCGTCTCCAGCTGCATGGTCTTCCTTAAAACCTACGTCTTTCAGCATCACAGACTATTGAAGCCAGTGGAGGGGGGAGCTTGTTAATGAAGAAATAAGAGTGAACATGACCCACCGAAGGTCACACGGTAGACAAGCAACAGGCTGGAGTCAGATCTCCAGGCTATTGACCTTCAAGTCTATATGTTCTTTGGAAAACGTATGATCTGCGTTTCCAGCTTGGCATGTAGACAGATTATATCGCTATTTTTTTTCAGTTATTTGCTAGACTACTCGAAACACCCAGGATCTCCCTCTCCTGGCTTCCCTCCACCTGGCTTGTCTGAGAACCCCAGAGGGGCACAGTCCTGTTCCATCAGCTGAGAGCTGACACAGTTGTGGGCTCATCAGCCCATCATTGCCGTTACTCCCCACTACCACCTGGTGTCACTGTTGGAGACGGGTCCGGCTCAGCTCAATGAAGGACACTTGTCGTGGTCTCAGACCCAGCCCAGGCTGAGCGATGCCCTCCGGGGCTTACAGGCTCCAAGCTGACAGCTCTCTTTAGTGCAGACTCGCATGCTCAGCCAACAATTCCCACCGTGCAGCCAGTGTGCAAGGATGACGATCGGGGGCACTTCCTGCAGCAGCCGTGCCCTCTAGTAGGATCTGCTCTTGTGCAGAAAGCCTGGGGCCACGGTGCTGAGCTGGGTCACAGGCCCAGACTCCTCCCCTTCACTGGGTAACTTTAGGAAACAGAGGGTGCTCGTTGTCTTTCTCTGACTCTGAGCTTTGTGTAAGGCCGTGCTGCCCCACCCCCTCTACCCAGAAAGAGCTCTTTGTCTTCGAATCGGGGCCACAGGAGTGGGAGTCCGTTCCCTTCTCTCTCAAGGCCTGGATTTCATGCTCATTGGTCCATTCGTTTGTTTTATTAGGACTTTTTTGTTGCAAACAACAGAAACCCAACTCAAATCAGGGAATTCTTGGCCCGTGTATCTGGAAAATCCAAGAGTTGTGCTGGTTTCAGGCATAGCTGTTTCCAGGTGTTCAAGCCATACTGTCAGGACCCTGCCCCTCTCCTCCCCTAACCTCTCCTTGGACTCATTCTGACCATGGGCTCCCCCACAGCACGGGCAAGACAGCCACTGACCCTGCAGCTTCTCGCCCTCTGAGTGCCAGCAACCCCAATGCAAAGTATTATTATTTTTAGAAATGTGTGCATTTTATTCAAACTCAGTAAAAATGACTGTTAAAAAGATAGTTACAAACGGCCTGTCATACCATCTCACACCCCACACACAAAAGAAGTTGAGTAAAAGTTAAGCGATTTAAGTAATTCTTGGACTCTAAATGCCTATCATCCTCCTAAAGTACTTATATACAATTTCATAGGAATAGGTTTTAATTTGCAAAGTGGAATTCCCAGCCCCTCTACCTCACATTCAGAAATATTTTAATATTAAGTTATGGTTGTATTTCTTCCTTTTGTCTCTACACTTATATCTTGTTGGGGTTTTTCCCCCTCATGTTTAAAGATCTCAACCTTTTCTTTTTAAAACAGACTTTATTTTTCAGAGCAGTTTTAGGTTCACAGCAGAATGGAGTGGAAAATACAGAGATTTCCCCTGTATTCCCTGCCGCCCCGCTCGTCTCCCCAACTATCTGCATCCTACATCAGAGTGTTACTTTGTTACAATCAATGAGCCTACCAAGTACCATTTTTCCAACAGAATCAATAGATTTGTCCCAAGCAAGACTCTGATTGGCTGGCTTGAATCACATGACTGTCTGACCTGGTCACTCTGACCAGGGGAATGCAGAATCATGACAGTTCAATCACGTGATCGCACGTGTGATGTCACGCCACCACATCTGTAACCAGGAGGAGGGACCAGTCAGCCGACCATGTTTGAAGCCCTCCAGAATCTCATGTAGCTCATGATGAGTTCCCTGAGATGGGGCAGCACGTTAGGCAGACAAAAATGTTTTCCTAGATGCCTACCATGTGCCAAGCACTATGCCAAGGAGTTGCTTGGAACTTCTATTCCAGGTGACTTGTTGTGAGGAAGATTGGCCCTGAGCTAACAGCTGTGCCCATCTTCCTCTATTTTGTATGTGGGACGCCGCCCCAGCATGGCTTGACGAGTGGTATAAGTCTGTGCCCAGGATCTGAACCCGCAAACCCCAGGCTGCCAAGTGGAGGGTTCGAACTTAACCAATATGCCACCCAGCCGGCCCCTATTCCAGGTGACTTTTGCATCTCTGGTCCTCAGGGAGCATCACAGTTCACCCTCCTTACCTGCACCAGGTGGATGTGTCCCTGTGCACCTTGTTTTCAGGGTTCTCTCTCTTGAAAGGAGGCCTGCTCTCGGTGCTCTGGGGTCTCCTCCCCTGGAATGGGGGGGACCGTGGTCACTTCAAGGGCTCCCTTGATGGGCGTCTCCCTCACTCTCTGCTTCAGCAGACCTGCTGCTGCACCTCGGCACTCGGGCCTGAGGGCCTTCCCGGGGCACCTTACTTCCAGGCCCACCCCTCCCCCATGCGTGAGTGTGTGTGTGAGCGACTGTGTGTGTGTATATGTGTGTTTGTGCATTTGTGTGTGTGTATGTATATATAGGTGTGTGTGTGAGTGTGTGTGTTTTGGGGGTGGTAGGTGTTGGGGGTTTGAGACCCTCAGTCTTAGCAGACACAGGAGAGCAGGGCAAGATGGTGGTTTTCTGGACCGCAGCCGCGTCTCCGGGCCCCTTCCCTCTGGTGTCTGCATCTCCCTGCTTGTTATTCTGGGCCCAGACAGAGGCAGCTGTGTGGCGGTGGGGGAAGCTGACAGGCAGTGACAGGTAACACCGGCTGCTGGGGTTGGAAGCCGACCAGATCCCAGCAGGGGAAGGAGGAAGGGGCCAGGAGGAGGGAGAGCCAGCTGGGGAGGGGCAGTGCCCGCCATCCCTCCCCCCAGCTCTCTTCCTTCTGTCAAACCCAGCTCTGCTGCCTCTTCTGTCACCTCTGGTGCCCAGGACAATCCCATGACGCCCCTCCTGGTCCCTCCTCCCCAGCCCCCTTCTGCCAAGCTCCCAGTGAGGCCTGACAGAGGGAGGGGACGATGTCTGGGGTGAAAGCCCCTGTGCTGGTCATTTGCTGTTTGCTCTCAGGTCTGCTTTTTGTGCTCTGCGGCTTTGCTCCACATCGCAGGGGGCTGGTCATGGCAGCTGGCTCCTGGCTGGTTTTAGCCAACGCTGCAGACAATGCTGCTTCCCCCCACTGCCAATCGTATGTTGAAACCTAACCCCCAGTGTGATGGCATTCAGAAGTGGGGCCTTTGGGAGGTGATTATGTCAGGAGGGTGGAGCCCTCATGAGTGGGATTCGTGCCCTTATAAAAGAGACCCCGGACAGCTCCTCCTGGTTCTACCACATGACGACAGAGAGAAGACGCGTCGTGGACCAGAAACTGGGCCTCCTCCAGACACTGAATCTGCCAGCGCCTTGATCTTGGACTCCAGCCTCCAGAGCTGTGAGGAATCCGTGTTGTTGTTCAAGTCCCCCGTCTCTGGTTTTCGTCATAGCGGCCAGAACGGACCAGGACAGGCGTGCGGCCGGGGCAGAAGACGGGAGGGAGACCCGGCTGTTTCTCCTCCTCTCCACCATTGCTGTGTTTCTTTGTCGCTCCCGCTCCTATTAGATGAGCCCACCAGCTTCCATGAGGGACCTGGCTTCTCCTCCTGTCCCTCCTGCCCGGGGTGGTAGCAGCTTTCTGCTCTCGCTAGTTCCCGAGTTGCCTCCCCTTACCCTTTCTGGCTTCTTGGTTGTTCCTTCACCCAAGAACCCAAGTCCCCGTGTCAATGCCTCCCTCTGAGCATCTGCAGTGGTGTCGGTTTCCTGCCTGGAGCCTGATGCTGTGGCTACCTCTCCAGCGGTGCCTCAGGCAAATTTGGACTCAAATTCCCCTTCCACCACTAGCAAGCTGTGTGAACTTGGGCTAGCCACCGTCCCTCTCTGGACTTTACTTTTCCCATCTATAAGAGGGAGAAAAGGTGCCCAGAGGGCAGTCCCTGCAGAACCCTGGACTTTCTGTCCAGGGAATTCGGGACTTTTCTCGGTGCTCTTCTGGGGCTCCACAGAGGCCCTGGGACCACTCCCCAGCATCACCCTTGTGATCTTCCAAATCTGTCCCCACCTCACCTGGGAGGGAGGGAGAGACCCACTCATGGGGCTTGGCCTCAAGTCCTAAAGCTCATTTCCGCATGTGTGCAGGGCTCAAACCAGGACCGGGGCAGTCGGAACTGTGGACTGTTTCTAGAAGGATCTCTCCTCCAGAAGGTTGGGGAAAGTGAGGGGCAAGAGCATGTCGACGAGATCTGAGTGGAGACCCCTGAGGCCCCTTCCCCAGGAGCCTGCCTCTCACCTGTTGGGACGCAGACAGGGGAGGCGGAGGAGAGTGGGGAGCTGGGAGGGAGGGAGGAAAGGATGAGGGCTGAGGTGAGGCCTTGTTTTGGGTTTGAAATGCCCCAGCTGTTAATTTGAGAATAATCAATGCTAATTTGCACAGATCCGGTTGCCATAGCAGGTTATCTGTTTCCCGTCAAGATGCCCCAGAAGTCCTGCAGCTCTTCTCCATTGCTCCCACCCAGCTACCCCTCTTTCGCTCAAAGGTACTGCGGGGCCCGCTCAGCTGGGGGAGACGGCGGGTCGGCCTTCACCCAACCTCCAACCTCCGAGTCCAGCCCAGCTGCCGTGGTGGCTGGAGGAAACCCAGGATGCGGGAGAGGAGGGGAGAGGGGTTGGGGGGGCTGGCCAGCAAAGCCTGGGAGGAGGAGAATTAAGCAAAAGTGCAAATTACCCAAACCCGTGATTAACATTTCTTCCAAATCTGCATGAATATTAAAATGCAACCCACCCCAGTCCCCACACAATGAATTCTGCATGAATCTTAAGATAAATCGTTTGGATAACTTAGCAGCAGCTGTACTCCCCTGCTGCCAGCTGCCTCCCAAAATCATTTCAAGGCGGGTACGAGGAGAGAGGGACGGGAGTGTGGGCGAGGGCAGGGCGGGGGCAGAAGAGGTGCTAGTCGTTTGGGGCCCATCTGCTCGGGCTCCAGGGCCAAGCAGGGATTGGGCTGAGGGTGAGGAGCGGGCTTCTCAAAGCCTGGGCCCCACCCAGTTGTGGGGGCTGGAGGGGCATGTGATGCAGTGACCGTAGAATGTTGCTGAGGACCCCTTTCTTGCGTTCCCTGGAGGCCAGGACCTCCCAGGGCGTCCTGGGCTGCCCCTTTGTCCTTCCCCTTTTCGTAAGAAGCAAACCAGCCCAGTTAGCCCTCGGCTCATGGCCCATCCTCCTGGAGGGCGGTGCTTCTCAATCAGGGGTGAGTTGGTCCCCCAGAGGACCTCTGGCAATGTCTGGAGATATTTTTGATTATCAGGACTTGGAAGAGGGTGCTCCTGGCGTCTTGTGGGTAGAGGCCGCAGATGATGCTAAACATCCTACAGTGCACGGGACAGCCGCTCCCCTCCAACAATAAAGAACTATCTGGCCCAAAATGTCAACAGGACAGAGGCTGAGGAGCCTGCGCCCGGGGTGCCTCACCTTGGCATCTTCGCTTGCCCACTGAGGTAGCTAGCCTTTCTCCCAACCTACCCATGGCTAGCAATGAGTTCCCCAGGGGCCCTGGGTGGGGCCGGGAGGCAGGATTCTGAGTTTCGGAGCGTGGCAACATCACTATCATGACCGTCCTTTACCAGGCAGGGTCCCAGCAGGAAACAGATGGCGCCAGCTGAGGGCTCCCCTGAAGGCACTTCAGTGAAGAGGCCATCCACAGACCTGTGAGCAGAGTTAGGGAACCAACGGGATGGTGTGGGATCCAGGGACCAGCAAGAGTGGGGAGCCTTTTCCACCGGCAGGTCCAGAGGTGCGACGGAAGGAATGGGGTTATGGGAGCCTGTGGGGCCTTGAGCCAGGAAGAAGGGGCCGCCCAGCGCACCTGTGGCCTTAGTGGGAAAATGCCACTGCTAGCAGTGGAGGGAGTGGGTGGAATAAATACCCCGGCTTCTCTCTCTCCTCCTGCCCTAGGCTCCTGCCAGTGCCTCTGATTGATTGGCCAAACCCAACTAGACGACAGGGGAAAGAGGGCCCAGCAGATCCAGCCTGCAGAGGCTGCCTTTCCGAGGTGCAGAGCAGAGGGAGAGGAAAGGACGGCTTTACTGAGGGGGCAGGAATGGGGGGTGTGGGTGCAGGAAGGCAGGGGGCGAGCGGAGCCTATGAAGAGTAGCCAGCACAGCCGTCCTGGTGGGCACCAAGGGAAGCCGCCCGGGGGGGCACCCTGGGAACTGCTCCCACAAGCTCAATACGTTGAACAGAGCCGTCAAAGAAACCCTACGAACAACCCATACAATAAGCATGAGCGGATCAGCACAAAACAACTTTTGGAAAATTCTAGACTCTTTTCCAGTGGTAGAGCCAGGATTAAAACGTTCAGATTCACTGGGGAGGGCATCTCAGCGAGAGCTTCCGGAAGCCAATGGTGTGCTGGGATTCAGTGGTTGGGGCGGCACAGCAGCGGTGTCTCCAGGTACGGGAATGATTGGGTTGGGGTGGGCAATTGGGTTCTTTTGGACTCCGAAGTCCCTGCTCAGGGGACATGGCCACCTCCTGGGCCTGTGGGGCAGGGTCCCCCGGCTGTGGCCAGCTCGCTTGCCCGCTGCAGAGGTGCCCTTTGTGCTGCCTTGTCTGCTCTGGCTGCGGGGAGTGTGGCGGCCTTTGTGGAGCCACCCGGGTACCTGACGAGGGGTTTGGCTCAGAGAGCATGAATGGCTCCCAGAGGTAAGGAGACCAGAGGGGCTGCCTCCCGTTTCCCGTTTTAAGCAACTGCCTAACAAGAAATAGACAAACAGGAGTGCTTCTCAGCTCAGCGGGGTGATGGGGGGAGCGAATTAAAATCCCATTATAAAAACACTGCCGCGGCTGCTGGCAGCCTTGTTGACGATCATTTACACCAATGTGCACACACTGAACCCTTCCTCGCTGTGACTCAGGCCACACAGGTGGTTGGGGAAAGAGTTCTGGAGTCAAGCCAACCTGGCCCTGCCACCTGCCGCCTCTGAGCTCGTGACCTTGGGTGAGTTGCTGAACCTCTCTTGGTCTCGACTTCTTGGCTTTCCTGTGCTGGAAGGGCTCCGTTGCCCTCCAGGCCACTCTCCGCTCTGTGCTGGAGGCCACCTCTGAGGACTGCGTCCCAGTAAGCCGTAGCCTCTGGCTTGCTAGGGTGGGCGCTAACAGGAGCTCAAAGGGTGGGCCAGTGAGCTTAGGACACTGCAGCCCTGGCTCCCTCCTGCCAGGGAGTGGCTGTCAGCGGCCTTTTCCTACGTCACCTCTGTCTTCTCCCTTTGCCCCTCAGCCCTAGAGGTGCAATGGCTTCCTTCCCCTGCTAGGCCCTGGGGTGTCCTCCCCATTCCTTGGGTCCCCTTACCCTTGCTCACCTTTGTCAGTGGTCCCTTCATTCCAGTCTACTCCATAACAGCCTTGGGGTGTGCCAACGGCTTCCTGCCAGGACCCTACCGGTCCACCCACCGCACAGGACTGGCGTTGTTAAATGTGACAACTTATGGGAAGGTGGGAATGCAGGGCGGGGCCCGCAGGGAGCACTTGGGAAGCGTGGGGCTGTGTGGTGCAGTGGTCAGGAGCCTAGCCCGCCTGGGAATTTCTCCCAGCTCTGCCACTTAGCAACTAACTGTGGAACTGTGGACAACTTGCTCCTCTCTGTCTTCAGCTTTTCCTCCATAAAATGATGATGATGATGATGATGCTGACAGTACATACATCATAGGGTCGTTGTGAGGATCGTATGAGTAAATTCATGTAAAGTTTTAAAATAGCACATCACAAGCCATCAGAAACATTAGCTATTACTTTTTATGGCAGTAAGTTCTCGCAAACCTTATCTTCTTCCAGGTCACACAGAAGGCCTAGTCAGCAATCAACCTCCCTCCGTCTTTGAATAATGTGATTGTGACGGTTTCTTCTGTGGTTAGAAAGATCCTGAAGCCATCTCTGACCTCGGGGAGGCCCATGCTGCCCAGCTCCTGTCCTAAACCACTCCTCCCTGAGAGCCCCAGTGAGGTCCTGGGAATCCAGCCACGGATGTCCCTGGTCCCCAGCAAGACTATGGCTTGTTGAAGGTTTATGTATTCATAAACGTGCATCAAGGGCCTGATATGAGCCAGACACCGTGCTGAGCTTTGGGAATTCTGTGTTAAACTAACAAGGATTCTCCTCCTGCCTTGGGTATTTAATTAGGATCAGAAATAGTCCCTGAGCCATGGTGAACCAGGTTTATAATGCCCATGGAGGAGAGAAGGCTAGTGTCAATGGTTCTAGGGCTCTTGGCTGCTCAGAAGAGTTAAAGAGGGACTTCTATAACCAGCTGTGTTCTAAAGATGTCACATGCCACATCCATCTCCTTTTGTTGGGTTTGGCTTTAAGAAGGAGGACTTGGCATGATTCTGACCAGAGATCTTCCTTTTCTTCAGACAGGTCCATACATTTTAACTACCACTATCATAACCAAGTCCACCACCACCACCACCACCACCATCACCACCATCACCACCACTATCACCACCACCCCAACACTATCAACTATCACCACCACCACCACCACCACCACCACCACCATCACCACCATCACCACCACTATCACCACCACCCCAACACTATCAACTATCACCACCACCACCACCACCACCACCATCACAACAAGAGCAAAACAGCTCCTTCCATTTTGGCCATCTTCTTTCCAGGACGGAAGATGGCACAGTAGCGTCCTTGGCAGCCTTCTATCTCAGGTTCTTTGTTCTTAGGTCAAGAAATAGTTTCTCCTCTAGTTCCCAGGAGGAGAGTAAAGGGCAACGTGTGCTCCAGACAAAATCTTAAAGTGAGGCATCCAGAAAAGAGGTGAGGCTGGTACAGGGAATGGTTAAATCTGCTTGTGTTCATAAGGCCTAGAACTTCTATCATTTTCATCTTCAATTTCCCCACCCTCCCTACCTCACCTGCGTCCCACACCCTGCACGGTATGAGCATGGACTAGGAGTCAGGACTGTCAGAACAGTCACAACTGTTCCTTCCTAGTTGTGTAACCTCAGGTGAGTTGTTGAAACCCTCTGAACCTAAGTTTGTGTATCTATAAATGGAGATAATGACACCAACTTCCTAAGATTGTTGTGAGGATTAAAAGGAGACAATGTCAATAGGTCTCTTGCTCTAGTGTCTGGCACATAGTAAGTAGTCATTTCAATGTCTGTCTGTCTGTCCTTCCTTCCTTCCATCCATCTATCAGTCTCTCTCTCTCTCTCTGTCCATCTATTCATCTATCTATCTCTATCATCTATGTATCATCTTCGTAATTATAGCATCTTTGTTTTGTTCGGGTTGTCTACAGGTGTGTGACAAACTATCCCAAACTTACTGGTTTAAAACAACAATAATCATTTATTACTGTTATCTCTCATGGTTTTCGAGGTTGACTGGGTCTTACCCTGTCAGTTCTCACTTGGGTTCTCTTATGTGGTTCAGTCAGATGGTGGCGGGAGTCATCTTGTGGACTTCTCCACTCTCACATCTTGTGCTTGGTGCTGGCTATTGGTTGAGACCTTACCTCGAGCTGTCAACGAGGACACCTACAAGGGACCTCTCCGTATGTCCTGGACTTCCTTACAGCATGGCAGCTGGGTTCTAAGAGTAAGCATCCCAAGAGACAAATAGCCAAGCGGAAACTGTAGCTCCTCTTTTTGACCTAAACTTGGAAGTCACATAGCATCACTCCCACTTTACTCTGCTCATTGAGTCTCTAAGGTCTGCTCAGGTTCCGGGGAAGGGGGCTCTGCTTCTTGGTGGAGGAGTGGCAAAGTCACACCGTGAGAAGGCCACGTAAGATGGGAGATATTGTTGTGGCCATTTTTGAAATACACTCTTCCTCACTTTGATACTGTCATTAGGCCTTGATATTTTCTTGTCCTCAGTGAGTCACCCTGTTAGCCACCTAAGCAGTACCTTCTGAGTTAGACCCTCCACTCCCCCTGCCCTTGGGGAAAGAGCAGTGTCCTGGAAGCCAGACTTCTGTTTCCTTGACTCAAGTCTGTGTGGTGTTTTTGAGCAAATCTGGACTATCCACTGCTCCTTTCTCCGTGTCCATGCCTTCTGAGCTACGGAGCTTCAGAGGGAGGAAGATGGTACAGCACATCCGAGGTTTCCACCCTGGTTAGCTCAGCACCTCTCCTCCACCCAAAAGAAGAAAATAAAATCATTTTATGGGATTAGGGGCTGGGACATTCACAGCCGTAACCCTCCAAACACCAGCCCTTCCAGTTTAAGCTCTAGTTCCAGGAAGCTCATCCCTGGCCCACCATCACAGCAGGCCAAAGTCTCCTAGACTTATCTTTTCTTCTGTCCTCATGTATTAATTATTTATTGCTGCATGACAAATTAGTGGCTAGAAATATCACACATATATTGTTATCTCACAGTCTGTGGGTCAGGAATCCTGGTGCAGCTTGACTGGATCCTCAGGCTCAAGACCTTCCACAAGGCTGCCAGCAAGCTCTTGGCTGGGGGAGGATTCTCTTCCAAGCTTACTCCTGTGGGTGTTGGCAGGCCTCGGTCCCTAGCTGTCTCTTGGTTGGAGGCCTCCCTCAGTTCTTTGGCATGTGGGCCTCTCCATAGGACGGCTCACAACCTGGCAGCTGGCTTCATTGGAATGAGAAAGTGGGCAAGCAGGAGAGCGAGAGCAAGATGCAAGTCACAGTGTTTTATGGTCTCATCTTGGAAACGGCATCCCGTCACTGCGCCATATTCTATTCCTTAGAAACAAGTCACCATGTGCAGCCCACATTCAAGGTGAGGGGATTACACGGGCGTGAATACCAGGAGATAGGGATCATTGGGAGCTATTTTAAAAGTTTCCTACCACACTCACCAGGCAGATGTGAAATTCTTGCTGTTTTGCGATGATAAAAGTGGTTAGGTGTTGGGTATGAATTTTCATAGCAGCATTATTCAGAATAGCCAAAAGATAGAAACAACCCGTATGCCCATCAATTGATGAGTGGATAAATAAGATGTGATATATCCATCCAATGGAATACTATCCAACAATGAAAAGAGATGAAGTACTGATACATACTGGAATATGGATGAACTTTGAAAATGTTATGCTTAGTGAAAGAAGCCAGTCACAAAGGACCACATAATGCATGATTCTATTCATATGGAATGTCCAGAATAGGCATATCAATTGTGACAGAAAGTAGATTATGGTTGCTAGTGGGAGATGGGGACACGAGGCGGGTAGAGTGGGTTGAATGGTGATCCTAAAAAGATATGTTCATGTTTTAATTCCCAGAACCTGTGAATGTGGCTTTATTTTAAAAAGGGCTTTGCAGACATAATGAAGTAAAGGATCTGGAGATGAGATCATTCTAGATTCTGGGTGGGCCCTAAATCCAATGACATGTGTCCTTATGAGAGAACGGCAGAGGGAGATTCAAGACTCAGACACACGAGGAGAAGGCCACGTGAAGATGGGGACAGAGATTGTAGAGATGCAGCCAGAAGCCCAGGGACGCCTGGAGCCTCGGGGAGACGCTGGAAGAGGCAAGGAAGGATCCTCCTCTAGAGCTGCCATATGGAGCATGAGCTGCCAGCACCTTGATTTCAGACTTTGGCCTCTGCAACTGTGAGAGAGGCAATTTCTGTTGTTTGAAACCACTAAGTGTGGTAATTTGTTACAGCAGCCCCCAAAAACTAATTCAGGGAGTGGCGGTTAAGGGGTGCAGTGTTTTTTTTTAGGGCAATGAAAATGTTATAAAACTGATTGTGGTAATGGCTACACAACCCTGTGAATATACTAAAAGCCATTGAATTGTACACATTGAATTGTAAATGGGTGAATTATCTGGTATGTGAATGATATCTCGATAAAACTCTTAAAAAAAGAGTGTTAGGGCATTTGTGCCTCTTCCAGCAAGGTAGCGGCAGAGGCAGGACCAGAAGGTGGAGTGTTTGGCTTAGCCCGGGGCTGCTGCATGTTGCCAAGCTGCTCCCACTGGACAGCGTTTGTCTCCACTGACCCGTAGCATCTGGGTCCCTGGGCCGTGGTGGCACCATCAGGAGGCAGTGTGTTCAGGTGATAGCAGCTCAGGTCACGCCACCTTCCCTGCTCCCTCTTTCTCATGCATATCATCCTCCCCTCCTGCTCAGTGTTTGACTTTCTCTCCCCCGACCCTCAGTTTTCACACTACACTGCTTCCCCCACCACCCCATTTTGTGTGCCGGCTTCACATTTTCCCCTTCCACCACCCCCTCCACGCTGTAAACCTCCAGGGGTGGAATCCATTTCCAGTCCCTCAGATGTCAGGGGAATTGAAAGCACGGCAAATATTTCCTAGATCTAAATTACACCGACCCCAGAAGGCTGAACTTGCAGTGTAATCCAGGTTATGAATTGTAAATCAGACGCCATGCAAAGTACTTGCAAAAATTCAATAAAGCTTTTGCTCTCAGCACAGCAAAGCCTGGCCCAGGGAGGCAGGAGGAGGCAGCTGGGGAGAGAAGGAAGGGAAGGGAGAAGTGGGATGGGGAGGGAGGGCAGAGGGCGGGGTGGGGCTGGTCCTGGCACTGCTTAGGCAAAGGTCTCATGGCCAGGAGCTGCCCATTTTCCTGATGTGGGAGTCAAGAGGTCTCTGTGGCCTTTGAACAACACAGCCTCCAAGATTCAATCCAACCTTGCAAATAAGAATGCTACATTTACCAGCCTGCCCAACCTAGGGAGGCCGTGAAAATGTAAGGGGGATTCTCATTTGGCATAAACCATTGGGCTGCCTCATATGCAAGATGTTACCCAGGTGCAGATCCATAGAGGGTGACAACTGCTGGTATGTATGTAGTGGGGGGTGCCCTGCCTGGTGTTAAATTTGTGTTCATCTCTGTGTTAGTGAGAAAGAAATCAAAGACCTCAGCGTGGACCTGCTGATGAAGCCACCTTTAGAACAGAGAGGGGAATGCACTGTACACTGGGCTCATCCAAGAGTTTTATTTAGAAGGGAGGTGGAAGGGCAAATGGCGCCACTCTGGCTGGAAGAGGGCGGCATAAAAGCTTTTATGTTTCAAGGATTGGCAATTCCAAGAGAAAGGACTGGAGGAGAAATAGAGGACAGGTACTCACTTCGGACCTGGCTGCCGGGGCTGGAGGCACACAGAGGCACAGCAGCCTAAATTGGGGGGCAGGGTTTACTGGGTGGGCCATATTTTGTACAGTTACATCTCTGGGGCACCAAGAATCTGGTCAAAAGTTATAAAAGCCCAGGACCAGCTTACCTTGGGGGGTGCGTTACCTCTTCCTTGGTCTTCTGGCCATGAGATAGTCCCCCAAAATGTCCCACTCACTCAAGGATTAGAGGGACAGAAGTTGGTGGAGACCAGGTTTCCCTACTCAGACCTGGCTTGGCAGGTGTCCCAGCACATCTGCACAGATGACCCATAGAGCAAGTATTGATTTATTTCACATTCACTGAGGCCCACCTGCTGGGCACTATGCCATCTGCCAGGAATATAAGGATAAAATGAGGTCCTTGCCTGAGCATGTCTGATGGTGACTGGTTGAGTCCTTCATCCCTGCCTCCCAGATGCTCAGAAGACCCAAACCCTGGGCACATCCTGTACCAGCCTCTGGGATAGAGCAGGCGCTGCCCTTGGTCACAGCAGGACTGTGGGGCTGGTATAAAGAAGACTTGAACCATCTGTGTCGGGAGAGGGGATGCCAACCTGGGGCTTGAGGAGCCCTGAATGTTCCCAGCCTATTAATAGTCATGATGGGGAGGATGTGGAAAGCCTCCTCTGCAGGTGCTCAGGGCTCCGTCAGCCAATTAAAATGCAGCACTGCACACGGCTCTAATGAGGGCACCATTAATATTGGGGGCAGCCCCAGCTCTGGGCTGCATCCTGTAGGACCAGCGTCATCAGCAAGGCCTGGCCAGGAAGAGCTCAGCACAGCCTTTTTCCTTAGAAAGATCTCTCTCTCTCTCTTCTTCTTGACTACTCCCACCCTCTGCCCACCCTTGAGGAACACGGACAAAGTGTAGTGCAATGATATAACCCGAGCTTGTTAAAAAAATCTAGGGGCATATGTGGCTCAGCTCTTTACTACCCCTGGGCCTTTGGCAAGGGTGACCCCACCATGATCCCCACTTCCTGGTTCTCACGTGCTTGTGTAATCCCCCCGTGAGTGTGGGCTAGCCTAGTGACTTGCTTCTAACCAATGGAATACAGCAAAGATGATGGGATGTCACTTCTGTGATTAGGCTGCATAAGATCACAATCTGCCTTGTTAGCGGGTTCCATTGCCTTCTTGGCTTGCATGCTTTGATGAGCAGGCTGGCATGTTGGAGAGGCTCACATGGCAAGGATTGGAGGGTGGTCTCCAGCCAACAGTCAGCTGGGAACTGAGACCCTCAGTCCCACAACCCTCAAGGAGCTGAACCCTGCCAACCACCACATGAGCTTGGATGCGGACCCTTCCCCATTGGAGCCTTCAGATGAGACCTCAGTCCCAGCCGACACTTTGACTGTGGCCCTGAGCTAGAGGACCCAGTTGAGCCATGCCTGGACTCCCGACTCACAGAAACTGCGAGATAATAACTGTGTGTTTTAAGCTGTTAAGTTTTGGGATGATTTGTTCCCCAGCGATAGAAAACTAATACAGCAAATTATTTAACCTTTCGGTTTTTCATTTCTCATCTGTAAGACAGTTCTAATCCTACTGCTTTTCAGGGCTGCAGAGAGGATTAACCGATTAGATGCACGTAAGGTGTGTTGTACAGAGTTGGGCACCCGGGAAGCAGGGAACGGCAGCTTCATTATTAATTTACATCATCCTAAATAACAACGGCTGTTCTGGGCCACTGTGTCGAGAACCCCTGCACTGGCCTGTCCTTAATGTGCACACATTTATGCAGCTCACTCAGTGCTGGCCAGCCCTGTCCCCGTCCATCCAGGAGAATACCGACGAGATCAGCTCCAGCGGCTCAGGAACAATGCCTGCCTGCATTGATACAGAGCTTTCTAGTCTATAAAGCTCGCTATCATTGCATCACTCAACAGGCAAAGCAGGAATCAGGCCCTTTACAAAAATTATTTGGAGTCTATCTGTAGAAATTACAGCACCCCTTTTCCTATTTTGGGGCACCCCAACCTGGTTCCTGCTCTGCCTGGATCTTAAGCAATCGCTGAAGTTTAGAGTGGAAAGGGGCTTTCCTCTTAAATTCTCATGTTAAAAGTGACCATTTTAAAGTATACAGTCCAGTGGCACGTAGTACATTCACGAGGTTGTGCAGCCGTCACCTCTATCTAGTTCCAAAACGTTTTGCAGCACCCCGAAAGGAAACCCCGTACCTGTTAGCAGGCACTTCCCGCTCCCCCTCCGCCAGTTCCTCATCTGCTTTCTGTCTCTTTGGGTTTATCTACTCAGGACATTTCATGCAAATGGACTCATGCAACGTGTGGCCTTCGTGTCTGGCTTCTGTCACCTAGCGCACTGTTTCCCGTGTTCGTGCATTTGGCAGCACGTGTCAGTGCTTCGTTCTTATTTATGCCCGAGTAATATTCCACCGTGTGGATGTGGCACATTTTGTTCATGGAAGGGTCTTTGACGAGAAGGAGACCGAGGCCTGGAGGAGGGGCTGGCCCAGCTGAGATGAGCAGTCCGTGGCAGAGTCAGGGCCAGGACCAGGCGTTGACGTGGCGCCCGTGGGTTGCTGTTCGCCCACGTCTGGGGTCTCCTCCTTGGCACACTGCTGGGTCACCTTTACCCTTTGAGGTTCAGTAGGGTCAGTGGCCTGAGGGCAGAAGTGATGTCAGACACTTCTGGGGCTGGCCCCTAAAATCTCTCCAGCAATCCTCCACTCTCTGTCCCTTAGCTCATTGTCCAGCTGGACGTGAATGATCCAGTGGAGGGACCTGGTCTGGGGGTCAGGGGGACATGAGTTGGAAGGAGCCCGGGGCCCAGAGGGCTGCGTGGAGTAGAGCCCATCCGCCTCAGGAGGAGGAGCAGTAAAACTGTGTTATGTTAAGTTGCTGATTTATTTTTTTAAATCAGCTCAGTGGTTTCCAACCAGGTGATTTTGTCCCCCAGGGGATATTTGACAATGTCTGGGGATATATTTCACTATAATGATGGGGGAATGCTACAGGGATCTAGTAGGTAGAGGCCAGGGATGCTGCTAAACATGCTACAAGGCAAGGGATAGTCCCCTACAATGATGAAACCCCAAATGTCAGTAGTGCCATGCTGAGGAACCCTGTGTGTGCTGCTACATCCGTCTTCTAGTTCTGGGTCCTTCTATGCTGCTGTGCTGCCTGCTACCTGACCTGCATTCTGACCACTGAAGACCTGCCTGCTGACCGTCAGATACCTGGCCTGGCCTGACCCCTGATCCGGCCTCTCTTCTTGTCTCTTCTCTCATTGCTGAACCCGGGTTCCTCTCACCTCAGCATCTCCCCACCGCCCCGGAGCTGCTCTCTGCTCCCCCCAGGAGGGCACACCAGGGCCAGCTTCTGGATCCTTCTGACCTACATCACAGCTTTCTGGAGTCTCCCCCAGCCACTTGGACCCATCACCTTACCAGACACCCCAAGCCTATTTCTTCCTCCCATGAGGGCCTCTCCAGTTCCCAGTTCCTCTGGCTTCTCCTGGGCCCCAAAGTGACTGTCTGCCGCATCTAGTCCCATCCATTCCCAGCAGGAAGCTGCCCAAGAAATGTGTCAGCGAAGCTCCAGCTTCTGTGCCCCCCGACAGCAGCTGATCCAATTTTTCTTAATTAGTACATTTAATTATTAGTAACATTTCACTTAAGTAGAATTAATTACCCCATCACCAGCTCTGGCCAGCTATATCTTCTCGCCATGGTTTCCTATTGATGTTCTTCCACTGAGGGCACAGCCCCCTCTCCCTCTGAGGGAATGGGGCTCTTGGCAAAGGCTCCCAGGAATGAAGTCCCCCACTGCGTGCACCTTCTCAGGACACCAGCCAAGGCATCAAACCAAGCCAGAAACGGTGGGTGGGTGCGGCCGAGCTGCAGGTGGGGAGACAGGGGCAGCTGCCCAAAGTGATTAGCATCTTTCTTCTTCTGGGCTGGGTCTAAGTCTTTCTGCATGTGGCTGGGAGGTTCCAGAACTGGTGTTCAGCCAGGGGTGGTGGTGGGGAGGAAGACAGTGGGATCCATCAGCTGCCTGCTTCAAGGTGGTCAGGGAAGAGGGCGGAGAGGTGGAAGCACTGGCCCCAGCCCAGCCAGCATGTCTGAATTTTTCCAGGAATGCCCATCTTTAGATTCAGGCTAGCCACAGCCCAGAAGCTGCCTTGGGGAGCAAGAAAAAGAGGAGCCACTCAGATACCGTATCAACTTGCACTTGCTTCTAAGTGTGTCGTTGAAGGGGGCTGATCAATTGTTTAAACCAGAGTTCTCAAATGTTCCATGAAGCCTGCATTTCAGGAGATGCTCTAGGACGAAAGAAGCGGTGGGGACAGCTTCAGAGCTGTCGAAGACGTCTGGGAAGTCCTGCATGCTACGCCCACCTCTTAGAGCAGTGAAGGAAGAGACCACTCCTGTGGATTCCAGTGTTCTCATCTTGTCCCATCACGCAAGATTTCTTGACCTTGGGCAGGTCCCTCACTCTCTCTGTGTCTTGGTTTACTTAGCTGTAAAATCGGGGTAACACCAGCACCTACTGTGAGGCTGAAACGAGTTGATACATGAAGAGTGCTGGGTGCATTGGGCTACAGTCCACATGGGCTATTATTATTATCGTCAAGATGATAAAGGACCTGAGAAGCCCTGAATCTAAAGAATCTGTTAATTTTGATTAACCCAAAGTTATTTGACCACAAAAACCCTTCAGACCTGCAGAACTCCTGTTCCTTGGAGCACACTTCGGGGAATGCCGGTCTAAATACTCCAGCGCTGTGTTTTCCTGGAAGGCGTCTGGAGACACTGTGTAATTTGCTGAGCAAGCGTGGTCCAGAGCTTGGCGCCTGATCCTTCTTCTCGGTCAGTTCTTCAGCAGTTGGGCCACAGTGGGCTAAGAGGCCCTTCATGAGTTTTGTGCTACTTTTTCAGATTCTTCAGCCTTTACTTTGTGCTGGTGTCAACTTGATAAGCCACTTCCCGTGGTCAGGGGTCAAGTCTCCATTGTGGTGTTCTGATAGTTCTAACTATGTTAGTCTCCAAAAATCTTATCTACTTCTCTATGTTGATATGGAGATTCATGGAGCGTTATGGATCATCTCTTTGATTCTAAGTCCAGGCCTGAGCAAACAGTGGGTGCATAATCCATGGTGCTGACCGAGCAGAGCAGAAGCCAGGAGGACTCTACCTAGCTTCAGTCCTGGCTGGATAAGGGCCACCATCTGCAGCAAAGGGCATGGTGGAGTGGAAAGGGAACCGAATTTGGAGTCAGAAAACCAAGGTTCAAATCTAGCTGGCCAGGAGAACGACCTTGGATGAGTTGCTTAACCTGCCTGATCCCATCTGGAAAATGGGAATACCCATAGCCTCCAGGATGCCCTCACATGGTTGTATTGAAGATCAGAGCAGCTGCTATATCCGAAAGTGCCTTGTCATGGAGAAAATGCCGTGACAAGATGCCTTGGCAATGGCCTTCCTTCAGTCTCCCAATCCCCTGCCATTACCCCAACTGGGACGGGCACGGGGAGGAGGACCGAAGCCTGAGCAGTCACAACAACGCCAGGAGCAAGCATTCTTATGTGCTGTGACAATATTTGATGAATTCCTGTGCGCGTAGGGGAGCAGACTAAGTAGGTGAATAAAGTGAGAATATTCTCTGTGACAATCAATATTCCTTCAATTGAATCATCTCTGCAGATCTGACATTTTGATTTTTCTTTTTTGGATGCATTAACTGGATTTATGCTTCCATACGGTGGAAACGGCAGGGAGAAGAGGTGGTGGCAGCATCAGTAGGCCAGGTACGGCTGTGCTTCAGGGGGCACCTGGGTAGGCTGATGGGAGCAGGCCATTTGCAGAAGAACCCAGCTAAGTGGGAGCCGATGCTCCGTCATGTGCTCACCTGGCTGCTACAGCTCGGTGCTGGGAGGCCCGTGGTTCTTTCAACTCCAGCGCAAGGTCTGGGAAAGGAACCATGTCAGGCTCAGGAGCCCTCTGGCCCTGGAGCCCTGACCCAGGCTCCCAGAACAGCGGCCTGCTCAGCTCTGCACAGGGGGAGGGGCCAGGTGACTTCCTGAGGGCCCTCCCAGGGTCCAGGTAAAGAAAACAGGCTCTGATCACTGCCTGGGGTTCCATTGCTGGCTCTGCCATTCGCTAATAAATACTGGCAAGTGCATGACCTTGGGAAAGTTCATAACATTTTTTGTCTCAGTTTATCCATTTGCAAAATGCAGCTGATAATAAAACTGACTTGTACTGAGTATCTTTAGGCGCCAGGCCTCCTTTTCAGAGCTTTACATGGGTGGATATATCTAATCCTCACAGTAACCCAGCAGGGTAGACATAACAACAGTCCCATTTGTAGGTGAGGGAACCGAAAGATGCAGCTGTGTATTTTAGGTAGATGAGGGTTTGAAACTAGCTCTGTCACTTAATGGTTGTGTAAGTCAAGATTCTTCATGGACAAAAGTACAACTCAAAGGAGTTTAAGCAAAAAAAGAGTAAGGAGGGATTGGCTTTGGTTGCCGAAAAGGATACTGGGATTGCTTGAGGAATCTGAGCGGAGAAAGACTCTAGAAACTTCTAGAATCTTCTAGAACCTTCTAGAACCCCTGAAGGGCTCCAGTGACTCAGGGATTGGAACAGGCCCTCAGCACCACCAGCAGTCTTGCTCTGTTGTAGCCCATCATTGTTTACCTCTGCTTTCCTTTCCAGGTTGCTTTATAAGGCGGGGTAGTACAGAGCTTCAAGCAATGACTCTGGAATCTAACTGCCTATGTTTGCATCTGGCTTTGCTACTTAATAGCAATGTGACTTTGGGCAATTTCCTTAGCTTCCCTGAACCTCTCTTTCTCATCTGTAAAATGGAACAACGATAGAACCTTCCTCACAGGTTTATTGTGAGAATTAAATGAATTATACATATAAAGCCTGTGAAATAGAGCCCCGCATGTGTCATGTGTCATGTGTCTTGGAGGATGTGGGTAGTCCCATTTTCCAGAAGGGATCAGGAATGTTAAGCAACTCATCTGCCTAACTCTACTTCAGCAAAGCTGAGAATCAGCTTCCTCTTTCAGACACGTTTCCTCCTCCTGGCTGGCGATCTTAGCCTGACCACATCAGCTGGCGTAATTTTTTTCTCCCTGAGCCCATGATCCAGCCCCCAGGCAGGATTCTGATCGCCCACTCTTATATTAACCACTATTATCAGGCAGATTGAGATTGTCTAGGCCTGGTTCAAGCACTTGTTCCTGTGAGGAAATTTGGACTAAGCAAAAATGATCACTGGGTGTGGCCAGTGGACCCCTTGGCTGTTGAGCACACACTCTTGCAGGTGGTCTGATTCAAGCCTTTGAGCTGTTTTACCGCCCTGTAAGTTGTAGATAACTGATAGCAATGCAAAATAATTCTTGTCTATAGACATGCAAATAAATTCTGTCCAGTAGTTCAATCGATTTCTCTCTTCGTTGAGGAAAGAGCCGGTTTCTATCTATTTGTAAATTCACCACTTTCCTTTACTCCACATAAATTTATGCTTTTTAGACTTCTCCTTTGGATTGGTTGTAACATCTGCCCAGTTCCCTCACTAATATTAAATCAAATAAAATCTTTAACACGTGTTCAAGTATAAGAGTCACGATCTTGCCTTTTTTGGGAAAATGACCTTTTAACACTTCTGACGGTAGGAATGTTTGCTAAGCAGACCAAAAAGTAGTTACCACGGTTCAGTCTCCTCGTGGTACGATCTCAGTCCAGTTATTTTTCCTATCCAAGCCTCAGTTTTCTCATCTATAAAATGGAAGTAATATTACATACCCAAGAGGATGCTGCGAGAATTTCTAAGGCATGTATGGAGAGCATCCAGCCTACACCTGGGCGCGAAGGAGATGCTCTATGAGAGGGAGCTGTTGTTGCTGCAGGGGTGCTGCTGGGGCTTGGGCTGTTGTTACAGTTGGTCCTGTAACAGGACAGTTGGTTGTTGGTACCAGCAGCCAGTGGGGTCACAGATGTTGAATATAGGGAGAAGGACAACAGGCAGGGTGCGTTCCCTGAGGCTCTGGGGCCAGGAGACCTCCCTCTGCAAGCAGAGCCGCACGTCACCTACCTGAGCATTAAGGGCCTCTGTAGATGTCAACAGGCACATCCCACTCAAAGTGCACTCAAGCTAGGAGGAAGTTCAAACTTGGCCGTCTCAGTGGTGAAAGCACATTGACATGGGACTTGGTCTGCACTTGTCAGGGTGAAGGAGGGAAAGGTCAGGGAGGCAGCAGAAGGGAGGGGGGAAGGCAAGCGTCTGCTTGTGTCCAGCGGAGGTGGTGTTTTGCCAGCAGATGTGAACATCTGGCTCTCGGTGCATCATCCTCTGTGCTGCAACCATCAGCTGGTCCCTGGATTAGAGGCCAGTTGCACTGCCTCTTGGTTAGCTTGCAGCTGTTCCCCCAGCCTGGAGAAACCTTTGGTGCACTCTTAAAAAGGGGTCTGTCCTGCTAAGGGGAAGACCACGCTGTGTGTCAGATGGCAAATCGTGAAAGTAACTGCTTTCAGGCAGCGGCAAAGCGCTACAACAGCCATGTGTACTTAACATCTTGTCCTGCAGGCTTCATCCCTGACTCCATGCCGAACTTTCGCTCTCCCTGGCTTTGACTTGAGGAAGAGCAGCAATAGTTTGAAAAATGTTATGGGACTTTCCCCCTTGCGTTTCTGAGTGCATCTCGCTTTTGCCCAGCTGTGTGGGTGCGACCACATCCAAGTGGACCAGGCTGCTCAGCATGCTGGGCTGAAGGAGACTGGGCACGTTCCCTTCCCCAAGGCATCCTCAGCGGACACTTGTTTGAGGTAGCTGGATTGTTGGGAAGCTAGCTAGATGGCAGGAGAGTCACCCCGGCTGGTCAAGAGGAGTGGGTGAGGGTGGAGAGGTGATCCTGCAGAAAGTCTGGGGTCAGGGACCAACGGGGTGCTGCCGCTCTGTGTGTGTGTGTGGGAGGGGAGGGCTTTGAGTCTTGACCAGGCGGAGAGAACCAGATTGTGACTTACCGAAGGTGCAAATGACAAATGATGGCTGGGCAAATAGACCGTGGACTTTATCAGTCAAGACATGTGACCGAGGAGATCACCAGGGTCAGGGGTAGCTGTCCTTCCTGGCTCGCGGACATAGCTAGCCAAACCCCTCCCCCACTCATACCCAAGCTTATCATGGTGTGACTCTTGAGGTCTGCATTTATCCGCATCATCCAAGCAGGCCCCTGGTCACACAAACCCAAGTTCCTAGCTCACTTGGGGCTACAGTAAAGAACTTTCTCACCCTGTCCCCTTTATCCTGCAGCCCAGCTGGTGGGAGCTGGTGGGAGCTGGTGGGAGCTGGTGACATGGGGTGCATCTCTATAGACAAAGCAGCCCTGTGAGCCATTTTGCGGCCTCTCCACGTGGTGGGGGATTGTCTTCCTACTCTCCCCCCAGTATTCTTCCAGTGCTCACCTGGGCTGGCCAGAAAAGCTGCCTCTTCCAGCATCCCCAAGGCAACCACTCCGTGTCAGCTAGGACTCCTGGACCCATGGCAACCCACCAGCTGCTGCTCCTAGAAGCTGGCCCTTACTGGCTTGCTGTCCTCCAGCAACGCTGCTGCTCCAGCTGGTTAGGATGACTTCTTAGGAGGGTACCAGGCCCCTTCTTTGGGAAAAAGACAGATCACACCATCTCCACAGCCTCCCACTCCCCTTCTTATGTAGATCCAATGTCAGCTCCACAGGGGGCTCCTGGGGACACAACGATTCTGTTGGGCCTTGGAAATGAAGTAGGATTTTGACTGACCTTGTGGGAGGCTCCTTCTGCCTTTATTTTGTTCTCTATAGCAACCGCCTAGTCTGGCTTAGGGGTCCATCCTTTTCCCATCCCCTTTTCCTTTGTTTATAACCTGGGTTTGGACATCTATCTATATCTCTCTATCTCTGTCCATCCATCCATCCATCCATCCATCCATCCATCCATGTTTCTACCCACCCACACATCCACCCATCCACCCATCCACCCATCCACCCATCCACCCATCTACCTACACATCCACTCATCCACCCACCCATCCACCCATCCACCCATCCAGCCAACTACCCATCCATCCATCTACCTACACCTCCACCCACCCACCCACCCATCTACCCATCTAACCACCCTTCCTATCTATCTCCCTTTGCTTTTCCCCCTTCCCTGATATAGGATAGACTTTCCCAAGGGAATTTCTGCAAAAAGTAAAGGAAGTAAACAAATGAAATGTGACCTTTCCTTTCCAAACCACAAACAATGCATAACACAGTCAGGCTTCCAAAGCTCTACGTGGGTGTCTAATCCTCCAGTAGCTGAGGCTCTGACTCTCGGTGTGGCGTAGGGGTTAAGGAAATGGACTGGAGAGTCAGGCTGCCTGGGCTCAAATCTCAGCTCTGCTACCAACCCCATGGCCCCGGGCAAGTTTCTTAACATCTCTCTCCCTCAGTGCCTCTTCTGTAAAATGGGAATAATAACAATAGCTATCTCATAGGACTGTGGTGAGAATGAAATCAGTTAATTAACATGTGCACAGAACTTAACGAGGGCTTGGGACATGGTAAGTAATATGATATAAGGGGGTCAGTTCTTATAACTGGTATTGGGCACATAAGCTCTGTCTTAGACCCTCCCAGGTAGGAGCCTCCCAGTTTTGGTTCTTGGGCAAGTCTTCCTCTGACTCAAGGCTGCTGCATACAGCTATGCAGGTGGCATACTGCACACTCTGACTCCATACACCCACCTGTCTCCTCACCCCCAGGGAGGCCTTGGGGCAGCACTTCAGGTAGATGGTCACAGCAAACGGTGTTTGCAGTAAGGGATGGGTCACCTGCAAGGCCCTGGATGAAGTTCGCTGTTTCAGGACCACAGTCCCTGGAAGACACTTTGAGCAGGAGTTGGGGAGGCCAAGAGGAAAAGAACAGAGGATGCTCAGAGCCTAAGGGGCGTGCGGGCAGAGCACTGGAGACGCTCCTCCAGTTACAGACCCTGCAGGCAGGACTGGCCTCACAGGCGAGCCACCTGTGCAATCACACAGGGTCCTGTGCTCTGAAGGGGCCCTCACTTTCATTTTGCCCTGGGCCCCCAAGTTATGTAGCTGGTCCTGCCCATAAAACATGGATTGCAAAGGAGAAGAGAGAATCCACGGAGGTGATCGACTTTGAAGCGGACCTAGGGGATTGAGGATGATGGTGCCATGAACGGACAAAGGTCAGCAGAAGAGCAGCCTTGGCGGGTGAAAATAGTGCATTTGGATGAGTTAGCTTTCTTCAAACTCACAGTGATGCGGTGACTTCTGTCCCCTGGGCGGAGGCCTGTGTAGACACACACACACTTTGGGGCGGGGCTTGTCTAAGGCAAGCCACACACGTCACTTCTCTCCTCTGGGGCCCTCTTCCTCCAGCATCGCTGCAGCGCCGAGTCCTGTGCAGCACTCGCCGGCTTTGTCAGTGCTGGGCACCCTTGGTTCTGTTCTGGGCTTTCTGACAGCACGAGATGAAATGTCACAGGAGCCCACTCTGGAATCACACACATAGGCCTGGAAGCGCGGAGGAGTTAATAGTGGGGAAAGTACCCTTGACCCATGGGGATATGGAGCTAATGGGTAAATGCTTTCTGCTTGTGTCTCCTGAGCACAACAAGCTCCTCAATCCTGCAGGCTGGAGCACCGGCTGCCAGTAGCTGTGCTCAACTCCACACAGAGCACGTCCTTGATTGGCTTTCCCTCCTTCCCTGTCTCACGCCGCTGCTCCCTGGGAGCACACATGCAAATAAGCTTGTGATGGGCAGACTCCAGACGGTGTCCAACGATCCCCACCTCCTGGCGTTCACCATGGAATCCCCTCCCCTTGAGTGTGGGCCCAGTCACTTGCCTCTCGCCAGTAGAATATGGCAAAAGGACTGGGATGTCACTTCTGTGATCAGGTTATAAGAGATTATAAATCTGTCTTATTGGCAGACTCTTTCTATTGCCTTCTCAGCTTGTACACTTCGATGAAATCAAGCTGCCATGTTGAAAGGCCCACATGGCCGGGAACTGAGACCCTCAGTCCAACAGGGAACTGAATCCTGTCAACAACCATGTGAGCCTGGATGTGGATCCTTCCCCAGTGGAACCTTCAGATGAGACCCCAGCTGACACCTTGACTACAGCCCTAAGAAAGAGGACCCACTTGAGCCATGCTGGGACTCCAGATGCACAGAAACTGTGAGATAATAATTGTGTGTTGTTTCAAGCCATTAAGTGTGTGCACTTGTTACATAGCAATAGGTAACTAATGCGATCCAAGTACCAAAGCCTTGGTCTCAGACTCTGTCTTCAGAGAACCCAGGCTAGGATGGGGTCTGCACTGGCTCACCTTCCAGGAGGCGAGGCCTGCTAGAGATCTTCCTGCATCCTCCTCCTCTCACTTACATTCCTGAATGTTCAGCTAGCTGAGGAGACCTGTTCTTTGCTTTTCCTTTCTATCCAGGGGTGGGAGCCAGCTGACCCTTGGTCAATAGGGTTTTCCCCCCAGGTCATGCCCATTTGTAGCTGATGTCCTCTTCCCCATGCTTTGAGCATCTTTCCTGGTCATTAGGAGATCAGGGGACACTTTGCCACTGGGGGAAGCTATCAGTGTATCCTGATAGCTCCATTTAATAAATGACGTAAGGAATGACACGGGGGGACTTTGAGGTTTCTAAGATCATGAAACAAGTGATGGAGATAGCTGGACAATACCACCCCAGCCTCCTGAAGACTACCTCCTCCTTCTCTTTCACCCTAAAACAGTAGACAAGCAAGCCTGGATAAAACAGCGTGTCGTCACTGAGCTGGGTGTTTTGTATATGTAATATCCCACCCAGTATCAACCTCACGCAATAGGCATTTTCATTCCCATTTAACAGCTGAGAAAGGCAGCATGTTAAGTGACTTGCCTGTCACTTTCTCAGCTAGAAAGTCGCAGGTCAACATTCAACGCAGGTTTGTCCCACTCCGACCTCTGCGTGTCCTTCACGCTCCACCCTGCAGGCTCCTCACCTCGGCTTCATCTCTCACGCATACAGGAGCCAACCCAAGATGAGGGTGTGCCTATTTGGAGAGTCTGGGTGTGTGTTTCTCAAAGTCTGGTCCCTGGACCAACAGCATCAGCATCAGCATCACCTGGGGGCTTGTTAGCAATCACAGATCCGCAGGCCTCACCCTAGACCCACAGTCATAGCTCGGGCTACCGGAACCAAATACTATGGACTGGGGACTCAAACAACAGTTCTGGAGGCTGGAAGTCCAAGATCAGGGTGCCAGCACTGTTGGGTTCTGGCGAGGACCCTCTTCCTGGCTTGCAGACAGATGCCTTCTTCTGTGTCCTCACACGGTAGAGACAGAGCTCTGGTCTCTTCCTCTTCTAAGGACACTAATCCCATGGTGAGGGCCCCACCCTCACAGCCTCATCTAACCCTAGTGACCTCCCCAAGGCTCCCTCTTCAAACACCATCACATTGGGCGTTAGAGCTTCAACATACGAATTTGGGGGGAGGGGGTCGCAAACATTCAGTCTCCAGTACCTGCTGAGTTGGCAGGCGACTCTGATGTGCCCCGCGGATGAGAGCCGCTGGCCATTCTGTGTGGACAGGCACAGCGATCAGATCTTTCCAGCTGTGTCCACCCACGTCCTTGGTCTGAGGAGCGTTCTGTAGACAGGAGAGAATGTCAACATGTTTGCAGAGTGCTCTGAACTGCCGGGCACCCCAGACGCTGTTTCAGCATTTCCCAGAATAGCAGGCCTTGAAATCAGTGTCCCAACCAAGTCAACGGCTGCCGGTGGCTCGTTGTTGCTGAAAGAGAGGCCATCTGTCACATTCCTGTGCATCACTAATCTCTGCAGGGAGCAGGGGGCTTGGTTTGACTCAAAAAGATGGAGCTGCAGAAGGAGAGATTGAAGTTAGATGTCTTGAAGAACTTCCAGGCTGTTAGGAATCTTCCTAATTTTTTTTTTTGAGTATCAAGAAGAGGTTGATAGAGGGCAATTGGCCCTGGAAGCAGGGGTCATACAAACGGCTCCTTTTAATCTTCTGCAGCAGCTGGACATGGCCTTCAGCGCGCTACCCTCACAGATATTCGTGACCTGTCGTAGCTGGGACACAAACAGAGCCATCATCAAATATCACTTTGCTCCCTGTCTTAGCAGGGAGGAAAAAAATAAAACAAACAAGCGGAGGAAAGAGCTTTCATGTTTTTCTAATAGAACGAGGTAAGCAGTGGGGAAAAAAACAATTTCAGGCCAGCACTTCCGAGCTGCTGTCATAGCCATCTCCCCTTAAAACAACAAGAATCGCAAAGCCAAGTTTGATAAAGATGAAGAACAGCATGTCTGGGCCGCCCCGGAATGAGCCAGCTGTCCCCGGTGAGGCCTGGAGGGAAGAGAGAGATGAAGGGCTTTTGGAAATCAGCCACCTTTTTGAGATGGTGGACGCTTCTGGCTCTGGAAAGGGAAAGACAGCAGCACCGACATGAAGGCTATCGGGGGCTGGGCCTCAGGGGCGCACCGAGCGGCCAGGGTTGTGACAGGTGTCAATCAGTGCTGACAGCCTCCAGGTTCGGCAGCCACGGCTTTGCTGCCTCTCGCAGTCTTGACTGCGATGGGCCACAGAGCGGCAGGTGGGAGGGAGGCTTTTGGGATTCAAGAGAGAGGGAGGTGGGAGGGTGGGTGGGAGCCTGCTTTTAGAGGCATTTGGCTTCCGGCCTGGTTCTGCCCTGAGCAGCTCTTTGAACTTGAGCTGGCCACCTGCCACTCTGCGAGCCTCGATTTCTTTATCTGTAACAGGCAGTGGGGAGCGGGGACCAGACCAGTGAGCCTCCACCCTGGCAGGGCTGGGCCCGGGCATCGCCGTGTTTTCAAGGCTTCCCAGGAGATTCTCACAAGCTGGGCTGAGAACCGCAGGCCCGGGGTCTGCACGGCTGGACTTTGCTTCTTGACAATCCCTAAGGACTCTCTCTCCAAAATAAAGAAACAGAAGTCCACTGGGCGTCCCCTGGGCTGCCCCTCGCCGGGGCCCCGAGGTCTGTCCACCAGGACAGCCGAGGACACTGAATCCTTGTAGCTGCAGATAGCCCTGTGGAGGGGGGCCTGGGGGGCTATACGGTGGCCATGGGACTGGTTGTCTGGGTTCCCAGTGATGTGGCATCTCTAGGCCTCTTTTCTCATCTGTGAGATGCAGATAGTAATCCCACCTGCCTCCCAGGTGAGGAGCAGGTGGGATAAACCACCGAAGCAGAGCAGCAGCTGGGGCCCGGAAATAAAGCTTCGTGGCCGTATTATTGGTGTCCTGATGGGACTACACACTCTGGGAGGGCAGGGAGGGGCCGTACTGCATTGAGCTTGGCGCACCTGGCAACCAACTAGACGGACGGGCCAGGCTGTCCACACACGTCGGCAAATGTATGAGTGGATGGAGAAAAAGAAGGAAGGGAGGGAGGGAAGAAAAGAGGAAGAGACAGAGAGAGAGAGAGAAGGACTTAGTGCTTCTAGAACCTGACCAGGGCCTGAATGTGCCCTTCTGCTTCGAGGCCGCCCCTCCAGCGATGTGGACCCCCAAGAAGAGGCCTGGACACATGTCCACGTGGGAGGAGGTGAGGGGGAGCCCACTCCAGCCACTGACCCTCTGATTGAAATTCAGCATGAAAAGCCGTTTGCACCCCAAGGACTGGTGTCGGAGCTCGGCTGCTTTTAAGAACCAGATAACAACAGCCCTTTTGCTTGTTCTTCCTTTTGCTGTCACATCAAAGCTATTTTATTGGTCTGTGTTCAAGAAATGTTTTTTAATCTCTCAAATTATAGCTTCCGTATATGTTCTTGTTGTTCTAAATTACATCGTGATTCCCTGAGCCAATTTTTTTTCCTTTGCAGGTGTCAATTAAAAAGTGCCCCCCAGGGGCCTCTGCTGTGGAGCTCTATCTGCACACGCACACTTCTGTGGTTCAGTCTTGCTCCTGCCTCTCCGTTTCTCCCCAAATCTGCTTTTCCGTAACCTGCAGGAGCATCAGCTTGTTCTGCTGTCATACTGGGGACGGCCGTGACATTTCCGCCGAAGCCAGGGGGCAGGCAGGCCCCTCTGAGCAAACCCAAACCCTCAGGCTTCCCCAGGAGAAGGCAGACTCCCCCCGGCCCCTGGTCCCGCTCTGGGCCGGGGTCCGGCCGTGGCTCCTGCCTCCCCAACCTGTTGGCAGCGCTAATTGCCTGGCACCCTGGCAGCTCAGCCTCCCGACTAATGATTCATCCTTGCACGGCCATTTGTTTGTGCTGGTTTCAGACAGACTAATGCTTTTAATGGCACATAATCATTTTTCAGAAGTCATTTGATGCCACTAATCATCTCGGTAATACGCCGCAATGGAACGCATAATGACATTCGGAACAGGACAAATGGCAGCGCGATTCCTGGCTTTTCCCCTCTAATCTATATTTTACCACGTGCCTGGCTGCTAATGACTGGGTGCTGTTAATAAACAACTGCCTTAAGGATCTTTTCCCCCTTGGGGGTTTGGAAGGGCAGTGGGGCACCGGTTAAAAAGAGTTTGTGATGGAAACGGCCGTGGGCAGGCTGGAGCAGAGGAAGGGGAGCTGCTAGCAGACGAGCTTCCGGGAAGACTTGACCTTCCCCCAGGGTCGAAGGCCAGGCTCGGATTGTCTTGCTCAGGTGGGATGTGAGTGTCCAGTGAGAAGACCAGAATGGAGCAGGGGGACCTGCAAGGAAGCAAAAGAAACACTAGTTGGTGAGAATTCCTGACCACAAGGTTGTAAGCTGGTTCTCCTGAGCCAGAAAGTTCCATGGAGAAGCGGGTCTTCACTGAGAGAGGTGGATTTGGGGCTCTGAGGAAATGGGTGGGTGGGCAGACCGCCTTCCGGCAGGTTCCCACTGGCCTTCCGCTTGCCCCTCAGGCCCTAGGTCAGGAGGTGGGGCCAGGGCAAGGGTGTGGACACTTTTGAGACCTCGTGGCTGCAGGGAGCTCCGAGAGACTGTCGAGTGTACGGCATAAGCTTCTCCTCAGAGTCTCCTCAGACCGGGGATCCTGGACGGGGGCCATCCCTCCCCTTAAAATGGCTGTTTGGGGCTCTTGGAGGAGTCGGAAGTCAGTTGGCTGCTGCCTGGGATTTCTATCCTGAGATGGTTCCATTTGGTTGCAAAGTAAGGAAAATCGAGGGTCCAGCACTGCCCCCCCAGTCTGAGGGACCTAAATATTTGCCATAATCAGATCCCTTCACTGACTCCACTTTCCTCATGACAGTCTTTTGAGTAACGATTTAAATGAAATACCATTTTGTCCCACTGCCTGCCAGAGAGTAGCTGCTCAAGAAAATGCAGCAATGACAATAAAGAGTAACAACGGGGGACAGGCTGGACCCCATGTCAGGAGACCAGGGAACTTGGGTCCTGGCAAACAGCCTGTTTCCATTCTCGGGGTCCCGCCCTCGTGAGGGGAGGCTGTCCAGATGGCAGGGCTAAGTTCTCTTTCCATCTTCCTTTTTCCCACCTCCGGCTCCTTCTCGTGGGTCTCCACGGAGGCGGGTGCTGAGTCTCCCCACGCACCCTGCTAACACGTTGTCAAATTTGGGCTGCAGGCCCTAGGAGAGCCAGTGCGGGTTGCCCAGTGGCCCAGGAGGCGGTGCAGCGGAGTGGTTAAGCAGGGGCTTGTAGATGTCAGAGGGGCATGATTTCCCGGCTCTCTTACTTAGCAAGTATGCAACGCTGGCAATCAACCAGTCTGAGCCCCGTTTGCTCATTTCTAAAAGGATATTAATGATGTGTCTCTTGCAGAGGATCACAGTGAAGATTAAACAAAACAACGCATGGGAAATGCTGAGCACAAAGTAGGCCCTCAAGCAACATTAATTATTACGGTGGCTGCTGTGGGCAGGTCTGGTGGCCCCGATGGACTCAGAGAGCCAGAACTCGGACACGGGTGGGCGAGTCACTGGAGGAGCTTGGAGGGACAAGGCGGGGCTCCCCGCAGGGATCCGCAATGGGATTTCGTCTCCAGTGCTGCGTCCCCTGGGCTGTATCCAATCCCCTGTTGGTATTACATCAAGAAGATGCACAGAGATTCGGTTGAAAGCCATCTGTTAGCAAGTGGGAAAGCCCCTGGCGTCCTTGCCGATGTTTAATAATTCAGCGTAAGCTGCTGGATGAGGGCTGACCGGAGCTCTGACATCCATTTTAATAAAGTCCTTCTCCACCCTCCTCCAGCTCAGGCCCCAGGGACGGTGGGCTCCAATGAACCCTGCACATACCCATCCAGCCCGGCCTCCCGCTCACAGGCGGGGGAGCGGGCGGTGGATATGGACACGCAGGGCCTGGTGTGAGGAGAGAGCTTGCAAATACACGCTGTGGAGCCGCCGGCCGGCTGTCCTGGAGGCCCAAGCTGTGTCCAGCCAGACTGCACCAAGGCCCGCTCAGAAGGGTGCTCGCAAACACCGGAGCAGCAGCAGTGACTGTCCACTCTGAACGAGCGGTCGTTCTGTGCCACGTGCTGGGGTGAGATCTTAAGTGGTCTCATGCAGTCCTCCCCCAGATCCTGAGAGACACGTATCAGTACCTGTGTTTCACAGACAGGTAACTGGGTCTCAGGAAGTAAAATAACGTGTGTAGCTAGTCAGAGATAGAAGAGCGATCCAACCTGGTGTTTGAGTCCGAAATTCCCGCTCTTCACCATATGGGCGAGATTAAGTTTCCTCTCTGTTGAATAAGAAACTGAGGCTGGATTTATGGAACCCTCTTCCCTCCCTCCTGCGCACTCTCCCTCCCTTCTTCTTTCCTGTCATTAAGTATTGCTCCAGCTTCTTATTAAACCAGGCGCTGTGCTAGGAGTATAGAAGCCCAGTGGATGTTCCGCCTGGAACCCCGGGAGGCAATGATCCAGAGACCCCGCTCTGAATCCTCCTTTAGGCACACCTCTGCTGGCTCAGGCCGAGGAGTGGAGAGTGAAGAGGGTAGTCAGCGCTCAGAGACAGCTGGGCAAAACCCAGGAGCCACGCATAGCCTCGGGGCCACAGGCCTCGCCTGCTTCTTCCCCATGAGGACATGTAAATGGGCAAGTTGCTGCCCCAGGACTCCTTAAGGTGTATTCACGCCTGTTCATGGGAGGCTGTGAAGTGGGTGTCGGTGTTCCCTGGCTGAATGGCCAGCCCCAGGACGCGCTACCTGGAGCAGGGTGTGGGGAAATGCCCAGCCAGCGGTGCCTGGACCACCTCCCCCCTCCCCCAGTTTTTATGGTCCAAGTGCAAATGATGGAGACTAAGCCTTGGAGGGTAGCAAGCTGGGGGGATAACTATATTTACTCACAGACAGCGGCTGGCGCGTCTGTCTAGTGAAACCTGCAATTTCATTGTTCCAAGAGCACGGAAATGCCAGGAAAACACATTTCCGATTGCCTCTTCGTTCCTCTTCTGTCTCCCCTTCTTGGTTCCCCAGGGTCTTATGGGTGACTGAGTCTTCTCTCTCCGTACCATTCTTCCAGGGTCACACACCCACAAAAGGCAACATTTCAGCATCAGGTGCAAGAAAGCCCAGAGAACTCATCCTGCACGGCAGGCAGAAGGGAATCCTAGGCCCGAGGTCCCTTGGGAGCAGGGACTGTGTGTGGTTCCCCGTGGTACTGCAGCACCCGGCACGTTGCGGGGCCCTGGAAGGGGCTCCACGAACTGCTTGTTCAAGAAATGAGCAGGAGATGGACTGGGGGGCCCCTTCTGTGCTGCCCAGGCATCTTCTTCTCTTTCTGGCTCTGTGGTCCTACGTTCCATCTCTAAATGGAGACCATAGTGCCTGTCTGGAGTATTTTTTTCTTTTTATTAAGATTATGATAGTTTACAACCTTGTGAAATTTCAGTTGTACATTATTGTTAGTTGTGTTGTAGGTGCACCACTTCACCCTTTGTGCCCTCCCCCCACCCCCCCTTTCCCCTGGTAACCACTGATCAGTTCCCTTTGTCTATATGTTAACTACCACCTATGAGTGGAGTCATATAGAGTTTGTCTTTCTCTGTCTGGCTTATTTCACTTAACATAATACCTTCAAGGTCCATCCATGTTGTTGTGAATAGGACGATTTTGTCCTTTTTTATGGCTGAGTAATATTCCATTGTATATACATACCATATCTTCTTTATCCAATCATCAGTTGCTGGACACTTAGGTTGGTTCCATGACTTGGCTATTGTGAATAATGCTGCGATGAACATAGGGGTGCAACGGACTCTTGGAATTGCTGATTTCAGGTTCTTAGGATAGATACCCAGTAGTGGGATGGCTGGGTCATAAGGTATTTCTATTTTTAACTTTTTGAGAAATCTCCGTACTGTTTTCCATAGTGGCTGCACCAGTTTGCATTCCCACCAACAGTGTATGAGGGTTCCTTTTTCTCCGCAACCTCTCCAACATTTGTCACTCTTGGTTTTGGATATTTTTGCCATTCTAACAGGTGTAAGGTGATATCTTAGTGTAGTTTTGATTTGCATTTCCCTGATGATTAGTGATGGTGAGCATCTTTTCATGTGTCTATTGGCCATCCTTATATCTTCTTTGGAGAAATGTCTGTTCATGTCCCCTGCCCATTTTTTGATCGGGTTGTTTGATTTTTTGTTGTTGAGCTGTGTGAGTTCTTTATATATCTGTCCGGAGTTTTTTCTGAGGGTTAAGTGAAATCATATACACTCAGGTGTTTGGCTTAAGGTAGGTCAGTGCCCAGTGAACACTCACGGACACTACAAACAGCCCGCGGTACATCCACGCCGGGGAAGGCTACTGGCACTAAAACAGAGTGAAGTGCTGCACACGCAGCCACGTGGGTGCGTGTCAAACGCAGTTTACTAAGTGAAAGAAACCAGACTCAAGGGAGGGCTACCCAGTGTGTACGACACACTGGAAACGGCCAAGCTACAGGGAACGAAGACAGATCAGAGGTGGCCAGGGCCCGGGAGAGGGAAGAGAGCCTGACCACAAAGAGCTCGAGGGAACTTTTGAGGTGATAGAACCGTTCTGCGTCTTGAACGTGAGCCATCCACTTTTTAGAAGGGTCAATTTTCCTGTACAGAAATGATATCTTAATTAAAGGAAATGAAACAAAAAAAGCTATGGACCCTGAAATGATGAAAAACCCCAAAGAGCCGCTCTGGTCTTTGGAGGATGTGTGTGGTTGGCTGCGTCCTGATTTCTCTCATCACCTTCTGCTCGGAAGGCCATGGCAGGCATTGGCATTTCCTGCCGACGGGGAGAAGGAGTCCAGGACTCGGCTTGGCTCGGAGGAATACTTCTTTGGGGAAATGTAGCCCAAGTGGAAAATGCCTGAGCGTTGGCTAATGGGGGCCCAACGGGTCATGTCCAGGAAATACCTAATGCTACCAGGATCATCGGGTGAAGAGAGCCCGAGCCCATGAGAGAGGCAGGGCCAGTGCAGTGGAGGACATCAGGCCAATGTGGAGCGTGGGGTGGGGGTGCGATCCCCTCCTGATGGATGGCTCAGTCAAGTGGCAAACTCGCGGGCATCAAATTGCCTCCAGAGACAGGTCACTTTCTGTTCTGGCAGGCGGCAAAGGTCCTGTTAGTGTCTCCGCCATTAAGCAATGCAGACACAGGTAATTTGCTGCACTCTTTGGATGCAGAGTTAAATGACTCATCATTATCTTATTAATGCAATCAGGGGCTGAAAATGAAGCCGGGCTGGCTTTTCACCTCGGCAGCACTTTCTGCTCAGATGTTCACGGCCCCTCCAGCTCACTTCCTTGACACTTTCTCTCCCTTTCTAAGAGCTCACGCTTTGCTCCCTTGCCTTCCTGGGCCACTGGGTGGATGCTCACCTGGGGTGGCATCCTGGACCGGTGAGGCTCCTTCTGAAGCCCGGCCCCTGGGTGGCCGCCTCGGCAGCCAGGTGGGCTCCAGGGAGCTGCCCTTTTGTGGCCTCACAGAAATGGTCGGGGTGGAGGCCCAGGGTTAACTTTTGGCTAATAAGAAGAGGACTGCATATGGGGACATCCTTTGTGCTGTGCACTTTGCTGCACACTTTACATGAGCTATGCCGTCCCATGGCTGGTATTACTACAGTCTCTAATCCATAGCGGCACACATTAGGGATTGCAGAGGGGGTGCATTCAGCTGCGAGTAACAACATCCAACTGAAAGTGGCTTAAATCTGAGGGTTGTCCTTTTTCTCACACGAGAACCTGGAGGTGAGTGTCCTGGGGTTGTTCAGCAGCACAGTGATGCCTTGGCTCTGGTCAGCCTCTTCAAGTTTTTCTCAGCATACCCTTCTCATCAGAAGATGGCAGCAGGGGCTGGTCCCATGCCCAAATGGTTATGTTCGTGTGCTCCACTTCACTGGCCCCGGGTTCGCCAGTTTGGATCCTGGGCACAGACCTAGCACCACCCATCAGGCCATGCTGTGGTGGCATCCCACATAGAAGAACCAGAAGGACTTACAACCAGGATATACAACTATGTACAGGGGCTTTGGGGAGAAAAAAAACGAAAAAAGAGGAAGATTGACAACAGATGTTAGCTCAGGGTCAATCTCAAAAAAAAAAAAAAAAAAAAAAATGCCAGCAGCAGTAGCTCCAAGCCGCGCCTCCTCACCCGTCCATGGTCAAAGGCAGAAGGAGTAGCAGCGAGGCCTTCCTTGACCTCTTTCTCTCTTCCTCCTCCTCCTCCTTCTTCTCCCTCTTAAAAAGTAAGGCAAGACAGGGACCGGCTTGGTGGTGCAGTGGTTAAATTCACGTGCTCCACTTTGGGGTTCGCCAGTTCGGATCCTGGGTGCAGACCTACATACTAATTATCAAGCCATGCTGTGGCAGGCGTCCTACGTATAAAATTGGGGAATATGGGCACGGACGTTAGCTCAGGGCTAATCTTCCTCACACACACACAAAAAGGGCACATAGTCTTCCTGAAGGCTCAGCAGATTCCCTTGGGTCTCCTTGATCAGGACTGGCCACATGTCCATGTCTTAGCTGTAGGGGAATGGGGAAAGTAGTCCCTAGTGATTTGGGCTCCTATAGCAGGAGGTGGGCTCTGCAGGACGAGCGTGGGAGGACGGCAGGGGCAGAGGGTGGACAATGCCACAAAGAGGTTCAGTACTTTGCCTGGGCCCATCATCTAAGCAGTGGCCGGTTGGGTCCCTTTGCCCCCAGGGCTCATTCTCTGAACCCTTAAGTCAAACTGCAGAGCCCTCCTCTAGGCAGTGGGGGCAGCATGAAGGGTGAGAACCCATGTCCCCACTTCAGAGGCCAAAGAGCTACTGGGAGAAGCTCGTGCATGTACGTAGTAAAAAAGAAAAAAGACCTGAACACTCTTACAAAGCGATGTTCCAGTAAGGCCAACGTCACAGAAACCCCTCAGAGCACTGATATCGTCTTTATTTACTAGGATCGGGGAATCAGGTGTCCTGGATGAGAGAATGTTCCCGATAGCAGAGGCTTTCTCCTTTCCTTGGGAAAATGCCTGCCTTCAAACACTTTTGAATGAAATCTTTCTCCACTGCGTCCTGAGCCCTCCTTCCCTCTGCTCGGTTTCTGGCCTTTTCAGTGGAGCCAGTGTCCTTCCCCCACCCCCATCCTCATCACTCCATTGACCGGGAAGGGTAAAAACAAACAAAACGGGTGAAACCAGAGACATTACATTTTCAGGCTCACTACACCGGCAGCTCTGGCCTGGGGGCCTCAATGTCTTTTCTCTCCTCTCTTAGATAATCAAATCCTGAAGGATGCAGTCCCGCGGGACCATCCTCAACATCCAGAGGCCATTTCTTCTTCTGTTTTCTGGCTTGGCCTCCCCGACGGACGAAACTGCTGGAGGCAAGGCAATGCCTCACACATCCGATGGCGGGGCCTGGGAGGCCCAGACAGCAGCCCGGCCTCCTGGTCGTTCCCGGTGCCACCTGCTTGTCAACCTAGCCCCTCCCTTGGGTACCCATTGCAGGCTCCCCTGTTTGATTAACCTGATGGGGGGGACCACAGCAGCCAGGCTCACCCTGTCTCCTGGACGGCTTCGGAGCCCAGAGCATCGGCTCCCTGTTGGTGTAGCGGCAGGCCTGCCCAAAGAGGCTGTGGCCGTGCCTCCGCTCCTGAAGAGACCGCGGCTTCTGTGCTTTCTGATTAGCGTTTCCTTCGATTCCTTCTCCGTCTCTCCCTGCTCTTGCTGGGATTGCTTTGGTTCCTGTAAGCTATGCCTGATTTGGAAGGTAAAAAGCAAGAAACAAAACTTGTGAAAGCAGAAACATTAATTTTTCACACTATACCACATCAGAAGCTCTGGAAAGGGGATGGCGGGGGGGAAGCTGGAAGTCCTTCCTCACTTCTCTTAGGGAGTGAAGCCCTGGGCTTCCCTTCAGATTCAGAGGGTGATTCCAGGCTTATTTCCAGCTTCTGCCTCCCTGTCAGATGAAATGGCCGAGGGCCTCACTGTCAGACCAGCGGGCACTGCTGTGCATGCAGGTTGCGAAAGGATGGGTGATGGCAGAGGCACGGGTGTTAAGTGAGCTTTTATCGGCTTTGAGGAAGGAAAGAAAAGCAGATGGGACAGGAAGCGAAGTCAGGAAAAGGAAAGGAAAGGGAGCCAGCGTTTATCTAATATTTAGGTTCTTTGTACACCTTGAAGGAAAGCATCCTTGCCCCATTTACAGGTGATAAAACAGAGACAAAGAGAGGTTAAGTAACTTTCCAAAGGTCACACAGCTGGTCAGAGGCAGAACTGGAGGGACTTGAAGCCACCTACGTATAACTCCTGGGCCCTGGAATCCAGGCAGGTGGCGTGGCCCGATGGTCTGGGCCAGAATGAGGCGGGAGTGCTGGCTTCCCAGTGTGCCTCAGCCCTCCGCCGAGCTGTGGCAGCCTCAGTTTCCCCACTTGTGCAGAACTGGCCTGAGCTTGTTTCTGGCTACCATTCTCGGTGGGAGGGGGCTCTTCCCTGCTATGTGGAGGGCACATGGGGCTGCGGCTTCTCCCTGGGGACAGGGACGCTGGATTCTTCTGGTCACATGACACAGGACTGTCAGCCTTGGGGAGGAGGGCTGGCGGCACCCTCCGGGCAGCCTGCAGGTTTGCGTACTGACCAGTGCTCCAGGGAGTGTGGCCCCTCTGGGGGCCTGGCCACAGCCCGTGGGATCCCCGTGGGCGCGGACCCGGCAACCATTCCCTGCAGGATGACTCTTCCTTTTCTCTCCCTGCACCGGCTCCCGATGCACACTCCCCTCCCCACCCATCTCCCCAAGGAAAGGGTGGGCCGCTCAGGCAGAGGGTGGAGTGCGTGCCTCTGTCACAGAGTCCAGTCACCTTCTGTCTAGAGAAGGCCATTCTTCAAGTAGGACGGCCAGGGCTCAGACCAGTGCCGGGCCTTCTCCTCCTTTCCCATCTGAACAGGAAAGAGAGGAAAGCCCAGATGTCCCGGGGAGACTCCAGCCCTTTCAAGTCGTGTGACAGGTGTGGTCCATGACTTGTCCCAGCCTCACGGTTGTGTCCCGCCACCTCGCTGCCCGTGAGTCATCCTGTGAAGCCTCCAGCTTTCCCTGGAGGAGGCTGTCGGGCTGCCAGGAATTCCGTCCCTGAGTCATCTCGCACTGCAAACGAGGTTTGTCATGACATTCTGGTTTCCACGTGGAGCAGAATCTCAGAGGGCCCAGCGAGTGAGGCGTGTTGGGCCAGTGATTATTTTGGGTGGCTTGAGAGAGAGGGCTCAAGATAACAAGAACAATAGCTCACATATGGTGCCTACCGCCATGTGCCAGATGCTAGGATTTACATGAGGAACAACCACATTTAATTGTCCTAACTCCCATATGCGGGACGTTGTACTACTTAGCTCAGTTTTACAGACGAGGACGCTAAGGCACAGAGAAGCTAAGTAACCTGTCCGAGATCATGCAGTGAGCACGGAGTGAAGATGGGGTTTCAGCCCAGATCTCCTGGTTCCTGCTGCATGGCTTTCCCCCTGATACCAGGCTGCCTCTTTCAAAGCTATGATGCCAACATTCAAAATGGGCTCACCAGGATGGAACAGTTCCCAGGGCACTGGTGCTTCTGTCAGCACCAGAGGAAGGACCAAAATAGGACACACCAAGTGGATCCAATCTTGCCTGAACCTCAGCCTGCAAGGTTTGGGGGTTCACTGCGGGGAACGATCTGAGCTGGGTCCCAGCCCCTCTTGCCCCCGCCCGCTCCTGCTTCCTTCGCCCGGCTTGATGAGCCGTGCAGTGTCAGGTTTGACTTGGCTCCATAGAGCTGGTTTTGAAAAGGCATCTCACTCATAGCTATTCAGATTTCAGAAACAAATGCTCTGCACCACTGATCAGAACGCCTGGAGTCAACAGAGCCGGTGACATCTTAAGAAATGCACCCGGTACTTAAGGCTTTCATCTTAATTATACATGTTCAAATCATAGACAGATTTTCTCCTTCTGGTCCTGAATATCAGAGCTGCCAAATCCAATTGAATCATCTTCTTTTAAATGCATTTTGCAGTATGCGTTTCACCGTTTTCCCAATTTCCATTGTAAACGAGCGCCAGAATTGTGCTGAGGGCCCTTTTCTTACAGGCTGCATTATTCAACCAGCAAATGAAGAAAGGAAAATGCTGATTGCAAAGGAATTAAAAAATGGTCCTGGGCAGCCTCCTGGGTTTGGCTCGGACCGGATGTGGCCAGGCCCAGGCACCATCTTTGTTGGAAGGTTTTAGTCCCTTTGTCCCAGGGAGGGACAGACGAGGAAGGTGTTCCTTCCGTGTCCCCCTCCAAATGAGCCAGCACTCAGGCCAGCTTCCGCGGCTGGGTGGGAAGGAGAGCCATCCGCAAGCCTGTCCTCACGGTACCACCACTGTCATCAGTGTAGATGCCACACACTTTAATTTCTGCCGTGTCCTGGCTCAGACCGGCCAGGAGATGCAGCTCCTGGATCACTCACAGGGAGCGTTTGAGTGTCATAAGCAACACGGACAGCCAGTGCCCTTGTACACTAGTGGTGCCCACTGGTTCTGCCGTCCCGGGAATGGGGTGGGGTAGGGTGAGGGGCTCCCAGACTTAGGATGGTGACAGCAGCTGGTGGGAGAGCAGCAAGCCAGGAACCCAAGGTCTGGGACTCTGCAGAGGTCTGTCTGCTTTCTTTCCCTGTCGTCTTCTTTCTGCTCACCCAGCACTCCCCAGTGGCACAGCCGTGGTTCTTCGTGCCTGCGTTGGGCTTCTGCTTTCTCCTTTCCCATCACTTTTATGCTTGTTGATTGCACTTACAGTTTGAAGCCCTGTGTGGCCTAAGAGCAGAGTTGTTGGCCCATTTCACAGGGGGAAGCACGTGCCCTTGGTTCAGCCTGGGCTCTGGAGCCGGTTATCTGCAGCTGGATTCCAGCCTTGGGCAAGCTCCTGACCATCTCTATTCCTCAGGAGGTGATCAAGTCTTGAGGGTGGAGCCCTTGTGAGTAGGATTAGTGTCCTTATAAAAGGGACGCCAGAGAGTTCTCTTGCCCTCTTTCCGTCACGCGTGGATACAGCAAGAAGTCGGCCACCTGCAACCTGGAAGAGGGCCCTCCCCAAACCCAACCATGCGACACCCGATCTCGGACTCCAGCCTCCAGGACTGTGAGAAATAAATTTACCCTGTTTATAAGCCGCCCGGCCTGTGATGCTCTATTCCAGCAGCTGGAACTGACTGAGGCACTTAGTGAGCACCTGTTCCGTGCCAGGCATCCTGCGTTGTTTAATCCACAATATTTCTGTTTGAGTCAAGGGCACCCATTTTACAGGTGAGAAGAGTGAGACTCCGAGACTTTAGTGGACTTATAAACGTCATGTGGTAAGCAGCAGAACCAGGAAATTAACCACTGACTCTGGTCCCTGCATTTGTAACCACCACAGGGCAGCATCACCAAGCTGCTCTGAGGAGAAAGAACCGGCCAATCCTCTGAGGTCTGAGCTCCTCCCAAACGGCCTCTACTTTGCCGTTCTCTCCCCACCTTCCCCGGAAGGAAATTCCAGCCCAACACCAGGCTCTCTTTACCTCTCTATTTTACATTTACAGGTGGTTCTGGATTTTCTGAGGGGGGTGCTCAGTTGCACGGAAGGGGCGGTTGAGCCTAGTGTCATAGTTTTTTGACCTCTGCCTTCCACCGCCCCGTGGGACCACCCAGAGCCTTGCACGGACAGGATCTCACTGTGTCCATTAAAGGATGGAATGTGCCCGGATGGCTGGGGAGCCCTCTGAAGCACCTCCATTCCTGTCCCAGAAGCAGCAGGCAAGGCCAGCTACATGATTTGTAGAGCTTGGTTCAAAACAAAAATGCACGGCTCCTGCTCAAAAAGCAGAAAAAAAGGTTTTTCCTTTCTTTTATAGCCTCTCTCTCGACCTGTCAGGATGTTTTTATATGCTATTTAATGTTGCACTTCCTCAGTATGGGAACACTCGAGGGGGGAGTGCAGAAGCTCACGGATGCTTGGGGCCCCACCCCACAATTCGGTGCACGGGGCACACGGGCTGGGCCCTCACCGGGGATGGGAGAGCAGCGGCAGTTGCTGGAGGTAGTGGGAGAGTGGGCGGCCAAGAATTATCCCCAGGGAGGTGGGGAAGCACGGGAGACCCCCTAAGCATGTTTCATTGTCCCATCGGACTTCACTTACAAATGGCAAATTCAAAGATAAAAGTATTAAGAATTTTGAAGAGGGCCCCTCCGAGCATGGAGCCCCGTGCAACCGCACGGGTCACATGCCTGCAAAGCTGGTCTTGACCGTGTGGGCTGCTAGAGCTGCCGACACATCACCTTTTCTCCCCGGCCCCTTGCTGGCAGTTGGCATTTCTTAAAAAAGGGGATGCCCTGGTTACTACCACTGGCTCAGTGCCCAGGAGACTCAGTCTCCTGTTCTGTTGGAGGCGCAGCTATTTCTAGGCAACACCTGACATGTGCACCCTCCCCCCGTGGGTACCCTCCTGCCCAGGTTGCAGCAGGGGTGCTCAGGAAGGTCCCTGGCCGGCTCTGCCTGGGCCTGGGGCTCCCTTAGGCGGGCGGCAGCAGCCGGGGCCACGGCTGCCTCATGCTACATTGCATTTGCGTTTCGTGGGGCTGAGCGAAGGTGCTAATGAGCCAGAGTGCTAATGAATTGCGGCAAGCTCTCTCGCTTTGCTGTTTTAATGCTGAAAGGAAAAGGCATTTATGGTTTTCTTCCTTCCACTAGCCCTCCTATACAATTATTTCATCTGCTGCAGAAAATGTGCAGATCACTAACAATTATTAAATCTGATCATCATTAGCCTCCGAGCTCCAAGCAGCCTGCTCAGCACATTCCTGGCTCCTGACCCCCTCCCTCGCATGCAGGGAGGGGCCGGCAGGCAAGGCAGAGGGGAGGGGCGATGACCCGCTCTCTCATGGGGTGGGAGAGGCCTGGATCTGCACCTTCGACATCCCTCTTGCCCTTTGCTGAGAAGAAGTCTTGCTCCTGCTTTCCGTGCATAGCTGTGTCTAACTTTCCAGTTTCTTTGTGTCTGTGTGGGGAGCGGGAATCACCTGTGAAAATGATGGTAGATATGCACACACATCCAAAGGCATGTTCTAAACAGACCCCACTTCTGCCAGAGGTTTAGTTCATGACTGTAGGGCCCAGGGTCCAGGTGAAGAAAACCCAGGTGTCCTCATGCTTTGAGAGAACAGAGTCGAAGAAGATGAGCCTGGGCTGCTTTGGGATTTTGTTGGGGCCCTGCAGGAAGCAGCTGGCACAGTCAAGGGGTTATTTGAAGGGAGCTTAATGAAGGACTATTTCAGAGGTGGAGGTAGGTGTCTTAGCTGTGTGTCTGGCTTCTGTAAACTTGATGCTTCAACTTCTGCCCTGTGCGCGTAGGCTGGACACATCCGGTTCTGGACTCAATGAGAGGCCTGAGGGACTTGGCCCCAGCCTCCTGCACCACCCCCTCTCCTGGGGGAAGAGTCTTCCTCCCTGGGGTGTCACTTTTCACATACGAACCAGCCAACCTAGAGTCCACACCCCCAACCACCTCTCTAATGGGGCTGTCACTCCAGGTCACTATACCAATCACCTCAGGGCCAGGGGCCAGACAACTCAGGACAGCCGCAGAGCCCGCTGGAATTATTCACACTAGTCACTCTTGCCCACAGTTCTCTCTCCCCCTCTGCCTTGTGACGCACCATGTTGCTTCTCCATATGACTCTCCTGGGGCAGGCCGTGTACTTCTCTCTTGGGATCTGTGAGTGTAATAAACTGTCTTTTCAGTGGCAGTCATCTCCTGATCTGTTGGTCTTACTATACTCAAATAATAATAATAATAAATTAAAACAAAACAGTTAAGGGAAACAACAAGGAATAATGAGATACCCAGGGAGGAACCACCTGGGGGCTATGTGATATCCAGGGAGGACCAATTGTGGGCCTGAAGAGGCAAGAGGACGGAGCATCATTAATTAAAAGGAAGAAGTTGGCAGGAGATGCCAGCAAAAGCCGTATCTTTGGGTGAGGGTGGCTGAGATGTGGCCATAACAGAGGAACAGATTCGTTGCTAAACTGCAGCCCTGCAGGGAGAGAGCCGGGATAAACACCCCACTTTTCTCTCTGCCAGTCTCCCATCTCCAGCTGGGGCCTCCCATTGGCTGAATCCAAGCAGGTGCCTGGGGCAGCTCCCAGACGGCAGGGCAGGTGGAAAACTGCTCAGGACGGGGATAGAGTTGAATCAGAGATTGTGGACCATGGAGAGGACCTTTCCCAGAGAACGGCCAGGTGCTTTGGAAATGGATGGGGTGATTGAGAGAAGACCCCAGACGACAAGAAGCCTCTGTTTGGTGCCTGCAGACGGATACGGGATAGGTAGATCTCAGTGTGGTCTAGACCAGCGCCTCTCAAACTGTACTGTGTACACAAATCCCCCCAAGGGGCTTGTTAAGATGCAGCTTCAGACTCAGGAGGTCTCCTGTGGGGCCCAAGATGGTGTATCTCTGACAAGCTCCCAGGTGATGTCCCTGCAGCTGGTCCGTGGGCCACACATGGAGTAGCCAGCTTAGGTCTTCCTTCCCCCACATTCATATGGGGGAAGCTAGCCTCACGGGGGCTAGCTCGTCAAACCGTCCTGGTCACCCATTTCCCTCTGGCCCATCCTCCCTGGCCCTTTGTCCATCTATTCACCATTTTGGGGAGCCTTTGAAATTCATCTTTCCTCCTCCACCTCATGTGAGGGTAGATAAAGGCATTTCTTACCATCTGGCCAGAAATCAACTTCCCTAAGATACCCTGACCTGGGGTAACTTAAAAAAAGAAAAGTTTAATTGGCTGCAATTAACAGAAACAAATTGGTTTGACTCTGCAGCAATTATCAGTTTTTATTCTCACTCTGAATCTGTCGTTCATTTCTCAACTTGCCAAAGAAAGACCTGGACGGGAGTTTGGAAAGGTTGGCGGCCCCCTCCCGGTGTTGGTGGGCTCTGTGGGCCCCTGACTCCCAGTCCCTTTGCAGCCCAGGGTCTGGCGGGGAGGAGGTGGTGCGGAAGGGAGCTGCCATTTCTTGAGCCTCCACTGCACCCTGGACCCACCATGTGCTGGGTGATGTGATTACCTTGTCTCACCCTCTCTCTGCAGAGGCAATAGTAGCCTGTTTTTAAAGAGGGGGAAATCGAGGCTTGGCTGGGTTTAGGGGCAAAACTGGACTTGGTTTTGTGTCTGATTTCAAAACCAATGCTCTTTCTTTACCACCCTTTATGGCTTCCATGCAGGACCAAGACGAGGGAGACAGAAGAGAGGCGCTCTTCCTGGGTGCCAGATTCCAGGGAAGGGGGCAAAAACTCAGTAATCAAGATAGATAAGATAGGGGGCTGGCTCCGTGGCCGAGTGGTTAAGTTCGCGCGCTCCGCTGTGGCGGCCCAGGGTTCGGATCCTGGGCGTGGACATGGCATCGCTCGTCAGGCCACGTTGAGGCGGCATCCTACATCCCACAACTAGAAGGACCTGCAACTAGGATATACAACTCTGTACGGGGGGTGGGGGGGTCAGGGTTGGGGAGATAAAGCAGAAAGAAAAAAAAATTGACAACAGTTGTTAGCCCAGGTGCCAATCCTTAAAAAAAAAAAAAGACAGATAAGATATATATATAGATAGATAGATATTTGGTGAGGCAGATTGGCCCTGAGCTAATGTCTGTTACCAGTCTTCCTCTTTTTGCTGAGGAAGGCTGTTGCCGAGCTAACATCTGTGCCAGTCTTCCTCTATTTTGTATGTGGGACACTGCCACAGCATGGCTTGATGAGCGGTGTGTAGGTCCGCACCCAGGATCCAAGACTGAGAACCCTGGGCCGTTGAAGCAGAGGGCATGAACTTAACTGCTCCGCCACCAGGCAGGCCCCCAGGATAGATAATATTTTTTTAAAATAAAAATTAATCCAAAATATCCATGATGAAAAAAAGTATCCAAATTTCAGTAAAGAGTATCTGAAATGGCCGAGTTTAGGGAGAGGAGAGTGAGGCCAAGGGCACGGTGGGATCTGGTCTATACCTAACATTTGGATGTTTTGTTCATTGTGGGTTTTCAGCTCAGGCCCTTTCTATACAGGTGAGGAAACTGAGTCTGCCTCTGTTTCAGCACCTGTCGATGTGGCACAAGTGCTTTCCTCCGAGGTGTGCAAAGAACCTGCCTGGCCAAGCAGGTACTCAGTGAACGTTGGCTCTCTTTCCTTTCCTTTTCCTGACTTCCCTCCTTGTTTGTCCACTTTTCTTTCCTTCCTCAAAGCGGCTTAAGTTCCCACCCATGTAAGCTCCCTCCTCCTTTGGCATCCTACCTGTGCAGTGACCCCCGTGTCTAATGGTGAGGCCCTCGGCAATCTCATCTCCTGGGGCCAGGAGACAGACTGAGTTTTTTGGGCTCCCTGTGCTGGGGGCGGGTGCTCACGGGCCTCACCCTAGCCCCATCCCTTCCCTTCTCCAAAGACTTAAGAAATTCCTTACCCCTTGCCCTCCCACCTGCCTCCCTCCCCAGCTCATGCATCCTGGTTGAACTGCAGGGAAGGGGAGCCCCCAACGCCCCTGACTGTCCTCAGAGGCTGGGGGAGGGGTCAGGGAGGAGGGTGTGTGCGGTGGGGGAGGGGAGGAGTCAGGGCCCTTGTAGACATTAAGTGATATTCATGTTGTGACAATCCAACGCTGCCTCCTTTCCAAACTGAGAAGCCGGGACACCTGTAGTCTGCCTTTCACCACTTTGAATGATGTGATTCCTTCCAGAAACAGGGGGCAGGGGTGCAGATGCAGAATGGCCCTGCTTTCTGGCTTAGTTCACGGATAGGTGGTGGCAGGGACCTGGGGGCCTACCGTGCTCAGGCACTGGGTGAGAGGAAACATGCTGGACGCCGTGACCCACCAGGACCCCTCTGCCCTTCTGCACATGGACCTGACCCCTTGCAGGAGAGTCACCTGGCCTTGTCCATCTCCCAGACTGCTGACTGCTCCCCGGACCCAGGGGCTGCCTTTGGGAAGGGTCTTCCCCACCGCTGAGGAGCCCGCAGGAGCCGTGGGCCTGAGCATCCCCTCCCTGGCCAGCAGCTCCGCTCGGGCTGAGCAGAGAGGAAGGAGCCTGGGCTCTCTTCCCGGGAAATGTGGGAAGATTAATTAGGTAAGCCTGCAAAGGGTTTGGAAGTGAGAAGTGCGGCCCTTTTCTCTCCAGGTCCCTTCCCTGGAGATGAGACGCTTCAGTGGGGTGAAGAGAACTCCTGGGACTCAGCCCTGGGACGAGGCTGTCCCTCCCTCTTTGCCTTGCCCTCCTCTGTCCCCGGACCCAGGGTGTTTCCTGCCCTCTGCCTCCTCCCCCGGCAAATCAATTTCAGCAGGGAAAGGAACAAGGCCATTACAGTTAACACCGCTCCGCCTGGAGTTGCTTGGCCTCCGCTATTCATCATTCCTAATTAATTAAAAAGTAATTACTTATGGATCTGACTTTCATTATTTACACCCCCCAGGCTGTGAGGATATTACTTTCCTCAGTCCCCCTAGTATCCTAAGCTGCTCTGGTGCCGGAAATTGCAGCGCCAAGCGTGGTGAGGGCTGATCACATGCGGGCATCCTAGTCGGGGGGATCCGAGTCCCCATCACAGGCCACGTGGCCTTGGGAATCTGCAGCCCCTTCTGAGAGCCCAGGAGGGGACTCTGAGCACCGGGAGCTGCCCTGGTCTGCTCGACCTGGCAGGTTAACCTTTTCAGGATTGGAATAACTTCCAAACCCTGCTGCTCAATGTGTGGTCACGGATCAGCAGCATCAGCATCACCTGATTGCTTATTAGAAATGCAGACCCTCAGCGCCCACCCCATACCTGCTGAATCAGAATCTGCATTTTAGCAACATCCCCAGGGCCTTTGGTGCATGTTCAAGTGTGAGAAGCACTGTCCCACTGGACACGGAGCAAAGCTTGTCTGTGCCAACTCACCCGGGCGCTGCATGCACTGAGCAGGTTGTATGTTACACACCATCCCACGTGGGGCCTGTGACTTCTGGTCCCTGCCTCCAACCGCCCAGCTAGGCTGGTGGGTGTGATCAGTGTGCCAAGGCTCTCTGTCCCCCAGCCCAGGGTCCTCGGTGTGCTAATTCCTGCCCTGTCCACCTCACGAGGGTGTTGTCAGGATTAATCAGGATAATGTATATGAAGGTGCTTTGGAAACTGTAAGAGGTGCTTCAGATGGCATCCTAATAAATTTTCACCCGGCCCATCACTTTCACCCATCACCCAAAATTTCACTGGCCCATCACCCAGCTTCCCAGGCTGCTCCCCACAGTTTGTCCCTTTCGATTGCTTTCCTGCCCTCAAAATGTATTTGTTCAGAGTCTGAGTGCCTGTCTGAGTGCATGAAACCTGATGAATGAACCCAGGCTAAGTACTCGTGGGTACGGGGCTGATGTTTCTCTTCTCCTGGTTCCATAACAAACTTGTAACATAAAAGGACATTTGGCACACAGGCTTTCTCTCCTCTAAGGCTTAGGAAGTGTGCAAACTTGGACAAGCGATTTCTCTGGCGTCAGTTTCCTCAGCTGTCAGCGGGGATGTTCCCACTCTTGGAGTGGCTGTGAACCATCCGTGAGCTCATCAGCACGCGTCACTCAGTTCATTGCAGTTATTATTAATGATCGCTGCCTCAGTCTGGGGCTCAGCCCTTGCATCTCCATGAGCTGACCGGCGCACGCCTGGGTCTGGGCAGATGTCTGGGGAAGATGAGACTGTTTTCCACATTTGTGGCTAGGGCTGTCAGGGCAGAAATGGGGACCTTGAGGACCCAGCCATGAAGGCTATTCTGGGGAAGTCTAGAGTGCCATGAAGAGAAGCAGGACTGAGGACTCCTGAGTAATGGGCTTGGGGTTCAAGATGGTGGCCAGACATTCCATCCTGGTCCCTTGGTGACATCTGCCACTCAGGTGCTTGGGAGGATGGGGTCGAGTGTGCGGTGGGTGGGAAGTTCTGATCGTGGCAGCCACCCTCCCTGAGAAGGAACTCTGGGTGTGTTCAGGAGGGCAGTCCTGCTGGACTTGTGCAGTGACACGGGCCACACCGGGTGGGTGGCAGCCACAGCTGCTCTGTTCCTTTCTCCCATGTCCGGTGAATCTGTCTTGATGTTCAACTGTGTGTAAGAGATGATCAGAACAGGGAAGAGAGGGTGGGATGGGAAGGGAGGATGGGAGGGGGCTGGAAAGGAGAAAGTGGAAGGAGACAGGGTGGAGATGATGAAGGGGGGAGTAGGAGAGAGGAAGGGAAAGACTGTCACACTACAGGCGACCCTCGCAGTTCAGGCTGTGCACCCTTAGATGGGGCTCCTTACTCGGAGGAGGGAATCAACCTCTGGAAAGCTGAGTCTGCAAATCTAGAATAGGGAGACGCAATGACAGCCACGCTGGCAGGGCCTCTGGTCTTTCGTTAACTGCCTCTCCAAACTGCAATGAAATTTTACAGGCATCTCTGGCACGGACGAGCCACACCTGCGGTCACCACAGCCGCTGGCACCCCAGTTCTGTAGGTGGAGCCCATCTCCCCTCCCCACACCTCCTAACGTCTTCGTTTCTTTTCCCAATAGCCCATGATAGGATAATGTATTGCAATATTAATTGACACATTGTTTCGTTGCAGTAGAGGAACCAGACTGTCCAGAACGATTTGGTTTGGCTCCCTGTGGTTTCTGCTCCCCTTTCCAGGGTCAATTTTTCTGCTTGCTTGTTTGGGGGCACTTGTAGGGCGGAACACGAAGCTGTGAAGACTACCCTCTCTTCCCCTGGTCCTCGGGAAAGCCTTGGCTCACCGAGGAGTTGGTGCTGGGTGGCCCAGTGTGGAAGAGCCTTTGCTGAGACAGAGGTAGAAACAGCAAAAGGAGGGAGATTGTTCAAGGGCTGGAAGGAGGAGAAGCGGGGCTCCTTGAGTTCTGCTCCCTTGAGGTGCCCTGGGGGTGGGGGATGTGGGGAGTGGGGGGCTGGGCACCAGGGCTCCCTGCCTCGGCAGAGCCCAAGCCTGAACCTGGCACAGGTGCTGGGGAGCTGCCGGACTTAAGAGACCAGTGCTGACTGCAGACTCCCCAGAGGTTTTACTTGGTAGGAACTGCCGGTTCCTTCATGCGATCCTGGAGAAAGAGGCTGCATGGCTGGAGCCCTGACACTGAACAAGACTGAGTCTCTTGCCACCCCCATGGGGATCGGACTGAGACTTAGATGAATCTGACTTAAAGAAGATAAAGTCATGCACCATTTCTTGTGCCCTCAAGATGAAGATTGCCAATTTATTCCACGGCGCAGCACTGGAAGGAGGAGACAAGATGACTTCTCGAAACGAACAGCTCTGCTCCCCCAGGTCTCTCAACTGCCAGCTCCATCTGTTTCCATCTTGCCCAGTTAATGGACATGATGAAGAGAAGTGACCGAAGTGGTGGCAGTTTCTGGCCTTGGTTAAAAGTGTTTAGCACACATGGGCCTGGAGGAGCTTACCCCGAGACACACTCTGCAGTCGTACTGAGCCCCCTGGAGATCCTTTTCTGGGACGGCCATTCCCATATGGCTCTGTATGTCCGCATAAGCGTGTTCTCGGTGGTTTCCACCAAACCGCCGTGATTCAGGCAGTGAACACGGGCTGGGGAGACCTAGGGGTCAGGGTCATGCGAGGCACGTTCCAACAGCTGTTCTAAACCACGCAGGGTCTAGCATCCAACCCCCATGCTTCTCGGGTACCACCTGAGTGCCCGCTCCAAGGGTCGCTGGGAACTCCTGAGGGCTCCCGCACGTTTCCAAATCGGGTCGTCTCTGCCCGGTATCAAGCTTGATCACCGCTCTGCTCCTTTGGTCACCTTCTAACAGCCTTCCCCAGGCTGCTGCCCACCTCCTTTCCCCCGCAGTTTGCCCCAAATACAACACAAGCACACTGTGTGTGCCAGAGCTGGCTTCCACCAGTCCATAAGCATTGACTGTTAGCTTCTGGAATTTCCTGAACTTGGTAGCTTTTAATCAGCCACGGTGGGAATATTTACACCATGGAAATGGGCAAACACTCAGCTAGCCCACCTCCCTTTCCAGAGAGCTGGTTGTTAAACATTTAGCAGCACACCACTGGGTACCCCCCTCCCCCGTAGTTATCCATAGATTGGACTTCTTCCCTGAAGGCTTCAGGCGGGCAGAGGGAATTACAGTCCAGAAAGAAAACACAGGTGACTGGCTTACTCCCAGGGTCCATGGGGTCCCCAACCTTGGCCTGGTTTCAGGCCTGGCTTCCCACTCACCTTCCTGGGAGTGCCGAGCACATTTCCCTTCCACAGAGCCCAGGCCCCCAGTCCTCTGAAGCGTTCTTGCAAGGGGAAATTTTATTTTCACTTTAAAGCAATCCCAACTTCAGAGGCCGTTTGCATTGATATGCAGAGATTCACCCTCCTGCATCTCAAACTTGCTAGCTCCTCCCTGTCTTCATTCTCACTCCGGAAGTGGGCTCCAGCTTTGCAAAACCATGAGGCCCGTTAAGAGGGTAACCCCCCAAGCAAGGGGTCAGCCTGCCTTCGTTGGGAGGTTCAAGTTTGTGTCTTGAGATGATAAGAGAAATTGCAACTTTAGGAAGCTTTGAAAACAAGACTTCTTTGTGGCTATGTATACATGTGCCCACGTGCGTGTGTGTGCATGCGTGTGCATCAAGTGACAGTGCTGAATTTTCCCTGAGCCCTGTGCTCCTGGAAAACAGCAAAGATTAAAGGAATCCCCTCACCCTTTTGTTCTGGAAAACGGCTTACTGCGGGGACCATCCTTCCCCCATAGGACTTAGAAAAGACTCAGGGATTTGTGATAAGGCCAGACACGGCAGCCTCTAAATTCTTCTTTGCCTCATAAATAATTAGTTGAACTGCTTGTCCCCATTGATCAATCGCAAAAAAACACTTCTTAGCCAACCTTTGGTTCAGCTCCTCCCCTTCCTCCAGGCCCCTGAACTTTGGCCTGTGTCCGCTGGAGCCTGTGCCGCAGCCCCTCCTGAGAGCTGCTGGCCTGGGGGTAAAACCTTCTTCTGATCGTTGTCGAGCCCACCGAGCCCACCAGGCCGCCTCTCACCCACTTCCTCACGCCTGGCTCCTTGCAGCCTCCTTTATTCCTCTCCCTGCAAGAAAGCTCCGTTTGCCTTACTGTGGAGGTGCCTGCAGACCTTAGGGCCAAGCAGTGTCTATTGCCACACGCCCTGCCCTCCTACCCTGGCAGGAATCATCCTTGGGAAGAAAGGCGCTCCTTACTGAGTCCAAATTGGTTTTCATTTGGCGCCAGCCTCTGCTAGGGCACCTGGTAGGCGGAGAGGACCTGACAGGCTCTGGCAATAAGCCCGGTCTCGTGGGGGAGACAGGGCTTGGGCAAAATCAGACACAGATCCAGTCAGGAGAGCCGAGGACAGGGGAGGGGGTGGGCAGAAGGGGAGGTAGGTTAAGGCTTTGTATGTCGGGAGGAAAGGAAGATCTGGGGGCGGGAGTGATCTGCGGGCACAGAGGTGGATGCGGCCCATCCCTGTCCTCTCAGGAACCTCATGAAGGAAATGAGAAACATGTGCCTGCAATCCTACAGCGCCTGCCTCTGCTGGGAGGGAAATAGTTTCTCTATCAACTTAGGTCCATTGATCAGGGGCCTGGGAATTGACTGACAATAGGCAGATTAACAGGAAAAAGGCAAGATTTATTTCACATGTGTGTGGCAGTACTCTCTAAGAGTTGCTCTCCAAACAGCCAGGAGTTTATATACCAGCCCAACTGGGTGGAGAGCTTAGGGCTTCAGCAGGAAAGTATGGGAAGTGCTGACAAGGCTCGTGTCGTCCACTGAGTGTTTGTGTCCCGCCGTATTCATATCCTGAAGCCTTAGTCCCCAGGGTGATGGTATTTGGAGAGAAGGCCTTTGGGAGGTCAACAGGGTTAGAAGAGGTCACGAGGATGGGGCCCTCATGATGGATTAGTGCCCTTGGAAGGAGAGACACCAGAGAGCTTGCTCTCTCTCTGCCGCGTGGAGACACTTTGAGAAGGCAGCCGTCTGCAAGCCAGGAAGAGAGCTCGCACCGGAACCCGCCCAGACTGGCACCTTGATCTTGGGCTTCCAGTCTTCAGAACTGTGAGAAAATCGACCTCTGTCGTCTAAGCCCCCAGGGTACGGTATTTCGTTATGGCAGCCCGAGCTGACGGAGACAGCTCATTTACATGAGGTCGTGGAATGTCGTGGCGTTAAAGATCCGTGGTCTCCTTGTCCGGAGATGCCCCTCAGAGAGGGGTTGCTGGCCGCTGGGTCCTTGGGGAGCTCTGCTCAGTCAGATAGAGACAGCTCAGAAAACGCTTCCCGCTGCATCTGCTGTATCTCAGACGTCTTCAGTTTAGAGCCAGCTGGCAGCCATTCTGATGGGGTGTGGGTCTCTAATTCTGTATGTTTCCTGTCTTGTTCCAGTGTGGAGAAGAGGCCAGGAGGGGTGCAGGAAGGGGCGCTGGGGCACTAGAGAAACCTGCAGGGGGGGCCAGACTTGGGCTTGGCCCTTAAGAAGAGAGGGGTCCCCTCACATCGGCAGAGTGTCTCTCAAAAGCCTTTCACGGGCCTCGTCTCAGCTCGTTCCCATCGGGGGTTCGCAGGGGGTGGGGAGGCTGTGGTGAGGTCTCGAAGAACTCTCAGTGTCAGGCAGAGGAATTTGGGGTAGGGAGTTTTCAAACTTTCTTTTTCAAACTTTCTGTGGATTTATAAATTTCTACAATGAACAAGCATCACATTTATAATCATAAAAGGAGATTTTTTTTTTTTTTCCAAAAGAGACAAAGAGGGGAATAGCATGAACAAAGCACAGAAATAGAACTGGGGAGGAGAGGTGCAGAGAGGATGTCAAGACAATTCAGAGGCTAGAAGCTTCAATAGCCGCGGGGGGTGGGGGAGGGAGGTTGGGTGGAATCAGACAGTGAGGGCCCAAAATTACCTGCATTGAAAGAATGTTTATCTCTGCAGGCACTGAAGAGTCAGCTGGCCCGAGAGGAAGCCGATGTCTTGGAGGGTACAGTGGAGAAATGGAGGGCAGCGGAAAGTTCTTTGCACAAATCATTGAGGTACTACCATCCGTATGTTGGATTCCTAGCCGTCAAGAGCTTAATTAACACTGCAGCTTCTCACTGCCTGGCGGTGCACACACAGGCCTGTAATTTGTAGTGGTTTGACTTTGCTCAGGGGAGAAACTGAGGCAGGGGAGCGAGGAGCCCCTCGGCTGGGGCGGCAGCTGCTCCTTACTCAGCGCTGGCGCCTTGGTCCAGCTCTGCCCGGCTCCCTGCCCCTTCCACCAGGACTCAGAGGGAAAGCCTCTATTTCCTGCGCAAAGTGGCCTCCAAGTGAGAGATCAAACTTTAGAGAGAGCTGAAAAAGCAATTAACTTCACTCAAAGTGAAAGATATTGTTTTGTGCCACTAGACGATTTTTTTCCCCCAGAAAAATTACACCCTCAAAATCAACATTTGATTTAGTCTTTGTTCGTTTTAAGAATGATGTGAGGCTATGAACAGGCAACCTGGGACTTTATAAAGAAAATATGATGCAGCTGAAATAATTTTAAGGCTGGATGTAGCTTTGCATTCGCCTTCTGAAAGCCTGCACCAATTTACACTCCCCCAGCAGTGTAGAAGGAGGGCCCAGCTCTTCCTAGCCTCAGCAACATGGAGAGCTATAATTTAAAAAACATTCATTTGATGGTGAAACATGGCTTTGTTGTATATTTCTTTGTTTACAGAGAAGCTGAATATTTTTTCCTATGGTTCTTAGCCTCTTGCATTTCTTTCTTGTTTTTCATACTAGGATTTTATGTCCATCTTTTCCCTCATTGCTTGGTATGAGCTCTTTACATATTATAGTTAATGTCCCTCAGTCATATACGGGGGTCCTTGTTTTCCACATTCCTCTGATTCTGAGTCCCTGAAGTTGTAAGTTTGCCTAAGAAAACAAAATTTGCCATAACACACAAAAAAATCCATTCGTGGGCTGCCCTCTTAGAAACTCTGCTCCTCCTCCCATATCCCTCACACTTAACACAAGCGCATTTTTCCGCCCCTTCCTCATCCGATTTGTGGGTTGGTCTGTTCCTGTTAGCCATATGTTATAAACATTCTTGAGCAGAATGCAAAACAATTTCAAATTTTGCCAGAGATGCAAAATTTCCTGAGGTTGATCAAAGTGATTACGGAGAATTATTTGAATCACATGCAAGGATACTGGCAAGTGAGAATATAGCAGAATTCAGCCAGTTGACAATTACAGAAGAAAAAAATCTAGCAGGCTGATGAAATGACAGGCACTTCAAAAGAGAGAGATTTGAATTTTAGAGGATTAAGACAGGCCATTGGGAAAATTGATGACGCCTTCAAATATTTTTTTGCAAAAATGTCCTCTTTATGATTGTGCTGTGAAAGTCAAACGAGAAATCAAGGATGCTGTATCGAGCTGTGAGACGATCTTGTCAGAAAAATTATGCCCCCCAATCAACATTTGATTTATTCTTTGTTCATTCAAAGAATTAAAAAAGAGTTACATTCACAGCCTGCGTTTGTTAAATGCAAGCTAAAACAAATTGTTTCATAATTTGTAGTTTCTCTTTAAATGTAAAGTCACAAACATTTATTTCTTTCCATCTTTTAAATGGAATCACTTTGTGGCCTTTTTGTCCTAATCCCAGTTTTCCTTGAATAACGAAGAACTTCAATATCACACTTTGGTTTCTTTTGTATCAAGGACGTCTGCTTCCCTCTATCCCCAGTTTAAGGCGCTGCAGGGTGCCCCGGTCCAGTCTCAAAGTCCCGGGGCACGGGTCTTCCCTCAGTTAATCTCCCTGGTGCCCTGTGGCCTCCTTAGGGCACTCATAGGACCAGGAACGTAAAAGCGTCTTTCCTAGAGGCCTGTTTGATGTGTGAAGGCTCAGAGCACTGGCCGTGCAGGCTCCCATTGGTACAATGGCTGGGCACCTGTTGGACAAGGCTCTGAGGCAGAAGAACTGCCTGTTCCTCCTCACGCACAGGCTTGTGGGCCCCAGCCCCTGGATGCACGGGTGGTACCCACGCCGTAGTTCTGGGCTGGGACTGCACGTGGCACCATGTGTCAGGATGCGCTCACGTGTCCTAGCGTCGCATGGTACCTCTTTCTCTCCTTGGGGCTCTGCTCTCTCAATTCTTGACCCTAGAAGCTGTTTCTCCCCTCTGCCCACATCCTGATGGCTGTCTCAGATCCTCTCCCTCTGCCCTCTGCCAAGTACGGCTGCCGTAAATTCCTCCATGCCCTCGGATAGGGTGTTAGCTTTAGCATCTTAAAGAAATGGGGCAAGAATTAAATTGAATCTTTAGCAGGCATTATGCTACATTTTCAATATGCTTATAATGCTTTATGACACCGAGATGTTTAATAGTTCTGTAGTTAAAACCTTTGGTCTTTTTTCTTCTTAACTTTCCATTGCATTTAAGCTTTGAGAGTCTTTTAAAAATTTATTCTACTTTGGTTTTTTTCTCCCTTTAGTTTTCAATACATCTAGACCATATTTCTGTAGACAAGGTGATGGGCGCTGTATCGGTCACTCATGGCCACAGTAGAGTTGCGCAGAAACAACCACACGACCTCCATGGGATACACAGGAGCGTCCATTCTGGTCTCATTTATCCTCTGCAAGTCGGCTGGGGCCCAGCTGAGCCCGGAACCAGGCTGCGGCTGGAATCAGGTCTGTTCCATGAGTTTTGCATCCTCCTCAGAGCGGTAAGCCACCAGGTACATTCTTTCCTGGGGATGGCACGGGCCTGGGGGTGGGCTGGTCACGCGGGCTCATTTCAAGCCTGTGCTCGCTTTGCATTTGCTCATATCCTACTGGCCAAAGCCGAGTCAATGGGCAAGCCTGAAATCAAGGGGTGGGGCGGGACCCTCTGCCCACCTCGAAGCCATGGCAAAGGTGTGGATGTGTCACACTGCCACAGGGACATGAAGGACCAAGGCTGAAGCTCAGCCGGCCCCACCAGCCAATTTTCCCAGCATCGTCTTGAATAAGCCACTCTTGTTCTTTAAATTATGAGCCTGTGGAAGCAAGGCGAAGGAGCAACTCTCCGATGCTCGTGGAACCCTGTTATCAGAGACCCGGCAGGCTGGATAGGGACAGCCGAAGCGGAGTGACTCAGCTGCTGGAGCTCTGGGCCCTACTGGGCAATTCTCCATCCAAACAGGAGGGAAGACAGCAGCTCTGGGGCACCGTGCTCCTGGGTCCTTCGGGCAGTAACAGGTCATCCCAGGCCACCGATCGGCTGGGTGTGATTGCATGGGATGTGTGTGCAGGGGGCACACAGACACGCATGCGCAATTATGTAGACATGAGACTACGACCCTCTCCAAGGCCGGTAATGATGAGATGAGGAACAAAGGCAGCCAAGCTTTTTGCACGCTCCTTAAGCTCTAGGTGCTGTGTGAGCTCGAACATGGGGAGGAGTCGTGGGGGAGGCCGAGCATTGATTACTTTCCACGAAGAGGCCATCGTCCTAACCTTTTCCTTCTCTGTATGATGATCAGCTGCTCCTCTCCTCTCCGCTCTGCCATTTAATAAGGACAGGATAGGCAAGAGAAGATGCTGTAAGATCCAATTAACTCAGGCTTCAAAAGGCCCGGTCTCCATGTGGTGCCAGCTCCCGCCGCCCCCAACAACAGGCGGGCCTGGCTGCAGCTTCCTGGAGGCAGGGGTGCTGGGGGGAGGGCTGCTGTGAGCATCCAGATTCCCCAGGCAAAAAGGCCTGAGGTCAAGGTTTCTCCCTCCTCCTCTTGGCAGTCCAGGGGAGTGGGAAGGGATGGGGGTGTGCAGTGTGTTGTATGGGGCCTCAGGATGCCCAGCCTCCCACGCCCCCGCTGAGTGCCCACCCCTCCCCTCCTCTCTGTTTCGACCAAACTGTCTTCTCTCTGTAAGTCACCACATGTACCCCCGGCCTCAGAGGGAGGCAGCTCTGAGATTTGCAGAATCGGTCCCAGGCCCTGTGCTGGCAGCCAAATCCCGTCTTGGGTGAGGTGGGAGGAGGGTGCTTAGCTGCAGGCAGATGTTTCTGTTCTCGAGTGGAGACGGGGGACGTGGGGGCTCAGTGTGTGCAGATGGGTGGGAACGGAGAGGGAGCCTGGGGGCTGTGAGCGGGATTGGGGCAGATGGTGTGAGTCGAATGCAATTTTGGAGGCAGACAATTTTGATGAAGCACGGCATAAACCTTCCGTGGTGCATGAGCGTTTCTGGTGTTTTCTGATGCCTCCCACCCGTCCAGGCTGTCCCTCCCCGCCTTCAGCAATGGTTCCTTCTGGAACCCAAGCCCTGCTTCAGCCCGGCCTGCGTGCCCCTCCTCACACCCAGGTCTCATGGTTCCTAGATCTCCTCCACCTCTCAGAGCTTCCTCTACCCCTGCCACCCTCCTCTGGGGTGGCTTCCCTTTGGAGCTCCCCCATCGTCATCAGAATGTTCCCACCTCAACCATCTTCCCGTGAACTCCCCTCACTCCTTCTGCTGACTTCTCCTCTCCGCCTGTGGAAGTTTAAAACACGCCCACAGGTTCTTTGACACTCCAGCCACCGGGAGGATGGGGCTGATCTCCTTTTAAATCTGGGATGCTTGTGACTGTTTTCCCCAGTAGAGGATGGCAGAAGGAACACTAGGTCAGAAAAAGCCAAACAATTTCTGCATGGGTCCCTTGGGACCCTCGCCTTTGGAGCCCTGAACCACCATCTAAGAAGTTCTACTACCAGGATGCGAGAAAGCTCGGGTCACATGGGGAGGCAGGGTGCTGTGCTCCTGTGGAGCCCGGCTGAGGGCCCTGCTGACAGTCAGCATCACCCACCAGACTGGTGAGGAATAACCTCCAGGTGACTCAGACTCCAGCAGGTGAGTGTCCCCGGCCATTGAGTGTGCTCAACTGAAGCACCACATCACAGAGCAGAGGCAAGCCATGCCTGCCGTACCCTGTCCAACTGCCCGTAGAATCTCTGAGCATGATAAGATGGTTGACTTCAGCTGCTAAGTTTTGGAATGGTTTGTCATGCAGCGATAGCAAGTGGGACGGTTAGTAACTGCCGTTCTTACTGAATCACGTCCTTCATCTCTGCATCTCTCCAAGGCTGGCACAGAGATAACCTTTAGTGTCTTGGACCATTCCCTGTGGTTGTAGGGTACAGGAGAGGGTGGAAGGGCAGGTTGGAGAGGGGGCTTGTCCTGGACACTCTTCCCAAGGTCCTGATTCTCAGGGAAGTTCAGGGACAATGTTGCTTCCCCAGTGGGCAGCAAGGACTCCTATCGCTGCCTGTGCCCAGGACATCCACGCTCACAGCGTAGGCTGGGGGAGCATCGCTCTCTGCTGTCAGCAAGGATTCCCAAGACTTCAGAAAGTTGTCCAAGTGGCCCTGATGACAGCTATGGCCAGAGGAGGAAGCTGGCTCTGCCAAAAGCTTGAATTCCTTGTTCCAGGTGAGGACGTATTCGTTCTCTCTGGACCAAAATAGAGAGATGCCCATCCGGATGCTCTCTTGTCCCAGCCAGGCACACCTCTCTTGTGGTGCTCCGAAGCTTCCCTGGCTCTTGCTTAACAAGGGAGAGAGGGAAAAGGTTCTCTTCTCCTTTTTCCAGCCAGCCATCCATTTCTTCTCTCATTTGGGTTCATTATCCAGTAATGAAAACCAGTTCATTCTCAATCCGCCACCGTGTCCTCTAAATAATAGTGGCTGGAGAAGTCTCCAGTCTCACTCTCTACCCAACTCGCTCATTTTACTTCTCAGTCCCAGCTCATTAGCCCCAACAATAATTCTGAGTCCATCTCTCCCTTGCTTCTCCCTCCCACCCTGCCCGGGCCCTGCTCCCAGGGGAGAGGGCTAGTGAGGAGAGCTTGGCCAGGAACCCCAGTCAGCCCTGTTGTCAGTAGCACAAAGTGGGGCCAAGCTGTTCATTTATTCATTCATGCATTCATCCATTCATTCAACAAATATTTATTGAATGCTTAGAGCAGGCCAGTACAGTTCTAGTAGCTGGGGCCAAGCAAGACCTTGGAAAGTCAGATGACAAAATAAGACAAAAGAAAAGCCATAAAAGAAATAGAGCCACCTCTTCTAATACAGAGGAAACTTGGGGATGGGTGCAAAGACCAGTTACTAGGTTCCTGTAACGTGTGTAATCTGTAATCCTTGTTACAAGACAGATATCACCAGCCCATCACCCTTTTCTTTTTTTTCCAATTGATTTTGGAAAAGGATCAGGGTTTGGGGTAAAATGCAGTTTGTAGGTGAGTGTAAAGGTATATATCCAGCACATGTATTTCCCCCAGCCTCTCACTGTCTTAGTTATCTCATGCTTCTTACCAAATTACCCCCAAATGCAGTGGCTTAAAACAACAAGCGTTTATTATCTCACAGTTTATTCTGTGAGTCGGGAATCCAGGAGCAGCTCGACTAGACGGTTGTGGCTCAGGGTCTTTCTGAGGTTGTGGTCGAGATGTCGAGATGTCAGCTGGCGCTGTGGTCATCTGAAGCCTGCCTGAGGCTCCGCATCCAGGACCGTTCACTCCAGTGGTGGTTGTTGGAGGCCTCAGGTCCTTGCTGGCCGCTTGTAGGAAGCCTCGGTTCCTCTCCACGGGGGCCTCTCCATGGAGCTGTTCACGACATGGCAACCGGCCTCCCCAATCCACTGTTTCTCATAACCTAATCTCAGAAGTGACATACCATCACTTCTACCACATTCTCTTGGTCACAGAGACCATTTCTGGAACAACGTGGGAGGAGACTACACTCAGATGTGAATACGAGGACGGGGGTCAGTGGGGTCATCCTGCAGGCTGGCTACCACACTCACCTTTTCCTACTTCAAACCTCATCTAATACTTCATCCTTGGTCTATTCATTCAGTAAATATTTACTGAGCATGTGCTATGTGTCGGCAGTGTTTCAGCCTCTAGCGATTCATCAGTGACCAAAACAGACCCAAACAACTGATTGGGTCTGTGCTTATCCGTAAGGCTGGATAAATGGCCACTTCAGCATAAGGGGATGCCTGGGGCCAGTCTCGGAATGTGCACCTGACTTTGCGTGCGCATGTGCATGTGTGTGGCCTCTTTCAAGAGTGTGGAATATTCTCCTTCCTCTTTCACAGTCATGCCTCTGTAATGCTTAAATGTTCTGCTATAGTTGAAATCATTTCTGGAGCTCCCTTTTGGAATTACCTTGGAGAAGAAGCCCAGGAAGTTTCTTTCAAACATTCGCGAAGGTATCAAAGCTGCTGCTTTGGGGCCAGAATTTTTTGTGGGGAGTGTCAGTGAATCACTATTTGGAACCTGTGTTGGTGCAAACTAACTTGGAATTCTACCAAGAGTAAGCACCCCTACCTTCACACACACACACACACACACACCCGCAGACACACAGCTAAAGTTATGGCTATTAGGTTCTGACACTTTTCTCATGGACTGACTCTAAAGTCAGTTTCAAAGGTAAATTTCAAAATAACACGTTTTGAATAATAGCTACATCCCTGCAATAAAGGTTCAGCCTCCCAGAGGGACAGTTTGAATGAGATGCCCTCATTTTGATGGAGGAGTTCTGGAATGTTCTTTCCAAAAACTTTTGTCACTTCTTGCTTAAAGCTTATGATTTTCACTGTTGGAGATTATGAGTCTCTCTCTGGCTTTTCTGTCTTTCTTTCCTGTTTTTTCAGTGTTGCATCTGGGTTTTCATGGGTTTTGTCGGGAGGGATGTTTTTCATGTTAGGCGTAAGGACCAGCGGTCCACAGGTTGTCATCACCACTTTCCTGGACGCATTGGAAGCTCTGGCTCGGATCTGCTTGGAGGCCAGCAGTCCTGGCTTTCCTTCTGGCCCCAGAAGGCAGGTGTCCTTGATGGCCCTCTCACCACTATCTTTTTGGGAGAAGACGGCGGAAACACACAGATGTGTCTGACTCTGTCTTCGGCACCTTGCCAGCACCCTCTCCCCTCCTCCTTTTTTCTATCACGTCACTGAAGGGCGTCTTCATAGTTTGGTAAACAATCGTTGCATTTGATCTGCGTTCAGTCCGCCCCCTCTTCCTGCCAGTACAAATAATTGGGCAACATGAACACTGTCATCGGTGATCGCTTGCAAGCTCCCTTCCATCAAGTGTGCGTTATTTATTTTTTCAAAAAAGGGAAAGAAACTCTGGAAGATATCAGAGTGGGTTATGTTTCTTTCTTCTGTCTGTAGAATTTCGGGAGATTTGATAAAAAGTTCTGACAGCTGGCAAGCCAAGACTGCTTTTAAGTGAGGGCTAATAAATATCCTCTCAGATCAAGAGCGAATTCAGGGCCGGTGTCTAAGGAAAGGGCTGCCCCCTCCCCATGTGTGGTTCTCGTGCCACGTGCAAAGCGGAGCTCAGCTGAGCACACTGGAGCGGCGTTGAAACAGATCCAATACTTCACCATCTGGCCCTGATTGTAAACATGTGTACACAAAGTGAGTGTCACTTCAGCTAATTCACGAGGGCCAGGCTGCTCTGGCGGCGGCTGCAGCTGTCCCCGGGGTAGGGGGCAGAGTGGCGGCCCCTGAGGACAGCAGGACATACAGTTGGGCGGCCTTTCTTCCCTCGGGGTCTGTGGACCGGCCAGAGGGAGGCTAGACAGCCAGGCTTCAGAGGCCCGCCTGGGCACCACTTGTCTTCATTTCCTTAGGGCTGATGGTGGCCTTCCATCTAGCTTTCTGGCCATATTGCTCTGTATTTAATCCTTTTCCTTTCGGATTGTAAATATCCTCAAGGCAGGCTGTGCTGCTCTCCTGCTTCTCCCGGTTGAGGGACTTGCACTTGAGATGTTATCATTGAATTAAGATAAATCCCTAGCAATAACTTCTTCTTCGTGTCTATTTGAAGCCTTCCTGCTCTTCCTTGCATAGATTTCCGCTATTTCCGCCTTTGCTGGGCAGAGCGAAGGGCCGAATCCTCATCCCTCCGGGTGGAGGAGGCTCTGAATGAGTTCTCTTGTCTCTTGAGCAAAGAGCAGCGAGATCTCGGGTAAGTTCTCATAATGTCCCCGGGCCTCACTTTCATCATCTTTCAAAGGAGATCATTATCCCCACGCCTTTCCATAGGCCCTCCCTGGCCTCCCAGCCCCAGCTGCCCCCCCGTGGAGATGGGAGCGATGGTACAGAGAAGTAAGTGCGGTGCAGTGCCGGGCCCAATTAAGAGTGATGGCCATCATGGCGGACGCACTCGAAAGTCACCACGGGCCAGTCTCCTCTGCAGCTCAGGCTTGTTCTTCCTGCACCCCCTGCAGCCTTTCTTGGAAGGTTTTGATGAGCTCTCACCGCGTAGGTGTAGTCATGGCTTTGTTCCAGGAAACAAAGACTTGCTCCGAGGAGGAAGCTGCCCAAGAGGCCAGGTCCGCAGGGGTGGGCGGGCAGCTGCTCTCCCTCGTCCGGGGGCATTCAATCTGGTTCAGAAGGGCGGTTCCTCTGCCCTGCTCACCACCCCCCAACTTTGCTCAAATGAGCGAGTGACACTTCTCCTGGAGTCCCCCCTCCCATGCTCCTCAAAAACACAACAGATTAAATTTTCCACACATGTGGGGGAAAAAAGTATACTTTTTCCAAATAGCCCCAGGGACACGAAATGGAGAAAGCTAATTATCTCTTGTATTTTCTTCCAGTGGGGCGAGCTCGGCAGTGGGGACACGAGAGCAGAAATCGGCAGGGCCAGGAGCAGCCCTAAGACAGCGCCATGGGGTGCAGGGAGGCTGCACCGTGGGCACTTTGGGAAATGGGGGGCAAGGGGCGGCCACGGGGAGCCTGTGCTTCCCGTCCCCAGAGCTGGCATCCTGAGCATGTTGGCAGGCCCCCACTGTCACCAGGGTGTCCCACAGGTGCGGCTCTGCCGAGGTCAATTCCACAACAGCACTGCCCCCGGTGAGCTCATGCCACAGGAGGCCACTGAAATGTGGCTGCTCCGGAGACACGGCCCTTCCTTCTTCCCAGGGCCCAACCTGCAGGGCAGGCAAGAGGTGAGGGCAGTGGGGAGAGGCTCCAAGGGGACAAAGTCGTGATTCCCGGAGAAAGGGGCGAGTGTAGGGGATCTGGCAACCCAACAACCCACCCTGGAGAATCAAAATGAGACAATTCCACTGCGTGACACCCTCCCCGTAACAGACGCCTAATTAAAGCTGGACGGAAACAGGCAAGAAAACCACTTAATCTAGATGATATTTGCCTTGCTAATTTAGGGGTGTGTGTGTGTGTGTGTGTGTGTGTGTTTTCCTGTTGAGTGAGTGTTTATGAAATCTTAATTAGGTTGTGCGTATTGGAACAGAGATGGAAATATGTCTTTTTTTTTCCTGTAATGGTCTCACTTCCCCAGGGGACATTAAAGCCCCATACACAATATTCTCTGAGCAGGGGAAGTAGTAATGGCCTCTGACGACGGGCTCCGGGAGGGGAGGAGAAGTGTCTCTCTGATTCAATCACAGATAGATGCCTGATAGCTTACTTTTTTTAAAAAAAAATCAAAACCTCAAATTGGACTCAACGCAGCTATTTATAACCTGTCAGGAGAAGCCGACATTTCAACATTAATCTCATATTGAATGAATTTTTAACGACCTCTAATGTGACAGTTAAGCAGGGGCAGAAGGCAGGCACCAGGCCGTGCACACAGTGGGCACTCAAGGATTCGTGGAAATGGATGGAAGGGAACAGTGGGCAGTGCGTCAGGGGAGACCTCTGGCCCTGTCTCTGCCCACCCGGCTGAGTCCGTCTCCTGCACGAAGGCAGGCGGACGCCCAGGATGCAAAGAACTGATAGAGCCACAGAGCCGCATCTCATCAACTCGGTCTTTCTTGGGATAGAGGCCAGGCCACTTGTGGTTTGTGTGACCTTTCCTGAAACTCTCTACGGGCCCCCAGCACCTGCAGCTTGTGACCAAGTTTGAGAGCTTCTGCAGAGGAAGACTTGAGGGATAAAGTCCTCATGATACGGGACCGGCGTTGCTCACCAACCCTCACCTTTCATGAGCCAGTCAGGATGTTCCAGGACCCCACCCACGGCAGCACTTTCCACATTGACTGTGCACACACATCTCGTTAAAATGCTGGTTCTGATTCAGTGGGTCTGGGGTGGAGCCTGCCTGAGATTCTGCCTTTCTAACCAGTTCCCAGGTGGGGCTGAGGCTCCCGGTCCAGGGACCACACATTGAGGGGCCAGAGTCTAGAGCTCAGAGCAGTGATTCTGGAACAGGAGTGCTCATAGCTTCACCTGGAGGGCTTGTGAAAATACGGATTGCTGGCCCCACTGCCTGGGTTTCTAACTTAGCAGGTCTGGGGGAAGTGCCCAGGTGGTGATGTTGGAGTTAGGAGATGACACTTCAAGAGTCGCTGGTCTCTAGGACTGAGACCTGCATGGAAGCTCAGCGTGGAGCCGGGGGCATGAGACAGTGGCGAAAAGCACGATGGACAATAACGCAGCCTCCCTGATGAGCAGGTGCACAGCCGAGGAAGAGCAACTGAAACTGGGCTTGAAGAGTCGGTCACATGCAGATGAGTGGAAAGGAAGAGGGCATTCCGGTTGGAGGGAACTTCTTGTGCAAGGCTGTAGAAGCAGAAAATGCAAGAATGTTCCACATAGTACCACTTCCTCCCTCCCAGCCCTTTCTCCTCTCATGAGGCTCACAAAGCGGAGGGCTGTCCCCCCCTGCCGGGACCAGGAGCTGCTCACCCGTGACCGCACATTCTTAGAACACTGGGGAGCTGTTAAATATCATTGATGCCTCAGCCTCTCCCCCAGAGAGTCTGAATTAATTGGTCTTGGGTGGGGCCCAGACATTAGTATTTCTTTTTTCTTTTTTAGAATAAAGTTCCTCCAGACATTCCAACACGCTGACAGGGTTGAGAACCGCTGGCCTAGACCCGAGGATACCCCCATTCGCCTAGATGTGGTTTGCTGGAGAGTTAGGCAAAAGATTGCCCCCTCCCTTACTCATCACACCCCCATTGCAGCCCCCCAAGAAAGCAGGTAGCTGAGCATGTGGTAAACATCTGTCCTGTTCCACCCAGAGCAGGGTGACCTATTTTTTTGCCTGTGGCTTCTTTTGCACAGAGGGGCTCTGGGGATGGATGGGCAGATGGAAATGTCAGCATGTCTGTGTTGATGTTGCATTTGGGTGTCACCCAAGTGCTTGTTTCTCTGTCAGATTCCGGATGCGGTATTTAGATAGTAAACCGCTGCCGCCAGGCACTTGCTGGGGAGATCAAAGCATCCGGCAGCATCCAGAGACATCCTGGGGTTCCGGCTGCCAAGTGTTGGCCGCTCTGGGCTTGGGGCAGGATGAGGCTGGTGCGCGGACCATGTCTGCTTGAATACAGACCCTGGGCAGAAGACAGCACCCTGGGAAGATCTTTGCTCATCACAGGGCTTCCTTCACCTCCAACACTGGCTCTCTCAGCCACCAGAGAGCATGTTGGGTGCAAACCTGTCCATGGCCAAGCCACCCTGGGACACGGACCATGGTGGCATTCACTCACTCTGATGGCTGTCTGTGGGCCCCATGACTTGACATCCTTTATTGTGGGGGGAGATGGGGCCACATAAGATGAGGCAGTCATCTCTAGAAGGTTCCATCTCAACAGTTCCATCTTGGCCATCAGATACCTAGAAGGAGACCCAGGGGCTCAGGGCACTATCCTCTTCTTCCACTTCTTCCCCTGAGGGAAAAGCAAAGAGAGAGGCTGGATTTCATCCCTTCTGTGGTCTGAGGGAGGAAAGCAGGAGGGTTATTGCCCAGACCTCTGATGTAGAGTCTCGGAAGACCTCCTCTGTCCTTGGGCACCTCTCACATGTCTTCCGGGGCACGGAGTCTGAGGATGGGAACCAGGAGAAATGAAGCCTGCAAGATGCTCCCGGCCTTGCGCACAAACCAGAGCACAGGTGTCCTTCTGGGAAGTGGCCCTGTGCACTGCAAGTCCTCAGCCGCTGCCCAATGTCACCGGTGTTTATTAACCTTTCCTGCACAGCAGAGAACATTGTGTCTCTCCACACAAGCTCTCAAAGAGCTTCAATTATTTAGCATGGGCCCCTCCCATTTTTCAGTAGGAGCTGTTATTAACATCTTCCTGGCTGGATTTCTGAAAGAACAGTTTGTCTCATCTTGACAAGAGCTTGAGAGAAGCATGTGACGGGACACACTCAGGCTCAGGTTTCGGTTCCAGCCCCTCCTCCTCCCCAGGCTTGATTCTTCCCGTTGATGAGGCCAAAGCGAGCTCCCACCCCCTCCCCACTCCAACGCAGCTGCCAGTTCCCAAACTTTGAGAGGCCCTGGCCCTCCCATTCTGACGGAGCCCCACAGACCCAGGGTGTTTCTCCTGGAAGGTCTGGAGCATTTTTCTTGCCTTCCAGCTACCTCTTTCCTCCCTCAGAGAGGTGGGGAGGAGAGGGGAGGCTACCAGGAAGGGGCTGTTCTGGGCGCGCTCAAGGATGCACTGATGGAAAGGGCAGCGAGGAGAGCCCCCTTCCCAGCAAATGGAGAGATGCATTCGCCCCTGTCCCCACTGCTCCTGTCATCTTCTCCCTCCCTCCACTTTGTCCCCGGGGGGGTGTGTGAGTGTATGAACCTGGCCACCACAGGAAGTCATCAGGTTGGGCTGGATGGATTTGTGGCAATGGTGGGGATGCTCCACCTGAGACCCAGGGCGCTAGGTGTGACACCTGCTCACGGTGCAGGTCCCCGTGCGGGTGGGGAGCTGGGTGTGCCGGCATGCAGGGGGTGAAGCAGCAGATGCCGAGCGGGCAGGGATTCAGCGTCAGGTGGGGGGAGGGTAATCTTTAATATCACTCCCAGCCCCAAATGCTTGGGCTTCTAAGGGTCTCAGAATAAGGAATAATTGAGAAGGGCTCCTAGTCCTCATCTTCGGAAGCTTCTAAACAAAACATTTATTGTTTGCCCCTCAGTGCAGAGGGCAGGAGCAGCAAGGGTGGCGTGAACCGATGGAACTGATCCCAACTGCTTAACCCTGGGCTCCGCCCATCGGTTGCCCATCTCCTTCCCAGCTTGCTCCAAACACAGGCGCTCCACCAGGCGCCCCTCCTTTGGTCTCTTCCACGGTTCAGCTCAAAGCCCACACCCTTCACATTGCCGTGATATCTCCCCTTCTGCTTCCTCTCCACCCCCCCACCACCCGCCCAAGCAGGAAGTAATCTTCCTCCTCGGAATTCTCAGAACACTTTCTCTGTACTTTGTCGTGGTACACATCAATTTCTCCTTTTTATCCGCGTTATCTACCTGCATATCTTATATCATCTCCGAGTTGGCAAGCTCCTTAATGACAGGAGTCATACCTCATCCGCCTTTATGGCCGCACTGCACCCAGCCCTGCAAGTGTTGATTGAATAGAAACTCAATCTAGTGACATCCTGGGGATCTTCGTCATCATGAGAGGGTCGTTCATCTCTGCTTTGCTTTGGGGGTCTCTCCTGGTCAAGGGAAGGTGGTGAGGTGAGACTTGTTCCTCTGAGTTGTCAGTCAATTAACAGGCATTTCCTGTTACACATCACATGGCTATGTGAGGTGTTAGTGCTGGGGGGCGACACACATGGATGGGACTCGGGTAGATGTCACTCTCCACCTCTCAGCCCCTAGGAACTAACAACTCCCTGATTCCTCGTTTAGTCCAGTCATAGAGTGACTGGAATCCCACTGTGGAGCCTTTGTGATTTTCCTGGTGCCTCCCCAGCTCCACCGTCTGACTCTCCTAGATCTGCCGTTTTGCTTTGCTTTGCAAGTGTTAAATTGGGCTTGTTTCTTTTCTCTCTCAGTCACTGTTTTCACCCACTCTGTCCATCCTCTGCATAAGGTTTCACATCATAGTGTCTGCTGTACTTGTGAACTTTAGCGGCCATACGCCTCTTCCAAGGAACTTTCGGGATTTACTTGGTAAAGCTCACTGCTTCTTGCCCTGAGGTGTCCCACATCCATTGGTCCATTTGCCTGCTACTGTAGTTTTTGTATTATTTAGGATAAAACTAAGCTTCTTTAACAGGGGGATCCAACAATGCAGTGGCGTAAAACACGAAATGCATCTCTCTCACCCAGGGCCAGGGGGCCTCTCTGCTCCTGTAGACATTCAGAGACCGGATCCCTCCACTGTGTTGCTCTGCCATTCCCCAGGTGTTATTGTCATAGACATGACTAAAGCTGGTTGGAAGTAGGTTCAAGCTGTAGGAAGAGAATAGACATGTTGGAGAAGGTCTTTGCTCAGGTGTTATCTTCTCAATGAGGACTCTCTTAACCATTCTAATAGGTTTCTGCTGTGATAGTGCTGTGTAACAAATACCCCAAAATTACAGGTTGTGGTAGACTGCATTCTAAGAGTGTTCCCCCAAGATTCCCCTCCTAAAGTTATTCAACTGGATCCTAATCTAGGTGCTGCTGTGGAGGACTTTGCGGATGTCATTAAGGTTACTAATCAGCTGACCTTAAGATAGGAAGATTATCCTGGAATATCTGGGCAGAGCCAGTGTAATCACATGAGTCCTTAAAATCAGAAAGAAAGGCAGAAGAGTCAGTTAGAGCAACACAACGGAAAAGGGAGAGGGAAGATGCAGCAGAGGGGAAGTCAGAGAGAGTCCAAGCGTGAGAAGGCCTCATTGTGCCATTACTAGTTCTGAGAGGTGAGGGCCACGTGCGAAGACCAGAGAGAAGCCTCCAGGAGATGAGGCAGCTCCCAGCTGACACCCGCAAGGAAACAGGGGCCTCAGTCTTACAACCTTAAGGAACTGAATTCGGCCAACAACACGAATGAGCTTGGACGCAGGTTTTCCCCAGGGTCCCCGGGGAAGAGCCATCTGGCTGACATCTTGGTCTTGTCCTTCTGAAACCTGGAGCCGACTGGGACTTCTGACCGGCAGAACCGTGAGAGAACACATTTGTGTTGCTTTAAGCTGCTAAGTTTGCGGCAATCTGCTATGGCAGCAACAGAAAACGAACACAGAGGGTCTTCCACATCTTAGTTATGTTTGCGGGTCTGTAGACCAGCTGTGATTTGGCTCATCCAGGCTGGGTGTTGCTGGGCCAGGCTGGACTCTTGAGCAGATTCAAGTCATTTCTTGTACTTTCATTCCCCTGGGGCATGCTCATCTCGTGGCAGTGGCAGAAACCCAAAATGCCAAGCAGGAGCTCAGGAGCACATGTTAAATGTCGGTTGCGTCATGGCAGCTGACATCCTAATGGCCCCAAAAAGTCACACGGCCAATCACAGAGTCAGTGGGGCAGGGAAATGTACTCCACCTATGGGGTGGGGGGGCCACTGCTAAATCACCTGCCAAGGGCCAGGATATAGGATTCCATTAGAAGGAGGGAGTAGAAGACTGGGATGACAATCCATCTATATACACTCCCTATTGAGAATTCAACCTGATCCACTTATTGCCTTCTAATGGACAAGTTAATTCACCTGGTTCCTGCGTTTACATGTGTGTGCATCTCCCCACACTAGCACGTAATGATAAATCCGTGAATGATGGAATGAATGATCTTAGCTGTGACACCACCACCAAAGTCCTCCTCATGGTCTGTGACTCGTTTTGTGTAGGAAAAGCAGCTCCTCACATCCAGGTCGGGTGGACAAGAACCTCATCCCAATGCAAAAATAAACTCAACTCCTAGTTCTGCTTTGGACCCTCCAGTAATCTCAAGGGATGATACGGAGTTCTAAAAATAACCCTGAAAACTCCCCTGTGAGAACAGCTCTTTCCTCCTCTGGGCTGCCAGAGGGACCCAGGTCTATAAATTCAAACAACTGGCAGGCAGGTCCCCAGAGACTGCGCTCCTGGAGCTAAAATGATAAGCCCCTGGTTTTGGCAGGATTTCCTGGATCTGGATGGCTTCTCTTGAGCATGAAAGGACGGGCCTTCCGTGCCAAGTGTATCCACCGTGCCAAAAAGCTGGCCGAGCTTGTTGAGCCTTTCAGAGTGAACTAACTGGTGTATTCAACTGGTGTTTGCTGGGCGCCAGGCACGCGCCTCTGTTAACCCTCTCTGTCCTCACTACAGTAAACGTTGTTATCCCTGCTTTATAGACAGGGAAAGGATCTGGCTCTTCCCGAGTTACACAGCTGGAGGTGACTGAGCAGATCTTCAAGGTCAAGCCTGTGACTCAGGTCAGGGCTCATTCACCACTTCATACAGGTGGATGGTTCCAGAATTCCTGAAACTGGGCTTGCCCAGGATGTGGCCAGTATGGTGTAGCTGAAGCCTTGCTGCTGGTGGTGCCGTGTGTGTGTGTGTGTGAGAGAGAGAGAGAGAGAGAGAGAGAGAGTGCATTCTTCCATCACCTGTGACCTGGTTTCTTGGTCCCCTCACTGCAGACCCTTTCAAGGGCCCCTGGACTCTGAATACTAAGGCAGAGCTACAGCCTGAGGAGGTGGTACTGAGGGTGATACAGAAGAGCCAAGGGAGCAGAGGCTGATTTGCTAACTTCCATTTTGACTAGAGGATCATTGCCCTAAGAACCCAGGGGCCCCCAGAACCCACCGTCTCCACCACCACCACCACAACATCATTAAAAATATTTATTGAGAACGTGCTATGCATCAGCCACCCATTAAAAAACCCTATAATGTTGCCAATATAATTATCCCCCATTTTACAGAAAAGGAAATTGAGGCACAGTGCAGGATCAAGCCCGAGAACAGCCATTCGGTAAGGGGTGGAGTTGGGTTAGGGCCCGGCTGGCTGATTCTGGGGCCCTGGATCTTAATCTCTGGGTCACATAATATCTGGAGAAAGCCGAATGCTGCATTGATGGAGCATTCCAGACTCATCCACTCAAGAGTTAGAAGGGAGCTGGAGGGCAGGACACTGGGGGACCCAGGATCAGAGAGGCCCTGACCTCCTGGGATGGGGGAGGGGAGAATGATAAAGGCAGTTGTATTAAAATGCAAATTTCTCCCTTGCTTGCTGGTTTATCATCTGACTCGTTATACAATTTGCCAGTTATAGAAGAAAAATTACCATAATGGGGCCCTAGGGAATGGTTGTAAAAGGGAGACCAAACGTTACTTATCGGCTGTTCCACTACAATTATCTCCTGCTTTTGTTCTTTTCCTCCCCAGAAAAATGAAACCATCAATGCCGGTGACAGGGTGCTGACCAGGCGGGAGGGAGCACGCGGGAGCACGGAGGCAGAGTCTTTGCTTCCTTCCTTGGCCAGCTCCCTCTGTGGAGCAGGGCAGGGTGAGGTTTCCTGAGCAGGAAGAGAGACTTTGGCTCAGCAGATGGAGTTCAGCTGTCTCCTGGGTCTTAATGGCTCAGGAGTGCCCCTCCACTGGGGGCAGAAGGTGGGACAAATCGGCAGGACCCACCGAGCGTCATTCTTAGTCTCACCAGGTGTGGGCCAGACACTCAGGACTCAGGAAGGCTGCAGGTACCCCTTCCTGCAAGGGGGCAGTTGCTGCGTGGGCTGCACCCTGGAGACCCTTTGCCCCGATGCCCTGAAAACTCTTCCTGCTCCTAAAATGCCTTTCCAGCCTGTGCCTGCGGTCCTGACCCCAATCTGGGGTTTCTTGCAAACGGGCGCTGGGTCTCATTCAGCTTGACTCTCTCAACACCTAACTTAGTGCTCAGAACATAATAAGCAGGGAATAAATATTGGATGGATGAATGAGAGCACCTGTCTGTGAACATGTGTCTGTGTGTTTTCAGGTTATTCCAAAGTTGTCTTCCCCATGGTCGGCTTCTTTTAGGTTCAGCCTAATCTTCTGCAGGCCCTAAGGCTGCTGATGACGTCTCAGCTTCTACCACCGGCATATCAAAACAGTCAGGGGGGCAAGTACCTATGCTCTCCAGGCTGCCCACACATACTGCTCAGATATTTTTATTTTTTACCAGCCCTAGCCTTCCCTATCATTCTTCTGCCCTCTGCTTCTTTTTGTCTTGGTTCCTGGGGTACCTGCTCCTCATTTATTTCTGCCACAATGAAGAATAAACCTGAGTGCTCCCCTGAGTTCGCTCACAAAGGACAAATTCAAAGCGGTGCACCACAAGCTCTGAGACGGTGCCTGACAGGTAGCCCTCAGACGTCTGGCTTCCTGAATTCTGCGAAGACAGAGTCGTGGCGGACCGTTCGCATGCACACGAGTCATACTCAAGCTAGAGGAGACATCCTCTGGGGCCGGGGGTCGCGGGGACCGGGGGATTAGAACATAGATTTCCATTGTGAGGTCTGGCTGTCCACGCCTTTCAGCAGCAAAACAAGTCAGGATTGACATTCTCAGGTGGCAAGCCAACCCAGCCACTCGGTGGAGAATGGGGTGCACTATGCTGCCTCTAAGCCTTACACTGAGGGAACAGGCGTTTGCCTACGGCCCGAAGGCCCCTTCATGAAGAGGGAGATGAGGCTACGAAGGGAGAGCATGCAATGCCTTCCACTGACGTTCCCGAATCTCAGGAGCGGGGTCAGCAAACTGCCGCCCGCGGGCCAATTCCAGCTCGGCGGCCATGTTTTACAGCCCTCCAGCTAAGAATGATTTTTACTTTGTCAGACGGTTGAAAACAGTCGAAAGAATCCTATTCCGTGACACGTGAAAATTGTGCCGAATTCAAATTTCAGCGTCCATAAATAAAGTTTTATTAGAAACGCAGCCGTGCTCAATCACTTACGTGTCGTTTGGGCGGCTTTTGCACGTCGGTGGCAGAGCTGAATACTTGTGACAAAGACTGTGGGGCCCGCAAAGCCATCTGTTCCTTTACAGAAAACATCTGCTGACCCCTGCTCTGGAGCCCAGGTGGCCTCTCTGTCCGCCACCTGCTCCCCGCGTGTCCCCCAGCAAGCTGAACGTCACGGGACATCGTTTTGCCTTTTGAACAGATTTTCTCCTGCCTTACTCGTACTTTTCAAAACGAAGAGAGAGCAGTATTGAAGGTTGAAGCCGGGAGCTAGGAATTCTTGGAATAGAATATTTTTTGTGACCTGGCTCAAATCATCTTGATTTCTCTCTGGGCCTCATCATTCTCCTCTTGGAAAATGGTGCTTCCAGAAAGTGATGGGAAAGTCAGACACCAGGGCGGGTCGGGGCTGATCTTGAGGCCCAAAGAGCCCGGTCTCCAAGAACTGGCTGTATTGAAAGCCTTCTATCTGTCCCTGCACTGGATCTGCTTGTCCTTGTTAGGCATGTGACAATTTTTGGTTTTGAAAATATGATCCTTGTATCAACTGGCACGTGGTATTAAATATTCAATCAACAGACATTTATTCAGCACCTACACTGGCAAATGCTGCCCTATCCACTAGGGAGATGTGGGAACATGCAGAAGACGAGGGCCCTGTGCTCGGAGAGCTTTAACACACTTGATCTCTCCTACCCCCAGCCCATCACAGGAGGGAAACGCACTGTTTGGGCTGCCCACCGCCCGGTGTGCCCAGGCCCTGCATTCAGGATTCTCACAACCAACCCCCATGGGAAGACAAAATTAACTCCCTTCACAAATGAGGTAACCAAGGCTCAGTCCCCAAAGTCTCCCATCCAGTGGGTGGTCACTGGATCTGCTGGTCCTGGAAGCCCACGCCCATCCCATTGCCCGCAGAGTGCAGCCTCAATGAAGAAAGGAGCAGAAGAACATGGCACCGCTGCTGCTCCGTACACTCGACTCTGCGCAAGGGGGAAGGAAGGGTCAGCCAGTGTATCTTGGGAAGAGCCTCCTGATTAATTCTTAGGGACCACTCAAGGCAGAAATTTTCTAAGCTCTCTGGGCCCCAGGGAGCTACGCTTCACTTTCGGCTGA